>NC_134568.1:19144378-19800628 GCF_050947875.1 Dermacentor variabilis | reverse complement strand
GTTTCGGAGCACTTGAGATAGAGGCCGCAGTGTCATCTGTGCTGCCCCCCCCAGTACCCGTACCTTTTTTCGAACAGGTCCGATCACCTCCTGCGCGAGAAGGGGCTTTTGTTTGGTGAGGCTAGCGTTCAGGCCTTAACCAGATCGAGAGTTCGGGAGCTCGCAGCAAAGGTGGTAGTTGCAGGGCTGACGTTGTCGAACAATGAGAAAGGGTCGCAGGCGCAACAAGCTGATATTCATAGCACATCCGAACTGAATAAAATTGAGCCTGTAGCGTTGAAGGCTCCAGATGCTGGAGAGGAAATGCCCGACACGGGAAAGTTAGAAGAGCTATCTGCAGATTCGCTCGCGCAGTCTTTCCCACTCTAGAACGCGCTCCCGCTCACGTGGGCGCTCCGTGCAACGAGGGCGCTCTCAATCTAGGGGCCGCTCCAAGTCCAAGGTGCGCATCGCAGGAGGTCCCACCTGGGCCGACAAAGTGAAACAGACGAAGCAGACGGGCCGGACGCAACAAGCCGCCGCACAGGAGAGCGAGCGGGCGCACGATCCCAGGATGGCGCAGTTGATGAACGAAAACGCCAGTGTCAAGGAGGAAATCCAGAGAATGACGGCCGACTTTGAGGCCTCCCGAAACACCAGCGCCGTCCAAGCGGCCGCGCCAAGGCAAACATCTACGGAAAAAGGGGCCACAGCAACAGCGATCAAGCGTAGAGCCACCTCCTCGCAGGGCACTGTTGAGGACGTGAGCACGGCGGAGGCTGCCATGCAGAGGCCCTTGGACTGCATGCAAAAATCCTTTGCCGAGCTGGTACAGAGTAACCAGGCCCTTCTACTCAGAGTGCAACTGCTTGAGAACGAGCTTGCCAAGTGATGTGAACTACACTGTGGCGACGCCGCCAGGCCGGAGGCCGTGTCCAGTGAAATCCTACAAGACAACCAGCAGTCGTGGGCTGACGAGCAAGATAGCATCTCAGCCCAGCTCCGGTCCAACATGCCCAACCATGGCCAGACCGGATAGTAAGCTCATCTTGTGGCAGTGGAACTGCGCCAGTTTCCGGAGGCGCAGGCCTCAACTGGTGCAGTTCATCAAGGCCCGGGAGCCGCAAGAGATGCCCCACGTCATTTTGCTACAGGAAATAGGAATGGAAACGATTTCCCTCCAGGGGTACCGAGCTGTCTCCTCATTGGCAGAGAACGGGCTCGGCATCGCGATACTTATTGCAAATAAGTGCGCCTTCCAGGAGCACGATCTCCGTCTTGGCAACACCAAGCTGGAAGCGTTGCTCGTCGAGATCATACCAAACAGTTGGCTCAAGAACAGCGTCTACGTTATCAATGTGTACTGCTCTCCTAGAGACAACCGGCAGACCTTCTACAGCCTAACAACCAAGGCATCGTCCAAGGCGAAGGAGACGCCACTCGTTATGGCTGGAGATTTCAACGCGCTACACGAAGCCTGGGACTATGTGAGAAGCATTCCCAAAGGCTGCAGACTCCTGCAGGCAGCGACTGACAGCTCCCTAGAACTGGTAACCGACCCCCATTACCCCACGCGCATGGGAAACTCGGTCTCGAGAGACACCACCCCACACTTAGCCTTCGTCAAGAACGCACCGGGAGCAGAGTGGCACAACTTACAGGAGAGTCTGGGAAGTGACCACTACATCGTGGAAATCTCCCTACCGGTCAGCGTGGCCCCGCAGAGGGCCTTCGAAATAGCCGACTGGTACGCCTTCCGAAAGAAAAGGAAGGACGACCACGAAAAATACGAGTCGTTTGCGGACCTCGTAGCGCAGCTCAAGAAGGATGTAGCTGCCGTAACCAGGACCGTCGAAACGGACCTCAAGATCGACCGCATGGACGCTCGATTGCCGCACCTGCTCGAAGCCAAGAATTCCCTCACGGCCAGATGGAAGACGCAGAAGCTGAATCGCAACCTCCGGAGGAGGATCGCGGCCCTCAACCGCGAGATCGAATTCCACTGCAAAGAGCTCGGCCAGCAACAATGGAACGAAGTATGCGAGTCCGTCGATGGCCAGATGCGTGCGGGAGGCAAGCGGAGCCTCCTCAAGCAGTTATTAAACGACACGCAGTCCAAGAGAAACCACACTCTGGCCATCGATAGGCTGGTCCACAAGCTCAATAGCGAAGGCGCATCTATGAACGAAGTGATGGCCGAAGGCGCACGTCGCTACCTCCCCATCGGGCAGTCCGGGCCAGAAGATTACCCGGCCTATGGCGGCAAGGCGGACGAGGAGCTCGACGCCCCCTTCTCCGTCTCGGAAGTCAGAGCAGCCCTTCAAGGCCTCAACGGAAGATCGGCGCCCGGGCCGGATGGAATCTCGAACAGACTCCTTCGAAATTTAGACGACGGCTCGATCGAACTTCTCACCAAGGAAATAAATGGTCTGGGAGGCCGGCATCGTACCGGATTCCTGGAAGGAAGCCACGGTGATCCTAATTCCGAAGCCGGGCAAGACACCAGCCATAGACAGTCTGCGACCCATTTCGCTTACGTCTTGCGTGGGCAAAGTGGCGGAGCATGTCATCCACAACAGAATATCGAGGCACGTCGAGGAACGACACTTCCTCCAGCCGAATATGGTCGGCTTCATACCCTCGCTGTCCACTCAAGAGGTCATGCTGCTGATCAAGAGGCCGATAGTCGACCTAGTCACTAGAGACGTGCGAGGCATCTTGGCGCTGGACATCGCCAAGGCCTTCGACACGGTCAAGCACAAGCACGTCCTCGACTCTGTGACGAGCTTAAACCTCGGCGAACGCTTTCACACGTACGTGAGCTCTTTCCTAAGGGATCGCAAGGCCACGATCAAATTGGGCCAGATCAAGTCGGACGGATACGCGCTGGGAGCCTGCGGCACGCCGCAGGGTGTGGTGTTATCTCCACTGCTCTTCAACATCTTCATGAGAGATCTATCAATCCGACTTGACCGCATCGGGGCCGTCAATCTCAATCACGCTATCTACGCGGACGACATCACCGTCTGGTGCGGCGGTGGGTCGGACGCAGCGGTGGAGCGGGCCCTGCAAGAGGCCTTGCCCGTCAGGGAAGAATTCCTCGAGGGCACGGGACTGGTCCTCTCGCCGACTAAGTCGGAACTCTTGCTGTATCGACCCGACAGAAAAGGCTGCAAGTTCGACACGACGCTGGACCAAGTACCGATCGAACTCAGAACGAAGACGGGTCAGCGCATCCAGAGGGTGGATTCTCTCAGGGTGCTCGGGCTGGTGCTCAATGCAAAGGGCAGCAACGCGCAAACGATCGCACGCCTGAGTGCGAAGACGGAGAACATGCTCAGACTCGTTTCGCGAGTGACGAGCAGGAGGGGGGGCATCAGCGAAGCCAACCTCATAAGGATCTACCACGCCTTCCTCATGAGCCATATCAACTACATGGCTTCTGCGCTAAACTGGTCACGGTCGGAGGAGAACAAGATCGACGCACTCATGAGGAAGAGTATTAAACGAGTCCTCGGCATCCCCATGACGACCAGCACGGAGAAGTTGATGCAACTCGGGGTCCACAACACCCTGAGCGAAGTCATCGAAGCGCAGAAAACGGCACAGATCGTTCGCCTCTCTACCACCAAGGCCGGCCGCCGAATACTCGAGATGGCGGGTCTGGTAGCCATGGCCGAGGAGTCATGCGCCGTCCCGCTATGCCAGGGTGAAAGGGAAGCCTTTCGAGTCTCCCCCCTTCCCGAGGAATATTCATCCACAACACAATGAGGCCCCGCGCGCAGCTAGAGCCCGAGCACTCATCAAGACTGCCCTGCAGGAGCCAGAGCTCGCGTTCTTTGTCGACGCGGCGCGGTATCCCGGATCAAACTTGTACGTGGCCACGGTGGTTGACCCCCAGGGCAAAATCCTGAATGCGACGTCTATCCAACGCTCGACAGCGTCCGCCGCAGAGCAAGTCGCAGTGGCGCTGGCTCTGTGCGAACCTGGGCGCACGCAGATCTTCACGGACTCCAGGTCGGCGGTGATGGCCTTTCTCGCCGGCTCGGTCTCGGCCGAGGCTGCGGCGGTACTGCGGACCCGCAAGACAGGCATGGCCCGTTATGTCATCACTTGGTTCCCGGCTCACATGGGCCGGAACGTCTCCCCCAGCTCGATCACCCTAATGAGCTGGCCCACGACCAGGCGCGAGGTCTCATCAACCGCGCCAGTCCAAGAGGCCCGGCTTCGCAGGGGATCGACCGAACCACGGACCCGCTGCTTCCTTTCCACGAGATCACTACTCACTACCAGCTGGAACGCAGGCAGTATCCGGCTCCTCACCCGAAGCTAGGCAGACCCCAGGCCTTGGTGCTGAGAATGCTGCAGACGGGCTCCTTTCCGTCTAGCTCAAGGCTGAGCCACTACACTCTGGGTGTGGATCCCCGCTGCCCAGACTGCTGCGAGGAACGGTCCACCTTGAACCACATGCTGTGGCAATGTCCTGCGTTGCGCCACTCGCCTTTCAACAGGCAAGAAGACTGAGATGAAGCCATCAAGAGCGACGACCTTCCAGTCCAGCTTCGGGCTGTCCAAAGGGCCTGCGACAGGGCTGAAGATCACGGTCTTCCGTCCCCGGCGCGGGTGCGGCCCGCGCCTACGACAGCGTAGTCCCTTAGGACTAATTAAGGTTTCTTGTCCGTCTGTCTGTCTGCTCATCGCGCCTGCGTCAGATGGACTTAATAGGTTGCTAAAGGTCAGCCGGTCGGCTTTGATAGCCGAGCAAAAAACGGATGGCAGCCGGGAAAACATGCGCTCCAATGTCAAGGAAGGTATCGCCAAGAAAAATGCTCGTTTTGTGGAAAGAAGTGGTGACCTGTACCGGAAGTATCTAGACCGCAGGGGAGTGGAGTTCGATCAGCTGATCGTGCCTCAGTGCTACCGTCAGGATCTGTTGCGCTTGTCGCATGGGGGTTCGTGCTCCGGGCACCTAGGAGTTAAGAAGACTAAGGACCGTCTCTTGCAAGAGTACTACTGGCCAGGGTGTTTTCGTGACGCAGAACACTTTGCGGGGACATGTGATCCCTGTCAGTGGGTGGGCAAACCAGGGGACAAATCGAGGGTGCCGTTGAAGTTGGTACCTATCATTACAAAGCCTTTTAGACGGCTCGTTATTGATACAGTGGGACCTCTGCCGGTAACAACCACGGGGTACAGACGCATTTTGACTGTGATCTGCCCAGCGACAAAGTTCCCTGAAGCAGTGCCGCTTAAAGAACTCAGCTCAGTTGAGATAGTCAATGCACTGCTGTCCATATTTGCGCGAGTTGGTTTTCCTGCGGAAATCCAGTCATATCAGGGCACAGTGTTTACTAGCGCTTTAACGACAGCCTTTCTCGAAAGGTGCTGGGTAAAGCTGTTACACAGCTCAGTGTACCACCCACAGTCGAATTCCGTTGAGAAGCTCCACTCCGTCATGAAGCGCGTGTTGAGAGCATTGTTTTGAACAGCAAACTGACTGGGAGCGGTGTCTGCCTGGGTTGATGTTTGCATTAAGGACCGCGCCGCATGCGGCTACGGGGTTTTCGCCAGCTGAGCTGGTGTACGGTCGCTCGCTGCGGTCTCCGCTTCGCATGCTTTGAGACTCGTGGGAAGGCAGGGGCGACGACCCAGTCGTGGTGGAGTACGTGCTTAGGCTCCTCGAACGCTTAAGAAGGGCACAGGAGTTGTCAGGTGAAGCAATGGCAAAGGCCCAGCAGAGGGCCAAGGTTTATTATGATCGGACAGCCAGGGCCCGTCGTTTTGAGGTGGGCGATGTGGTAATGATATTGCGCACATCACCAAAAAACAAACTCGATGTGCAGTCGCAGGTCCCAGCACGGGTTGTTCAAAAACTGTCGGACGTTAACTACGTGGTGAGTCTGCCAGGAAAACGGAAAGCACAGCAAGTTTACCACTGTAATCTGCTCAAACCCTATAGACAACGGGAAGCAGTGGTGTGTATGATGGTAAACGTTCCCGAAGGGCTTCCGGTCGAGCTTCCGGGACTAGGCTCAGTGACGAACAGGGAAGACACCGATCAGGTCATTAGTGACTTAATCAGTAATGCACTGCTGTCGCCTGAGCAGAAAACCGAACTACACCAGCTATTACAAGAGTTTCAAGGTCAGTTCTCTGAGAGGCCTGATAGGACTTCTGTCCTTACTCATGAAATAGAACTTACCTCCCCAGAGCCAGTACGATCCAAGACGTACCGGGAGGCTGAGGTAAATAAAATGCTACAGCTCGGTGTTATTGAGGCGGGTGAGAGTGATTATACCTCCCCTTTGATTTTGGTTGAGGTACCGGGCAAGGAACCTCGTCCTTGCGTCGTCTACCACAGGCTTAATTCCATCACTAAGGATCACTGCCCTCTCCCAATGGCTGCAGACCATCTCTTCGAAAAATGGCCGCCTCCTGCGCTGGCGCCTCGCTTTGCAACAATATTCCTTTGAGGTGCGTTACAAAAAGGAGAGTCTCAACGGTAACGCCGATGGCTTAAGTCGAGGCCCCTAACGTAGGGATCAGCCTCAAAGTTGTTTGTTACTGACGTTTTCCTTCCTGAGGCAGGATTTTTAACATTGCTTTTGTTTAGCGTTTCAAATTCATGACGTGCTTTCTAGTGCAATTTTCCAATTTGTGGACGCGTTCTGAGTGCTGCTAGACTACTGTAAGGAACTAGGCAGTAGTATAAAAGGGGAAAGTGCCTGGCATGGCTTAGTGAAGGTGGTGTCGTGCTTGCTGACAGAGCGGTTGAGTTTCGGCGTAGTTCTAACGCTTGCTGGGAACGAGAAAAAAAGGCAACTCTCCCGAAGTCACTTTGCAGTGTCCTGTGTGAACCTGAACGTGAGGACGAGGCCTTCTCTGCGCTGCGCTCAAGAAACGCCGAGGGACGACCGACTTCGGTTATGAGCATCATCGAGCGACATGCCTCCGGACAGCGGATGCAGTCCCCTGACCATCGGGTTCTCCTTCTCCCGGCGGGGCGGTCTGTTACGTTTCGCCTCCGACGTGCGGTATAGCCGGCGCGGATGCAACGGACGCCGGGGCTTCGTTCACAGCGGCGGACATTTTGGCCAGTTCAGCGCTGTCCCAACGCCTCCTGCTAAGCGCATATTTCAATGCCACGTGTCTTCGTGTGTGTGTGTGTGTGCGTGCATGTTGGTGCCCACGCTTGACAAAGCGCGGCAGCCGGGGAGAGGAGCTCCCCAACTGTGAAGCGAGGAGGTCTGACCGGCGCCGGCCCGGCGGATACGTCACTTCTTGCCACAACGTTTCCGTGCGCAGCCGTCACGTGCGCCTCTTCCGAGCCGTTCCTTCTTGCCCTCGACTCCGAGAGTATAAAATCAGCTGCCCCCGGACGCCAAGAGAAGCTTCGATTTATTCAGTCGAGTAACGTGGTCTCCCGTTTCTCCACTTCGGTCGACCTGACCGGCCGCTCTTTTGCGATGCTAGAATAAACAAGTTGTTCTGTTAGCAGTCGACTCATCCTTTGCCAAGACCTTGGGCTTCCAGCTGGGCCCCAGGCAGCCAGGCCAACGCTACCCTTGGGGCTTGCGATCCATTTGCAACAAGGCCATGACATGCCATGACATACGTAATAGTTGCAAGAGAGTGACTGGACACGGACAGAGTAAAACAAAACAAAAACAGGCATCATGTAGCACTCCTGTTACACGTCGTGACACGCTTCCGGGATGGTTACCATGGTTACTCACTCCCCCTGTGAAATATATGCAGATAGTGAGGAGCACGATGGTCATCTAAAAGAAAGCTCTGAAAATGAAACAGAGGATGTCTAAGTCTATGCGCAGTTAGTAAGCAAAGCGGCCAAAATTAATCCCTGCTCCCAAACTACAGTGTACAACATAATGATATCGTGGTTTTGGTACATAAAAACTCCAGAATTCAGTTTTTGAATTTTTAATAGTTTTACCTGCACCAAACGTTTCAAACGCCATAAGAAGAAAGTTATTAGGTAACCGTAATTGCAGCACTTGCTGAACCGAAGATATCACAGTAAGAAAACATGAACTATGTCAAAATGTGAAGGGAAGTACTGCGTAATCATACCATTTCTTTTTTTCTGGTAATTAAGCACTGCGGATCGTCGATGGTATCAAAGTTGATGTCCTTTTAAATTAAGCCTGCCGTATTTCCGCATTTGATTAAGGTGTAGTTCTCACCTTGATCGATACGTAGCTATGATACGTCAACCACTAGACCAAGTGCAGAAGCCAGTCTTATACCGATAATACGGCAAGTTGCAGTGCTTGTGTATAGAAGTGCGAACACCCCGACTAGTCCAGGCCGCCATCTTAAGTCCTTAGTCGCCTGTATAACATTGATTTAGTTAGTATGTGACCCGTTATTAGAATATACACTGTCTAGATACTACTAGCCATACTGTCATTATTGTTATAATTTAAAGCCACCAATGTCATAGCTTCGCCCTTCCGCGAAGACTGCGTCTATAATGGCACATGGCCTCTTTCATTCTGATGTTCTAGATCGCAGTATATTGCTTCTGAGCAATATGCCTGTGTGCTTTAAAGATTTTGAAGGCAAACGTTTCCACAAAGGAACTTTTCCTGTTTTGTTGTGTCCCCTTGTCGAAACGTTGGCTTCCGCTAGAATCTTTGTTCAACCACTCTTGCATCAGTGTTCATGTGAATATCTGTCTTGTGTTGCAGAATTCCTGAGGCAACCCATGTTGACCAGTGGAACACGCAGTATCAGCCGGCTGATGGCACATCCACTGACTGGGGTAGGTGCGGGAAGGTTTTTTGGTCACTGGTATACCATGCCTCACTGTCACGGTGATTGAGGAAGCTAACGTATGTTATCGCACACACTGCATTTAAACAGCATGAATGAATGAATTCTGGGGTTTTAGTTGTCCAAACCACGATTTTCTTATGAGGCACACCGTATAGTGTGGGACTCCAGATTTATTTTTACCACCAGACTACTTTCAACGTGCCACCAATGTTAAACAACATCACCACTGTCTGAGGTATGGTTAAGTAAATGTCATTCATACACCTTTTTGTTACTCAGTTGAGCCAAACTTTCCTTCCTTCCGTTAAATCATTTTATTGCTAAGCATTCTTTGCCTGATCTAATATACTGTGACAGCATATGAAGTGCAAGCTCCACCCACACGTCCCAAGACCAACCGCCCTTACACTCTGAAAGCCAAGCCAGCTGGCATCCACTCGCACCTTAATGACCTTGCTCTGCTAACGTAAATGTACTTTGTCTCAGCGCTGATAAGAGGATCGCCCATTTAATTTTCGAAGATATCCCGGCTTCATCATAACAAATGACAATTTTCTCTTTCGTGAACCATTCACCGCTATTTGGGGTTAAGTGATTTTTTTCGCAAGCCCGATTTTGGAATAGCAATTTTAAAGGTAAAAGATCGAAAGTTTACTTCATTTTATTTTTCAATACGAGAAGCAATCCGGTGTGCAGCGATTGTTCCGTACATGCGTTTGCATGTCCCATTTTCTTGTATGACGTACAGCCCCGACGGCTGGCGCTGAGTCGCTTATCGCAGAGCACAAGCATTATCAAAACGCGACATGAAGCGAGAAGACAAAAATGAGCAATTGCAAGGTCAACCGAGCTCCGGTCAAGGCCGAAAAGACGAAGGAATACAGCAATGAACAACCCCCGAAACACATGCGTGTACTTTTCGTAGCATCAGGTTGTGGCTTCCCTCTTTTGTTGTTTGAATTTAGAGAATCACTTCAGACGGCCGCAGTGTGGTCAGGGTCTCTTCTTGCTTTCTGCGCGTTGCTACCACGGAATATTCCAGCCTCGTTGTCGCTCAATGGTAAATCGGCACCTCTATTTTCAGGGCCTACACGCAACACAGACACCGGAACCACTCGTTTCACACATCCGGTGTACAGCAGCAGCCTAGTGGCCAGCACAAGCTATGCGCGCATGGAGGAATCATCCGACATCTTCGGAAGATACGCTAGGTGACCCAAACTATTTTATCGATGTCTTTCGATAGAGCAGCCCTTGAGACGACACTGAACGCTGTCTATGGCTCATTTATACTTGCACTGACGAACTTGTGCGACGGATGAAAGTGTTGTTGCTTGAAATGCTAAATGTCATCTGCAGTTACTTTTATTTATTTATTTATTTATTTATTTATGCTGCAGTCCTGTTTTCAGGATTTTAGCAGGGTGCATACAAAGTGAAATTGAAAAATCTAAGTGCAAAATACAGCGGTACATAACATAGGTCACTCGCGATGTGCAAATGCAAGCTGTTGCTGAATTACACACAGTAAATAACTTGCCACTTAAACATACGCGCGACTCAAATAACGGCAGGGAGCATTGGGTTACAACGTCATCAGTAAGATTATTCCATTCAACAACAGTTCTAGGAAAAAAGAAAAATTTCAAGCAATTCTTTTAATAAAACAATATGGCGCTGACGCAAACAGGAAGCTTCAGCTCAGGACCTAAGTACATTGAAAATGAGAAATCATATTGCTCAACAACAGACTGCACCAATATTGAAGTTTTCGGCATTTGAGAAAAAAATTCAATAATATTGTAAGGAATTGCATTGTCGGTTTACGTCGTACCTATCAAAAATTCAGAAATTATTCGGCAATAAAGCCAACGCACCAATTCTCTGAACGGCACTTAATAATGCATCTAAAACACACAAAATTTATGTACTACGCAGCACCCTGCAATGTGCGCAAAGGAAGTTGTCCACTTAGGAGTCTCTAAGAGATGCAAACCGTCTTACTATGAATGCTATTTAGTTTGCAGGACTCTCAAGTGGAAGAAATATGTTTTTGTCATCCCGTAACAAAGGTCGCACTTTTTGAGCCCCAATATCCGTCTAATTGCAGGAATGCTACTGGAACAGGAGGAATGGAACAGCAAGAGTTGTCCGTTGCATGTGCCAATGTTTCCAGCAGACAGGAAGCATTACACGGGCACGCCAACGAACACACGAGCGATACTGCCCACACTTGCAGAGCATGTGATCAATCGTCTGTGAAGGTGTATAAGTTTGTAGAACATTGCCGGAACCGCACTGGCAAAAAACACAAATGCAAAACCTGTGATAAGCTGTTCAACCGGGCTGATTCTCTAGCTAGACATTACCGCACGCACACGGACGAGAGACCCCACAAATGCAAAATCTGTGATAAATCGTTCCGGCAGTCTGCTCATCTAGATAAGCATAAGCGCATACACACAGGGGAGAAACCCTACCTTTGCAAAATATGCGGTAAATCATTCACGCGGGCGGAAAATCTCCGTAATCATCAGTACACACACGCAGAGTAGAAACGCCGTCTGGGAAGTCTGGGAAGTATTCAAAGTTCGTAAAACATTGCCGGAAGGGTAGAGGCGACAACCACAAATGCGAAACCTGCGGTCAAATGTTCCACCCGGCTCATCATCTAGCTGCGCATTACCGCACGCACACAGACGAGAAACCCTACAAATGCGAAATATGTGAAAAATCGTTTTGGAATTTCGATCACCTAAATGTCCATAAACGCACACATAAAGGCGAGAAACCCTACATTTGCGAAATATGTGATGAATCGTTCCGGCACTTTGTCCACCTATAACCGTATGCGCAAGCATACAGGCGAGAAACCCTACATTTGCAAAACATACTGTAAATCATTCACGTGGTTGGCGAGTCTCCGTAGACACCAGCACACTCACAGTGACTAAACAGCGCATGTCTGTGAAATATGTACCTAACCATTCAATCTCTACTGGCATAGTAGCGACAAATCTTTCGTCTGTGAAATATGTGATCGATCTTTAAAGCACAACTCAGGTGTCAGTCGTCACCGCCGGAGTATGCACGGGGATAAAGTGTACGCAGTGTGGATTCCGTTTCGCAGAGAAAGAAACCCTTGATGGATATCCGTGCAAAAATAATACGTGCTCCTTATATGGAGATGCATTTGGAGACGACGTTCAACTGGCTACACACCTCGTGACGCATATGGATGTGCAGCCGTAGTATTCTGACTTGTGGGCAAGTATCTCGCCCGCGGCTGTTGCATACCAACGTAAGAGTGAAGCCGTGCAGCGAAGCAACGCTGTTATTTTTCCACAGGAGTGTGCAACTAACTAAACGCATCGTGTGCAGAGACTGGATTCTTATGAAATTTAAAACGGCCTAGTAAATTCATGATGTGAACAATGCCATCTTGTTTTTAGAGATTACGAGACAAGACGTCGTAGCCAGAAGTATCCGGAGTGCTTCGTTGTTGAAGTATACTGCAGATCCTGGCCAGCGCTTACTATTTGCATACTTGCATGTGTTATACACGAACGCAGCTTTAGCAAACTTATTTTAGGACAAACCCTCATGGCATGCAAGTTTATGCTTTGTGTAAGTAGAGGGTCGAAATGGCCGCACAAGATACTTGAATTCCGTTTCGTTAAAGAATGTTGCTTTCCCTGGAGTTTTGATTGTACTATCAACCAACCTCTATCATTTAGCAGAGGGTCCCTCTGCTAAATGATTTTGCAGGCTGGATAGAAAGCAACATATCTCATTGGAAGTCATTTTAAAAAGGAAGCAGTGTATTTCAGCCAACTAAAGATAACCACTGCCATTAATTAGTATTCTTATGCCCTGTTGCCTTCCAGAGAACGCTTTTACGACAATATATACACATTGTACGCATGGGAAAATTTTATTCCTTTAAATTTGTTGTATTCATTGACTGCCTTGGTTCTCTCGTTGGCCCTTGCATTCGTACCGAACATCTTTGCTGTATACCATAAACTAAGCTGATGACTGTTGTGAGACTGTATTAGATTCAAATAATTTGGAGCTTCATTATACCATGTGTTCTCCAACTAAGAAAATGTTTTTTCGTTTCATTGTGGTGGCTTAAATGAAGGGGTCTTTTATCCACTCGGAAGCCGTCTGTTATATCTAGCACAGTGCTCTAGTTACAGCTATCGAATCTTTTAAGCTTTATGTGACAAACGTATCTCTGCGAGCAGTGACAGGACAAGGAAGGCACAGTTTTTATTTACATTCTTGACACGCATACTTTTTTATACTTTTTCCTGTGAACGCGTTTCACCGGCTAACAATTTTTAAGTTACCACTCAGTGCATGACGCGCCTGCATGCATCAGAACATTATCGGGGTTTCTCGTCGATTATATATTTTCTTCTATGTTCTAGTCAAACATCGTGTAATCAAATTCTACGCCCAACGCGAATATAGTTGTGCATTGTAGAAGGCATGCAAACACGAACGATTACGATGGGATCTTCGATTAATCACGTAGGAATATGCCACGCTCGTTAGCCGTGAATCAGCTCTTGCACGAACGACGCATGCGCTCGGAACTATCTTTCTGCAAAAGTGTAACTTGTTATATGGGTTCACGTTCGCCCAATAAAGTGTTTCGTGGCATACGGTTTTTCTTAAAGTGTTGTTCACCATCACTACAACGCGACATCTCGTAGAGGAGTTTCTTTGTTACCGGATGCAAACTGCAATTCGTGAAAACAGTGTAAACGTCGCCATGGGCCTGCGACCTAGCCGCAGGCTACGACTATCGATAGAGTACGGACGCATGCCCGAGAAGTTTAGGAAGATCATGGCCCAGTGAGCAGTCGCACTGAAAGCCACCATGTCGCCGACAAGGCCTGTTCTGCAAAAACCAAGGGACCCAGCGATCTCCCATGGACCTTTGTTTGAAGATGCGGAAAACTGACTGTAAACCTACGCAAGAAGCAACAGGTTTAACAAGTGATACTGTGAGGATCAGCTAGGGCATGACTATTTCTCATTGAAAGACACCGCCAGGACGTGGTTTCAAAATCGAGTCCAGCCTTACAATGAGGCACCAGTTTCGCAGCGTCCTCCTACAGACATTCACTAGTGTCGTGCGATAGAAGCGGGCCGAAGTTCTGCTTGAAACCCGCGTGCAGCAACCGAATGTGAATATCGCGATCTTTACGGAAAGACGACCCGTCTCTACAGCAACGTCGACCCGGACATGCATGAGAAGAAAACGTATTTCCTCGTTCGCGGTTTGAAGCAAGAGCTTTACACCGGATTTATTTCGCAAGCCGGCCAAGACAGTCGCGAAAATTCTCACGAAAACCATGGGCCAGGATGAGATGCTAGAAATTCACTCATCAACGTAGCTGCCTAGTGCCCTCGCCAAAGTGAAAAATCCTGCCACGAGCTCTGAAAGACCTTTCGAACCGTTCTACGCGTAGAACTGCGTAGGATATTTTCTTCGACGCAGCCTCAAGTAGCCTTAATTGCTGATATCGTCTCAGAGGAGATCCAGCCGTCATTTTAGTCCCTTAGACGCCGCCACTTTTGCTCCAACGTAATGTTGAGGTGCGCACAGTTGCCTGTTTAAACAGTTTCGAAACTTAAAAAACAGCAATCCCGAATAAGAAATATTCTGGTAAATCAGTTACGCGGAACAACAAGATAGAGAAATTACCATGAAAGGGAAAAGTTGTCATCCATCCTGATATAGCACGAATCTATAAAGGAAACACATGTGGTCTTCTCAGGAAGAACGCTTCGCAGTTGAGGAAAAATTCCTTCTGGTCGGGGACTCGAACTCGGGACCTTTACAGTGTGGCCACTCCACTATCTGAGCTAACCAGGAGGCTAGCAGATCGCACGGTGAGGGTGAATTAAACAAAAATGCGAAGCCCATGAACACAGAATATGGCAAATCCGTTCTGCGGAACCGCTAGATGGAGGAATTGTCATGAAAGATAAATGTTGTCATCCACCCTGATGCAGCACCATGGTACAAAGGAAACTCGTACGGGAAACCCGTATTGGTTTCCTTTGTAGCGTCGTGCCACATCGACCTGGATGACAATTTTTTCTGTGTAATATCTATTCAGCAGAAAACGCATCCTAGTCGTTATTATAAAGTTTCGAATATTTGCGCACCTCACCAACTTCATAATTCAGTACACTTTGCACCTGCAATATCGCCCGTCGTCTGCCAGTTGTAACTCCGTGCTTTAATACAGAGTTCCTGGCGAACGCCTATATTAAGATGTTCGACTAACATACTTCACTCATTCACCTCAATAAGCATAGCTCGCATAACACACTACTGGCAGCACATATAAATACCTCCCGAAAATATTTCTTTTCCAAATAAATGGGGAAGCCCCATTTAGAAAATTAAAAGTGGACTTCACCCCAAGCCATTTATGCTTTTGTTTGGAATTTGCACCCACAACTCACGTCATATGCAAACTATAGGCGTGCACTTCATTTTCTTTTCAACACGTATGGTGCCGGCCATCTTCCATCGGTCATCACCCATCGGTTTTTCTCCTCTCGCCATGCTTGTTCTCATCTCAAAGAAAAGCAAGTCTCATGCCAATATTCTTTCCTCGTCGTATTTCCTCCTTTAAACCAGCTAATGAATGACGCTTTTTGCCAGCCTTTCTGTGTTGTTAGAAGATATTTAGCCAGAAATATCGTGCTCAATAGCGAAACTCCGCAAGAAAAAAAAACATTCTGCTATGTTGCCTGTAGGCAACGCCTACAAGGGCTGGTAAGGGCTGGTAAGGGCTGGTAAGGGCTGGTAAGGGCTGGTAAGGGCTGGTAAGGGCTGGTAAGGGCTGGTAAGGGCTGGTAAGGGCTGGTAAGGGCTGGTAAGGGCTGGTAAGGGCTGGTAAGGGCTGGTAAGGGCTGGTAAGGGCTGGTAAGGGCTGGTAAGGGCTGGTAAGGGCTGGTAAGGGCTGGTAAGGGCTGGTAAGGGCTGGTAAGGGCTGGTAAGGGCTGGTAAGGGCTGAATAAATGGTTTATCGAGCTCGGACGTGAAGTGGGCTTCGCTAAATCCTGCCTTCCTAATAATGGTACCAACGGTTGTCTCCGAGCAATGAAACTATAACGACTGCTGAAAGACTTCCCAGGGAATAACATTCAGAAAGTGCTGCTACCTCTACGCCAGCATGCCGAGAGACCGAGAAAAAGAAAGTGTTGCTGATATCTCATAAGGTTGAGCCAGGTAGAATTGTAATCTACCGGGTAAAAATTACAACCGGATAACATATCATATTTGTGTCCATGACATATAGGCGCAGGTTGGTGAACTCCGGTGTGTCGCATTTCATTAAAGTAATATGGGCAAGGCCGCTGAGGTGCCGTGCTGCATCCGTTCTCTACAATCGTATCGAGGAGCTCTCTTATACATCATGTGCCTCCGGGGCAGCTTTGTCGGAACTTTCATTGCCAGTAATGTTGCAGTGCCCACGTAGAAACTGAAATACAATGTCATGGCCTCGGTCCACCGCTTGATGGTAGCCTAATCATACCTCTACTGCCAATTGTTCATTCCGGCTGAGGAGCAGAGCCGATAAGAGTGCTTGCGGGGCTGCCTTTGAATCACAGAATACTGCTCAGTGATTTGGCGATTGTTGATGCACATAAAGCACTGAGCCGCAGAGGGCACCAAGTTTGGACCCTGTCGATGCTGTGACGGGGCCAATCCTGAACTTCTTCCAGATTGACGTCGATGAAATGACTACCTCAGCAGCAGAGATGGTTCGAGTCGAAGGCCCATCGGTAGAAATCTGAACTAGAATAATGTAGGAATGATGCAGTAGATGAAGAGCGGCTTGCTTGAGGACGCAAGTTCGCCACTGGGGCTTCTTTCCAACTCCTGGAGTGGAAAGCTGCACTTGTGGCTGACGGAGACAACGCAAACGACAAGACGATCTTGTTGCAGGCGTGGAATCGGAGGAAAGAGGATCGGTAGGTGTCTAGAATGCCAGAAAAAGCTGCCGCTGGTCTACTTTTCGAGAGAGTAGCAATACGTTGAGACTGGAATCTGCAATGATGTCGGAAAATATTTTTAAGGGTGTCCGTGGCGACGTACCTACTGATGGTTGTTCCCTGGCGAGGGCAATTCTAAGCGCTTGACCTTGGATGTTCTCAAACACTCTCAAATTTGTCTTCCGAGTGCTTCACAGCACCGGAGTGCGTTCATAGGAGGAATCCGAGGGTCCCCATGTTTTTCTGGCGATGATTTTGAAACTGTAACTGCTCGAGTGGAGTCTCTCCTTTAGGTGAGAGACATGGACGCTCCAGAAGAGGTCGCGCTCGACGATCATCCTTAAATATTGATGGGTTCTCTTGTACAAAATAGACTGGACAATAATATACACCGGCTATCCAGTCATCGATTTTCTCATGGAGGCGTCTAATTCCCGTTTTGCTGTTATGAAGCCGAGGCGTTGTCTCTTAAGATAAGCAGACGTCAGCTTTGCAGTTCTTTGTAATCTCGCGTGAACCTGTGGGCAGTTACTCCTGAAGCCCAGATGCAAATGTCATCCGCACATATTTATAGGTTGAGTGACTGTGGAAGAGATCCCAGTTGGGAGCTGGGATAATAGTGTAATTGTAGATGATTCGCAGCCTAAAAGATGTTCTACCCCTGAAATTTCTCTACCTCGCTCCTTCAAGAGCAACCCCCTCATCAGGCCTGTATCTCACAAATGCCAATGATGTCTTCACATTTCGTCACACAAAGGGAAGTGCAATGACGGAATTCTCGTTTCATAAATGCAACGCGTGAACAAAGTGAGACTACAGACCGTGTACAGCGAGGCTAACCAGTGCATAGCTGTGGCCAAAAAAGGGGGCTGTCGCTGGTTTCCTCCAACATCCAATCACTTAGTGTTCACTCTACAGACATTGAACACGCCACATTTCTCAACTAAGTAGATGTATTGGCGATTTCCGAAACGTGGCTTGATGAATCAGTTCCAATCCGAGAGTTCCAATATGAAGCATGATGTGATCTATGCAGAACAGACATGATAAGCAACACAAAATGCTACCGAAATTCTGAGAATTCTCTACTGATGCGCAAGCATTTTTAGACATCGCGAAACCGATGGATAGGTAGACACGCATAAGCTACGAAAACGAACTAAACAAAAGCGAACTAAGATTGCAACCAAAGAACGGTTACGCGTTACTGGACAATTCTCCGAATGTCTGCAGCAGTCTTTTAATTCCATATTTCATGAGAGCTCGTGCAACAGAATTTTTTCGGGCTGGTGATGCAGATAGCACGGCATTCCATTTTTTAGAAGATCAGCGCTCCCTGTGGCGAGTGTAAAAAAATAAATGTTTACGACATTGACGCATTCACTTGAAAGAGCTCCAAATCGGCCGGAGGGTACCGGAACTGGAATCTGCTCGTCATTCACATCTTATGACATGCCTGAACAAAGAATAGGTTCATCCACGAGTCAGGCGTTCAGTAGCATCGATAGAACACCAATCACAAGCCACGTAGCCTTCTCTGCTACAGCCTGGCGCGAAGCAACTTCAATATTTCCAAAAAAACTAAGAAAGGGTGCTTAGTCTAGAGGCCATCATTAGTGACTCGGTGGTCTGAATGCACTCAAGCTGTCGATAGTGACCACGTGTTCACGGAGTCAACAGGCAAAAGAAGCAAAACACGATGTCCAACGCGCCCGCTGGCCATGCAAGTAGGGTGGAAGAAGAGTTCGTTAACACCAACATCGAGAACGCACGGCCGCCCTATCCTCGACCGCAGCACCCCCTCACAGACCGGAGACAAACTGCGTCCGCTTTGAGAGGTAGAGTTCTGGAAAGGAAATTGTTCACATTATATATTTTTTCGCATTGCTTCACGTGCGCCAATTTTCCCCTGGAATCAGTAGCACTTCACTTAAAGAAGAAAAAGTAAAGATTACAGTCAATTTAGCTCACGGTAAAGATGATGATGGCGAAAGCCTGCGCGCTCGCAAGAGATTCATTGAATTACTTGAACACTGTCATTCGAATGCGTTGTTACTTTTTATTATTACTTGCTTTATCATAACTCGTTTTTAGCTTTTGCTCTTTTTCGGTCGCCTAGGCATCGCCACTGTTTCTGTGTGGTTAAAGGCACGCTAGAAAGGACGTGGCAAGTATATGAATACCACTAGGAGACATACGCTGGGTCGTTGAATGATTTGTTAGCGCTTTAATCGACGAAGGGAGCTGCATGGATTTTATATATTCTTTTAGCACAGAATGAGAGGGACACGGAAAGGCAAATTAGGCAAACAGGCAGCACTAACTTTCAACGACAAAAGCATTCCCGCTTCACGCAGACGTACTGCTCAAACCGTCATAAGACACGTGCGTGTACGTTGCTCGCCAGGCATGAACAAAACCGGTAAACCACACGTACATGCTTTAGTGGCCACACTGCTTATTTAGAAGGGTGTGCGTTCTACGCGGAGAAATGTGATCGAACTCTTTTTTTTTGTTATTATTGATATAGAAATATTGGCGCATGCGCTTGAATTTTGATGCCAAAACGCCGGACGGTCAAATTTTTGACCCATGAGAAATATAAGGCTTTCCCCTTAAAAAAGACATTTGATGTCAACAGTTTTTAACTGGGAGAGGGGGTCACACGATTATGATCATTTGGTGGGAAGACAGCGCGAGTTATTAGAACACCTCTTCTACCGTTAAAATATGAGTAATTTATCGTCGAGGTATAGAGTGGCGCCACTCTATCGTCTCTTTTCTTCCGATGAGTTCTACGGCTGTCTTCTAGTTTCCAAAGAGCCAAACGTTTCATTTGTTCCCTTTCCTCATTGGCACTGACTGTGCATGCGCTTTGATTCCGCGTGCTTCTGTCACAAAACAGACGCTAGTGCTCCAGAGGCACCGAAACAGCCATGGCTGAAGAAAGTAACAGTGAAAACACGCCTGCTGCGTTTACCTTCGGCGACGAAGCAACGACGAGCACAAGCCAGGAATTCTTGTAGGGCGCTTCGTGCACGTGCGACTGTTGCACTACGTGAGTCTTGCCGCTTGTAACAATTCTCGATTAATATTGTGCCCCGTAGGTATGACCCGGAGCACCAGGCGTTGATAGCTATAGATTTGTTATTACTTCAAAACAAGCCTTTGACAGACAACTTCAGACTGCGTACTACGTGGGCAACATTCTTAGCTTTTTTTTGCGCGTCGATGCATGGTGATGCGAAAATATTTTCACGGAAAGCACAGCTGCGGCTGTTTATCGTTAAGGTCCAAAGTAATGTCACTGAGGGGAGCAAATGCTTCTATCGAAGAACATGTTTGTCGCTCGCGTTTGTTCACAGCATCGCACGCCCCAGTGGCTACGGCATTGCCCTGCCGAGTTCGAGGTCACCCCTGATGTTGCTGGAGCAACGGCCTATCATCGCTGATTGTGAAATGCAAAAACACACACGGGTCTACGTGCCTGTTATAAAAAACCCGGCGATGAAGCATCATTTGGTTCGTGTCAGGCTTTTCGAATGCTGCTCGCGGCGACCTTTCAAAGGCGTATTCTTCTAATGGTACCCTTTGAGCTAAATAAACGTCCTTCACGTGGACCCGGGGAGCTAGCGAAACCTGAGCAAATCAGGTACGGCCGATGTAACTTCAGATTCTGCGATTCGCGTACGTCCGATGTACGTTTAGAAACTGTCATCCCCACACAGCCCATAAGTGCCCACTTCTTCACCTGATTTACCGCGCCGGCAGCAAGCGTCAGAGCATAAACAAACTAGTGCATGAGCATGGCCAGCGTGCGACCTGATTCCGCAATGCCGGCACTACAGAGACAAACGCATCCAAAACGAGAAAGGAACTACTCCTCCGTACTACCTAGGCAAAGTTTGATATTGAAGGAGCAGAAGCCATCAGATTTTTTCTCTCGCACCCGCTTTTACTCACTCCTGCGCGCAGACATCGGGCGATTCCTGAAATGCCATCTCGTGCTGGGTGAGTCAGCAGACTGATGTGCCCCCTGTGCGAGAGTTTCTCTAACGCATGACATAAAACACGCCTCGCACCATTCACGCGTGCTGCTCATCGCGCAGCTCTCACCTTCATGATGTTTTTTTCCTTTTATAGCTGACGTGAAACTAATTAGTATACTTAAGTTCGAAAGCAGGTTTTAAAGAGTAAATTCGACAACTTTTTTGCTGCCACGGTAAATAAGTCGCAAGTTAGAATGATTTGCGGTATACAACTGCAGATGCGCGTCCCTTCATTTACGGTTCTTTTCTGAGGCTTATGTCTGCAATTGCGCCTTGTTCATGACCTGTAACTCAAATAATTATTTTGGAAAGCCAGCTGCACATGTCATACCTGAGTGAGTGAGTGAGGGAATAAACTTTTATTGGGTCCAGCAAAACGCGATTAAACGCGCACCCGGCAAATCCCACAACAGGACTGACGAATCTAGTCTGCCGGCACGATCGCGGGCGCGCTGGACGGCCAGGATTTGGTCCTCAAAGACGGGACTTCGCAGGAGCGCGTCATACGTGTTATACGTGAAGCAAACTCGCAACAACACATTTTTGTCACATATGCTTAACTTGAACTGATTGAGTCCTTCTCAAGTGTTCAGAATTAGTCTTTCGTATGAAGCAACTGTCGGTTCACTATTATTCTGTGGAAGCCATGTTGCTCGTTATTTTAATTATTTTTACGATATATTCCTCATGGCATGGATCCATGATTCGTCGTTCATTTTAATTCCCGTGAAAATCCCAATACCAGCACGGCGATTACTAATTCAATCCGGCGTGGAAGGAGCATCTCTTTTTAGTACAGCTGTGCTCTGAAACAAAGCATGTAAGAAGATCACGCAGCCTCTTCTTTTGAGCCTGACCCTATTTTACAGAACAATTAGATCAAAAGATTTCCGGTGCGCCTATTCGGAAATTATCATTGCGATTCTCCTCCACGAGTCGACGCCACGATAGTTTGAAAACCGAACACATATAGCCAACTACAACGCATTAATCAGAAACGCCGTAAGTGAACAAAAGATCAAGTTCTACACTAAAGTAAGCTAAACTTGACTTGCTTGTTTGTGCAAGTCAAGGAGGCGTTTCCGCTAAGGTCCATGGTCGTTCCCCACTCCACGCATTACACAGGGTTCCCCTTGTGCCAGCCAGCAAGTGATCATTTGGGTAAAATAAAACACTGCACGTATCGCGTTCATTACCAAAATAGCAGTTTGCTTGCTCCAAATTGTGCTTTTACAAAAGCTTCATCAGATATTTCCCACGTTACCTGGAAGCAAGGAGTCCGATACCAATACATATGTCCAATTCTAGGATTTGTGACGACTTCTTCGAAGACCTGTGGATCGCGTTCAACAGCCTCAGCTATTCCAAGGACGTTACGGGTATGTACGGTATGTACGGCATGGCCTTCGACCATCGATGCCACTTTCGAAGACGCTTAACAACCCTCAATGAAAAGAACATTTACATAGGCCACGGCAGCGGTGCATTTACTACAGCAAAGGACACACTTTACAAGTGTCACCGTGTCGGTTTCCGTATGCACAGCCCCTACGCGAATAAATAGGGTAGCAGATTCGGAAAATTAGTGCTTGAATGCCATACAGAATGAAAACCGTACTTGGACGGCACAATGGACAAGGACATAGTTTACAAATTTGTAGCTCTGCCCCCCCCCCCCACCCGCGACCAAACAGATATCGCAGCTCCGTAAAACTGCATGGGCTAGAGCCCCTAAGGCGGCCAATATTGGTTCATTAATTACCAACGTGCAAAAATTTTGAATGTTTACGAGCGTTTTGAAAAAATTCTACCCAAAACATAGTATCATATTTCAAAGTGCCCCACATTATATCGTTTTGACCTCTTTAGATGTATCATTGGATGTTTCCAAAACTGTGTTATCCGTTTTTTATTGCTTCATTACATTTGAAAGCTTGATATTCATATTTTACAAATTCCTCCATACTGAAAAATTTTATGAAAACATTCACAGCCAAAACAAAACTTCGTTTGCTCCAGTCACTCCATTTGAACTTTTTTCTATGTGCAACAGACCTCAGCAAATTTAGAGCAATCTTACCGCGTATTTCTCATGCGTTTAGACAGAACACCCCGAGCGAACTTTAGTTTTCTGCGCTACTAAGGAGCTTTACTATAACGAGAACGCGGCCTTTACAAGGAAAGTTAACTTTGTGCAAAAGCTAGCTTAGGAAATTTTGCATATTTTTCACCGGCACCTTAGCAAAGCCTGAAATATGCTTATTGCTGAAGATGTAGAGCAAAGATATGACTCTGATTACAGACACCAAAAAATTTGCAGGACGCTTTAGCGTCGCCTTTAAGAGTGCAATGCGATACCATTCAAAATACCTGACTGCTTCTGCCGCTTCCCGGTAACTACAGCTTATTTAAGAGTAATGTTTACCGGGAAACGCTGGCAGCAAATGCTATGCACGAAAGCGAGCTTTCTCGTAGAAACGCCGCTCATTACGTGGGCCGCGGATTCTCGGTGGCGAGCGCCATCTGGATGCGTTTGAACGGAAATTGGCACACCGCACTATGAGTGGTAGAAACACTGGAAAATGGGTTTGTGTTTGCGTCTCCGCGTAACAAAATTATGCTTGCTTGTATATTCAAATTACAATGCGAAGCTAGCATGCCTCTGAACGTTGTGTGTAACTCGTAATTTACGATGTTTCTGACGCATTTTACTTTGAGAAATTCGTTAAGTAACGCCTTCGCTCTACACGGAAGGCCTGCGTGGTTCGGTATGCATAGTTTGGAATGACTTTTCGCTCACAACACGGTCGACGCCAACGCCGGACGCAGACACTGGATTTTCTGCGACACGAGGCCCGTAGTGATATCGCCTTAAAAGTGGTTACCACGTCTTCAGCATGGAACACTGTCGTGTTCTATTCTGCGGTACTAAATGCAGCACTTATTTTGGGGGAAGTTCTACATTGCATAAATTCCGTCACGCCCGTCTTTTTCGTCATATGTATTGAAGGTATATTTCCAGAAAAAGCACCGCATACAGAAGCACTGAAGTCAGGTTACCCTAACACTAAACCTCAACTAAACATGTGGGTTTTTTTTTCAGCACAAAATGTTGACACTTGTTGAATGACCCTTGCAAAGGGACGAGCTAACACCTCTGTTATTCTATCAGGCCATACACATGTCACTGAAAGCGGAATCACCAGTTCCCCGCCTATGGTGTCCAGCAGCAGCGTCAATCACACACAGCCCAGTACAAGGCGCGCTGGCATGGAGGAAGCATCGACCATTCCGGAAAACATCGCAGGGTGAGCGCACGTTTGGAAAAATTTTCTTGCACGAAGCAAATCACAGAGCGTGCGTAATGCTGCCCGTGGTACAACTATGCCTCCACTGTCGAACTTTTGCTATGGAGGTGAGCTCTGAGATATGAAACGCGCACAATATCAACCGTTATTCTAAGCACGCGGTATGGTGGAGGTGGTGCTAACATGCTTGTCGTGCTCAGCACTCTTGCAGCTTTGTGAAATGCGTACGTTCTACGCCATGGTCGTTTACACAGATAGTAGAGAGAAAAGCGTCTGTCTGGAGACAAAACGAAATGATACTGTTTTACGTGCCAAAACTACTTTCTTATTATGAGGCACGCCACAGTGCAAGACTCCGGAAATTTCTACCTCCTGGGGTTCTTTAACGGGCACCTAAATCTAAGTACAAAGGTGTTTTCGCATTTCACCCCCATCTATATGCGGCCGCCGTGGCCGGGATTCAATCCGGCGACCTTGTGGTCAGCAGCCTAACACCACAGCCACTGAGCAACCATGACGGGTGTCTAAAGCAATCGAGCAATGCAGTGACGGGCCATACTGCTTAAGTGACGTTCGTTTCAGAGTGCAGCGATAATTCTTAGACTTTTGATGATTCGACTATATGCCACATGCTCAAGTATTTACCGCTTTGCTATGACTTTCGCTTACCAAGGTAACCTATGAGCCTGGAGGCATGATGACTGTATGACGCTAACACAATGATGATGCAATAAGAACGAATGATGTTACGAAGTCGCCGGATAAAATCCCGGCCTTGACGGCAGCATTCACATGGGGGCGAAATGAGAAAACACCCGTGCACTTAAATTTAAGTGGACGTTAAAGAACCCAGGTGGTCAAAATTCTTTATAATCAGATCGTGGTTTTGGCCCGTAAAACCTCAAAACCTAATTTTATATTTAAGGGATGATAATAAAAAATTATGGGGTTTTACGTGCCAAAACCACTTTCTGATTATGAGGCACGCCGTAGTGGAGGACTCCGGAAATTTCGACCACCTGGGGTTCTTTAACGTGCACCTAAATCTAAGTACACGGGTGTTTTTCGCGTTTCGCCCCCATCGAAATGCGGCCGCCGTGGCCGGAAGGGATGATATTGATATAACAATAAAGTCTTACAATGGCGACGACATGATGACAATGACAGGCGCATTCTTAAGTTGTGAATGATGGTATAACAAGGACGACGTGACGACGACGGTAAGGCAACCGCATGTAAAAGTGATAATGACGACGACCGCACCGCCAAGGCGGCACAATGACTACACCGTATGACAACGAATGCATGATAGGGTCTGTTGAACGACGACGCAGTGACAACGATGGCATGACAATGACGGCCTAATCCTGATACTGTGGTGCCAGCATAACTGCCGAAGAATAACGAATGAAAAATGACGTCGACGCAACGACGAGGGTGGTATTCTGACGACGGGATGACAACAATGGGATTACGACACTGAAGTGATGAATACGGCGGCTGCGGTGAATCGCGCCCCCGCGTCACTCACACGCTGCCTCTCGCGATCTCCCATTTAGCGAGGCAGTCGCGCCTCACTTGGCTCCGTTTGCAACATGCCGCACGAAACACTGTCCACACCTGCCAATATATGACGAAATGAAAACACGTATAGATCTGCGCTCAAATAAGGCAATAGGAAGTATCATAATAGTCGGTGCAATTTTTTGCAAGATAAATAAAGAGTTTAGGTTTGTATATGCTGTTCTACCCTGGACAAGTAACCAGAGCTTTTTGTCGCATTAAGGTCGACATTGATCGTGAGAATTCTGCCTAAATGTTGATTTATATATTTCTTAAGGTAAAACTTCTGTAGGGTAAATATTTCCTTAATATTATCGATTTATTTTATGTGGCTTATTTACCTCCTTTTACTTAAGTAAATATTGCGACATAGGTACCACATAAACCAGTAAAGTTAATGAGCAAAACGAGAACAAGGTGAAAGCAGGAGCCTACGTTTCGAAAAGTGGACTTTTCTACTCCCGCCTTCCCCGTGTTTTCCAGTAGAGTTAAGAAGGGCTTACAAAGTAAAATAACATAGCTTGAATCGCCCCACATATTTGGCTGAGTCGTGTCAACAAAAGTAGCAGAATAAATGCGAAAACACAAACCTAATTCCGAAACAGCGCCAGAGGCGCACACAGAGAAACGAAACAACGGGACGGCGTGCTGCCTCTCAAGGGCACATTTTAAATTGTGTTACCACATAAGCTCTCTCTACAGTTCCTATTGTTCATATACAAATGTATCACATATAGAAGGTAGAAGCACTAGCTAGAAATCTTCATTATTTTAATGAAGAAAAGCAAGTATGTGTCAGCAAAGCAAAAGAAATAAATTAATGTATAGGTTATCTATGTTACAGTAAAACAGATTGCAACCAGTGTTGAAATAAATATTTGAAGAATGAGATTAAAGAAGCAGATACATCCCTTGTCGGCATATGTCATCCACAGTGCGTTTAAAGATGAACGTATTTTACTTATTAGCGCACGCAGTCTATGATGCAATAGATTATGCGCAAGTCGGTTGTTTTTTGTGCTGTGTGGGAGCGGTAAATTGTACCCATCTGTGTCAGTGTTAACCAACTTGCTACAAAGTTATCAGAAACATTAAAGTCCGGAAACTTAAACATAAGCCCGGCGGAGGAAAAGCCCCAGTTTGGTTTAAGACGATTGCTTGTCGTATTGTCTATTACCAAAGTGCGACCAATGTTTCTTAAAGAGAAAACAAACCGTTGGGCAAGCTGACCCTTTTCCCGCTCGGAGTAGTTTGGGCAATGAAGCCACTTCTGGTATTATTTTTAAGGTTTCTTTCACCACTCAAATTTAGGTTACAAGGCTCCGAATCGTTTTTAAAGAAAGCAAACTTGCGTGACTTTATACTACAGGGATCAAGAAAGGGAAAGTCACAATATGCTGCGGTATACCCTTTAGCATTTGTGAACAATTGCAGTAGTACGCCGCGTTTCAGCTACGCTCATGCTGTGCAGGCTACCCGTCATCGGAAGTATTTAAGGCGGAAAGCCTTAGACCTATGTTTCGAGGTCGGCTTGTGATTGCACAGAAACTCGCAGTGCTCTTGCGACTGCTCGCTCTTTCGTCGTCGTCTTCTTACGAGAGCGACTGAGCGACGAAAGAGCGACTGGTCGCTCTTTCGTCGTCGTCTTCTTCCACATCGCTGCCACATCGACGCCGCTAATCATGCCAAAGAAGACAGTTAATTATTGCAGAGTTAATTAGAACACTCGAACTCACGACTTTTGATAGGAGTCGAACCTTACAAGATTTTGTGTTAATTGTGGCGAATATTACTAAGGCACAGTTAATTAAGGTAGCTTTAATTAGGGCGCTCGAACCCACGACTTTCAGTGGGAAACGAAGCAATAAGAAGCAACAATGCATTCGAATGAAAATGTCGAGTAATATGATCGCTCTCTCTTGAGCGCGCAGGCTTTCACCTCCACCATCTATGGCGTATGCGAAAGTAATTACCCTTAAAAAATTACCCTTAAAGGTAATTGTTCTATGAGGTGCGGAGTGGGCAGCAGCGTATTTTGGTTAACGACAACAGTACTCTTCGTGCTGGGCGTGAAACGCAATATGCCAATTTTGAGCAATCACATAAAACTGTCCCCAATGTGAGGGGTCTGACATAGCTACGGCTGCGCATGGACCATGAGCGTTAATTACCGAACAATTGCGCCAAGAGCGAAGCATTTGTAGTTCTGAATTGCTACTGGTTATAGAAGACAGCTCTGCAATTTGTGGGCAACAGAACAATGCGAGCGCCACTCGTCAGGGGATAAGAACTACCTGCTTTATTTCAACTGAGCCAGAGAGCGCCACAGCCGTGAGCAGAGTTGTATCATCTGGCACTCGTAAGCTAGATGGGCGTAACTTAGCTTGTATACCTCCTACATTCCGCTATTGCTTACACGAGCAACAAGCTCTTACCAGCAAGATGTGCACTTCAGTTCGAGAGGATCATGAAAGAAAAGTTGCGATATCTTCCGATAATTGTACATTTTTTTGTTTTTGTTCATGTAAGTGAGGGATAGTTTGGGTAGATCATTCTTCACAAAGATAACAAGGTTTATCCGGGCGCCCCCGCGAGCGTTCAAAAATTTGCCGCTTCTCGTCAAGCTAGTGGCGGACTCAAACGTCTCGTTTTTTTCTAGCCGAGTGGTATCATTTTAATCGGAATCCCGAAGTGACAAAAGTTTTATTAGTTTCCGCTCTTTCTTGGCATTGAGTGCGCATGCGCGGTGATTATTGCGCATTCGTGAATACACGCCAGTTACACGGCATCGAAACATCAGGCATGGCTGATGAAAGAAGCTACGAATACACGCCTCCTGAGTTTAGTATGACGGACGAGGAAACTGTACAAGCTCTGTCGGTACCTGGAGGGCTTCATCTACTTTGGGTGCCTACACAACGTGAGTTTTACTTGTTTTGCTTGTTAATTTTTCATTCAGTGTAGTTACCCTTAGACACGACCCATATAATTGGCTCGTATATCTGTACATTAGTTCGCACCTAAAAGAGGTCGTTTTGACAGCCAACTTGAGCTTTTAAATCGGAGGTTTTCTTAGATCTAGACGCGTCGATGCATTGGCGGTGCGAAGATATTGCCATGTTCAGCGCAAAGTTAGCTGTTTAGCGGTCGGGATAACACTTCTCAGAACATGAAGTGAACGTACTTAAAGAATAAAATATTTTTCGATTATATATAATTATCAGCACTGTACACCCGCCACGGGATGGTGTAGCTCGAAGTGCCGGATTCAATCCCTGGTGCGACAGCCGAATTTCGATGAAAGGAGACTGCTAGAAAGCCGATGTTTGCATTTATGTGATTGTTACAGAAGCTACGGTGGTGAAAATTGATGTTCAGTCCACTACTGTTTTATGCGTTTTATCAAATTGTCGCTCTTGCAGAAAAACCTCGGAATTAGTTTTAACCGCAGATTTGTGTGCCGAGCCGTAGGTGTTCTCTAGACAACTCGTCAGAGTCCACGACAGTACTGTACTACAGCAGTACTGTCTACAGCAGCAAGCGAAGGTGCCGTTTCGACTGTGGTGGATGAGTGCGTGCACAGTATGGTGCCCCGACTGTGCCGTTCGTCCTATGCCAGCCAGCATATTCAGTCTTTGAGGAGAACGAACTATTGCAAGTAGCCCGATTACAAAACACGACTTTACTTCTTGTGAAAATTGTTTTAATAAAACGTAAATTGAACCATTTTTGTCGCAGCTAGTAATTGTCTCAATAATACTTTAATAATTGCAGCATTTCTGATGACGCCTGGAAGTACCAGTGGAACACACGGCCCACGCTGATAACCGACGGGACTTACAACGTTGACGGTACGTAGGCGATAGTCATTTGCCACCAGTGGAACTTGCGCAGGCAGTTCACAACAAACACAGGAGATAGCCCCTACGGTTACCGGGGCAACGCTACATTTATTGGGCATAAGGATGCACTTTACCAGCACCGTCAAGACGGTTTCCGCATGAACCAGTTTATAACTGTCCTTATTGAGAAATTTGCGTTTGTCTGAATATATGCAAATTGATACATAACTTAGGCAGTAGAAGTTTTTGAATGAATAGATTATTGTATCGGCTGTCAGGTAAAGGACGCTCCCAGATGATAAGGGCAGAAGCCAAGACTGTGCATTCCACGCAGCGAATAATTCGCTCGCAAATAGAATCTTCGCTTGACCATTGGTCTACAATTTTATTCGCCAAGCAGAATCGCAGTCGGTTCGTCTTTCTAACATCGTTATGTTTCCCTCAAACCGATCAAGCTCGTTGACATAGCAAGTGCTTTGATTCGAATGCAGATTAAGACGTGCAATTACGGCGGCGTTCTAGATGTCTTTACGGGAGGGTCGTAACGGTACTGCCCCGTTTCTTTTGCCCAGTTCGATAATTGCTCACGTGCAGCAGGTTAGGATCAGCCAACGTATCCTGTTTCGGCCGACTGCAGATGTCACAGCATAGAATTTGGGGCAGCCAGAAATATTTTGCAATTAAGCCCTTGATCACTTCATAATAAGCTAGCCAAATCACAGCCACGACATAAACAACGTTAACAATAAATGAAAATGTAAGGCAAGGATCCACAAAATTGTTTGCTAGTTGTTTGCGCTCTGTTGCCTTAAACCTTTACCAAATAACCCAACTATATGCTTCTCAAACAACATTATTCGTGTTGACGGAGTAACAATCTTAACACCCAACGATTTCCAATGGGTATGCCACTACTTCAAAAAGTGTAACGCTTTGTGAACAAGAAAATCTGCGCCATGTTGAAACACCGGCCTTTCAAACTGAATGTTCTTTTTTGTAAGGCGATTAGCATTCCTTGCATACATGAACCATCATTCGTTCTGCCAGTATCTATGCAACCACTTTCTTAGGCCTGACGAACTTTGCGACTTTAACGGTGTGACTGATAAAATTGACGATGCCAGACAATGAAGATTAGTTTTTTAAATTACGCTTATGCAATCACACTAGTTCCTCCGGAGTCAAAGATGATGAAACTCAAATCTTTTGTTCCGGTGGTTGGAAATCCGCTTTTGAACTTTTCTTTGACGTATGAAGGCACAGAGACTCAGGCATGTGGGTGTAACAATGCCATAAACATTATTAGCTAACTTCCTTCCACCCCCTTCATGTTCTAAATAAAGGTCTATTCTACAATGCAGCGTGTCCCTGCAGTTTTAATGCTAATTGCAGTAGCGTCGATGGTCATCCTGAGGAAATCTCTCATTTCTGCTTTTTCCTACTGTCACATTTTCCTTTCAATTTCACGCGATATCTCCACAGTTGTAGGGAACATGTGCGCCTAGCAATAATGCTTGCAGCGCTATCCATGCAGTCCACATTTTAACGCACTTTGGCGCTTTCCGTTGCATAGTTCAGTGGCATTGCCCCGTGAATTAACACTTCTGCATTCCTTTCCAAGCTGATCTGGTGTCTGCAATATGATTCTCAGACATGGGCATTGAGCAATCTTTTTGATAGTTGTACTATAGTCTGTTGATGGCCTACAGAGGAACATTGACGAGGACACCCGTTTTGGCGTTCCTAATGAGCTGCTAAACATGCAGTGCTTACAGCCGGTGCTTAGGAACTTGAGCTACCGGAGTCAGCAAATAGGTTTGGGATAATCAGTTTCTGAAAGGTGAGTACATCGTTGGATGACGCACCTATCTGTCATACAAGTTCATTAAATTAAGGGCAAACATCAAACAAAAATTTAAATTCCCTCAGTAGAAATGCCTCCTCTCACTTTGTCGTCGTCTGCGTCTGCCTATGTCTGCTGCTCGTAATAGATGAACAATAAGCAAGAACTTCGTGAGGCATCTAATGTGCTTGCTACCGGATATTATAGCAAATATATTGGGTCAGGGGTTTCATGCACGAAAACCGACATGTCGTTTTTCCCTTTGAGCACTGTCGTGGTAATGCTCGTGCTTTGAGAGAAAACGTGATTATCTTCAGAAGAATCCAAAAGTGCACAATCTTGATCGTGCTCGGCTTCCTCATCGCCACGAAGTTCATGCATGAATTCAAGAATGTTGTAGAAAGAAAAGGAACCACTTACGAAAGCGCAACAGTAAAGTTTCCCTACCACTAAAAGCTTCTTGCCTTGCATCATAAGCATGAAGTATCCATTTCCCATAAATTGGCCCATTACTACTGCGAATGAACACTTTTACTATACTTTTGTCATACAGGTGTGACTGACAACTGGAGCACAAAATTACCAGCACCTGGGGTCCATCAGCAGTATCGATGACGCAAGGCCCAGCACAAGCCTCGCTGGCATGGAGGAAACATCAGCCAATTTTGAACACTAGGCCACGTAAGTTCACATTTAGAGAAGTTCCATTTCAAAGCAACTCAGAGACGACAGGAATGGCTACCCATGTAACAATATGCCTCTATTCGGTATATTCTCTTTTGGGTGGGGCTAGCTCTGATGACTGAAACAGGTACTGCATAAGCAGTTTTGAGTGTTCGGTCGACGCAGCCAGCCCTGACATACTTCTTGGTTGCAACAGCGCCACCGGACTCGCGCAGAGTTACAAGGAGGGAACACCACAGGGCACTGTGGGCACCTCATGCCACAATCCCGAAACTACACAAACTCACTCGATTTCCCATCCTGTAAACAGGCTGCAATGTGCGGTTCACTTGCAAGTTTGTAACCACAATTATGGAATATGTGAAGATTGTGAGGGGAAGATACTCATCTAAGGCTCGTAAAATGAAACAAGGTTATGTCCAAGTTTACCGAGGCAATACAGCAAGGGTACGCCGGCAGTAAGCAGAGTCTTTGAAGTTATCCTGAAGTCGACCACTATAGCATGCCTTAATTATAATCAGATCACGGTTTCAGTACGTAAAAACCCAGATTTTAGGTTTGATATCGTCGCGTGTTTTCACAGAGGACAGGCGATGTTTGATGACGAGCGCTGGCCCTTGAAAAACACTGGCGGTGGGATCAGGCTAGCGAGCGGGCGGAGTTAGCACACGCACTTCTTCCTTCCTGTCCTTCCCGTCTCTTCTTTGCACTGTCCACACTACTGCAAGTGGCAACATTTTAAATATTTTTACCTCCACGAAAACGTTCCAAAGGCCGCAAGAAGAATAGTATTCGCAGGTATTTAGCCTGTCATACTTGTCGATGAGAGGGGGTTCGCACTTTGCTCGATACGTAATTTTGACACGAGAAACGTTAGGCGGAGTGCGCATGCGCGTCTTATACCGATAAGACGGCAAGTTGAAGGGCTTTTGTAACCAAGTGGGAGCATCTTGTCCGGCCCAGATGGCCTCACTTTGATCCCAATTAGAGCTTTTTCTTTCTGTCCGGTGAGAGAGCAAGAAACAAATGGTAAAAGTGACGTCAATGTGCTTGGCTCGATTTCGCCAGTGCAGGAGCAAGTTAAACGTGTCAGTTCAAATTAGGACCCTCTGTCCTCACTCTCGAAAACAGTCTGCTTTTAATACCGTCTTCTTCCCTAGGCGAGTCGACCAGAGAATCTGGAGACTGTCCAGCAGCAAATCACCTTCGTCGACTCTGTGGCGATACCACGCCGCATGCTCACCTTAACCCGTAGTAACTCCGCCACCCAAGAAGTGGGTGTGGGTTCTGTGGAAAGAAGTGAACCTGCGGCACCTATAGTTCGTTCGTCTTGTCTACCCCCCCCCCAACACCCCGCCGCGACTTTCTTCTTCGCTCTGGCGGGCTGAGGGCCTTTAGTGTAACTCTGCAAAAGCCGGTTTACACGCTGTCTTCAAGGCTCGATAAGTGCCGAGGGAAGGCGGGGGGGGGGGGGGGGTGATTTTACCCGTGTAATTACCTGTGCCTATCAATTTGTTGTTGTGCTTCCCCCTTTTCAGCCTTTTCTCATGTTTCTAGGCAATGGTGGGGTGATTACTTTTAGTCGTTGCACACCCCGCGTTGACGTCTGGATAGGAGGGGCGGTGGTTTGACACGTGAAAAATGTTCAATTAACACCCTTGGTGGTGTTGAGAGGTAACATTATTCATATTTTTCCGGGGACTGCGTTGCCACGCTAACAACTTAGTGTTGTTGTTCAGTGCAAGAAGGGCCGGCCTTGTTTCTAAAGCACTGAAATGTGATCTTTGGTTGCATCTTTTTAGTTTCGCCGCAACCTGTCTGTCTAATCGGATTCCATGCGTGAGGCGAATTGCGTAGTACTTTCTGGACGAAGCGCCGGCAACAGGAATTACGCTGGAACCTTCGACGAGTCGTATACAAGGGTGCCCCAGCTAGTTTTAGCAGTGTTTAATGATATTAACTCTTCTGATACTTCTGATACTGACTCTTCTATTGAGTAAGTCACGCTATTTTTGATATTCTGCCTAATTGTATGATTAGTCAAGGTTAATTAACCAACTTCGGAAGCAACTAAGGCAGGCAAAAAAATTTCGATAAGAAAGTTGCAGAGCGGTTTGCAGAACGTCCGATTAGGCAGTTTCCAGCGTTCTTACTATTCGGCATAATAGTGTCTTTCTCCTTACCGCAGATGCCCTCGAAACAAAAAAATACCGCGTAAAATTCCGCTTGCGTGCCGTGATGGCAGCGCCCCCAAATGCTCCACGTACAAACGAACATAGCATTTAGCCGGTTGTGCTGCCACTGTGCCTGCTCATCACTATCATGAACCGCCGCTAGGGAAGCATATCGGCGACGTGTGTCGCACAGCCAACGCCTGCGTCACTTCCCTGTCTCCATTTAAGGGTCAGCGCGCCCTGTTAGGTGTTATGTTCGTTGGTACGCGGAGAGTTTGGGAGCGCTGCAATCACGATGGCATGCAGACATGTAACTTGGTATTTTCCTTTTGTAATTTGCGGGCATATGCAGTAACCAGAAAAAACATTAATACCTAACATATAGAAAGTTCCATACTGCTTATTCAGGTGTCTTGGAAATTGCTCTGCAACTTTCTCTTTGGAATTTTTAGCACCACTTCATTGCCTCAGACTTTTCTTAAATAATGAGTAATTATGAAAGTAAGCAAAATAATAAATAGGGTAATAGGGCAAGAATAAATTTTTAAACTCTGGCTAAATTTACCTGGGACACCCTGCATTAAAGCCGATGCACTTGCCCCGCAGATCGTTTTTGACAATCGCCGACTTTTCTGACTGCTGTTATTGTGCTTGAGTTGCCTGTTTTGATCGGCGGAAGTTCGCCCAATAAAGAGCTAAATTTGTAGCTCCCAGTTTTCATACTTAGTCTTCAGTGTCACTACAACGTTACAATATTTTTTAACAAACATACAAGCAGTTCAATGTTTATTTTCAGCATTACCCATTACCGCATTGCACCATTAACCTGGTGGGATGGCGGCAGCTATTTTCTACGTTTTCTTCAAGCGGTGGACCTTTCGTAGCTCGTCAAGGTTGGCGTATGAGAAAAAAAGGAATCTTGCCGTAGCGTGGCAGAACAGGCTTTGGCAGCTCGGTCGGGACGCGTTGACAAATGACACTACGCGGTTTCCGAGATGGTAAGATCTATGTGCATGTGTCCGCCATGAACAATCGCTAAGTGGCGAGCGTCGCTATATTTAGCGCAAGTTTGAGACGATAGGCGGAACACGTTACGAAGAGTCTCGACAGTTTCTGGCTAGAGATCAACGACCTTTGTTACACTCTGAACAGCTTGCTGCATGCTAAGATGCCTCAAGGTGAACCTACGACCAATATAAATGATAGTGTACACCCTTGCGCACACGTCCACGGAATATGTCTAGCCTCCAAAGCGCCGCAGTAGGCGAGTCTTCCAGTACTTGCACCTACAGTGAATCGACTGTTTTACCTCGAACGTAAATCGCATGAGGCGGTTAAGAAAGAGCGTTATCTTTGCTTCGTGCAAATACAGGAGCCGTAGAGGTTCCGACTATATTCGAAGAAACTGGTGCATTGCATTTTCGTTGGATGCATGGGAATGCAGGATGTGGTGACAATGGATGAACATCGTTCTCGCAGAGCCAGGAGACCTCGAATGCGGCCAGGCAAGCAACGCTTCGTCTTTAATGAGGGTTCATTTGTTTACAAAATCAGTACGTAATGAGCACTACAGTACGAAAAGAGTAGTATCTTTTTAATTACACAATTAAAATGTTATTGAAATATAGTGACTTGTGCTGGGATGTACTTGTACATTAAACGCATAGTGCTAGCGTGCTGTTGAAGTTGGAGAACAGACAATATTTGCGTTAGCATTGCAACAGTTTGTGAACGTATGCTAATGTACTGTAGGTGGGCAAAGTTTATTGAAAGACCAAATGGCGGTAATGAAATCTTTTTACAAATATTTCATTTGAATAAATATTTATCTGTGAAGCCGTGACCATGTTTCACCCCATTCCACGTTCGAGACGACGCCTCGGACACCCATAACCCGGCATCCCAAAGGTGGCACAATGCGGTTAGCGAACTGGCATAAACCGTAATACCAGATTTCCCTACAGGTATTATTGTCAGAACCTTTATAACAGAGACTCTCGAGGCCTGCTCGCGTCGTCGGCACCACCCTTCTGTCCTAAGTATGACGGCACATGTGCGGCCCATGCAGACACTTGGCAGTCACGTGAACTTCTGCGAGGGGGGGGCGACCAAGAGACGGCGAGCAGAGAACTCGGTACGCACTGGCTTCTCGCTCACCAAGTACTGTAGGTGACCTGATCTGTGCTTCGGCAATCAAGTGTAACAGGGAGCGGCATTAGGGAACGTTCGCTTTGGGACAATCACCTGTAGGTTCCTTTACCCGTTTTCCTCGTAACGCCATTGTTGTGACTACGAGTGTTCGTAGTCGCTAGGTTAAGTAGTGTGCGTGTGTTGGCGCACATGACACAACAAGTGTTTGGTTAATAAGCGAGTTCTTTTTGGACATTACACCATCTATAATGCCACGAGCTTTACTTTATTTAATGATCTAATACCTTGCTATACCTGTAATAGCTTCGTCTTCGTCTTGGCAAGACTTGTTAATTTTGATCTCGTAGCTGGCGGTATATTGCCTCAGACCAATATATCTGTGTAGCCGGTGTCTGCGTATCTATATTGGCGTGTCTACATACATTTCTGTACTTCATGAGTTGCGTGCCCTTGCTGAAATGTTGGCATCAGCTGCAATCTTTGTTCACCCACTGTTACCCACACCACGCCTAGGGTTCATGCACATGTCTCGTTTTCTAGAATTTCCGAGGACACCAGGGTTCACCAAGGTAACACCCCGTACCAACCGGGTGAAGGCACGTCCACCGTCTTCGGTAAGTCTGAGAAAGCTTTTGGCCGCTGTTATACCACGTCTTGCCTTGAAGGTGATTAAGGAATGTTACGTCTGCTAGAGCAGCTGTCTCATTCAAACAGCATTACCGCTGGCTCGGAGCTACATGGTTCTGCGCCGGTCAATCTGAGCTGAAGATTCTGAATGGTTTCGTCTTCACGAAATTGAAATGTTGTAGCATGGACTTACGTTCACATTTAACAAGATCTGACAGGCTATTCGCTGTGGTGAAAAGCTACTCGCACATGTACGAACATCCTCTGGTAGCTAGGATGGTTCGTAGATTATCCTTCAGCAATTCCTGATGCAGATTTAACAGACGTATGAAAGCAGTATGTGCATTTGTAAGGTAGCGGGTTGCCGAAAAAAGCAGAATTCAGCATGCACCAGAAGACACCTCCTGGCCATGTGAGATGTTTGTCCCAACTGTGAAGCAGGCGTTCTTGGTTTACTGTACAAGATGTGCCCTCGTCGTGAAGGGAGGAATCAGCAGTAAGCTCTTAAAGCCTTGCATTAGTAGCAATGTTTCTTCTTGGGGCTGTATATTGAAGTGGATAACTGCATGATGAATCGAACTGGGCTGCTCTTCTAGTTCTTTCCCTATAGACTGCACGAAAATAAGATCCTGCAAAACAATCGTAATCATTGGATGAAACGAAGAGCAGCAGACGTGGACGAAGACGACGTACGACACGGTATGTACTATGGGCGTGTACTATGTACCCTGTATGTACTATGATACTATGTATATACTATATATGCACTATGTATGTACTATGAAACGCGAATAGCTGAGAGCATAAGTGAAAGTACTCGCTATGCAGTCATCACAATTCACAGGCACGCACATCCGCTTTGAGCGCACTGAGCGATGATGCCCCCTATCTGCGCTGCTGTTTCCTTTTCCGGTTATCTTTTATTTGGAAGCTAGAAAAGACGACGCCGCGGTAATGACACCTGCGCGAACTATAGCATGCGTTAAATTTGATGCCGGTTGCACATATGGTATCGCAACACTGTGCGCTCATACTCGGCCTATACTTCGAAATTCTTGCTCTACTCCTCCTCTCCTTGCTTTGTTTAATTTTTTTTATTTTCATTTCTCGCTATCAGATATGAGAACCAGAACATGAACGACAATATCGCAGTACAGCGGCAGTGCCCTCCCGCACTGCTATCAAACGGTGTGTCTGCGCCTTTCAATCGTCATGACTGAGCTGCCACACTATGTCCTTAGTTATGACTAGGCCATACGCTCCGCCGTTCGCGTTTCATTTAACATGGGTAGAACTTGTCATTCCGGGCATGTTTTTTTGTTGTTGTTGCGCGTTAGTCTGTTTGGCGCCCTTGTAATACTGAGTTGCGGATACTGAAAGCCAGCTGTGATCCGAAAAAAGATAATTTATTTGAATGAAGGCAGAAAGGTTGGCCTGAGCTAACGCGCTCTAGCCTGCTACTCTGCACAGGGGGAGGGGGAAGCGGGACATAAAGGTGTGATGAGGGATGATGATGACATAGAAAGAGGGATGCGCGACCGTGAAAGCAAGCTCAACATTCTGATAATAAACATTCAGAAAGTTCATTCATGAAGCCACTATCTGGTTCCGTATCTAGTCAGTGAGCAGCACAAGCGCCAAACGAAAGCTTTATAGCATGTAAACAGCTGCGATAAGCGGCTCCAGCACGGCGGGCACCGGCAGGGCACTTTTGGCGGCCCGATTCTGGAGATCACCGAGAATCACGCGCATGGACTCCACCAGGTGCTTCAGCATTTTCTGTACGCTCTCCTTCTCATTGTGTCAATCTCCTTGCTTGCCCCTAGCGCCACCTGTTTCATTTGCCGTATAATTTTTTACTTCATGGCGCCGACTACAACTAAGGCCCGCTGGCATGGCCGTGGGCCTAGAGGGAAGCAAAAGCAATTCCGTGTATGTATCAGCCGGTGGAGGAGAATGTTTGCCGCGTGCTCTCGTCGACCTTGAATTATCAGTAGAAGCCGTTACCGTCCTCGATGCACGCACAGGCAGAGGTGGTCGTGGCGCCTGTGCCCCGCTATGTAGTTGTTCTCAAATGGCTTTGTGGTGCTTCTTTCGCGAGTGTTGGTGACTTTGGCGAAAAGATTGTGCAGCCTCTTTACGTGAAGATTGGTCTCTTGCTATTTTTCGAAGAATACGAACTTGTTTCATGTTGGTGCATTCCTTCGAAGTCGCTTCGTGAGAGCCAGTACATTTGGCACATTTAAATGAAGATGCATCACAGTCGGAGGTATCATGCTCTCCGCCGCAACGCAAGCTCTACTTCTACAAACAGCGCTCACGTGTCCTATGTTTACAAATTTCCGGCACTGAACAAACCTCGGAGCGAATGGTCGCACATAGTGTATCACGCAGCCCACATTTACAGACGCTAGTTATGTCGAAAAAGCAAATATTATTTTGAATAAGCAGGAGTTCCCCAAGCCATGAATCTCGAGAATGCGCACCCATGACCTCAAGACTGTTAAGGTTCGCATGCTTGATGTCAAGCTCCACGTTGGGTATCACACCAGTCTTTGTCTCCTTCCAGTAAGTAATAAAGGAGCGAATGGGGATTGCGCTTAACTGTGGAATGGTCTTTAACTTCTCGAGTATTGCGGAATTTTTCACATCTATTGTCAGGACGTTCTTGCGAGTGTTGATCCTGATCTCGTTGATTTGCCCAGGGATTCCACTTTAAAAATATTCGGTTAGAAACTGCCTGCTGAGGGAGCTCATGCTGTGTGATATCGAGTGCGGCACGTAAGAAACCATGAATTCCTGCTCACTCTGATTCAATGAAGTCGTCTGAGTGCGGTGAGTACGGTGTACTCGCGCTCAGAGGCCATGGCTTCTGGCGTTGAGGAGAGAAAGACGACGAAGTGTGGCGACGGGTCGGATGGGCTCCACATCTGCTCCGCACAGAAGCTATATTTTCGGCGAAATCACCTCCGCATCCAGATTCTACGTAATCATCGTGTGCCTGAAGTCAGCCAGAGCACGTCAACACCAAACTTGAGGGTGTAAGTGCTATATTTTGCATTTTACGGCCACATCAAGTTTCGAAGCGGGGCCGCCCCGCTAAACCCACTTAGCTAGTGGCGAGGCCTAGCAAAGGCTTCGGCCGCCGCACCGCTGCAGATGGCGAACGCGCTGCTCAATGCCAACGCCGACAAAGCCCACCAATCGTCTACCGGGGCCCCGGAGGACGAGGACATGAAAATTCGCGAATCCCAAGGACTTCTTCGGGCTGCTGAGGAGAACGAAGAAGACAATGAGCCGTGGATCAATGTTACCAGTCGTGCCCGTCGCCGTTGGCTGCAGACACGCTCGACCATGCCCCAACATTCCCGAACGCCACCGAAGCCCGTTCTCCGCCACAGCCGACCGGCGATGCGCAAGCCCCGACAACCCTCCCTTCCTGCCGATGATAACAAGTTGGCGGTTCGTCCACGGAACGGCCTGCAGCTCAACAAGGTGAGCCCAGGGAAGTTAGTGGACGTCATCACAAATGAGGCAAAGCTACAAATCGGCTCCACCGGATTCAAAATACGCATCGACGAAGACCAAAACATCCTTGTTCTGAGCACTGCCTCAGAAGCTACGGCCTCAGCACTAAGCAAGATGCAAAAAATTACAATTGATGGAACAACATATGATATTGCATCATACGGAATTTCCCCCGATAACTCTTGCAAAGGGGTAATGTACAACATCGATCACGACACCACGCCCGAAATGTTACTTAAACGCATTGAATCTCCTGGATACGAGGCGCTAACATGTAGAAGACTGGGAAACACAACCACCATGGTGATCACATTCTTGGGAAAAACAGTACCATATTACATCGAATTTTCCGGCCTTCTTCTGCGGTGCTACCTCTACAAGAGAACCGTGCCACATTGCCGAACCTGCAACGAGACAGGCCACAGAGAGGACGTCTGCCCGCGGCCCCCCGCCACACCCAAGTGCAGAGAGTGCGGCACTTTGCTAGCAACGGAGCAGCACGAGTGCCACCCTCGGTGCTCTCTGTGCGGCGGGAATCACCCGACAGCAGCGAAAGCCTGCCCCAACAGGTTCCTGCCGCCCGTCAACCGCCGGAAACCGCAGCAGACCCTGAGAGCAGGCTCCTCGTCTCCGAGGCCGCGTGGCGAGCACTCAGCATCCCGTAAGTCGCGGTCCCCGAAACGACGCGGAGTTGTCCAGGGGAGGAGCAGTTCCAGGCCGCGTTCCGGTTCCAGGCGTAGGACCTCATCGCGACGACGGACGCCATCCCATGGCAGGACCTCGAGCCGTGGTCGTTCCGCAAGCGGCAGGAGGGGAAGCAAGGGAGCAGCGCAGGTCACGCAGCAGGTGAGCTGGGCACAGGTTGTTTCTCCCAAAGTTCGTCCCCCCCTGTTGACACAGAGCTGGCACAGGCACATGCCCAGATTAGGCGTCTCACTGAAGAAAACGCAAAACTCAAATCAGAAATCACTAGCTTACACGCATAATTCGTAGCACTTAAAGATTTATTGCTTGGAAGATATAGCACTACCCCTACACAAAACACTTCAACCCCACCCCCGGAGAAGCGGAAACGGGAAGAACAGCCAGCTCACACAGTCACTTCAAACCCGACACCGCAACGAGCAACTGCGCAGCCCACTGCGCCGCAGGGAGTCATACCCGTCCAATATGCCACTCTCCAGAAGGTAGAAGAGGTAGTAGCAAAAGCTATTCATAGCCTTCAGACATCCCTACAAGCTACCATGCAGCAACAACTCACAGCTATACAACAGTCAGCGGCACAACAACAATTCGCAACTCAACAACAGCACTTTAACACTCAGTTGGCGGAACGCATCATGAGGCTAGAGGAACGCATACTAACACTGGAAGCTAGTCAGAGCCGGCGCCCCAAGAAAACAGCTCATCAGACCCTACCAGAATTGCCAGATTCTCTGGGCTCCCCAGAACCCCATCTTGTGCACGCATCACCACCCCTTGATAACCAAGATGGCTCCGCCTCAACATATATGCAGTAAGCGCGGGGGCTCCCCAGGCGAAACCACGGTGTGGCAGTGGAATTGCCGGGGCTACAAGAACAAGTATGGATCACTGATACAATACAACGCTACATCAACAAGACCACCTGAAATCATCGCACTGCAAGAAACGAACACACACGTCCGCCTACCCGGATACGTCACTTATGGCACCGATACAGGCAGCAGCCTTCACACCCTGGTCACTAAGAAGCTAGTGGCCGTACAACACCATCTCCAGCAATCCGACCCGCTTGCCATTCTGCCCGAAAGTATCCCACAGGCAACAAAGAAGGGTCCCATGTTTGTTCTAAACGTCTACTGTCGGCCGAAAAGCGCGCCATCGGTCCTCAAACTGGTTTTGGAGCAAGCCACGCACGCAGCAGGCAACCATCCGCTTCTAATTGTGGGCGACTTTAATGCAGCCCACCCCCTCTGGGGTTATACTTACACCAACCCCAGGGGAAACATGCTTCACAAAGTTATTGAGGACATGGATCTCACACTCGTCAACGATCCAAAGAATAGCAAGAGGCTTGGCACAAGTGTTCAAAGAGACACGAACCCCGACTTAACCCTCACCAGAAATATCCCCCAAGCTTGCTGGACCAATCTGGAGGAGTACCTAGGCAGCGACCACGTGCTGCTAGCCACCACTCTCCATGGGCTCAAATACAAAGCCAGGATAGGCACGGCTCGCCTCACGGAGTGGACTAAGCTGCAGGAGATAAGAGAAGAAAGAGCTGCGAAGGAACAGAGCCAACAGCTTCAGTCAGTTAAGGACTGGATCACTCAGCTTCAGAAGGATGTGAAGGCGCGCACCAAAATGCTTAAAACATCCACCGCCACTCCAAGCATCGACGCTCGCTTGCTCCACATGTGGGAAGCCCGGCGTAGCCTGCTGAAGCGTTGGAAAAGGCAAAGATTAAATCGCAAGCTCAAGAGGCGAATAGCACTACTCACACAAGAGGCTGCGGAATACGCTACCACGCTATGCCGAGAGAATTGGCTATCCCTCTGCGACAGCTTGAGAGGAAGACTGAGTACTTCCAAGACGTGGAAGTTATTGAGGTATTTAATCAACCCGGCCAGCAGCAAAACGGAATCCCACCACAATATGGCCCGAGTAATTCACCAATTTCCTGGAAACGAGGCGGACCTCCTTTTGACTCTCAAAGCCCAGTACTTCCCCAAACAGCCATCGGAGCCTCTGCCACCCTACACCGGCACCCCTAACGAGCTCCTAGATGAGGACATTCATCTACAAGAGGTAACAGCGGCGATAATGGGCTTGAGACGCCACACAGCCCCGGGGATGGACCAAATTACCAATAAGGCACTCGTAAATCTTGACAGCCCCTCGCTACTAGAGCTTACCGCTCATCTTAACGAAGTATGGAGGAAAGGAAACCTTCCCGAGGACTGGAAAATAGCCGACGTTCGTCTAATACCGAAGCCAGGCAAGCCACCAGCCATTGAGAACCTACGACCGATCTCCCTCACTTGGTGTGTAGGAAAGCTCCTAGAGCACATCGTTCTCAATCGGTTACAACCATTCCTGGAGGACTCGGGGAAACTTCCAACAACGATGATAGGATTCCGTCCACACCTCTCAACTCAAGACATCCTACTTCAGCTGAAAGAGGAGGTGATTGTACCAGCGACACGCAACTCCCCCACGGCTATCCTCGCCTTAGATCTTAAAGGGGCGTTCGATAACGTCAAGCACACAGCAATCTTACAGAGGCTAAACGCGCTGGGCTGTGGGGCCAGGATGTACTCCTATATCAGAGATTTCCTCTCAGATAGAAAAGTCATCATAAAGGTCGGGGACAAAGCCACAAACCCCTTCCTACTGGGCGGGCGCGGCACACCACAGGGCGCAGTGTTATCCCCTCTCCTTTTCAATATCGCCCTAATAGGCCTACCGCCGCTCCTCGATAACATCCCAGGGATCCGGCATGGCCTATATGCCGACGACATTACCATCTGGTCGTCCACAGGGTCCATCGGGGAAATGGAGAACCGCTTGCAGGAAGCTGCAGACGTGGTGAGCGACTATGCTAAGTCATGCGGGCTCAGCTGCGCCCCCCAAAGGTCGAAGCTACTCCTGGTCTCACCGCGAAAGAAGCACTCATCCGTCTCGCCCACTATCAACATACAACTGGAGGGACACACCATCGTTCCGTCTCAGAGCGTAAAGATATTGGGAATGGTTTTCCAGTCGGATCGCACCAATACAATATTAATTCAAAAGCTTAAGAATACAACAGCCCAAGTTACGCACATGATCCGGCGAATAACAACCAAGACAAGAGGCATGGGGGAGGCGGACACGCTTCGGCTTGTCCAAGCCTTCGTCGTGCCTCGAATAACTTACGCTATTCCATACGCACTACTCAACGAGACGGAACTCAAGAAAATCAACACAATGATCAGAAAGGCATATAAGCAGGCGACGGGCCTGCCAATCAGTACGTCCACAGAACGCCTACTACGACTAGGTGTGCACAACACGGCCGAGGAGCTGATCGAGGCACATTTATCCAGTCAGCGAACAAGGCTGGCGATTACGGAAGCAGGGAGGTCCATTCTTTTACGCCTGGGGCTCTCTGCCCCTCTGAGCCATCCGCCGCCTCAGACTGTGAGATTACCCCATGCCATCCGGAGAAACATCACCGTACGTCCTCTACCTCGCAATATGCACCCAGTGCACCACACAGAGCGAAGGGAGGCCCGCACCCTGGCCATACACAAGCGATACAGAACTTTACCATCTACAGCCTACACGGACGCGGCTTCTTACTCCAGACGCGCAGCCACAACAGCCACCATAGTCGTCAAAACAGAACATCGGAGCAGCATTTCGCTCACACGAAACAATCCCCTCCAAGCCGAGGAAGCGGCCACAGGCGTGCCGCAACTTTGCTAGCGGCAGAATTCATACCACTACGCTCCGGATCATCAATCAAAAGCCGCCAACGAGATCAGTCATGATCATCTGGGCGCCAGCTCATCAAGGGATTCCTGGCAACGAGGTCGCCAACCGCGTGCCTCGAGATCTGACCCACCGAGCCGACGCCGAGGAATCTGAACCTGAGCGCATGCACCCTCTAGTCTCTTACCAAGACATCACACAACACTACAAGCTAACCCGCAGAACATATGCACCCCCACACAAGTCACTACCTAGAGAGCAGGAGCGATTCCTCCGAGCTCTACAGGTTAATACATTCCCCCACCCAACCAGAAATCACCTCATACACCCTACAAAATTCTCTCCGCAATGCCGCTTCTGCGCTGAGCCCGGGTCCCTCAGGCACATAGTAGGGGGTTGCAGAGCGGCACCATTAAATCCTCCGAACCCTTACCCCACTAACGAGCTTTGGGAGAGAGCCTTGGCCAGCTCCGACCTCGAGGATCAGCAACGGCTGATTGCGAGGGCCCAGGACGCGGCCCGAGCTCAAGGCATTCTGGAATGAGGGCGCCTCTCCAAAGCTGCATTTACCTAATAAAAATGTTTATTCTCTCTCTCTCTCTCTCTCTCTGGCGTTGAGCTCTCCAAGGAATCAAGCTGGTTCGAGCTTCCAAAGGCACGTCTTCCAAAAGTGAGCGATGAAGCAGACGACTGATATTGTTCAGGTGGTCGTTGGAACATCTTGCTCATCTTTCATGAAGTGACTCTCACGAAAATGTCAAAAACGTAAACAATTGCATAACAGCGACAGGCCCAGAGCACCAGTGAGCTCTTGGCACTTCTTTCACTTCCCGATTCAGCTGCGATCCGCTCACAGCTTAATGACTTTGCTCTGCCAGTGCAAATGTAAAGCTAATCCAGGAACAAAAGCTCTCTGTCTGAAGTTACTGTATCACCTATAAACGCCGATTTCAGGCTCACCCACCAAATTTTCCAAGACCTTCAAGTTCCGTCGTAACATCAGTCGCACAGAAATTTCTGTACTCACGACGCAGATCTTTTAAGCGCGCAACGCCGTTTGACGTCTCGGAAACAAACGAACTTAATTCAACGGCGCATCAATAATAATGTCTCATGTGTACAGCGTTTATATAGCCTTTTACTTTATTTTATTTCAAACCATAACCACTTTGATGAAGGTAGATAAGTGGGGAGGAAGGCAGGGTAGCTAGGTACTTGTCTGGGTCTGTTTCAATAAAAGAACAATTAGTGGGTCACCCATGACCGACTCGCACACCTTCCATCGAGCACAAAGCCGGGTTCCACATTTGATTACGCTGTAAAAGAAATTAGACCGTGATCACAGGCGTGCTTCTATAGTTCTAGAGGCACCCAGATCTGTGAAACGTATGGTGGATTCATTACGAGCAAGCTTGTGCGCTTCGTAAAACCTCTACGAAGTTGTCCCGACTTCATGATTGGGCAAGGTCGAACGGATTTGAAGACTTAATTTTTCTGAAGCAAGTGGTGTCATCGTTTTAACATTACCAGTGTGATAAAAACATAGAAAAGCACTTTGTACTTTTGTATAAGGCTAATGCTTAGCGCAGGATACGTCGCCATATCCGTCTCTCTTGATGATACCTGTTCAGTACCTCTGCTGAGCCCAATCATTGGCAGGCATAAATTCGTGTCAGACGTCTGCGGTATTCATGCCGCTGTCGTCATACGATCATCTTCGACATGGTAATCGTGCTCCTATCGTCACGCACTGAACTACTCGATTTACTCGAACATGCTGGTCCGTCTCGCAAGGCTTCGCGGAACCCCAAAAAATGCTCCATAGCCAGATGCCTGCAAAATGCTTTTCATCAGGTTGATTCCCACGGTGCGTTCTATTTCCACAATGTTTTTTTGTTTGTACCAAAAAAAACGTCCTACGTATCCGTACGAGACCCTGGATCTGTCCTTGACATGACCACAGGCATCCGAAACTGAGCCAACAGCACGAATGTACAAAGACAACCTTTTCGGGTTTCTTCGAGTGAGAGCTTCGCAGTAGATGAAACATTCTTTCTTTTATCATGCCCGATAAGTACGAATTTTACATGGCCAGGCGGCTGACAGTTTTCTAGTTCATGAACTTTTCACCGCCTTTCTGCGTTAACTAATTTGTCTTAAGCTGTATTTTGCCCTAGCAATTTCGAAGATAAAACATGTGGTTTAATTCACACTACCTTAGCCAGAGCAAATTATCTTCCGAAAAGCTCTTGCATTTATTGAGCAAAACTGCGAGAATGAGCAGCCAATACAAGCGCAGGGTAGCATCAAAGCTGTAAGAAAACTTGTTGTTTCCTATTCTTTTTGCTTCTCAATCAGCACCTCTGGTTCCAAGGCATAGAGACAAGACAGAAACCGGAACCGGCTTCACACTTCCGGTCTACAGCAGCAGCAGCGGCGGTGGTGATTACGCTGTGGCCTGTACGAGCCAGACTGGCACAGAGGAAGCATTGGGCACTTCGGGAAACGACGCCAGGTGAGCGATCTTTTGTAAGAATTCTTTTATTCCTTAATTCCTCCTAGAATTTCCCTGCACTGACGCACTTGTGCGAAGGATGGTAGTTCCGATAAACCAATTGCCAAATATCAGCTGCTGTTCAGACAGTTTGGTGTCGGCGCAAACAAGAAGCTTTAGCTTAAGATCCACTGCCTAAGTACATTGAAAGGGAGGAATAAATGCGCTTGACAACACAGAGTAGGAGTATTGAAGCTTGCGGCATTAAAAAAATGTATTATCATACCTGAAGGAATTAAATTTTCAATTTGTCTTATACTTAAGAAAATATTGAGAAACTCAAGAAACAAATTTACTTCTTTATAACTCAGCAATGAAAACTATGCCGCGATTCTATCAACTGCACAAAATAACGCATCTAAAGTGCACAACAAATTTCATCGTTTACACAGCACTCTGAAATTTGCAACTTTATGAGTAGATCATCGCCAATGCTCGCAGACATTGTTATGCTTTCAAGCAAACTGCAAATATATATAAACAAAGTTGGGATCCCCCAAGGGATGCAGGCAATGCAACTGCGATATATTATTTCCAGTAGGTAACTTTGTAAATTCTGTGCTTCCACTGTTTTTAAAATGAGCGATTTCATATATTTCCCAATTGCAGACCTATAAACAAGTTATGATAGATACATTTGCTGGAATTTAACTGGTTTAAGCGAATGAAATTTGATTGTTTGATAGTTCCATTTTTTTAAATTATCCGGTCTCGATTCCGGCCAAGCTGGCATGATTAGAAACGGCGTACAAGGCAACACCATGACTCGAACCAAACCATAGCATTGCATGAGTCTTGTGAACAACCGCATGAAGAATAACTACAAGTATACAAGTAAATAGCATATTACCGCAACAATAGCAACCAATTTAAAGAGAGCAACCAGCTCAAGAGAAGAAATACACTCGGCGCGCACCTCTGTTCTACAGCCTGTTGTTTGCTTGTTTTTTTCTTCCATAAACGGAAGGAAAGATGTCGGATCAGTAATGCATTAATTCAACGCGTGTAGCGTTCGTTAACTCATCGACAAAAATGCTGTGGGCCACGGAAACAAAAGTGAGAGAAATACAGGCTATTTATGTTGCATCAACGAAGATTTCAATGAGCGTTGTAATGCATGTTTGCACAATGAGACGATAAGAAGCAAAGAAAATTGTGCGTGAAAACACCGAAGTATTTGGCGTACTTCTGCTGGCTGTGATTGGGGGATATAGTAGGTGCGCATCGGCAGCTCGATGCCTTTGGCAAGAACGGTGTGCAGTTCGAATTCGAGTTGAATTTTAAGTGACTTCGTGCAAACACAGCAGGAAACTTTGAGCACGGAAGTTTTTCTTTGTATTCAATATGTAGGGCTTGAATTAAGACGTATGATGTCAGGCAGGAAGTCAGTCCTCCTATATTTGTTAGAAATCGCGCGAATAGTTCGCCTTTGTAGCATTTCCAATTATTCAGCTGAAAGCCCTAAGTGGCTCGTTGCAATGGCTCATACCCGCAAGAAGCGGCACTGATAGATGCATCCTTAATGAAAAGAATGGCTCAGTGGCCTATGCACGGGTGCGGGGCAAGGGTAGCGATCATAAAACAAAGAAATACAAAAATTAAAATAACAAGAAAGGGAAAAACAACAAAAAACAAACAGACACAACGTCATCAGGAATGATTCATGCCCTGTAAGGAAGCGAACATGTAATCGCCGAATATGAACAAAGGAAACAAAGATAGAACGAACGAGCGAACGATCGAGTGAGCAAACGACGGAAAGAAAGAGAGCCAATAAAAACAAGAACGAAAGGATCTTTAGGTATTGCGTTAGGTTCTAGCATATGACTTTGAGAAGATCGTTCTACAGAGGCCAACATTTACTTCATACTGCGGCTCATTAGGTCTCGCAAAAAGTCTGGCCCGTCCGATCGTGCAACTTTACACTAGCATGTGTGCAACAGGCTTTCGCTTTCAGTTTGTAGAAGACTGCAGCATGCTGCCGAACTTTCTAGCCTTCTTAGCACACAAAGCGTCCTAAAAAATTCCCCGACGAATACCATAGCCCATAACGCAATATTTAAGCGCAGGTTTACACGTGTGCTCATTTCACGATATACTGAGGCAAAAATTTTGGCACATATAGCTGTGCTCAAGAGCGATGGCTTTTCTAAATGACTGGTTGAATGATCCAGAGTAATCGCTGGTCCTGCTTCTGTCTTGCTTGCAACTCGCACGAAGATAGTTCTTATCTTCAAGTTCAGGCATCACAGACCACCAAAAACGCCAGTGTTCAATTTATGCCAATGTAGAGCCCAAATGTAGCGCTAAATATCAATGAAGCGACTTAGCGCTCGAATTGACCAAGTCGCCTTACCATAACGCGCGATTTAGTTTGTGTACCTCTAAATTGGCAAAAGGTGTTTTTGTCGTCTCATAACAAGAGTCGGCCATTTTGTGCTGCTTTGTCCGTATATTTCCAGGAATGCTACTGCAACAGGAGGAATGGAACAGCAAAAGTCCTACGGTGTGAGAGCTTGGAATCAATCGCCTGTGAAGAATTCAAAACACAAATGTGAAATATGTGGAAAATTTATAAGCAGGGCTGATCATCTACCTGTACATTACCGCACGCATACCGGCGAGAAACCATTCTAATGTGAAATATGCGAGCAATCGTCCGCGGACAGGTCGAATTTCCGTCGGCATCAACGAATTCACAAAGGCGTGAAACCCCATTTCTGCGAAATATGTACTGGACCATTCAAAAGGAAAGCGGATCTCAGGAATCATCTCAAATCACACAGTAACGACAGACCTTGCGTTTGCGACATATGCAATGTCTCCTATAAGCGCAAATCAGACCTCCTAAGACACCGCCAAAGAATTCACCAGGGTAAAACACCGTACGAGTGCAAGTAGTGTGGATTTCGCTTCGCCAAGAACGAAAACTTCGACACACATCTCTGCCAGAATAGTACGTCCGAATTCTATGGATATTCGTTTAGAGATGCATCTCAACTGATTGCACATCTCGTGACGCATTCTGGTGGGCACTCATAACAGCGTGACTAGTGCGGAAGTGCAGTAAATCGTCCATGGGTTTTGCATAGGAACGTGAGCATGCAGCCGTGCAGGAAAAAATAACCGCTGACATTCTCCCGCAGGGGGGACAAACTTTCGGAACGCATCGTGTGGAGAGACGGGCTTTTCTTGACGTTAACAATTGCGGAGTGAAATGCTAGACGCAAAGAATGCCGCTTTAGTTTAACAAATTACGAGAAAAAACGTCGTCTCCAACAGAATTTGAGATGCTTGAATGTCGAAGTATGCTGCAGGTCCTGACTAGACCTCACCGTTATCAGAACTATGTTGTTCGCCACCGTAGCATTAGCAAACTCATTTCTAGACAAACCCTAATGGGCTGCAAGTTCGTGTTTTGTGTCACTAGAAGGTTGAAAGGTACGCACAAGATCCTTTACATCTCGTTTAGTTGTGCAAGCGGTCTGACGGTATATTAGTAAACAAACTTTACCTAACCATCCTTTTAATTACTCTGCACTGTGAATAGAAGAGAACACCTCTCATTAGCAAAAATTTAAAAACGAGGCACTGTTTTCTTGTGAACTAAAAGATATCTTCCAATAATTGAGGTCCTCAGGCCTTACTCCCTTCCAGATACTGTTTTTACGACAATATATAGCCATAAACATGGGGAAATTTATTTCCCTTACATATTGTTCAATGCACGTTATATTTTAATTCTCTTGCGCTCTTTTTTTCTTTATCATTTTTCTTCTTTATCATGCTGTTGACAACAGTGAGCCTGCATTAGACTATCGAATACTTTATACTAACGAATGTTTTAGTTGTTGTTGTATTGAGGAGGAACCTCTGTCAGTTTTAAAGTGCAGTTTCTCATTCACTCGGAAGTCGTCTCTTTTGAGTTGCACTCCACTCTAGTTACAGCTGTAGAATTTTTTAGCCTGATGTGACAAATGTATCTCTCTGAGATACAGTGATTACTTATATTATTGACACGCGTGGTTGTATAGCTTCTTGCTATGAGCGCGTTTCACCAGCTGACTAATCTTACGTTACTGCTCATTGCATGACGCGCCTGCATGCATCAGAACATTCTCCAAAATTCTCGTGGATTCTCTCTTTCTTTAGCGTTGTTCAACACTTTGTTTTCAAGTTGCACGCGCAACACGTCTACATTTGTGCATTCTGCAAGGCACGCGAGCACCAACGATTCCGCTGGAATCTTGTACGAACCATGTGTCAATAGCCGGCGCTACTTAATCGCAAATCATTTGTACGGTGATCGCTCATCTGCCCGGCACTGTCTTTCTGCCCGAATGTACCTTGTTTTGTGGGTGCTGGTTCGCCCAATAAAAAGTGTTTCGTGACCAACAGCACTTGTTACTGCGTCGTTCACCATCGCTACAACATAACATCACGTTGACGTGCTTCGTGGTGACCGAATGAACCCTACCAGCCATGAAAATAACGTGAACGTCGTCATGGACGAGCGAGTTCGCCGTAGGCTACGACTACCGTAAGAGTACGGACCTCTGCCCGAGAAGACTAGCAAGATCATGGCCCAGGCAACTGCCACAGTAGGACTGCCTGTGTCACCCACAGCGATGTGTGCTGCAAAAGCCAAGGAAGCTACCGATCATTACCTGATCAACGTTTGGAGATCTGGAAAGCTGGCCGAAAACTTGCGCCAGAACCACTATGTTTAACAATTGAATCTTACAAGCAGCGGTTTCGCAATTTGGCAGTGTATTTCTGCAAACATTCACGAGCGTCATGCCCAAGGAGCAGGCCGACGTTAAATCAGAACACCGAATGAGACCACCATGATCTTCAAGACAGAACTTCAGCCACGGCGGCACGCAAATGTCCGAGAGGACAGCGTTTCCTCATCTTCGGTTTGAAGCAAGTGGTTTACACCAGATTGATACCTAAACCGGCCAAGAGCATTACAAAATTTCTCACGGAAGCCGCGGGTATTGAAAAGACGTCGGAAGAGCACCCGCAGAAACATTGTCGCCTGGTGTTTTCGCGCAAGTGAAAAATTCAAGCACTATAGGCTCCGACAAACTCGGAAAGACCACTATAACAGTTTCACGCGAAGAAATACTTAAGATGTTCTCTTCAATGCAGCCTCGAATAGCCTTAATTGCAGACGTCGTCTGAAAGGAGATGCAGCAGACCTTCGCAGTCCCTGTGTTGCCGCATGTGAAGCCTGGAGGGAGGGCCTACGTCACTGTCTTCTGCCGTCTGCGTCTCCCTTCGCGCCGGCACCGGACGACTGCACGGTCTGCTGCCGCCAAAGAGAAGCCGTACACGCCTATTGCTTGTACCCTTACCGTGAGATGATACGATGTTCTGCCGTCAACTGTTTGCGTTCACAGCAAGATGAATTACCCCGTGAAATTGCTGACTGTTTGGCTGAAACTGAATGGAGACCCCGACGACTGGGCTGATCTCCATCGCCATGGCACTGCCTCTCACTGCTGCGCCCAGAGTACACTTGGCCAATACGTGGCTGATATGTGGGTCAATATCCGGTAAACTAAACACAACAACCTATGGAAGTGCAGTTGCTGTTCGTTTTAGCGCCAAAGGTGCTCCGCCACCAACGCAAGATCAGTCTCCACGTCGAAGGAAAGACATGCTGCAATTTCAACGAAGCTCAGAATAAAAAAAAACTATGCAGCCTAAAAGATAGCTGACGACACCACGTAAAAGTGGGACAGTGCGATTCAGCCATGGTCCGACGCTGCGATATGTCGCTGCGCAATCGCTGCTTTCGTGGACACAGGACCCGACTCCTCCATTATGAATGAATCCTTAACCGCGCACTCGATGACAGTTATGACTGCATAGCAAGGAGAACAATTCCGGGCAGCTGGAGCTCACATGACACGGACGAGTGGAACAAGCACGTACGTCAAACACCAGACGTGTTAGGACACCCTTGTGCCGCAGAAACATCCTTGTTTCGCAGGATCACAACTCGCCCGCGTACGCACCAAGAACCAGCCAAGGACGGTCAGGCAACGCTACAGTCTTCGGCGATGCTTCGTCGAATACTAGTTCGGCCACCATGTTTGAGTTTGCATCCCTATAAGCCGACGTGCACTGGGTGAAAAGCTGTTGTTTCGAACTCTACACAAAAATACAGCGACTGTACGCATTGTACTTCCACATGGTGCCAGGCGGCACGCAATCACAGCGGTGCCGCTCATGCCCGTAATCAGTCAATGTTGTACAGCTTAAGCGGTTTTACCATAGCTAACCAAATATAATTTTGTTGCTTTGCTAATCTTCTTTTGTACGTGTTTTTTTTTGTTTTCGCACGATACTTTTTTTAAGATGGGCGCATTGACACATGTGCTTGTTACCTTCTTCCGGTGAACGCGTTTCACCGCCTAACAAGTGTTAAGTTATCGCTCCGCGCATGACGTGGCTGCATGTATCAGAACCTTCTCAGTCATCCTCGCTCATTTTATATTCTGTATGTTGTAGTGGAACCCTGTGTAATCAGATTACCTGAGTGACGAGAATAGTCTGAAACATTCTGTGAGGCGCTTGAGCTCATACGATTAGTCTGGAATCTTCCACTAAGCATTTATAGATAACAGACTCTCGAGCCGCAGATGAGTTATCCGACGGTTGAAGCGTGTGTTCGCTGCTATCATTCAGCCCGAGTGTAACTTGTTTTCTGCGTGCGGTATCGCACAATAAAGAGTTGGTTTCGTGACTCGTGTTTCTTTCTACTGTGTTTTTCACCGTCACTGCAAAGTGAAAATTTCGAAGAGTAAACCGCGTCTTAATGAAACTTTCTTCGACAGTAAAAGAAAATTGTGCGTGGCTGTGCTATCGCAAGTACCAGAAACCCGCAGAGCTGAGGGAAGTTTAGGCTGCAGAACAATTCATTCAGTCTTCCTCTGTGGGAGGTTTCGTTTGGGGCCGCGCACCATTGAAGGCGCCCACCACCGCAGAAGCGATTTGTTGAGACCCCATATGCGTAGGTGTCTTCTTCCAGATGTTGCACCTACACGATGCGGCGGCAACCGTCGCACATTCGCTCTGATGTGAGCGTAAACCCCGTCTTCGAGGAACTTCAGTTCGACAGTCAAAGAGAAACCTCTGATCCAAGTGGACGGTATCTGTATTCATTCACAATACTTTACTCGCAGATGCACTATCTGTGCCAAATGAAACACGAGCAGCGGATCCCGTGACCGAACCATAACTGAAGGAAATGTGGACGCCGTCGGCTCGTCATCTCATTTGACAGGCTCGCACATCCGGTTTTACTGCACTATGCAACGATGCTCGGCTTATGCTGCGATATTTTCGCACGTTTCTTTTTATTTTTTGTTTTCTCCCTTTGAAATCAGAGAAACGAAACAAGAGACAATATTGTAGCATAGGGCGAGAATCGTCGACCGTTGAGGTCAAACCAGACTTGCCCGCCTCTCTATGCTGATTAATGACAGAAGGACAAGCACTTCACTGTTCGCGTCTCATTTTGCGCCGACAACAGTGATTTAGCGCATTTTTACAAGAGGTAATACGAGGGAAGGGAGACTACAAAGGCAACGAGGTGGTTACGTACGCTTTCTACAGTTTCCGACACTCCTCACGGAGATGTGGAAAGCGCGTTCAATCGCGTAATAACGCAGGAAAGGAGCTTTTGATTGCGTATGTGAACGATTATATAGTTGTTTGGAGGCGTTGATATGAAGAAAGACATTTTTCTGGCTACGGTTCAAGTCGAATTTCTAGATTAAAGGAGATTTTTCTGAGCAACGGGCGCTTCCCACGTCCACAATTATATAATGGCCGCCAATTCTAAAGCGAAACATACTACTACTGAAATACAACCTCATTTCACGCCCCCGCAAGAACTCCATAGGTTGGAGACTGCAACGCCGAAGCGTTTCTTCCCTTGCCAATCAACATACTCAAAAATAACCAGAGAAAAATAGCACTGCTTTTCGATTGGGCCTCACTGGGTAGATTACTTGAAAGAACCATGAAAATGTGCTATAGAGAACAGGTCAGTAAAGTTAATCGTGTCCTAAACTAAAAAGTAGGTGTTCCCAGACATGTGCTTTCCATTTGTGCGATATAAGATAAAGAGGCCAATAGCGGACCATCAGTTACTTCAAAAAAACTAAAACCATTGCTATGGCGCATGTTCACGAAATACCTCTGCGTGTAAAAAAAATCCCAGAAAATGTGCATTTTCGTTCGTCGGCGAATCATGTAGAGCGTCCGCGAGGGAGAGCATTGCCTGAGGACGTCTTGGAAAGCTGGAATCATGAAGAGCCAAAGGCCACGCAGTCGTCGCACCTCGACAGCATTGAAGAACTAGAAAAAGTATTCCATTACATTACATTATAGCTCAATGTCCATTCGTCTGTTTCCACGATGCTGCAGTTTCCGTACAGTTGCCTCCACAGGTGCTCATTTGTCGGCATATTTTTGGTGTGCCGTGGCCCCAAGGACTCCAGCACATGGGGGTCGGACTCTTCATTCCCTCATCGTGCGCGGCTTAACTGTGTCCGAACGAAACACGGTTAGGACATGCTGAGTGCCAGGGCCTTTTAAGGCCCCTCGGCGGAGGCACCCCACGGTATTGCCTTGGAATTTTCGCGTACCCCGATGACCATTGCAATCTGGAAAAATTGCGCGTTCGCATTATCCTCTCCCCTTCTTCGAGTGTTTTTTTTTCTGACGCCCTACCTTTCTCTCATAAGACCTCCACTCTTCCTATTTGTTTGTACGGCTCGCGTATGCATTCTTACATGTTAAATCCTTCAACATGCCATAATGGGGCTCCGTGCCTGGTGCCTGTCCTGGCAATGTAAACAAAACACAAGGCTATGAGAACTCCATCTTCTCCTTCACTACCTGAGCGTAACTCTCCGAATAAGTTGATGCACACACCGATGCTTACCAATTCCTTCACTAGACCGAAAGACTTTCCGCCGTTTCAATGTAGCAAAGTGCAAAAGAAATGAAGACCAAGTTAGAATACTTTCTCCTTTTGTTGATGCTCATTCTTTCACTGATGGCCTCTGCGTTGGCGCTAACGTGATAAAAATTGTCAGTGGAGACCTCCTGCTCGAGGTTCTTTACAAATAGCAGCGCGTCGTATTCCACTGACCCATGATTAGCCCGCGAGGAGTAATATCTGAGGCCGATATTATCGATAATTACCGCAACAGAGCTCTTCGAGAGCTGAAAAGCACTGAAAGTGACTAATGCACAGATCATCAACATCGGGTGTTGAGGCTCTGTGCTCCACACAGAGCATCACACATCCGGTGTGATGCACTGGTGCAAATGAAAATACCCACTGTGCTTCTCATACTCACCTTTCCATCTAGCGTTCTGCCGCAGATAAGAAATGCGAGATATACTTGGAATCTGTAACGCCCTGCATTCCAAACACGCGACAATGTTTTCAATGTCAGTTGTATGAACATTATCCACAGAGCTCCAGCGGCCAGCTTACCTGTGAAAAATGTGGTGTCCAAGGCCACCATTCGGACCAGCATGCTGACAGAACCTATTTCAAGAAGTAAAGTGTGATGGCGACGACGCCGCATGTTCACGATCATGGGCCAACTGGAAATAAAAAGGGAAAAAAGTCATCGCCTTAAGTGTCAAATACAGCTTCAAGGAAGACCACATAAGCAAGGTATTCAGTACTGTTCACTTGACCACTGCAAAAAGAAGAAAAAAATTATCGGTAACGGCTAAAGAAAGTGAACAAAAACTTCAATTTCCTCCAAGTACATGCAACGACTTCCTTTTATTAGTACTACCATGCCATTACGCATAATGTATTCAAATCGAGATGACTAATTCGCAACCTTCATGAACTTACAAAAACAATTATCTTACTTCAAGGCTGAGGCGATTTTAGTCCAAGAGAGGCATTTAAACTCAGAGCAATCAAACTTCTTCCGGTGATATACCATCGTCTGAAAACACCGTGACAACGGTGTTTTGCAAGATTCGGCGGTGTGACACTCACCGTTTAGAAAAGTCTGCCACTTAACATCTACAACTTAAAGCACCCCTCGAGACAGTGTCCATGCGAGTAATTCAAATTGATTGATTGGTTACAATTTCTTCTCTTCACATTCAGTGTAATTGCATATAATTACCAATTCGACTTTATTGTTGTTGAGCTCAATCCGTAGGGAAGGCTCTCGGAGCGATGTGACAGACCGGCTTGTTGAACCCGTTCTTGTAACATCAGGCGCGCCTTTATTAGATAAGAAGGAAACCACCTATTACGATATATCGCACATTTCATACTCTTCCAATGATTTAGCGATATTCAAGCTGCGCTCCTCCCCAACTCTGAATGGAATGTTATTTCGTTCCTTGAGGAATGACCACTTAACAGAAGCGTTTACTTGGTGTAGAAACACGCCGCTTTTCCGCATGTCCCTATCTTGGAGATAGCTTCCGCCGATTGGTTGCATTTGGATGCGGAAACATCAAATGGTCTAATTAATCATAAAGCAGGCGTCTGTAGCAGCGGAATGACACCTAAATTCCCATTAGCTGTGGTACTACGTCACATGCACGCCTCGAGGAAAGAGAGAGAGCGAAGTGAGCACCTACTTCCGCGCTGGTGGGCTACGTGTTATTCGAGGGGAGAAGGCACCGGCGCGACGCCACGTGACCGTCGCTTTCGAGTGCCTGTGTTCTCTGCGCATTGTTTGTCCGCGCAAGCTGTCGCCTGCATCTTAACTACGGCTCTGTAATCGCTATAAACAAATTAATGTATAAAAAACAAAAGATAAATGAAAGGCAAAACGTTCGAGGTAGTGGGTTTTAAACCTACGACCCCACGCTCAGAAGCTGAGTGTCTTAAAAACAGGGCTAAATCAGCGTCTCGTAGATAGCAGACCTGTGCCATGTGCTTTGCGACATCCGCCTAGTTGAACCGGAATTTCCATTGCCCAGCCCAGCCTGACGAAAGCGGTGACGTCCAAATCACCACAGCTTGCTCTGGAGCGGCCCCATTAGATTCTATGGTACACAGAGATAGTAAGAAGACGTCACAGGTCGAAGTCCACCGGCATCATGTTATCTCGGAAGCGTCGGTCAAACGTCTCAACTCACTTTCTTGCCCTAGAGGAGTTCATTACTCGAAGGATCACTCAAAGGCACCCTATTGTACGTTAATGCTTTTGCATTAAGAACTCACGAGAAGTGCTTAGGGTGTCTCAGATTTTTGAAGGTTCGCCATAGCCAACGCGGCATTGTATATGCGACCATAGACAGACAAAGCAGCAGCATGTTTTAGCGCTTTTATTATTGTTCCAGCAAGAACTTGCAGGAAGCTTGAGCTTCTCTTTAAAAGTGGAACGCGATAACATTCAATGATCCCTAAATGTTTCTCACGATTCCCGGGAACTGCATATCATATAACCGTAATATTTACCGAGAAACTCTGGTGCCGAAAACTATGAACGAAGGAAAGCGTTCTAGTAAAAGCGCGGCCTCCTTCGTGGGCCGATCCGGGAGATAGTGCACGACCGTGCCAAAAAAATAACATCACTTCATCGTGTCTCTTGCTGTTTCGCACTTTTATTCAATTATTTTATTATAGAATGATGCGCCAATCTAATCCGCATGTACAGCATGCCATAGAGCGAGGAGTGGCATAAACATATACATTAATATATTTGCGCGAACTTTCGCTTGAAGGGACGCTGGCGCAGGATGCCGACATCGCGTTTTCTTGGAGACGGGGTTTTTAATGCGATAGCATTAAAAACGTTCGTTCCCCAAAGGAATGGCAATAGATGCACAAAACGGGTCCCGCGGTAGAATTAGGATTGCCGAAAGACGCGAAAGAAGCAAAAATAAGCACCAGGCATACTTCACCGATGCCGTAGCAGGAAAAATTTCATCAGATAATAAAGGTAAGTCGCAGAGTAGGCCGACACAGTGGCAGGCTGGTGCGCAAACTGAGGGAAGTATCAAAAGCGAAGCTTTATTGCAATTCATATTTTAGTTGAGTCAAGCCGGTCATCGTAATTGCAACTTTGGTGTGGTACATTTTTTCTTGACAATAATTTTTTCACCTAGATTTCTATTAAGTAGCTGTATTTAACACTTAGCAAGCATCAGCTTCGTCCCAAACAATTAGAAATAGTGTAATCATTCACTGTCAAGTAACATGTAGTATAAATGTAGTATAAAGTTTGTAAACAGTGACAAGGTGTCTCAGAAAGGCTGGTCAACGATTCTATAGGAGGACCTATCATAGAATTATTTACGAGACAGTATCACACAACGGCAAAAGTGTTACATAAGTTGAGTTACGTAATTACGTGAACAATGTCCAGCTGTACTAGCATTTGATGTCAATGTTTATTGACAAATTTACATAGAAAGCTTTAGATTACAAAGCCGGGAAATAAATATCATTTCGTTTTGCATGTGGAGCACATATTCTTGTGCGAAGGCTACACACTGTCACGTATGTCATCACCGACAGGTAACAAAAAAATAAAACCAGCATATGGCAGTAGCAAGAAATGAATTACCGGACTGCACTTGTATCACCTAATGAGCATCTGTGGGCTTTCTCTTGGACGTCAGTGAATTTTGAGGAAAAAGCCTAAAGGGCTGCAAGTTGGCATTTTGTGTAAATAGAAGGTTGAATGTCCGCACAAGATCCTGGACTCTTCGTTTAGATGGAGAAACAATTTTTGCAAACGATTTCACGCTCTACTAGGAACAAGCTTTATTGAACTATTATCGCAGTGACTTTTCAGTGTGAGCAAAAGGTAACAACAGTCTTTCGGAAGCACTCAAAGAAGAAGGGACTGTATTCTTTACTAAAAAGCTTTTTCTTCCATTTATCCAGGTCAGAAGGCCCGGTTACCTTCGAGAGACAGGACTTGCAGATGCTTTTAAAGTATACCGCCACGTTTTACGTGTTGGAAAATTTATTTCCTTCAAATTTATTTAATGCATTGGCTGTTTATTTTTTTCTTTGGCTCTTTGATCCATACCGAAGATCTTCGTTCTGTACGATAACCTATGCTGATGACAGTAATGAGAGCGTATTGAATTTAAATAGTTGGCAGCTTCATTATGCAATATGAAATCACTCTGCAAAAACTTTTAGCGATTCTTGTTGTATTGTGGTGGAACCTCTGTCAATTTGAAACGGAAGATTTTAGCCATTTGGAAGTCGTCTATTTTTATTCGTCCTGTTTTAGTTGCAGCTGTCGAATCTTTTTAGCCTGATGTGACAAAGAACCAATGACATGATAATTAAGGTTTTAGATGACAAGTAAGTTTATTCGTATGTTGACGTACGTACTTGCATATTTTTTCCCTGTGAACGCATTTTATCAGCTAACAAATCTTAAGTTACCGATCAACGCATGACGCGCCAGCATTTTTCGGCATATTCTCGATCATTCTCGCCAATTCTATCTTCTGACTGTTGTAGCCAAACCATTCGTAATGAAATATTACGCGTGACGCGTAGAGTTGCGCATCCTGATGAAGGCGAGCAGCAGCGATTACGCTGGAATCTTCAGCAACATCGCACGCTCGTTAGCCAAAAATCACTTCTTGGACGATCGACGCATTTTCAGGACAAATTTTTCTGCCCTAGTGTAACTTGTATTGAGGGTTCACGTTCACTCAATCAAAAGCTTGATGACTCACAGTTCTTGCTACGGTGTTGTTCATCGTCACTACAGAGTCGCATCTGCTAGAGCTGCTTCGTTTTGACCGGATACAACCTTCAAGCCGAGAAAACAGTGTAAACCTCGTCATGGGCCAGCGAGCTAGCCTCCACGTACGACTACCGAAAGAGTACGGACGTGTTCCCGAGAAAATTAGGAAGATTATGGCGCAGTGAGCAGTCCCAGTGACAGCCCCGTGTCGCCTACAAGGATCGCGCTGTAACAGCCGAGGGAGCTACCTATGTTCCTCGTATAATCGTGTAACGATCCGGGAAGCTGGCATGAAAGCTGCGCAAGATTCGATACGCTTAACAATTAATGATGTGACAAGCCACGGCTTGACTATATATACCTGGAGGACACCGCAGGACGCAATTCGTGCATCGAGAGCCCAGCCTAACAATGAGGGCGTTGTTTCCTAGCGGCTTCCTTTAAAGATTCACGAGCGTCGTGCGTAAAAAGTGGGCCAAGTTTCTGCTAGAAACCCGTGTGCGGCTACCGAATGAGAACATCACAATCTTCGCGGCGAGAATGAACTATCTTTTCAGCTACATCGACCAGGACATCTCTGAGAAGAAAGTGTGCTTAATGATGCGCAGTTGCTGGCAAGAGCTTTACGCCCGATTGAATCGTAAACCGGCAGGACGAGATTGACGCGAAATTTCTAACAGAAGTCACGGGCATCGATAACACGCTGGGAAAGCGCGCTCGGCAATGCAGCCGCCTAGATTTTTCGCCGAAGTGCAAACTCCAGGCACTAGGCTTCAACGAGTTCCGAAAGACCCTCAGAGCCGTTGTATGCCACGAACTGGGTAGGATGTTCTCTTCGACGCAGCCTCAAGTAGCCTTAATTGCTTGCATCGCCTTAGTAGACATCGATTAATCATTCTGGGTCCCTGAACTGCCGCAGCTGAAGCTGGCAGTAATGCCCTACGTCACTGTCTTCCTCCGTCTGCCTCTCCCTCCGCGGCAGCAGCGGACCACCACCCACTCAGTACCACAACGGTGACACCGGCCACGTCTATTGCATATGCCCATACCAATAGTTGGGACTACCAGGTTTCGCCGTCAACGCTTTGCGTCCACAACAAGGTGAACGACCCCGCGAAATCCCTCGCTGCTTGGCTGCAACTCAGTGGAGAGCGCTCCCACTTTCCCGATCGCCGTCGCCAAGGCACTACCTCTCACTGCAATACCCACAATACACTGGCCCTAACCGTGGACCGCCTCTGAGCCCATATGCGGAAAACTAAACGCAGCCACCAATGACCGTGTGGTTACTGCTCGTTCAAGTGCCGAAGTTTCTCCGCAGCGGACACCAATTCAATCTCCATGACGTAGCAACAACGCACTGCCATTCCGACGAAGCTCCGAAGGAAAAACGATGCCGTCTCAAGAACGCGTCATGCGCCAAATAACAGTAGAAGAATGCGATATAGTCATGATTCGACACCGCAACATAACTGTAACACATGACCAAGAAACAGGACCCCAGTACTCTGTCATGACTGAATCCTTCCCCCCAAAGTCAGAGAAAGTTATGCCTGAATGGGAAGGACCCCAATTATGGGATGCTCGAGGTCACCTGATAACGCCGACTGTAATGAACACGGCCGTTGAACACAAGACGTGGGATGCCGACCTTCCGTACGTAACCTTCCCTTACCACGGAGTGTAAAAAACAGTGCAGACTACGTCGTTCAAGCTGGTTCACGAAAGGAACTCAATGGTGCTTGTCAACGTCATGCGACCGAACGTCAGCGCCGAAAAGAATCTCGACGACGCCACCTTTCTGCAGTGCGTTGAAAAAGCACAACTCGTCCGTCTACATATTAGGCACCAGCCAAGGACCAAGAAATGACGCTACAATCTTCGACGACGCTATGTGGAATACCAGCCCGGTGACCGTGTACGGGTTTGGACCCCGATACGCCGACGTGGACTGGCTGAATAGCTACTACGACATTATTTCAGACTCTACAAGATAATTTGACGAATAGGCGCACGGTAGTGAGGTAGTGCCGGACCTCATGCAATCACAGCGGACCCACTCACGCCCTTACGTAGTCCATATGCTCTGCGCCTTAAGCCCTTCTATCAGTGCTATCGAGCTCTGGGAATTCGTTGTTTTGCTATTTTTCTTTACTGCGTGCGCCTTCGGTTTTCGCTATTGTGTGGTGCTCCTAATATCGTGAATATACTTTTTAAATGTGCGCATTGACGGTTGTACTTCTCTTTTTCCAGAGAACGCGTTTCAGCGGCTAACCAATCTTAAATATTCGCTCGGTGCCTGACGGGCATATGTGCATCAAATCATGCGCGGTCACACTCAGAGGTTTTATATGTTGTCTATATTATAGTGGAACTTTTTGTAATCACACTGCATGCTTGAAGAGAATTGCGCTTTGAATTCTCGAAGAAGCACGAGCACATGTGATTAGTCGGGGATCGTCGACTAATCATTTATAAATAACCGACACGCTTCAGCTGCGCATCAGTTTTCCGACTATTGACGCATATACTCGGCGCTTACATACAGCACGAGTGTAACTTGTTTTGTGGGCACAGTTTCGCTCAATAAAGTGTTGGTTTCACGATTCAAGGTTCTTGCTGCTATGTTCTTCACCGCCAGTGCAACGTGGAAATATCGACGATTAACCCTGGTCTAAGCGGAACTTTATTCGCTAGTAAAAGTGAAACCTCTTATCCAGTTGATATTTTCACATCAGTTTTCTTTCATGTTTGATATCTCGCTTTGAAATAAACTGAAATAAATGATAAACGAAACAAAAAAGAAAATGTTGCAGTATAATGCGAACATCACAATCCGGTGAGCTCGAGCCAGACATGTTCGCCTGTGAGTGCTGATGACTTGCGGACGGTGGACATTAAACTTTTAATTATGTTTCGGGCACTCACTCCGCTGTTCGCGTCTCATTTGGCATCGATAGCAAATTTAACATTTAGCGCATTAGATAACATTTTAGCGCATTTTGTCAAGTGAGAAAAGGGGTGGCAGGCAAGGAATGAAAGGCAACGAGATGGTTATGTAGGTTTTGCTTCAATTTTCTACATTATACATGAATATGCAGAAAGCATGTTTGATCTAAAAAAACGCATTGAACATGTTTTTTCTTGGGTATGTGAATCGTAATGTTGATATTTAAAACCGTTAATATCAAGAATAAACATTATTCTGGCTACCGTTAACACGACATTCCATGGTTAAAGGACATTTTTCTACGCAACACGTGCTTACCATGTCCTCAATTTTTTGATGGCCACCAGTTTTAAACCGAAATGAATGTCTAAACACATTTCACTTGCCACGGGGCATAGTACACTATACATCCTGGGACGTGCAAGACTACCAGTAATGCTCGGAATGGTGTGCGGACCGAGCCATTTTTATTTAAGCGATGTACCCGTATTGCAGTTGTTGCTTTTTTCGGTAATGTAAAAAATCTGCCGTGCCTTACCGTGGATTCAAACAGAGAGCCTATTCATTTCTTAAAGGTTACCTCGAGATGTCCTGTGAATACCCAAAATTCCAAACCACGGAAAGACGAATCGGAGAATCGCTGCGAGCTAGGTGATTTAAGACCATCGTTGTTCGGTGTTTGACTACTTTTTTATCGGTTTACGTGACAACACCGTAACAGACAACATACAGCTGCGCAAATATATTACTTCATTACGCATGCCAGGAATAACTCCATAGGTTGGAGACTGCAGCAGAAGTCGCCAGCAAAAATAAATGCTGTTTCTAGATTCCCAACTACGTGGCACCCTCGTAATCTTGAAGTACTGTGTGCGAACAGGGAAGTGCCTGTTTCTGTACTAATGAACGCACTGAACAAGATAAGTAATCATGGATTGTCCGTTGAGCCTCATAAGCTAGGTTATTTCAAAGCACCATACAAAGACGCTTTAAATGACAGATCAGCAATACAAATGGTGTCCTAAACTAAAAAGGAGCTGGCACCCCCAGACATGTGCTTTCCATATGTGGGCAATAAGAGAAAGAGGCGAGTAGCGGACCGTCACTTCGTGCGAAAAAAAAATAAAACTGTGCCGATTTTGCTTGTTTATGGAAGACCTCTAAGTGTTAAAAAATATACGTCAGGGTTATGTAGTTTCCTTCGTCGGCAAATCATGTAAAGGTACCGCATGGTGCAGCATTGGCTGAGGACGTCTTGGCAAGCTGGAATTACGAAGAGCACCGCCAATGGCCATGCAGTGGTCACATCTCGACACTAGTGAACACCAAGAAAGAGTACTCCATTAATTTCGTATGATGCTTAATGTAGATTCCGCTGTTTGTACCAGATGCTGTGGTTCCCGAACAATTGGCTCGGTAGGTGCGTATGTGTCGGCAGGTGTTGGTGTGCCGCCACACCAAGGACTCCAGCTCATGGGGATTGGGCCTTTCATTCCCTCATCGTGAATGGCTCAGCCATGTCCAGAGGAATGACTATAAGGACAGTTGAACCCATGCAGAGTGCAAGAACCTTTGAGGCCCCTGGCCGGAGTCACCACACGTTTTTGGCTTGGATTTCACGTATACCCCGACCTATGCAACCATAATGTTTACCGGGAAATGCTGGTGGCGAATGCTATGCACGAAAACGATCCTTGTGGTAGAAATGCCGCCTCTTGCGTGGACCGATCTTGGAGGTTGTGCACAGTAGCACAAAAAAAAAGAAAAACGTAATTTCCAGCTTTCCGTTATTTTTTTTGCATGTTTATTATTTTAGTCACAGAAGATTCAACATGAAAGGCACGCGTTGCCGGTGTTTAGTTGGCGACATTTGTTTGTGAGCTGTCATTCTGAAAATTTCGTGGAATAACGGTGTCAAGAATGTAAGACAAGGTATTAGCAACTTAAGTGATATAACAGTGCTGCAGCATAACCCCCACACACAAGTCATACAGCAAGGCGCGGTATGTACATGTACTACAATATAAAAGGAACGACAAGGAAAGCGGTTAACCGAGGGGCCCAATTTTTATGCATGATATCATAAGAAGCCAGCGAATGAGGATACCAAGCAAAACACAGGGAAAATTACTTGTGCTTACTAAATGAATTAAAGAAATGATAATTTAATGCAAATGAAAGGGGATGAAGAAACAACTTGCTGCAGGTGGGGAACGATCGCAAGTCTTCGCATTACGCGTGCCATGCTCTAATATATAAGGGAATTTTAGCTCACGGGGACGCCGGCACCGGACGCCGGCACCGAACGCCGACACCGGACGCCGACACCGGATCTTGTGTCATACGTACGGGGCGCTTAACGCTCTCCTTTTAAAATTTCTAGCTCCACAAGCGAAATACAATACATGCAAAAGACGGGTTTCCTGGGGAAATTAGGACTCCAAGAAGACACGAAAGGAACACAACAAAACACGGCGCATATTTCGTTACTTCGTCGATACCCAAGCACGGGAAATTTTATCGAATCAAAAAGGTAAGTCGTAGCGTACTACACCAGGGCAGGCTGAAGGGAAAGCTGGGGAAAGTTTCAAAAGCTGAACTTTATCGCAATTCATATTTTCGTTGAGTCGGGCGGCAAATCGTGATTTTAACTGTGGGTGCAGCGCGTTTTTCTTTGACAGCAAAAAAAAAATGTGTTTAACACGCTTAGCAAGCATCTACTTCTTGGCAATGAAGTACAAACACTGTAACCGTTCATTGTCAAATAAGATATTGCATCAATTAAAGTATTTGCTAGACAGCTTCACGCAGCGGCAAAGGTGTTGCATAAGTTGAGTTAGAAATTTACATACGAGCCTTAGATAATTACTTGAACAATGTCCAGCTATGCTTGCACTTTATAACAATGTTAACTGAAAGATTTCCTTAGAAAGCATTGAATATACTAGGCACGGAAATAAATACCATTCCGTTTAGCATTTGGAGCACATATTACTCTAAGAAGGCCATACTGTCACGCACTTATTTTCCGAAAGGTATTGCAAACGAAAAGTATACCCGTATCGAGCAGTAGCAAGAAATCAGTTCCTTGAGACAAAGCGCAAGAAAGCGACGTAATGCTAGAGAAGTGAACGAAGACAGCGCTTCCCTTTTTTGTCCTACGTGCCTTTTCACGCGTTGCCTCAAGTTTTGTGTAACCAACTGTAGCCCACCCGTCTGTTCTCTTGAAGAAATCAATTACTGGAGTTCGCTTGTATCCCGTAATAAGCATCTGTAGGCTTTCTATATGACATCAGCAAATTGTCAGTGTAGACGGCTGTCGTCCTGAAAGACTGCTTCTGCTCTCGCGCTGCAATCACCCCATTGGCGAGACTTTTCACCCTTGTTTACGCAATGAAAACAGACACAATTTAATTCATTAAATTGCGTTGTCTGAGCTATTAGCGTGGTGAAATCACCAGTTGATGCTCAGTATATATTATTTTCAACTGGCACAGCTACGGCAAATACAAATAGTACACTGAAACCTGCACGATGTAGAACAAGCTCAACAATGATAGACGTCTTAACTTTCCTCGATTTGTTCTCAATACATTCATTCGTGTTTCCAGCGGCGGAATCTTTTGTACTGCAAGCATTTTCCTGAAGCACTGCAAGCACGACTAAATGACACCCGTCCCCCTTGTAATTGAAATGACGACGAAAACATGGGCGGAAATCCCCTCACGGCGAGAGCACAAGGAAAACTGATTCGACTGCTGACTCGCCTTGTTTGTGCTCCCGGCCCGTTATCTATCGAGGCTCCATACTCGCAAATGTTATAAAGGTTGCGAACTTGGTTCCTTGTAATTCATTTTCGGGTAAAGGTTGTGCAACACAAATATGCGATGGGCGGAGTGGGCAGTAACGTATTTTGTTTAACGACTGCACCGCTGTTCGTACTGGACGTGAAACGCAATTCACAACTTTGGCGCAATCACATAAAACTGTCCCCACTTTGCGAGGTATGACTGAGCTAGGGCAATGCACGGTGCATGCGCGTTTGTTATCGAAGAAGCGTGGCAAGTGCGAAGTAGTTGCTGTTCTGTATTGCTAGAGGTTGGCGAAGACAGCGCTGCAATGTGTGGGTAACAGAAGAAAGCAAGCGCCACTCGTCAGGAGAGAACTACCTGCTTCATTTCAACTGGGCCAGAGAGTGCCACAGCAGTCAGCAGAGTTGCAGCATCTGGTAGTAATAGGCTAATTCGAGATAACTTAGCTTGTATACCTCCTACGGTTCCACGAGTGCTTAAACGACCAACAATTTCTTCTCAGCAAGACGTGCACTTCACTTTGAGTGGAGCATGAAAAAAAGTAGTGATATCATCCGATAAATGTACATTCTTGTTTTTGTTGTGAGGGTCAGTTTGGGTAGATCATTCGGAGGAAAAAATAGCAAGGTTTATCGGGGCGCCTCTCCTAGAGTTAGAAAATTTGCACAGTCGCGTCAAGCTAGTGGCGGACTCAAGCGTCTCGTTTTTTTTTCCAGCCGTGCGGTATCATTTTAATCGAAATCCCGAAGTGACAAAAGTTTTATTAGTATCCGTTCTTTCTTGGCATTGAGTGCGCATGCGCGGTGAATCCACATTGCGCATTCGTGAATATACATTGCGCATTCGTGAATATACACGCCAGTTACACGGCATCGAAACACCAGGCATGACTGATGAAAGAAGCTACGAATACACGCCTCCCGAGTTTAGTATGACGGACGAGGCAACTGCAAGTACAAGCTGTGGCGGTACGACGGGCGCCTCAACTACTTTGGGCGCCTACACAACGTGAGTTTTACAGCTTGTTAATTTTTCAGTCAATACTGCTAGCCTTAGACACAACCCATATAATAGGCTTGTATATCTGTACCCTTGTTCCCACCTAAAACCTGTCCTTTTGACAGGAAGTTTGAGCTTTTAGATCGGAGCCTTTCTTACATCTAGACGCGTCGATGCACGGGTGATGCGAAAATATTGCCATGTTCTGTGCAATGTCAGCTGTTTAGCGGTCAGGATAAGATTTCTCAGGACATGAAGCCAACATACTTAAATTAGAAAATATTTTTCGATTATGTATAATTATTGCACTGCACACCCGCCACGGGATGCCGTAGCTCGAAGTGTCGGATTCAATCGCAGGTGCGATCGCCCAATTTCGATGAAATAACACTGCTAGAAAGCCGGTGTTTGCATTTATGTGATCGTTACAGAAACTAAGGTAGTGAAAATTTATGTTCAGTCCACTACTGTATTAAGGATTTTATCAAGTCGTGGCACTTGCACGAAAAACCTCGGAATCAGTTTTAACCCCAGTGAACAATTGGTGTGCGGAGCCGTAAGTGTTTTCTAGACACCTCGTCAGAGTCCACAATACTGCCATTTGTCAATTAAAAATAAACTGTGTCCAGTTGTGTACTGCCCGCTCAAAGCTTTATTTTTTCAACCTGTGGATGAAACGCCACAGGTTGGTTTAAAATGGTTGCTCTTCCATTTCCATGCGTTGCTTTAGGGCAACAAATATGCATTACAGAGAAAACACACTTTTCCCGCTTGAAGTTGTATGGCCGATGAAGGTATTTGTTTCTAATAATGTTTTGGCAAGTCAAGTTTAAATTACTGGGTTTTAAATCGTTTTCTTTTCCAAATAGCAAACGGGGGCGACCTTGTTCCTCACCGATAAATATGTGGGAAGTCATGGTATTCTAAGGTACCCTTTACCATTCGTGTACAAATGCAGTAGCACATCGCTTTTTAGCTGTTTCCTTGCTAAGCATTGTATCGTTATGAGGATATTTTTCATGCCGTTCTCACAATAAACTATATCCTTCAAAGAATTCTGAGATAGTCTCCGGCGAGTGACATAGAAGCAAACAAATCATCGCTTGAAAACAAATATTCTTGAACACCATTCTAATTCACCATGACTTCATTCGAACTCGTCATTTTGTTCGTAAGTGTTCAAATTCTTACTTGGCTAAGAGACAGAAATCTGCTTGTATTCTTCAGAGCAAGTCATTTGAGCCTATAATTTCATATACAACCTAAAATAAGACCTATTAATCATAGCTGCCTGATCCGTGAGTCGTGGTCGTAATCGGCGTGAAAACGCCACATTCCCCACGGGGACGCCTAATCATATAAGGCGGGTACGAATGGGAATTTTTCAATGTTAGCGTAGGTTTGCGTCATAATTACGTCCACCATAATATGTTCCGTGCATAAAGATTTTACTCCAACATTATTGTTAGGATTCTGTCACTCTGGCAAGTGGAGCAAGCATTCTATACAGCAAACTTCAGAGGACCCGTTGCAAGCACTTTAACAGTTAAAGTGACAGTGTTCGTGCAAGTGAAGGTGCCGTTTCGACTACGATGGATGAGTGCTCTGCACCGTATATTGCCCCGAGTGTGCTGATCGTCCTATGCCAGCCAGTATAGTCCGTCTTTGGTGAGAATGAACTATTGCAAGTAGCGCAACTACAAAGCACGACTTTACTTCTTGAGAAATTTGTTTTAATAAAACACAACTTGATCCATTTTGTCGCAGCTACTAATTGTCTGACCAATACTTAATTCCAGCATTTCTGATGACGCCTGGAAGTACCAGTGGAACACACAGCCCACGCTGATAACCGACGGGACTTACAACGACGACTGTACGTAGGCGATGGCCATTTGCCACCGGTAGAACTTGTGAAAACACTTAACAACAAACGCAGGAGATAGCCCCTACGGTTCCCGTGGCAGTGGCACATTTTTTGCTTAAAAGAATGCACTTTACCAGCGCCGTCAAGATGGCTTCCGCATGAGCCAGCTTATACCTGTCCTTACTCAGAAATTTGTGCTTATCTTAATATACAGAAATTGATACATAACCAATGCAGGACAAGCTTTTTAATGGATATGTTCTTGTATAAGTGAGCTGGCAAATGGCGCTCCTAGATAGGGGCATAATCCGGGACTGTTCATTCCATGCAGTGATTATTCACTCGCAAGTGGAACATTGACTTGACCATTGGTCTACAATTTTATTTGCCATGCAGAATGCCACAGTGGGTTCGTCCTCCTAAGATCGGGATAATGTTCCCCTCAAACCGATCAAGCTGGTTCACAAAGCAAGTGCTTTGATGCGAATGCAGATTAAGATGTACAATTAGGGCCGCATTTCAGATGTCTTTATGGGAGGGTCGTAACAATAATACCACACCCGCCGTGGTTGCTCAGTGGCTATGGTGTTGGGCTGCTGAGCACGAGGTCGCGGGATCGAATCCCGGCCACGGCGGCCGCATTTCGATGGGGGCGAAATGCGAAAACACCCGTGTGCTTAGATTTAGGTGCACGTTAAAGAAGCCCAGGTGGTCAAAATTTCCGGAGTCCTCCACTACGGCGTGCCTCATAATCAGAAAGTGGTTTTGGCACGTAAAGCCTCAAATATTATATTATTAAAGATAATACCACGTTTTTGGCCCAGTACGATAATTGCTCGCGTGCAGCAGGTTTGGAGCAGCAAAAGTATCCCGTTGCGGCGGACTGCAGGAGTCACAGCATACAATGGGGGGCAGCCCGAAATACTATATATTTACGCTCTTGGTTACTTCATACCAAGCAAACCAAGTCACAGCCGCAGCATAAACAACCTTAACTACTTAATGAATGTGTAAGGCAAGGAGACACCAAAATGTTGGGTCCTTGCTGGCGTTTTGTTGCCATAAGCTTTTACCAAATAACCCAACTATACGCTTCTAAAACAACTATATTAGTGTCGACGGAGTGACAATTTTAGTACGCAACGATTTACAATGCGTATGCCACTACTTCAAAATTGTAATGCTTTCTGAACAAGAAAATCTATGCCATGCCTCGTCAAGACTCACGATCTGCAGGACGTTTAAGTTTTGCCATACCATACCATAAAGTTTTACCATACCGTACCATACTGAAGCACCAGCCTTTCAAACTGAATGTTCTTTTTTGTAAGGCGATTAGCATTCCTTGCATACATGAAGCATCATTCGTTCTGCCAGTATCTACTCAACCTCTTTCGCAGGCCTGACGAAGTTTGCAACTTTAACGGCGCGACAGATAAAATTGACGATGCCAGACAATGAAGATCAGTTCCTTAAATTACGCTTATGCAGTCGCACTCTAGTTCATCCGAAGTCAAAGATGATGAAACTCAAATCTTTAGTTCCGGTGGTTGGGAATCCGCGTTTATTATTTTATGTGACCTACGACGGCGCAGAGGCTCAGGCATGTGGGTGTAACACCATCATAAACACTCTTAGCCCACTCCCTTCCTCCCCTTCATGTTCTAAACGAAGGCCTTATCAACAATGCGGCTTGTCCGTGCAGTTTGAATGATAATTGCAGTAGCGTCGACGGTCATTCTGAGGAAGTCTATGCCATAATTTCCGCTTTTTAGGTCTATCGCATTTTTCTTTCACTTTCACGCAATTCCTGCGCAGTTATAGGGAAGATGTGCACCTAGCTAAAATCGTTGCAGCGCTATCCATACAGTCCACACTTATAACACGCTTTGATTCTTTCCTTTGCACAGTTCAGTGGCATTGCCCCATGACTTAACGCTTCCACAATTATTGCCAAGCTCATCTGGTGTCTGCAATAGGACTCTTAGTTATGCACATTGCGCAATCTTTTTGATAGTTGTCATAGTCTGTTGATGGCCTACACAGGAACATTCTCGAGTACATCCGTTTTGCATTCGTAATAAGTCGTTGAACATGCAGTGCTTACAGCCAGTGCTTAGGAACTTCAGCTACCGGAGTCACCAAATGGGTTTCGGATAACCAGTTTCTGAAACGCGAGTACTTCTCTGGATGACGCACCTATCTGTCATAGGTCAATAAATTAGGGCCATGCGTAAACTAACAAGTTATGATCCCTCGGGAGAAATGCGTTCTCACTTTTGTTTTTCGTCGTCTGCGTCTGGCTACGTCTGGTGCTCGTAATAGATGAACAATAAGCTAGAACTTCGTGATGCATTTAATGTGCTTGTACTGGATAATATAGGAAACTTATTGGGCCAAGGGTTCCGCGCGCAAGAAACCGACATGTCGTTTTTCACTTAGAGCACTGTCGTGCTAATGCTCACGGTTTGAGAGAAAACGTGATAATATTCAGAAGAATTCAATAGTGCACAATCTTGATCGTGCTCGGCTTCATCGCCACGAAGTTCTTGCATGAATTCAAGAATGTTGCAAAGTAGGATATCACCGCTTACGGAAGCACTATAGTAAACTTTCCCTACCACTAAAAGATTCTTGCCTTGCACAATGAACATGAAATATCCATTTCCCAGGAATTGCCCCTGCACTACGGCGAATGAACACATTTACTATACTTTTATGCCACACAGGGGTCACTGACAATGGCAGCACAACATACGAGCAACTAAGGTCCACCAGCAGCATCGATACCACAAGGCCCTTCTTGCCTTGCATCATAAGCATGAAATATCCATTTCCCATAAATTGGTCCATTACTACTGCGAATGAACACTTTAATATACTTTTGTCATACAGGTGTGACTGACAACTGGAGCACAAGTTACCAGCACCTGGGGTCCATTAGCAGTATCGATGACACAAGGCCCAGCGCAAGCCTCGCTGGCATGGAGGAAGCATCAGCCAATTTTGAAGACTATGCCACATAAGTTCACATTAACAAAAGTTCCATTAAAAAGCAACTCGGAGACGACCGGGATGGCTATTCGGGTAACAATCACGCCTCTACTGGGTAATTTTTTCTTGGGAAGGCTAGCTCTGATGACTGAAACAGGTACTGCAGCACCAGTTTTGAGCATTCGGATGGCGTGGCTGGCCTTGACAAACTTCATTCCTTGCAATAGTGCGACCCGACAGGAACAGAGTATGAAGCAGAGAACACCACATGGCACTGTGCCCACCCCATGCCACAACCACGAAGCTACACAAGCTCGCCCGATTTCCCATCCTGTTAACAGGCTGCAATGTGCGGTACACTTGCAGGATTGTAAGCTGCTTACTCACTCCTCATTATTGAATATATAAAGATTGGGAAGGAAAGATAGTCATCTAAGGCTCATACAATGAGACAGGGTTACGTCCAAGTTTACCGAGGCAATGCAGCATGGGTACGCCGGCAGTAGGCAGTGGCCGAAGTTAATCTGAAGTCGACCACTATGGCGTTGTGCCTTATAATTAGATCATGGTTTCGGTACGTAAAAACTGAGAATTTCGGTTTTATATAATCTGGTGTTTTCAAAGAATACTGACAACGGTTGCTGAGGACAGCTGACCCTTTAAGACAGCGGAGGTGGGAGCAGACTATCGAGCGGGGGGGGGGGGAGTTATCACACGCACTTCTGCCTTCTAGTACTTCCTGTCTCTTTTTTTGCCCTGACTACTGCCGTGGCAATATCCTAGATATTCTTGCCACCACAAAAACGTTCAAATGGCCACAACAAGTAAAATATTAGGCATTACCCAGCCGCAGGTATTTAGCCTGTCGTACTTGAGCGTGTCGTCGAGAGGGAGTTCTCGCTTTGCACGATAAGTAATTGTGACACGTGATACGTTAGGCGGAGTGCACATGCGCGTCTTATAGACAGTTTCATCGGGCGAGGAGGATAGGGCGCGCGGAGAGCCTTTCCTCCTCTCTGGCTTGGGCGATCCGGCGCGGCGCTGCTTGAAAGTATTGCTGTCGCGTGCTGTGAAGCGATTTTGAGATGTTTTAGATGGTATTTTGTGAAATTTACGCCGTGTACGTTCATATAAGGTCGTCAGGGAAGCCTTTCGGTGCATCGGTAACTACAGTAGGCGGAAATATTTTTTGGGAGCGCAGAAATGTGACTCGTTTTATAAGCCGCGGTGTACGCACATTATCAGTCGCGGTGTGTGTATGTGTTGTGAACTATTTTACTTATATCGGTTTTAATTCAACAAAGAAACCCGGTGTCTCTGTATTAGCAGCATGAAATGGTAAATCTGCTCAATATCTGATCGCTTGGCGTAGGGAGCGAAGCATAAACATAAGAGCGCGTGCTCGTGCACGGCCAACCTATAAGGCAACCACGAAACATCTAAGCGGCAGGCGCAATCAAATATTTGTGATGCACCGGCATCGTTCTCGCGCATTTCAAGTCTAGTAGGCTTCAAATTACCATATGTCTACGTTAGCCTTCCTGCATGAGGGCGATGGCGCTGCTCAACACAGCGATCACTGCGGTCTGTGAACCAGCACGGTACATATGTAAGCTGTGCGCTTCGGCATTGCCTTTTTTGCCTGCATACAGCCATAATATATGAAGGATCGCATAAAAAGAATGCGATGCCTATTTCTGAGGACAAAATTTCCGTAATGCGTGTGAGTGCGTCGTAGTGAACGGAACAAACACAACCGAAAAAGAAATTCGGTTATAATCCTCTTTCTCGAAAAAGCAAGAGAAAACTGGCTAACGCCGCAATAGGGCCTCGCATAGTCACGCCGCACAAAGTTTATAAATATATAACCGCTGATGCGGTATGCTTGGACCATGCGGTATATGGAACAAAGATATATGTAATCCAGCACTTACCACTGCTTAGGACGCTCGCGCAGTTCGTAAACAGTCCCTTTGCTAGACAAGCGTAATTCAGACTGTAAGGTTTGCTGCTATCACTTGCCAAAACTATTTTATTCAGGTGCGGAAACCTCACCCATCGAACCAAGTAGTCACGCAATGTAACCTGCAGCGAACAGTTTGAACGCTTGCCAAAGTATAACATCACAGTTCCTATCGTAGCAGAACGGTACCCACGATCACGCTGTTATGATCGTCGCGTATGTTTCCGCAGCTCAGAAATAGAGGATAATACTGCAATAAGGTCACATTAGTGACTGGAACATTCAGAAATACACAATTCATCTCCGAGGCTGATTGCAGACTCGAATATACGCGCACACATCGCGTTGCGTGTTCTGTCCACCTCAACGCCAGCAGAAATTCCGGCCATGATGTCTTAAACCACTTCAGCACGTCTCACAGAACCGTTTACTACGTAGAAGGCGCACGTCATACTAAACAGACCGCACGACCGCGAAAACAAACGCCAGAAACTGCCGCCAAGCGTATACCTGCCATGCAAAAGACCGCTTTCACCCAAGCCAGTATGGCGCTGCTCATAGGCGGCGCCACTGCGTTCGCAATATGGCGGCGCCTACGAAAAAACGGTCTATACCAAGTAGCAGCATCCTGACCGGCCCAGACGACCCCCCTTTGATCCCAATCAGCGCTTCCTTTCTTTCTGTCCGGTAAGAGAGCAAGAAATACATGTTAAAAGTGACATCAATGTGCTTGGTTCGATTTGGCCAGTGCAGGAGCAAGTTAAACGTCTCGGTTCCAATCAGGACCCTCTGTCCTCACTCTCGAAAATAGTCTGCAGAGGTTGAAGATGTGCCACTGTGCTGCCAGTGTACGCATAAAGGGCTAGCGGGCTGGTGAAGTTGGAAGACGGACAAGATTTGCGTTAGCAATGCAACAGTTTGTCAGCATATGCTTATGAACTGTAGGTGGGTCAAATTTATTGAAAGACCAAATGACGGTTAACGAAAATATTTTACGAATATTTTGTTTGAAGAAACCTTTATCTCGGAAGCCATGACCATGTTTCAGGACATGCCACATTCGAGACGGCGCCTCGCACACCCATATCCCGGCAGTTCAAAGGCGACACAACGCTCGTTATCGAACTGGCATAGACGGTGGCGCCAAATTTCCCTCTAGGTATTATTTTCAGAAACTTTACGATAGTGACTCTCGAGGCCTGCTCGCATCTTCACCACCACCGTTCTGTCCTAAGTTTGACGGCCCAGGCAGACCCTTGGAAGTCATGTGAACTTCTGCGAGGGAAGGGGGGGGGGGTGTGACCAAGAGACGGCGAGCGGAGAACTCCTCCGTACGCACTGGCTTCCCGCTCACCAAGTGCTGTAGATAGTTTGATCTGCGCTTCGGAAATCAAGTGTAAAAGGGAGCGGCATCAGGGAACGTTCGCATTGGGATAAGCACCTGTAGGTTCCTTTGCCGGTTTTCCTCGTAAAGCCACTGTTGTGACTACGAGTGTTCGTAGTCGCTAGGTCAAGTAGTGTGCGTGTGTTGGCGCACATGATACAATATGTATTTGGTTAATAAGGGAGTTATTATTGGACATTACATTTTCTATATTGCGCAAGCTTTATTTTGCCTAATGATCTAATACCTTGCTATAGCTGTAATAGCATCGCCATCCGTCTTGGCAAAATACTTTTTAATTTTCATCTCGTAGCTCACGGTATATTGCCTCAGACCAATATATTTGCGTACGAATTGTTTGCATGTCTATATTGGCGGTCCACATACGTCTGTGTACCTCATGAGTTGCGTGCCCTTGCCGAAACGTTGACCTTTCTTCGACCCCTGTTACCCACATCAGGCTTACAGTTCATGTAAATATTTGTTTTGTGTTCTAGAATTTACGAGAGCACCAGGGTTCAACAAGGCAACACGCAGTACCAACCGGCTGAAAACACGTCCACCGTCTTCGGTAAGTCTGAGAAGGTTTTTGGCCTGCTGTTATACCACGTCTCGCCGTCAACGTTATTGAAGAATGTAACGTCTGCTAGGGCGCATGACCCATTCAAACAGCATCACTGCTGGCTCGAAGTTTAATGGGTTTGCGCCTGCCAATCTGAGCTGAAGATTCTGCATGGTTTCCTAGTCCCGAAATTGAACTGTTGTCTAATGAACTTAAGTTCACATGTGACTAGGTCTGACAGATTATTCGCTGTCGTGATAAAACTATTCGCACGTCTACGAACATCTTCTAATTGCAAGTATGGTTCTTGGATTATGCTTCAGCAATTGCTGATGCACATTTAACAGACGTATGAAAGCGGTAATGATGGTGGCGCAAACTAGCACGCGAACTGCTCTTCGCGTTTCATTTGACGCCGGTAGAATTTGTCATTCCAGGCATGTTTTTTGTGTTCGTCTGTTTAGCGCCGTTGTAACATTGAGTTGCGGATCTCCAATGAAACCAAAACTTCTGCATAAGTGCGATATTGTACGAGTTAAATCAACGAATCATGTTAGGTCGGTACTTGTCAAGGGCGGTTTCAAGAAAAGGACAATTAGTATTTCACCGATGACCAACTCGCACATCTTCCATGGAGCAAAACGCCGGGTTTCCTATTTCACCACGATGTAAAAGAAATTACACCGTGATCACAGGCGTGCTTCTATAGTTCTAGAGGCACACATATCTGTGAAACGTATGGTGTGGGCATTACGTGCAAGTTTGTATGCTTCGTAAAACCTGTGCGACGTTGTACCGACTTCATGATCGGGCAAGGTCGAACAGATTGGAAATTTTAATTTTTCTTGTACAAGTGGTATCATCGTTTTAACCTGAACGCTGTGATAAATACCTGAAAAAAGCAATTTATAACTTTGTATAAGGCTAATGCTCAGAGCAGATTACGTCGTCATACCCGTCTCTCTCGACGATACCTCTTCAGCACCTCTCCTGAACCCAATTATTGGCAGGTATAAATTCGTGTCAGACGTCTACGGTAGTCATGCCGTTGTCGTCAGACGATCCTCTTCGACGTGGTAATCGTGCTCATATCGTCACGCACTGAACTACTCGATTTACTCGAACACGCTGGTGTCCGTTTCGTAAGGCTTCGAGAAACCCCAAAAATGCTCCATATCCTGGTACCTACAAAACGCTTTGCATCACGTTGATTCCCACGGTGCGTTGTATTATTACAATGTCTTTTTTATTTGTACAAAAAAGAAATGTTTTACAAATCTTTACGCGACCCTGGATCCATCCTTGACATGACCATATGCATCCGAAACTGACCGAACACCACGAAGTCACACAGACAACCTTTTCAGGTTTCTCAGAATGAGTGCTTTGTAGCAGATGAAACATTCTTCAGTTTTTTTCATAGTGCCCGATAAGCACGAATTTTACATGGCCATGCGGCTGACAGTTTCCTCTTTCATGAACCCTTCACCGCGTTTCGGGGTTAAACTATTTGCCTTAAGCCCGACTTTGCCCCAGCAATTTCGATGGTAAAACATGCAGTTTAATTAAGCACTACCTTAGCCAGAGCAAATGAACTCCGAAAAGCTTTCGCATTTATTCAGCCAAATTGTGAGAATGAGCCGTTAATACAAGCCACAGGGTAGCTCTAAGATAAATTTTTGCTTCCCATTCTTCTGGCTTCTCAATTAGCAACTCTGAGCTCAGGGCATATAGACAAGACCGAAACCGGAAGCACTTGTTTCATACTTCCGGTCTACAGCGGCAGCGGGGATTACGCAGTGGCCAGTACGAGCCAAACTGGCCCAGAGGAAGCATTGGGCACTTCGGGGAACGACGCTAGGTGAGCGATTTTTTGTAAGAATCTTTCATTCCTAAATTCCTGTAAGAATTACGCTTCCACTGACGCACTCGTGCGAGGGATGGAAGTTTCGATCACCTACATGCCAAACATCAGCTGTTCAGAGAATTCGGTGCTGGCGGAAACAAGAAGCTTTAGGTCGTGATCCACTGCCTAAGTACATTGGAAGGGAGGAATGAATGTGCTTGACAACACGCAGTACGAGTATTGAAGCTGTTGGCATTTAAAGAAATGTGATATTATTGTAACTCAAGGAATTGCACGTTCAATTTCTCATACACTCAAGTAAGCATTGAGACACTCAAGAAATAAAATTGCATTTTTACAACTCAGCCATGAAAACTACGCCACGATTCCATCAACTGCATCAAATAACGCATGTGAAGTGCACAAAATTCATGTACTGCGCAGTAGTATTTGCTATTTCATGAGTAGATCATCGCCAATGCTCGCACACATTGTACGTTTTCAAGCACATTGCAAATATATATAAAGAAAGTCGTCCACTTGGTATTCTCCAAGAGATGCAGCTAATAGAATTGGGATATATTTTTTCGAGTAGGTAAGCTTGTAAATTCTACGCTTCCACTGTTTGTAAAATTAGCGATTTCATAATTTTTCCCACTTGCAGACCTAAACAAAACATAAGATGGGTACATTTGTTGGAATTTACCTGGTTCAAGCAAACGAAATTTGATTGTTTGGTAGTTCTAATTTGTTTTTTAAATAATCCGGTCTCGATGCCGGCCAAGCTGTAATGATTAGAAACAACGTACAAGGTAACACCACGACTGAGTCTGTGAATGAGTCTTGTGAACAACCGCAACAACAAGTACAAGTATACAATTAGGTAGCATATTAGCGCAACAATCGCAACCAATTTAAAGAGAGCAACAGACAGGAGAGGACATACTCGGCACGCACTTCTGCTCTAAAGCCTGTTGTTTGCTTGTTTTTTTCTTGCATAAACGGAAGGAAAGATGTCGGATCAGCAATGCCTTAACTCAACACTTGCAACGTTCGTTAACTCGAGAAAAACCCTGTGGGCCACGGAAACGGAAGAGAAATACAGGTTATTTATATTGCATCAACAAAAATTGCAATAAGCGTTGTAATGCGTATTCGCACGAGACGATCAGAAGCAAAAAAAAGAAACTTCTTCTGCGGCATATTTCATCAATTGTGCGTGAAAATACCGAAGTATTTGGCGTATTTCTGCTGGCTACGATTGGGGGATATATTATGTGCGCGTCGGCAGCTCGATGGCTTCGGTAGGACCAGTGCGCATTTAGAATTCGAGTCGAATTTTAAATGACTTCGTACAAACACTGCTGGAAAAATGAAGCCTGGAAGAAGTTTTTCTTCGTATTGGATATGTAGGGCTTGAATAATTGAGACGTATGATGTCCGGCAGGGAGTCAGTCTACCTATGCTTGTTAGATATCACGCGTACAGTTCGGCTTTGTACCATTTCAAATTAAATAAATAAGGCGAAAGCCTTCAGGGGCTCGTTGCAATGGCTCATGCCCGCAAAAAGCGGCAGTGAAAAAGAACTTTAACGAAAAGGATGGCTCAGTGGCCTATGCACGGGTGCGGGTCAATGGTAGGGATCATAAAACAAAGAAATACAACAATCGAAATAACAACAAGGAGAAGAACAAAAAAACACAAAGAAAAAATATCTTCAGGAATGGCTCATACCCATGTAAGTAATTTTTTCAGTTGGCGAGTGTACGTTTATTCAGCTATGTTCTTTCCTCGCCAGACGAGTTTTCGTCAAACCCTAGACTTCATACCCCTGCAAGCAAGCAAAGATGTAATCGCCGAATATGAACAAAGGAAACAAAAAAAAACAAAGATAGAATGAACGAACGAACGAGCGAGCAAACGACGGAAAGAAAGAGAGCCAATAAAATCAAGAACGAAAAGACCTTTAGGTATTGCATTAAGTTCTTGCATATGACTTTGAGAAGGTTGATCTACAATGCCAAACGTTTACTTCATACTGCGGCTCATTATGTCTTCCAGAAAGCCGGACGCGTCCGATTGTTCAAATTTATACATTAGCATGCGTGCAACAGGCTTTCGTTTTCAGGTGTTAGAAGATTGCAGCATGCTGCGGAACCTTCTTACTCTTTTTATCATAAAAAGCATCCTGAAAAATTCCCCCAAGAATAGTATAGCCCATATTGCAATATCTCAGCGGAGGTTTAAACGTATTCTCATTTCACGATATAATGAGGCAAAGATTTTGATAGACATGTAGCTGAGGTCAAGCGCGATCTCTTTTAAAAATCACTGGTTGAATGATCTAGTGTAATCACTGGTCCTGCGTCTGTGTTGTTTGCAACTCGAACAAAGACGCTTCTTAATTTTCAGTTACGCATCACAGGCCACCAAAAGGACCATTGTTCAATTTCTGCCAATCTAGAGCCCAAATCGAGCGCTAAATATCAATGAAGCCACTTAGGGCTCAAATTGAGCGAGTCGCCTTACCATTAACGCGCGATTTAGTTTGTCAACCCCTAAATTGGCAAAAGGTGTTTTTGTCGTCTCATAACAAGAGTCGGCCATTTTGTGCTGCTTTATCCGCATATTTGCAGGAATGCTACTGCAACAGGAGGAATGGAACAGCAAAAGTCCTATGGTGTGAGAGCATAGAATCAATCGTCTGTGAAGAATTCAAAACACAAATATGAAACATGTGGCAAATTTAAAAGCAGGGCTGATCATCTACGCGCACATTACCGCACGCATACTGGCGAGAAACCACACAAATGTGAAATAAGTGAGAAATCGTTTGGTGATGAGTCGAATTTGTGTAAACATCCACAAATTCACAGAGGCGTGAAACCCCATATCTGCCAAATATGTACTAAACCATTCAAAAGCAAAGTGGAACTTAACATACATCTCAAATCACACAGTAACGACAGACCTTGCGTTTGCGACTTATGTAATCTCTCCAATAAGCACAAATCTGCTCTCCTAACACACCGCAATAGAATTCACGGGAGTAAAATGCAGTACGAGTGTAAGAAGTGTGGATTTCGGTTCGCTAGGAAAGAAAACCTTGACGCACATCTCTGCCAGAATACTGGGTGATAATTCTGTGGAGATTCCTTTAAAGATGCATTTGAACTTATTGCACATCTCGTGACGCATACGGGTGGGCAGTCGTAACAGTGTGACTTGTGTGCAAGTGAAGTAAATAGCCCATGGGTTTTGCATATGAACGTGACCATGAAGCCGTGCAGGAAAAAGTAACCGCTGAAATTCTCCCGCAGGGGTGATAAATTAACCGAACGCATCGTCTGGATAGACGGCTTTCTTTTGACGTTTAAAACTACTGAATGAAATGCAAGACGTAAAGGATGCCGCTTCATTTTTCCAAATTATGAGACAAAACCTCGTCTCCAAAAGACTTTGAGATGCTTGAATGTCGAAGTAGACTGCAAGTCCTGGCTAGAGCTCACTGTTTGCAGAACTATGTTGTTCGCCATCATAGCATTAGCAAACTCACTTCTAGACAAAGCTTAAGACTGGTACAAGCCCTCGTCATCAGCCGTGTCACGTACGCACTACCGTATCAAGTCAAGCGCAAAACATACAGAGCGCATGGACACTCTTATAAGAACGGCGTGGAAAACGGCCTTACAGCTACCGTCAAGCACAAGCACAAAGAAATTACTAGCGCTAGGCGTATACAACACCATTGAGGAGCTATCGAGTGCCACGCTCATAGCGCAGAGGGACCGCCTCAACAAGACTCAACAGGGAAGACACCTTCTTCAACGGCTAGGGTACCCGCTGACACCTCAGTACTGCAAAGAAGAAACACAACTCTTGCCTAACCACATTAGAGAGAACATTGTAGTAGACCCTATCCCAAAGAACATGCACTCCACCCACAATCAAGAGAGAAGAGCAGCGCGTGCCCGCGTGTTGCACAAACGCTGTTTCAGAGACCCGGATACGTACTACACGGACGCTAGCCTGTATCCCTCGTCGCCACGTTGCGGGCCCAAATACACACTCGCCGTTGTCAATGAGGGGAACCTGGTAGCCTCAGCCTCCATCCGCGCCACATGCAGCACAGTAGCAGAAGCAGCGGCAATCGCTCTCGCACTTCGCGACGCCGAAAGCAAGGGAAGGTCCGCCCGCGTCCTTACGGACTCACAAGCGGCGTGTCGCTTATACATGAATGGAACACTCCCTATACAAGCCATTCGAATCCTGAGTCGCACACTAGAATGGACCCACGGTATCGTCTGTTGCCCTGGGCACGAAGGCCTGCGGGGCAACGAAGAGGCGGACTGCGCAGCTCGAGGTCTCACTAGCCGAGCGGCAGACCACACCGTTCTTCAGCACCCGACAGACCGACGAGCGACCCACGAGTTATTAACGACAGGTCAGCAAATGCTACAGGACCAACGGCTCGGAAGAGCGCAATACGCTCCCCCACACAAAGCTATCAATAAACTCCAGGCAAGGGACTGGCGCCGCCTGCAAACTAACACATACCCACACTTGTCTCGTCTACACGCAATTTCCCCAGACAGTTATACGTCCCGAACATGTCCCTGGTGTAGCAACCACACAGCGACACTCGCGCACATAACACACGAATGCACCGACCGTCCGGGCGACGCAATTTCGCCACGAGTCACAACACACACACTCACTACGTGGTCTTGGGAGGCGAGACTCTCCGAACTGGACCTGGGAAGCCAACTGGCGACCCTCGACCAGGCCCGGCGAGCCGCGATCGCCAGTGGAGCCCTGTCAGAGGGAACCACCCAGGAATAAACCGCACAACGGTTTCTGCAATAATAAAGTTCCTCCTCCTCCTCCTCGTGTGTTGTGTCAGTATAAGGTTGAAATGTTCGCTCAAGATCCTTGACACCTCGTTAGTTGTGCAAGCGGTCTGGGAGTGTACTAGTTAACAAGCTCTACCTAACCATCCTTTTAAAATCCTGCAGTGTGTATAGAAGGGAACACCTCCCATTAGGAACCATTTAAAAAGGAGGCACTGTTTTCTTGTCCCCTAACAAAAGTACCTCCCAATAATTGAGATCCTTAGGCCTTGCTGCCTTCCAGAAACAGCTTTTAAGACAATATATAAACATAATCATGGGGAAATTTATTTCCCTTACAAATTGTTCAATGCACGTATTGTTTTGGTTCTCTTTGGCTCTTGTATTCATGAAGAAAATTTTTTGTTCTTTATCATGCTGTTGACAACGGAGAGACTGTATTAGACTGTCGAATATTTTACGAATGCGAATATTTTGGTTCTTGTATTGAGGAGGAACCTCTGTCAGTTATAAAGTGCAGTTTATAATTCACTCGGAAGTCGTCTATATTGACTTGCGCTTCACTCTAGTTACAGCTGTACAGTTTTTTGCCTGATGTGACAATCGTATCCCTGCGAGGGAGATAGTTTTAGTGATGGACACGCGTAGTTATATGTCTTCTTGCTGTGAGCGCGTTTCCCCGGCTAACATATCTTACGTTACTGCTCACTGCATGATGCGGCTGCATGCATCAGAACATTCTCCAAAATTCTCGTTGATTCCACCTTTTCTCTTGTTTACTGTTGTCCAACCTTTCGTTATCAAATTGCGAGGGCGATTTCGCAAATCCTTTGTTCGACGATCGAAACATGTGCCTGGCACTATCTTTCTGCCCGAATATAACGTGTTTTCTGGGTGCCGGTTCGCACAATAAAGAGTCTTTCGTGGCTCACAGCTCTTGTTACTGCGTCGTTCACCGTCGCTACATCATAACATCACGTAGAAGTGCTTCGTAGTGACCGAATAAACCCTACCAGCCGTGAAAATAACGTGAACGTCGACATGGACGAGCGAGCTCGCCACAGGCTACGACTACCGCCCGAGTACGGACCTCTGCCCGAGAAGACTAGGAACATCGTGGCCCAGACAACTGCCACAGTGGGAGTGGGAGTGTCACCCGGAGCGACGTGTACTGCAAGGACCACGGAAGCCACTGATCATTAGCGGATCACCGTTTGGAGATGTGGAAAACTGGCCGGAAACCTGCGCAAGAACCGGTATGTTTAACCATTGTACATGTGACAAGCAGCGGTTTCGCAGATTCGCAGTGGATTTCTGCAAACATTCACGAGCGTCATGCCCAAGGAGCGGGCTGAAGTTGAATGAGAACACCATGACATTTAGGGCAGAAATTCAGCCACGTCGCCCCACACATATCAGAGAGGAAATCATTGTTCCTCATATTCGTTTTCAAGCAAATGGTTTACACCGGATTGATTCGTAAACTAACCAAGACCATTACAAAAACCCTACCGAAAGCCATGCGCATTGAAAATACGTTAGAAAAGCTCAAAATATCACTCAGCAAAATGGTCGCCTGGTGTTCTCGCTCAGGTGAAAAATTCAAACACGAACTTCTAAAGACCACCACAACAGTTTCACACGAACTACTAAAGATGTTCTCTTTGACGTAGCTTCAAGTAGCCTTAATTGCTGACGTCGTCTGAGAGGAGATCTGGAGATTCCCAGTCCCTGAATTGCTGCATCTGAAGCCTGCAGCGATGGCCTACGTTACTGTCTTCAGCCATTCTGCGTCCCCCTTTGCGCCCGCACTTGTCGACTACTCACTCTGCTGCCACGGAGAAGCCGGACACGTCTGTTGCTTATACCCTTACCTTGAGATGATACGATCTTTTGCCATCAACTGTTTGCTTTCACAGCAAGATGAATGACTCCGTGAAATTGCTGACTGTTTGCTGCAACTGATTGGAGACCTCTACAACTGTGCCGATCGCCGTATCCACGGCATTGCTTCACACTGCAGCTCCCAGAGTACACTGGGCCAATACGTGACTTATATGTGGGTCAATATCCAGCAAACTCTACAAAGCAACCTATGGACGTGCGGTTGTAGTTCGTTGAAGTACCAATGCTCTTGGGCCACCAACGTAAGATCAGTCTCCAAGACGAAGGAATGACATGCTGCCATTTCGACGAAGCTCCGAAGAAAAAAAAAAACATGCTGCCTAAAAGAACCCCAACGATGCCACATAAAAGTGGGACAGTGCGATGCAGTCATGATCCGACACTGCGAAATAACTAAGTCTATGAACCACCAACATCCACGTTGTCGCCGCGCAGTCTCCGCTTAATGGACGCAAGACTCGACCACTCCGAGATGAACGAATCCTTATCCGTGCCGTCAATCACAGTTATGATTACATGGCAAGGATCCCAAATCCGGGAAGCTGGAGGTCACGTGATACGGACGACTGTAATGAGCACTTACATCGAACATAAAACATGTTAGGACAGCCTTGCGTCGCAGAAACATCCTTGTTTCGCAGCATCACAACTCACCCGCCTACGCATCAAGCACCAGCCAAAGACGGTCAGACGCTCGACGGCCCTTCGTCGAATACCAGCTCGGCGACCATGTTTGAGTTTGCACCCCGATAAGCCGACGTAAACTGAGTTAAAAGATGCGTTATTTCGGGCTCTACAACAAAATTTGACAAATGTGCGCACGTGATTATGAGGTAGTGCCGGGCGGCAAGCAATTACATCGGTGCCGCACAAGCCCCTGATTAGTCCATGTTGTGCGCCTTTAATCGGTCTACCACAGCTAACGAACTCTGGGACTACGTTGCTTTGTTAGTTTTCTCGACTACGTGTTCTAGTTTTTTTTTGCTATCGTGTGGTCTTTATAGTTTCGGGAGAATACTCCTTAAGATGGGGGCATTCGCACGGGTACTTCATTTTCCGATGAATGCGTTTCACCTGCTAACAAACGTTACGTTGTAACTTAACGCATGACGAGCTTGTATGTATCAGAAAATTCTCGGTCATTTCCGCTGATGGTACCTGTTGTCTATGTTGCAGTGGAACTTTTTGTATTGAAATTGCATGTGTGACGCGAATATTGTTGTACATTCAGAAAGACGCTCGAGCACAAGCGATTGCGTTGGATCTTCCATTAATCATATGCATGGTGTCCCAGCTAACTTGGACCAAGATTATAATAATACCCAAGAGCTCCAAAAAAATTGTACCGACCGCATAGTAGCCGAAGTAGCCGACTTAGGGCCAGTATCTTTTTCATCACGAAATATTTATTAATTGCTTTCAAATAGTGAACTTTTTAATTACTTCTTGAATCGCAAACATATCTGTTACAAAGTTGTTGGGCACCACAAATATCCTCCGAATCAAGCATTTGTTTAGTGCTCAGCTTTGCCTCATTGGTATATCCGAGAAAAAAAGTGCACGAAACATCCAACATACGAAATAGATATGCGCTCGCGCGCCGCTACTCAAGCGCTCCCAAGCGAACAGCCAAAGATACACGGCTTTATTGGCAGCGGCAGCTCGATACAGGGCTTCACGTTATGTGATGGTCGCGGCATCAAGAGAATACGCCACTGACGCATTGATAAACGTTGCGGAGCCTTGTACGATGCGGCGATTAGAAAATGCAGCCGTATATCTTTGAACGTTTGCTTGTAGGCGCTTGAGTAGCGGGTGCGTATCTTTCTTATTTCGCGTATTTCGCGGGCCTTTGTTTTTTCTTGGGAAAAGCAACTAGGACCACTTCAGCACAAAATAAATGCTTGATTATGAGGTTATTTAAGGTACCCTACAACTTTGTAATTGATAAGTTTGCGATTCAAGAAATCTTTAAAGTTCACTAATTAAAAATATATATCTAAGTAATACTTCGTGATGAGAAAATGCTGGCCGTAAGTACATACGACTACGGCTACTATGCAGCGAGTACGATTTCTCTAGAGCTCTTGGGTATTTTTAATATCTTGGTCCAAGTTAGCTTGGACACCCTGTACAAATAGCCGAGGCGCTTGAGCCACAAATCAGTTTTCGGTGAGTGACACATGTGTTCGGCACTATCATTCTGCTCGAGTGCGATTTGTTTTGCGGGCACTGGTTCACCCAATGAAGAGTTGGTTTCGTGACTCGAGCTTATCGCTAATGTGTTCTTCGCCGTGCCTACAACGTGACAATATCGAGGTTTAAGCCATTAATAAAAGGACCAATTAGAGTGACGTTTCACTTCGTGAACGCGGGTTATGTGCAAGCGTTTGGGTGCTGTTCCAGAGTTTTTAAGCTATGCCGTCTTGCCTGATACATGCTCATTGTCACAAGTCACCGAGAACGTTCTTCGGGAGTCTCTTGACACCTAGCCTAGGTGTCAGGTGTCTTTTGCCGACTCTTGTTTAGCTCGTACCCGACGCTTGCCGACGATTTCAGGGTTGGTGAACTCACGCTTGGCCTGCCGCCGGTTGCGTTGCTGCTTTGTCATTCTCGCTCGACACCAGGAAAACTCAACAAAAAAGTGCGTTTCTTCGAAGGCAAATAACTGAAAGCGATGGCGAGGTGCGCCGTAGCGGTGAAGGAACCTTGGAAAGCTGTCTGTATGTTGAGCACTGCCAGTGGCTATGCAGACGTCACATCTCGTTAGTGCAGTGCAGGAGGTGAGACTGACCGGAAACCACGCGCGTCAGTCCACGCCCTCCAAGAAAGTCGCAGTTTCACCCGAAATTCCAAGCATCGATTGCGCTAGCAAATTACCAGGCGACGATACGAAATAAGGATAGCACACTTATCGGCAGCATCAACTCGTAAACGCTACATTTCGCTACATAACAAAATTAAGAAGCCTGGTGCCAGCGCGAACAGCAAACATGAACACATCGCAAGCTATAAAAACGTTGGCGTGAGGAAACGCGACAGCAGCAGCGAGCGAAGTGAACTTCGTCCTGTCTGTTGGTTCAACGCAAAGTGAGCACCGAGAACACTCAGCACGCGTAAGGTGCCGTTGACGCACCTATATTCTGCCCACAACGCAGGTCGCTCTCTAGATACGGCCACGCGCAGCCGCCATACAACACAGCTGCAGCGAGAATAGAAAACCGCATCCCCCTTCCCCCCGGTGCCTCTCAACATTGGGTGCCTGTCGTAGGACGGAATACGCCGGGCTCCCTCCACGCTTTCCTCCCATTCGGGCGGGCGAGATTGAACCGTGTTCGTCGGCTTCCCTCGCACGCTTTCACACGCACGTACAGCGTAGGGCTTGCGGCGACGGTGTTATCTCCATTGCTTAATACGGAACCTCACGGCGTCGACGACGGCAGAAATGCGCTTCGAGTGCTCAGATAATTGCGATCACACTGAAAGCTCACACTAATTTAGCTCTACGTTTATTACTGTGCATTACGCACAGACCAGTACATGCATGACGCTGTGGTTTTCATACAACTGCTTAGAGCGATAGTGTGTGTGCGCAAAGCGATCATGCCAGTAGCGATAGCCAGAATGCTCCTTCGGCTCCGCCTAAGCCAGATGAGAGCAATGTGGCGGTGCGTTCACTTCGCTTCGTCGCTTCAGCGGGCCAACGCCCTGTGTTTCTATGAGTATCATATAACCCTCTGCAGGTGGGCTGCGCATGCGCGTCGATACCGTGAAATCACGACAATGTAAAGTCTTTGGTGACCGCAGAAATGCGTCTTGAGCATCCGTTAGATTGATTTTGCAACAAAACGGACTAAGCAGCCTTTGCAGTTTAGTTAATGAAGAAAGCGGCCACTTACACAGTAGCAGCAAGCACCGCACGTATAAGGAATTTCATGCTTTCATCATGCATAATCAAATGTTGTATAGGATTCTTTTGAGCTCAGGACGCACATATCTTAGACAAGCTGGCCGGTGTCTAGATGACAGCCCAAGACAGGCTGCGAGAACATGTTTGCTCACTGAAAGAAATTTTGGGCTGCCGCTTGGCAGCAGAACATTATGTAAAATGGGGGCAGTCTCGAAACGCTGTTACGTCACTGCAATGGGATGAAGAGATACCGTGATACGAGGAAGCATGAAAAATAAGAACCATTTGTTATTCGTATACGAGGCAGCAGGCGCGTAATCACGACCTCGGAATCTCTCAGATTTCATTTGCCCATCATCATTACATCATCCTCTCCATTAACTACCCAACAAAGCTGGCGAGAGCAAGAGGCCGATATGATTTGAGTTCAAAGAGAGTTTTTCCTTGCTTTAGGATTGTAACAAGACGGCAACGCTTGCACTGAAAGTCGACAACACCGTCACTCCATGAAACGTTGGGATGACACAGTAGGATCGCTCGCTCTTCATGGTCATAAAGGCGTCCAGGAGCGTACGTTATACTGTCTAGTCCGGGGCGAAGGAGAACGCCTGCAAATGGCTGGAGCAGCCTCCATTTCTTCCACGGAGAAAGGTTCGTCCGTTGCCGAAACTTACGTGAAGAGAACTTCGTACAATTAAAGATTCTTTCGTAGCACATCGTCACCTGCAATTGCCTCACAAAATTCTTCTCTAACATTCACTTCTCGATAGCCTTGGTGGAGAGCCAGTGCCTTAATGTGGTGGCGTTACCGAGGAGAAGCGCAAAAGCCCTGAAGATTTCGCTTTACAAGAGGCAGTACTTTGCCGGAGTCCAACTAGTTATGGAATGATTTACATTGTTCGTTGTCTAATTTGTCCATGTCACAATCTATTTTCTTCTGCGTCCCCCTGGCCTCCCTCAGGTCTAGAATCGACTTTGTGCGTCTATATCACTTCTCGGCGTGTCGACGTACTGCACGAAGCCTACGCTTGAAATAAGATCTAATGAATAGATTGTTGCGCCAAAAGGAAAGTAAAGACTTAGGAGGGAGAGCAAGAAAAGACAGATCGAGCGCTGAGAGTCGTGAGATCGGTCGAGAGTGGCTTCTTACTCTCCCTCCGAAGTCTTCATTTTCCTTTTGGCGCGACGAAGTATTCATTAGATCCCAACGAACTCGCCAAGCAACAATTTCTGCTGAAAATAAGGCATCGCTACACCAAAGTGAGATACAGCCAGATTCTGTACGACGGCCCTCTCAAGAATGTCGGGCTGCCGTCGTTCAAGAGGCACAAGTCATAGCCCGAAGCAAAAGGTAGAAGAGTCCTGGCTCCTAAATGCTTAGAGAGAAAGAGAAAGCAAGAATAGGAAAGGCAGGTTGGTCAACCAGACGAGCGTCCGGTTTGCTACTTTACACTCAAAGTAAGTAAAAGGGGGGAAGAGAAAGACGAAAAGAGGAGCAAAAATGTCCTTTATCGGTAGGAGCTGCGTAGCTGTTGAAGCAATCAAAATTTACTGGAGCCTGCAAGAAATAAACATGTTCAGACAATCGACGACTCGCCTGCATTCACGAATGAATGATCGCGGCATTCATTCAAGTGCATGGGGGCAGGAACTTTTGTTGTGCGTGTATTTTTCTTTCGTAAAGTGTGGAAAGCGCGCTTCAGTGATCCATGCTACTCTTTTGGTTCAACCGATAAAAAAGAGGCGCAATAAACCATACACATCTGGTGTATAGCTAGCACAGGCGCAGCAATGAACTCCGCCTTGTTCATTTAAGCGCCCTCTTCTCTTTTAATGCGTAAGAATTCCTTGGCGAGTGCCCCAGCAAAACCAGTTAATAGCGGTAAAAGTGTCAGACCGTTGATATGCTAAATAAATGCATAATTGGCAAAGTTTGGACATTCCACTGTTACAATAGTGGAAATGTACATGATTGATCGCTTTAGAAATGATATAGAAGCAATGTAAAATGACAAAAGAAAAGGAGATCACCGTTATTGTCATGCACCATGAAAGCTTACTTCAGTGCATTAGTAGTATGCATGCAAGAAAGCCTGCTTTAGGGTGGCAGAGTATAAAAAAAAATTGATAGAATGGCTGGCTGGGAGATGTGTTAATAGTGTAATTGCAGATGGTTGGCAGCCTAAAAAAAATTCTACCTCTGAAATTCGTCTACGTCGTACCTTCGAGAACAACCAGCTCGGAAGGCCTGTATCTAGGATATGCCAAGGATGTCTTCACATTTCAGCACACAGAGAAGCGCAATGACGGAATTCTCGTTTATGAAATGCAACGCTTGAACAAAGTGACACATCAGATTGCGCACAGTGAAGCTAACCAGTGCATAACTGAGGCGAAAGAAAAATGTGGAGTGTCGCTGGTTTCCTCCAACAACCAACTGCTTAGTGCTGACTCTACAGACATGGAACACGACAAAGTTCTCAACCAAGTAGATGTTCAAGTAAAACTCTCGCTTGGGCTAGTTGGTTCATGCTTGAATGAGTAAAGGCAAGGCACAAAAGACAAGGACTGAAGAAGGACACAAACGACAGCACCAGAGCCGTTTGTGTCCTCCTTCAGTGCTGGTCTTTTGCTCCTTTCCTTTACTCATTCAAGCATGAACGAACTAGCCCTAGCAAGAGTTTTACTTGAGCATATTTCTTCTAGGCGCCGGTCCTGTCGTTTGTGTCCTTCTTCACTCCTGATCTTTTGCGCCTTGCCTTTACTCATTCAAGTAGATGTCTAGCCTATTTCCAAAAGGTGGCTTGATGAACCAGTTCCAATCCAAGAGTTTCACTATGCAGCATGATGTGGTCTATGCAGGACACACATGATAAGCAACGCAAAATGCTACCGAAATTCTGAGAATTGTCTACTAATGCGCAAGCATTTTTATACATCAGAAAAGCAATCGGTTGGTAGACATGCATAAGCTACGAAAAGCAAGTATACAAAAGCGAAAAGAAGAACCAAAGAACGGTTACGCATTACGAAATAATCCTCAGAATTTCTACACGTAGTATGTTTTTAATTCCGTATTTCATGGAAGTGCGTGCAACAGGATGTTTTCGGACTCGCGATGCAGGAAGCACGGTATTTTTTTTTTGGGGGGGGGGGGGAGTCACATCTACAATGTAGCGAGTGTGAAAAAAGTTTACAACAGTGACGCCATCCGTCCAAACAACTCCAAATGTGCTGCAGGGTGCCGGACCTGGCATCTGTTCTTCATTCGCATCTTATGACAAGCCTGAATAAAGAATATGTGCATCCACGTGTCAGGCGTTCTAGCAGCAGCGATAGAACACCAATCACAAGCCATGTAGGTTTTTTGGATACACTGGGGCGCGAAACAAGTTCCCATATATCCACAAAGAGGAAAAAAGGTGCTTAGTCGAGAGACCATCGTTGTTAATCCGATGGTCTGAATGCACTCAAGCTGTCGATGCTGACTAAGGGTTCACGGAGTCAATAGACAGAAAAAGAAGAACGCGATGACAACCTCGCCCCCTTGCCATGCAAGAAGGGTGGAGGAAGAGTTCGTTTACACCAACATCGAGAACGCACGACGGCCCTACCCTCGACCGCAGCGCCCCCTCGGAGACCGGGGACAAACTGCGTCCGCTTTAAGAGACAGAGTACTGGAAATGAAATTGCTTATATTACATATATCCCCGAATTGTTTCACGTGCACCAATTTTCCCCTGGAAGCCGTGGCACTTCAATTAAAGTAGAAAAAGTAAAAGATTAGTCTCTTTAGCATACGGTAAAGAGGATGAAGGCGAAAGTCTGCGTGCTCGCAAGAAATTCCTTAAATTACCTTAACATTGTCATAAGAATGCGTTGTCTGTTATTACTTGCTTTCTCTTCACTCGCTTTTCTCTTGTGCTCTTTTTCGGTCGCCTAGGCATCATCACTAATTTTGTGTGGCTAAAGGCGCGCTAGAACGGCCGTGGCAAGTCTATGAAGACCATTAGGAGACACGCGCTGGTTCCCCGAATGATTTTGCTAGCACTTTATTCGACGAAGGTAGCTACATGGGCTTGTATATATTCTGCTAGCACAGAATGAAAGGGACACGGAAAGGCAAATTTGATGTATAGCTGCTGAGCACGAAGTCGCATGATCGAATCCCTGCCATGGCGGCCGCATTTCGATGGGGGCGAAATGCGAGAACACCCGTGTACTTAGATTTAGGTGCACGTTAAAGAACCCCAGGTGGTCAAAATTTCCGGAGTCCTTCACTACGGCGTGCCACATAATCATAAAGTGGTTTTGGCACGCAAAACTCCATAAGTTAATGGAAAGTCAAATTAACCAAACAGACCGCGCTAAATTTATATGACAGATTTATTTCCAGTTGACGCAGACGTGGAGGTACTCCTCAAAACGTCATAATACACGTGTACATTTCTCGACAGACATGAACGAAACCAGGGAAACCACACGCAGACCGATTTGTGGCCATGCTGATTATTTATAGGGGTGTCCGCTCAACGCATAGAAACGTGATCGAACGCTCTGTTTTCTTTATTATTGATAAAGAAATACTGGCGCGTGCGCTCGGATATTGATGCCATAAGCTGGAGGGTCCAATTTTCGACCCATGAGCCATCTAAGGCTTTCGCTTTAATAACGGCATTTCATGTGGACAGTTTTTTTACTGGGAGAGCAGGTTACGCGGTTTTGATCATTTGATCGGAAGCCAGCGCGGGTTACCAGTACGCCTCTTCTACCGTAAAATAAAAGCACTTTAGCGTTGAGGTAGTGCCGCACTCTACCGTCTCTTTTTTTTTTCACGTGAGCCCTACGGTTACTTTCTAGTTTCCAAAGAGCCAAAAGCTTTAATTGGTCCCTTTCATCGCCGGCACTGACTGCGCATGCGCTGTGATTCCGCGGGCTTCTGTCACGAAATAGACGCTAGTGCTCCAGAGGCGCCGAAACAGCCATGGCTGATGAAAGCACCAATGGAAACACGCCCCCTGCGTTTACCTTCGGTGAGAAAGCAACCCCGAGCACAAGCCAGGAATTCTTCGAGGCCATTTCGTGCACTTCCGACTGTTGCACTACGTGAGTCTCGCCGCTTGTAACAATTCTCGATTAATATTGTCCCCCGTAGGTATCACTCGGAACGCAGGCTTTGATAGCTATAGGTTTGTTCTTACTTCAAAGCAGGCCTTTGGCAGACAGCTTCAGCCTGCGTACTACGTGGGCGACTTTCTTGGCTTTTCCCGCGCATCGATGCACGTGTGATGCGAAAATATCGTCACAGGAAGCAGAGCTGCGGCTGTTTTTCGTCAAGGTTTAAAGGAATGTCACTGCGGGAAGCAAATGCTTTTATCGAAGAACATGTTTGTCGCTCGTGTATGGTGATCGCATCACACACCTGTTTCGCTGGCCCAGTTGCGACATTGCGCTGCCGAGTTCGAGGTCACCGTTTTCAATTTCAATTTCGAGGTCAATGTTTTCGGAGCAACGGCCTATCATCCCTCACGCTGGAATACAAGAACGCACACGGGTGTACATCCCTCTTACAGAAATCCAGGCAGTGAAGTATAATTTCTCTCGTGTAGGGCCTTTCGAATGCTGCTCTCCGCATCCTTTCAAAGGCATTTTTCTAATGGTCCCCTTTGAGCGAAATAAACCTCCTTCACAAAAACATGCGCAAGGAATCGGTAGGCGGGAGCCACGGAGCTAGCGAAGCCGAAGCAAATCAGCTACGGCCGACTTTAGGAACAGTGATCAGCACATGGCCTGTCAGTACCCACTGCTTCACCTTACTTAGAGCGCCGGCAGATAGCGTCGGAGCGTAAACAAACTGGTGCATGCGCATGGCCAGCACGCGACCTAATTCCGATATACCGGCACTATAGAGAAAAACGCATACAAAACGAGAGAAGAAACTACTCCTCCGTAGTACATAGGCAACGTCAGATATTCAAGGAGCAGAAGCCCCCAGATTTTCTCTCTCGCACCCGCGTTTACTTGCGCCTGCGCGCGGACGTCTGGCGGTTCCTGAAATGACATCTCGTGCTGCGTGCCTGCCTCAGCAGACTGATGCGCCCCCTTTACGAGAGTTTCTCTAACGCACAACCTAAAACTCAAGCACACCATTCACGCGTGCTGCTCACCGCGCGGCTGTCACCTTGATGACGTCTCTTAATTTCATAGCTGAAGTGAAACTTATAAATACATTTAGGTTACATATCAGCTTTTGAAGAGTAACGCTCGATAACTTTTTTACTGCCACGGTAAATAAGTCGCAAGTAAGAACGATTTGCGGCGTACAACTGCAAGAGCACGTCCCTTCATTTACGTTTGCTTTTTTCTGAGGGTTATGTCTCCAATAGCGCCTCTGTCATGCCCCTGTAACTCAACTTAATTTTTCGGTCACGCAGCTTCACGGGCCATACGTGAAGCAAACTCATAAGAACACATTTTTGTCACATATGCTTAATTTGAACTGCCTGCGTCCTTCTCATCTCCAGTGTTCAAGATGAGCCTTCCCTAAGAGGCAACTGTCGGTTTTCTATTATTCTGTGGAAGCCATGTTGCGCGTAATTTTAATTATTCGTAAGATAGATTCCTCGTGGCACGGATCCATGATTCGTCATTGATTGACATTTCCGTGAAAATCATTATACCACCGCGGCGATCGCGAATTCAATCCGACGCGGAAGGAGCGTCTCTTTTTAATACAGCTCTCCTTTGAATCAAAGCATGCAAGTTCACGCAGCCTCTTCTTTTGAGCCTCGCCCTACTTTAGAGAACAATTAGATAAACATTTTCCGGTGAGTGTATTCGTAAATTATCACTGCCATTCTCCTACACGAGTTATTCACGCCACAATTTGACAACAGAACACATATCGCAAACTACAAAGCACTAATCAGAACCGTTGTAAGGGAACAAAAACTCAAGTTCTATACCAAAGCAAACTAAACTTGACTTGCATGTTCGTGCTAGTCAAAGAGGTGCTTCCGCTACGGACGATGGTCGCTCCACACTCCACGTGTTACGCCGGGTTCACCCTATGCCAGCCAGCAAGTGTGTATTTGGATAAAATGAAACATTACATGTATCAGGTTCATTACCAAAATAGCAGTTTGCTTCTTCCAAATTGTGCTTTTACAAAAGCTTCATCAGATACTTCCCGCATTACCTGTAAGCAGAGAGTCGGATACCAATACATATGTCTAATTCTAGGATTTGTGACGACTCCTTCGAAGACCTGTGGAACACGTTGAACAGCCACAACGATGCCACGGATGTCACTGGTATGTACGGCATGGCCTTCGACCATCGATACCACTTGCGAAGACTCTTAACAATCCTCAAAAGAAGGAACGTTTACGTAAGTCACCCCAGCGAAGCATTTACTGCACAAGAAGACACGCTTTACGAGCGTCATCTGTATGTTTTCGTACAAACAGCCCTTATGCAAATTAAGCGGATGACTGAGTGGGGAAGTTGGTGCGTGAAAGCCATACAGCGTGCAACAGCGTGCAAGCCATGCTTGGATGACACAACTGACAAGGACATATTTTACAAATTTCTAGCTCTCCCCCCTCCCAAAAAAAAATTAGATATGAAAGCTCTGTAAAACTGCATGTGCTAGAGCACCTAAGGCGACCAATACTCGTTCATGAATTACCAACTTACAGAAATTTCGAATGTTTACGAGCATTGCATATTATTTAATTTTGGCCACTTCAGGTATAATATTAGACGATCTTTCCAAAGCTGTGTTATCCTTTTTATTGCTCCATTAGATATGAAAGCTTGATATTGTTCACCGTTTACAAATTCTTCCATATAAACAAATTTTCAAGAAGACGTTCACAGCCAAAACACAATATCGCCTGCTGCAGTCACTACATTTGAACTTTTTCTTTTATATGCAACAAGTCTCACGAAATTTAGTGCAATGGTTACCACGTATATCTCATGTATTTATACAAAATCGCCCGAGCTAAACTTTAGTTTCCTGCGCTACTAATACCCTAGTTACACGGGCGTGCTAACCACAGTTAAGACGCACCTCAGTTCCGGCTAATCGAAGTTACACCCAGTTAGACGGAAAGCCTAACTGCGGTTATTCCACTAACCATGGTCGCTGCAAACTGAGGTTGGCCACCTCAGTTAGCGAGGCTAACAGACAAGATGGCGGCACCCATGCAGATGGACGAAGGCGGCGCGACTCCAACGAAGGTGACGGCCGAAACATCTTCCCAAAGGCGTGTCAACTGGTCTTTTGCAACAACAGAGTCGTTGATACGCATTCAGGAGGATAATCTTTCCGCGCTGCGTTCTAACACGCGTAATGCGCACATTTACCAACAAATGACGGAAGCACTAAATGCACGCCTGCCTGCCGGCGAAGTGCCGTACACGGCCAAGCAGCTACGCCAAAAGCAGGAAAACTTGAATAAGTAATACCGGTGAGTACGGACACTTCAATAATCACGTTGTGATAGTGTATAGCGACCGTGTTTGTGCGCATGTGTCGACTAAATCCGATGCGTAAACTCAAAAGCGTGCGAAATAAGCGCTCGCACGCTACGCCTGCCGGTGCAGTTGGGCCTAATCTTATGTGTGTGTCACACGGCGCACAATCGATCGCGGTCGAGTCCGATCGGGATCGAATTTCTCGGTCGCGATTGGCTCCTCTGCGAAATCTATGGGGGTGTCAATAGTGGTCGGGAATTTCAGTCCGGATCGTGCTCGATCGCGAACACAGCATTGCTCCGACATACGATTTGGATGGGCCGAGGCACCGACAAGGAGTCTTGGATCCAGCCTTAGTTGAAACGTGATAATGCATGTGCTCGCACGTTCACGACACGATTATTCTACTGTTTTGAAAAGGAAGCTGGCCAGCGAAAATTAAGCGACTGACGCTGCGTAATCGCGTGCCCGTTTTATTCTCGGCGTCACCGCACGTTCGCCGACCTTTTTCTTACATCTCTTTGACTGCTTCATAAGATAAGGCAGCAGACCTCACAGAGTCTGCGTTCCTTCCGAGTTCACACTAAGCATTTGGCATTGTAAGCATTGTTTACGGGCATAAAAAGAGGCATGCGAAGGAAGGACATACATAAAAAGTCTGTGTGGGTTCTTCCGTCATATCTCTCTTTATGCGACTCAAAGTGATGTTTAGCAGAACCCACGAACTTGCCCAAGAATAATTCCGATTGAGCTATATTGACGTTGTACACATTCTCAGTCCGCCGAATGTTCAAGTGCATCGCAGTGTTCTCTCCTCTCCTGTACCTTTTCTGTGCACAGTTCCAGAGAGGTGGGCGATATGTAACTTGCGAAAGCAGTGCCAGTCTGTGTGCAATTTTTTTATATCTAATAAATAGCAGTGTGTGTACTTCTTTTTTCCCCTAATAAGGAGGGCAATTCTATTAAAAGTACATTTGCATGCTGTGAGAAGTTTTGTACACTAAATGAAATTTTCTTTTAGGAAGCTGAGGTGCGCTGGCACATCAACAGGCTCAAAAGGTGTTGAGTGGCCTTTTTATTGCCAGCTACACTCATTTTTGGGGACTCTTCCTGTCAACGGCACTGACCTTGTGGAGGAGAGCGTGGAGGTAATTTGAACTGTTTATCATTACAGTGCTATACATAGTTGGTGTACTCACTAATGAGTACTCTCTCATACTTGCTCCCTACTCATTTCACAGGAGTGAGCACTGGTGCTTGATTGGGACTGATTAGGATGAATATTAATGTGTGCTAGCTAGAGTATGAATGAAAATCAGTGACGGTGATATTGAGTGGACCGAAGCATTAACAGGGGTGATTGTTGGCGAGTGTGAGTGGGTGCATGTGAGTGAGTGTCAGCGAGTGCGAGCCGGCGCAAGTATGAGAGTGAATGGGTGCTGGTAAATGTGAATTGACTTTGAGCGCAAGTCAGTGTTGGTGAACATGACTGGGCGTGAGTGTCAACTAGTCAGTGAGTACACAGCCTGCAAAAATGCAGTTTCTACATGCATTATAGCATATAAAATAGTACTTTAATTGCAAATTTCCAACAAATGAACAGGGGCTTCTGGACTAAACGCATGCAGCTTTGCTTGGCAAGGCACACAGCAATGCGAACAAAGTGCCTCAGAGTTATGAGCACAGCGATAAACAATGCCAGTGCAAATTACAATTTATTAATATAATGTGAGAATATTGTAACACATGTATGCACTTTAGTAACTGATGATTCAATTAGACATTTAAATAGGGTAACTGATTTTCCATCATTAGACAAAAGATATTCAAAGTAGAAACAATAAAAATGGCTACTTATAGCACATTCACTTCATTGAAACATGTACCTCGACTGTGTGGAACAGTGAACATCTCCCTGAAGTTGTAGGTACTTCATTATGCATTTTTGCACAAATGCATTAGAGCGCACGAATTTGAGTGAAAACGCACACAAAAATCTTAAGCTGTATTATACTATGAAAGAAAGTATTGTTAATCATATTAAATATGGCATAGTATGTCCACACATGTGTAAGCAGAAGATAGCACATTTGTAGTATGTGAAGAGCAGAAATGTTTTTTTTTAAACAATGTTGCAGGATTCTATATATCTGTGATAACAGTATCTTAAGTGGCACTGGAAGTGAAACAGAAAAACGGTCATCCACCTGACTGTAGCATGAAGTTGCAGAGTTGATGTCAATTTTTCCCATTCGTGAAATTTTCTCCAGCTTGCGAGCTTCCGCAAACTGATTTGCCAGAATGCAGTTTGTATTGAAAACTTTCATTTGTTTTCAAATGTAATCACTAGAAGCAGTAGTTGCCATAACAGGAGATAACTCTTGATTCTGTCATGTAATATGCTGCATGTAACATGTGAGAACGCAGCTGTTTGGTCAACTGGTTTTCAAGTAGACATGCTGCTGATCCAGCAACTAGTTTGCAGAGGTCCATTTTGAGTTTACACGTATGTGCCGTCATCTTTTCCTGCCATACACAGGTGCCAGAAGTTAATGAAGCGCCTGATGACGCTGAAGTCATCGCTTTATGGGAATTCACACAAAATAAAGATTGAATGGGAGGAACCAAACATGATTTTTGTTTTGCTTTCGTCAAACTCGTTCATAAAATACTCATTTTGGATGTCCCATACATCCACCTGTACTTGTTTGCACTAAATGTCTAAACCAGACCTATCATTTTTCTTCTGAATAGGCGAGGCAAAGTTTCACTCCTGCATTCATTTGTGTCAGTGAGAAAGCCCCACGAGAATTTTTATTTAAATATACAAAGCATACTATGTGCAAATGAGCCTTTCAATTAGATATGTTCACCTATCGAAATGCCAGCCAGCCTTTATGAGGCATTTTATCCCTGTTTATACAACTTCTATTCAAACTGTGTACTTCCATCTGTCGGTACCTTTCTTGACTTTGTATATAAAAAGCAGTCATCTACTCCAGCCTTCTGTAGTCTACCATTCATCCACAATACAAAAGATACCAAGAGCGGAGCCATAAGTGACACACAAGCGAGTGCAAAAAAAAACAAAGCAGACAGTACATTTACACTGCACGCTAAGTAATGTTCACAACACACTGGAAAAGTAAGGAGCAATGACCGTGGTTGGTGTAAGAAACCTTTCCTCATCGAGCACTGCACTGAAAGCGAGACCTTGCTTGTAGCAGACACAACTTCTTGCACAATTCTTACAAACTGTGCAAATGGAATCTGTGCAGCATATAGATTGTAGACCGATGCTTGTCACTGTCTCATGGTGTCTCCCTAAAAGTGTCGTGAGTCGAAAAACTTAGCTGGTACAGCGCGCGGCAATATGCTTTGCAAGTGCATCTCCCACTTCCACTCCTAGTGGCTCATTATGAATGCTTGCACATACTGTCTGAGCCCGCCTTGCATCTTCACTGCGCGCAACTTCAATCCAGCTTGCATCACAGTGATCTGTTAGCTGCTCACATATGTTGTTCAGAACACAGCAAGCACGGATGATGCAGTTCACCTTATCGATCTCACATTCCAGGCCCTTATGCATGATTCGGAACCGCGCTTTCAGTCACCCGAAGGCGTTTTCCACAACACGTCTAGCGCTTGACAGATTATAATTGAAAATATGCGATACTGAGCCAGTAGGACCTGGCCTTGCAAAAGGTTTTATCAAGTGAGGCTGCAGAGGGAATGCTTGGTCAGCCAAGAGAACAGGCCCGACCAATACTCCTTCAATTGACTTGGCATTCAACCTGAACAAAGTGCTGCTCAGTACACTTGGCAGACGTGACCGCTCGAATACTGCCGCATCATGTATTCGACCCGGGGATCCAACGTTCGTGCAGATAAATCTGTAGCGGTGATCAACAACAGCGAGAATAATGGTGCTGTACCACCCTTTATAGTTGAAGTAGTCGGCGGCGTGTTCTTTAGAAGGGCAGACTTCAATATGACAGCCATCCAGGGCGCCAATTCCTTGAGGAAACCCTGTAACAGCGTTGAACTGACGCAGATGCTCTAGCCCTTTTGCCGAGGGGAAGCGCACGTACCGCGGTTCTAGGCGCCGCACAACAACACTGCAAAACTCGCGGAATATTATATTAACGGACGAACGGCTGACACCAAAGAGATTGGCCACGGTTCTCTCCTCAGCGGATGTAGCCAGCCGATACAAAGCAATCGCCACGCGCTTCTCCAGAGGGATGGCTCTGCGCATGTTCGTGTTTTGCCGTGCCATTGATTTGCACACACTCACAATATATCGAAACGTGCCCCGATTAAGTCGAAAGTTTTCTTTAAATACACTTTCGGAAAAGTGCGGGAGCGTGTCTTCATACCAAAATTGTGCCCGCGGGTGCGACCACACATGCCGCTCACGGGAACAAAGTCGAACAGCGGTGGCCACGAGTAGACGACACTGTCTTTCAGCCTTCTCTCTGTCATGTTCAAGTTGCTCAATCTCTTCCAGTACACGGAGCACTTCCTTCTGCTTATTGTGCAGCGCTGTTCGCTGAGCGACAAGCATAATGAAGTCGTCGAGGTCTTCGTCCCCATCACAAGATACAACGTTGCTCAACGCCATCGAGCAGTTCGTGTCACCAGATTAAAGCTGCCAGAAACGACGTACACAGTCTACAGTTAACATACACAGTCTAGCAAAAACACCAGAAACACAGCTTATCACAGCACACGCGCTCAGGTAACCATACCGATACAGCAATGGATTGCCGTGGCTTCCGCACCGACCGTGAAATAGACTTTGGCCCATGGTTGACTGACTGGCTCTAACTGCTGTGAAACCTCGCTAAAGCAATTGCATCAGTATACTTAGAGGGTGCAGATGTTAATACGACGGACACATTTTTAAAGAAAATGGAGTTTTTATGTCAATATACTTAGAAAGAACAGCTAAACAAATACATTTTCATTCGCAGTAATGAGTATCACGTGACCTGCTTCACAGCGCTGCAGCGGCACTAACTGAGGACAGGTTTTCCCGTGTAACATATGTCCATCCGTAGTTACCGGTAACCATAGTTCAGCCCGGTAACTGAGCTGCGTCTTAACTGTGGTTAGCACGCCCATGTAACTAGGGTATAAGGAGCTGTATTATAACAATAACGCGGCCTTTATGTCTAGGGTAAGTTAAGTTTGTGCAAAAGCTAGCTTACGGAATGTTGCATATTTCCTATCAGCACCTTAGTAAAGCCTTAAATACGCTTATTGCTGGAAATGTAGAGCCAATGTTTGACTCCTATTACAGACACAACAAAATTTGCAGGACGCTTTAGCTTCGCCTTTAAGAGTGGAAGGCGATTGCATTCAAAGATCCCTGGCTGCTTCTCACGCTTCCCGGTAACTGCAGCTTATGTAACCGTAATATTTACCGGGAAACGTTGGCGGCAAACGCTATGCACGCAAGCGGGCTTTCTGGTTGAAACGCGGCTTCTTGCGTGGGCCGCTTATGCTCGGAGGCGAGCGCCATCTGGATGGTTTTGCACGGAGCCGGGCACGCCACTGCCCGTGGTGCAAGAGTGGTAGAAACGCTGAAAAATTGGTTTGTGCTTGTGTTCCCGCGCAAAAGAATGTTTTATCGTATATTAATATTACAATCTGATGCTATCGTATCTGTAGGTTGCGTTTAAGTCCTACTTTACTATGTTTCTGACGCATTTTACTTCAATTCATTTAGTTCACTAAGGCATTTGCGCTACACGGAAGGCCTGCGCGATTCCGTATGCCTGGTTCGGAATGATTTTTTGCTCACAAGACGGTCAATGCCGGTGCCGGACGCTGACACCGGATTATCTGCGACAAGAGGGTCGTAGTGCTACCGCGTTAAATATGCGTAACCTCGTTTTCATCGTGGAACACTGTTGTGATCTACTCTGGTTTGCTTAATACAGCACATATTTTGGGGGAAATTCAACATTGCGTATTTCCGTCAAGCACGTCTCTTTCGTCATATGTATTGAAGGCCTAATTGCAGAAAGAGCACCGCATAAGGAAGCACTGAAGTCAGGTTACCCTATCACTAAACCTCAACAAAATCTCTGTGGGTTTTTTTTCAGCCGGAAACGTTGACGCTCGTTGAATGACCCTTGCCTAGTGACACGCTTACACCTCTGTTATTCTCTCAGGCCATACACTTGTCACTGGCAGCGAAATCACCAGTTCCCCACCTATGGTGTCCAGCACCAGCATCAATCACGTACAGCCCAGTACAAGCCGCGCTGGCATGAAGGAAGCATCGGCCATTCCGGAAAACATCGCTAGGTAAGCCCACGTTTGGAAAAATTTCCTTGCACAAAGCAAATCACAGACGGTGCGTAATGCTGTCCGTGGTACAACTATACCACAACCGTCGAACTTTTTCAATGGAGGAGAGCTCTGATGCGTTAAACGTGCACAATATCAACCGTTATTCTAAGCACGCGGCCCCCGCAGGGGCGTCTGCGTCAGCAGGCGTTTGGTGTGTTGCGACACCACGTACCCGAGCACACGAGGGTTGGACCCTCCCGCTTGTAGCCGTGCGCGGCTTAGCCGTGTCTGAGGAAAAGGGGATCCTGGGGGTTGAGCCGAAGCTGGTGTCTGGGCCTTTAGGGCCCCCCGGCGAAGGTAACACACCTCTTCGGCCTCGGCTTCACATAGACGGCACCTCCAGGCTGACCCACCTGGAGGAAATCGGCAGTCGCCTTTTCCTGTCCCCCTCTCCAATCTTCGTCTTTCTCTCCCACTTTTACACCTTTCCTGTCTTCTCTTCACTTCTTATTACTTCCGTATTTCCTGGCGGCAAGGGTTAACCGTGTGTAATATATCCTGCCTTGGGTATATATATATTAGGTTACAGCTGCGATGCATGGCTGGCTTCTGCAGATATTCTTCCAACCTTGTAGCGTCCCCTTGTTGGGCTCGGTGGTGGGTGGCCACCATCGCCGCCGAATTTCCGTGCTCTATATGGCAAATAACTTTCCTCCGCTACCTGATCGCTCCTTGAAGAGGGGGCGCACCGATGAAACATTCACTTTCCTCATGCAGCCAAAACAATCTTTTCCGAAGTACCACGTTGTACATAGTCAGAACGATAAGAAAAGCGTCAGAATGATCTCACCATTTGTTGTAGCGAAATCTCTCACTGAAGCAATTGGCCCAGGCTATAAAGTAACGAAGACGGGAAGCGGCGATCTTCTTCTCGAACTCCGCGACAAAGTGCAGTATGATAAACTGTCGAAAGTTGTAGCATTTGGGGAAATTCCCGTCTCAGTGGGCCCACACAGATCAATGAACACAGTGCGCGGGGTCGTCTCAGAAGATGACCTCCACGAACTGAGCGAAAGCGAACTGCTTGAAGGATGGCAAGACCAGAACGTAGTCAAAGTTCAAAGAATAACATTGAGGCGAGATGACAAGCAAATACCTACCAAACACATAATCATTACTTTCGGAACCTGCAACCTACCTGAAACAACACAAACCGGTTACTGTAAGCTTCGCGTCAGACCGTATATCCCAAATCCGCGTTGATGCTTCAAGTGTCAGCGCTTTGGGCATGGGTCGCAGAACTGCAGAGTACGTGCTACTTGTGCCAAGTGTGGTTCTTCTGAACACGCTTCCGACATCTGTACATCAACAAACCACTGTGCCAACTGTGAAGGAGACCACCCCGCCTACTCGCGATCGTGCCCTACTTGGAAAAAGGAGAAACAAATCATAGAACTGAAAGTAAAACTCAACCTATCATTTCCAGAGGCACGTAAGCGTTTCGCACTCCAAAATCAGTCCAGTGCTTCCTACACCGATGTGGCACGCCGGGGGGCGGCGCTACATCTTCAGGCGACCGCGCAAGTCCCACGGAGTGTGACGGCGGTTACGCCATCAGCCCCCCTCGCGGGAGCAGCCACGGCTCTTCCGCCCCCTACCACGAAGGGCCAGCAGACCTCCGAGCCTGCCGGTCCCAGGGCCACTGCTCGTGCAGACAGACCCGGAAAACCCACGCGCGTGCCCGCTGAACGGGCGTCATCCAGCGCCTCTGACGAGGCAATGGATGTAACAAAAACTTCTCCGGCGTCTCAGACGCCGACCGAACGGCGTTGCTCCCTTGAGCGCGCCAACAAAAAAGAAATACCCCGCATCAAGTGGCCTGGAAAGGTCCCTTGAGCCAACCTAAGTGATATCTCTTCACACACAGCAATAAACACAAACAATATGGATACACAAATATTACACTGGAACGTGAGAGGTCTGATCCACAACATCGACGATGTCATAGAACTCTTACACAAATACAATCCAAAGGTGCTGTGTGTTCAGGAGACACATCTTAAATCTACGCAAACAAACTTTCTTAGGCAATAAGCTATTTTCCGGAAAGACCGAGATGATGCTGTTGCATCATCCGGCAGGGTAGCAATAATAGTCGACAGAGGCGTTGCTTGTCGGCAACGGCAACTCCAAACTCCTCTTGAGGCAGTTGCTATCGAAGCAATTCTATTCAATAAACTAGTTACCATCACGTCTATATACATCCCCCCAAGTTATCAACTCTCTAGCACAACATTTCAAAGCTTTATTGATGAGCTGCGTCACCCTTACATAGTCGTCGGTGATCTAAACGCGCATAGCACACTGTGGGGCGACTCAAGCTGTGATGCGAGAGGACGGCGTATAGAAAACATCCTATTCACTTCAAGTTCCTGCTTGCTTAACAAGAAAAAGCCAACATTTTACAGCTCTACACATAAAACATTTTCTTCGATAGACCTAAGCATAACGTCTAGTACAATTGCGCCATATCTCCAGTGGGATGTCATTAATAACCCTTATGGCAGTGATCACTTCCCCATCGTCCTAAACCTTAAAAAACAAAGTGAGTGTCCTGCACATGTCCCTCGATGGAAAGTTGATTCAGCCGACTGGACGAAGTTTTGCGAACTGACGCAGTTGCCCTGGAATGATATCTGTGAACTTAGCCTAGACGACGCAGTAGCATACATAACAGCGTTCATTATTGATGCTGCATCAGTATGTATCCCCCAAACAAAAGGGTCGCCCTCGAAACGACGTATTCCATGGTGGAATGAGGAGTGTAGGGAAGCCAGGAAAAAGCAAAACAAGGCTTGGAATCTCCTCCGTAACTCACCAACCACAGAGAATCTAATTAATTTCAAGGTGATCAAGTCGCAAGGTAGAAGAACGCGCCGCCACGCTAAACGGGAAAGTTGGAAAAACTACATAAGCAGCATCAATTCATATACAGATGAACGAAAAGCCTGGAACAGGGTTAACAAAATAAAAGGCCTCGAAACTCATCCCTTACCTTTATTAAATACACAAGGAGACACCCTGGAGGATCAGGCAGATTGTCTAGGAGCACATTTCGAGCACATTTCCAGTACATCTCATTACACAGATACATTCCTAAAATACCAGCGACTAGCAGAACAGATGAATTTGGGTCGGAAAAGCACATCCAATGAAGTATACAATCGTCCATTTGGAATGGCTGAGTTCCAGGCCTCACTGAACTGTTGCAACAAGTCCGCTCCAGGAAGTGACAGGATAATGTATGAGATGATCAGACACTTACACCCCGACACCCAAAAAACACTGCTGTCACTCTTTAATTCCATGTTCTCTGCAGGCTACATTCCTTCTGTTTGGAAAGAAGCAATCGTAATCACTATTCTCAAAGAGGGCAAGAACCCTTCCTCACCCAATTAACAGTTATAGGCCTATAGCTCTGACAAGTTGTATATGCAAATTATTTGAGAAAATGATCAACCGTCGCCTCATCCATTTTCTTGAAAGCAACAAGATACTCGATCCCTTACAGTGCGGTTTTAGAGTGGGTAGATCCACAACAGATCACCTTGTCCGCATCGAGACAAATATCCGTGATGCCTTTGTCCACAAACAGTTCTTCCTGTCCATATTTTTAGATATGGAGAAGGCATACGACACAACCTGGCGCTTTGGAATCCTCGTGATCTGTCTGAAATGGGAGTTCGAGGCAACTTGCTATACATCATTCAGAGTTACCTCTCCAATCGCACGTTCCGTGTTAGAGTTGGTAACGTTCTGTCTCGTCCATTTACGCAAGCGGCTGGTGTTCCCCAGGGAGGTGTGCTCAGCGGCACTCTTTTTATTGTCAAAATGAACTCGATCCAGACTGCCATACCACGTAGTATGTTTTATTCTGTATATGTAGATCACATCCAGATAGGTTTTAAATCATGTAATCTAAGTATCTGTGAGCGACATGTATAGCTTTGCATAAATAAATTGTCTAAGTGGGCGGACGAAAATGGTTTTAGGCTAAATCCGAAAAAAAGTACGTGCGTCCTGTTGTCTAATAAAAGAGGGATACTGGTGGACCCCGTAATCAATCTAAATGGAGAACGGTTATCTGTGAGCTGTGAAGACATATTCTTAGGGATCCTTCTAGACAGTAAGCTAACTTTTGTGCCGCACCTGAAGTATTTTAAGGCGAAGTGCCTCAAGACTATGAATCTGCTGAAGCTGTTGTCACACACAGCTTGGGGAAGCGACAGGAGATGCCTAATAAAGTTGTAGAAAAGTCTCATATTAACACACCTTGACTATGGGGCCATAGTCTATAATTCTGCTGGACCTAATACTCTAAAAATGCTAGATCCTGTCTACCACTTAGGCATCCGCCTTGCAACAGGCGCCTTTAGAACTAGTCCTGTGCAAAGCCTTTACGTCGAATCTTATGAATGGTCCCTATACTACCAAAGGACATATTTGTGTCTTTCGTATGCCTTGAAGGTAAAATCAGCTGTGGACCATCCATGTCATTCGATTACTCAAGACTCTTCCACGGCTAAGCTGTTCCGTAACCGCCCAGGTGTCCGGCCTCCTCTGTCCCTTCGGTTGGAAGCACTCTCAGAAAAAACAGGGGTCTCTCTTTTAGAGAATGTCTTAATGGCCCCCTCTCGGCTTCCACCGCCTTGGGAGTGGCAAACTACCCAATGTGACATCTCTTTCTTAGATTTATCGAAACAAGCACCTGAGGCTCACATACAGTCACATTTTATTGAACTTAAAGAGAAGTATTCCTGCGACGAATATTGCACAGATGCTTTGAAGTCTCCTGCTGGTGTTGCTTACGCAGCTCTCGGACCCTCATTTTCAGCATCAGGGCCACTAAACCCACACACCAGTATCTTTACGGCAGAAGCATACGGTATACTTTCGGCTATTAAAAACGTAAGGCTCAGAAATGTCGCTAAGGCTGTTGTCTTCACAGACTCATTAAGTGTCGTGAGAGCCCTGATTAGCTTACGAAAGCATAAGAATCCCGTTTTGAATTAGCTGTATAGTTTGTTGTGCTCCGCATATATCTGCAACCAAGCGATTATCCTATGCTGGGTACCTGGCCATAAAGGTATAAAAGGCAACGTAGCTGCTGATGAAAACGCTACGTCAGTGAGTTTTAGCGGCACAGATGGAAATATTCCCATTCCTGCCACAGACCTAAAGCCCTTTCTGCGCCATAAATTTAGGAAACATTGGCAAGCAGAGTGGGATACACAAACATTGAATAAGTTACATATTATAAAACCAAGATTGCGGAATTGGATAAGTGACAAAACAGCACGGTACAAGGAAGTACTTCTTTTCCGATTAAGAATAGGACACACTTACAGTACTCACTCCTGCCTCTTGGCTGGCGGGGATCCTCCTACTTGTAGTAGGTGCGGCGATAGCCTGACAGTCCTGCATGTTCTTATCCAGTACCCTGCAATAGAAACGGAAAGGAAAAAGTATTTCCCTTCTGCATATCGGGAAAATATACCTCTCCATCCTGCATTTTTTCTTAGTGACGAACCGCTTTTTAAACTGCAAATAGACTTAGATTTTTTAGCCGAAGCCGACATTCTGAAAATCATTTGGCCAGGCGATTTCTAGCACGTGACTAACAGCCCTGCATTCAAGGGCTCTCTTGAAACTCTGTTGTCAGTGTTGTTTTATTGAATAATGTTTTAACAGCAGCCCATTGCCATAGCCCACATCACTGCCTAGTCACCGTCATTATTTTAGCAACTATATATTCTACGCCACTTACAGCTACAGATTTTAGGCCCTTTTACAGCCATGTGACATCTACCATGAGGAATTCATTGTGCACGTCATTCATAATACATCGCCAACATTACCACTTGACATGGCGCTCTTTGGCCAAACCTGGCCCTTGCGCCATAAAACACCACACACACATCATCATCATCTAAGCACGCGGCATGGTGGAGGTGGTGTTAATATGCTTGTCATGTTCAGCACTTTTACAGGTTTGCCAAACGCGTACGTACTACGCCATATTCGTTTACGAAGATATTAAAGAGAAAATGGTCCGTCTAAAGACAAAATAATTAAATTAAATAGTAGGGTTTTACGTGCCAAAACCACTTTCTGATTAAGAGGCACGCCGTAGTGCTGGATTCCGGAAATTTCGACCACCTGAGGCTTCTTAACGTGCACCCAAATCTAAGTACACGGATGTTTTCGCATGTCGCCGCTATCTAAATGCGACCGCCGTGGTCGGGATTCGATCCCGCAACCTTGTGGTCAGTTCCCTAATACCATAGCCACTGAGCAACCATGGCGGGTGTCTAATCCGATCGGCCAATACAGTGACAGGACATATTGCTTAAGTGACGTTTATTTCAGAGTACAGTGATAATTCTTCGACTTTCGGTGATTCTACTATATGCCACATGCTCAAATATTGTACCGCTTTGCTATGACTTTCGTTTACCAAAGTAGCCTATGAACCTGGAGGCCTGATGGCTGTATGACGCTCGAGTATCTTATCCGTTGTAGTAGCAAGAAATAAGAAAACTATGCTTTGCTTACTACATTATGTATAGCCTATGTGAGAAAGGTACTGGTCTTTCTTATTTTCAAGTTTAGCCACACAGACCATCAGTCAGTTTGAGATTAGGGACTTGACCTTGCTGTTATTTTGTGGCCCAGTTTAGGCGACTACAGCAAAGCGCAGGACGAGCTCACACCTGCTGTATCGGCCAATAACCGGAAATGAGGCAGGCATGTGGGTTCCGCGAAGAGGGGACGCGGGCAGCAATCAAGCGTGAAGATGAAAGTTGGGGGATGCTTGAGGTCACCGCCACCGCTAATACCCATGCACTTCCCAAATGTCCCGTCGACCGTCTCGGTCACCGAAATTGGCCCACGCGACGCTGCCCAGCCAGTTTGTTGTTTGGCATCCGCGTGCGCCTTCTAAGAATGCCCGTGAAGATGGCGGTAGCTTTAAACCACTTAGCCGGCTACGGCCGATGGTTGCTTTTGTGTGCGATTGCCATCGGGTCCCAATTATGGTGTTTGGATTTCACGCGAACCGGCACACAGCTGCACGGGAGACAGATTTATCAGTACTAGCAGGGTAGCCCGCTGTCCGGCGGATATGCAGTCAATAATCCCTGATTTCACGGAAACATTCTCGGCAGCTTGCATGGCGGCCGCTTGCAGGTGAAAAAAGGGAAGACATCAGGGGCCGATACCAACACCCTCTAGAGGCTGCGAGTATCGGCAACACCGATACTCGCAGCCCAACGTAGGGTAGAGGGAGGTGGCACGTGTCTTTGAGAAATCCTATCCCCCTGGCGTGCTCTAAAGAGTGCCTCTGTTTCCACCAATGCCGTGTGCGGCAGAAAGGTGGTTGTGCTATTGGTTACAATGATGTGAACTCGCATGTGTGATTGGCTGGTTTGCGACTCCTTTGTACAACTGAGGGCTTAAAAAGTCATGTTTGGTTGTGTGAAAGGAGAGCGGAGCTTCGGGCTTGGACTCAGACAGACGCTTCGGCGTTTGAATAAAGCGTCACTTCGTCGGACAACGGCTGTGCCTTCGCGCTGCCACCGTTCACTCGAATCATCGAGGGGCACCGACTTCGGACCTTCAACACCTTCCCTCCTTGACTAGCATTGAAGCTACAAGAGGACAAAGGGAAAGGAAATTAACTCCATCAAAGGCAGCAGTGTTCAAATTACGCTAAACTAGAGCCCCAATCGAGTGCCCAGATTAAATGCTTCTAGTTAGCGCTTCTAGTTAGAAAGTCGCCTTATCATTACCGCAAGGTTTTGTTTGTCAACCTCTCAATAGGCAAGATGTGTTTTTCTCATCTCGTAACAAAAGTCGGCCGTTTTGAGCTCCTTTGTCTGTGTCCTTGCAGAAATGCTCCTGGAAGCGGAGAAAGGGAACAGCGAGAGTTGTGCGGTGTCTGTGGCAATGTTTACAGTAGACCGGATGCCTCACATGGACACGCCAAGGAACACATCAATGACACAGTCCGGATTTGCAAAGTATGTCATCAATCGTCTATGAAGATTTCTAAAGTTGTAGAAAATTGCCGCAACCGTACTGGCAAAAAACACAAATGCGAAACCTGCAGTAAAGAGTTCCACCGGGCTGAGCTCCTAACTCAACATTACCACACGCACACAAACGAGAAACCCTACAAATGCAAAATATGTGAAAAATCATTCCGGCAGTCCAGTCATCTAGGTAGCCATAAGCGCACGCATACAGACGAGAGGTCCTACAAATGCCAAATGTGTAATAAATCGTTCCGGCGGTCTAGTCATCTAGATGAGCATAAGCGCACTCATACAGACGAGAGACCCTACAAATGCCAGCTATGTAATATAACGTTCCGGCTGTCTAATCATCTAGTTAACCATAAGCGCAAGCACACAGGTGAGAAACCCTACATTTGCAAAACATGCGGTAAATCATACGCACAGTTGGCAACTCTCCGTACACATGAAAACATTCATGCAGAGGAGAAACGTCATGTATGCTAAAACTGTGCTAAATCATTCAAAAACAATTATGCTCTCAAGAGACATGTAGACTCTCAATGTGGAAACATCGCTTTCGTTTGCGAAATCTGTGATCGTTCCTTTCAGACCAATTCAAACCTTCTTCGTCACCGCCGAACAAAGCACGTGGATAAAACGCCGTATGAGTGTGCGCAGTGCGAATGTCGTTTTACAGACAAAGAAACACGCGATAGGCATGTGTGCCAGAAGGAATGCAATATGTAAACGATGCCTTCTGGTTCTTCGTAATTGCGCGACAAAATACTACAGGTCCTGGCCAGCGCTCACTGTTCCATGAACTACGTTGTTGGTGAATGTTGCGCAATCAAACTGACTTCAAGACAAACCCTAATGGGCTGCAAGATTGTGTTTTGTGCCACTAGCGTGCTGAAATGTTCACAAAAGATCCTTGGCCCCCATTTGGTTAGAGAAACTTCTTGTGCAGTTCTTTTGATAGTGTACCAGAAAACACGCTTTAATCAACCATATTCGTAGTGTTTTTGCAGCCTAAAGAGAATGGAATATATCTCATTAGGAAGATTGTGAGAAAGGAGGTACTGTATTTTAGTAAACTAAAAAGGAATTTCTGCCACTATATGAGGTCCAAAAATCAAGTTGCCTTCGAGAGACAGCACTTGCAGATGCTTTTACAACAATGCATAACTACATTGTGCCCGTTTGAATATCAATTGCTTGAAATTTTGTTCAATGCATTGTCTGTTCTTTGGCGCCTGTACGCATACCACAGATGTTTGCTCTATACCATAAAAGAAGCTCATGATGGCAGTGAGACTACATTAGATTCTAATCATTTGGAGTGTCACTATATAATATGGTATCCCACTAGGAAAATTTTTAGTGATGTTTTAATGCGACCGAACTTCTGAAGTTCAATGGATAGTTTTTTATCCACTTGGGAAGTCGTCTGCTTTCAGTCGAACTGCTATCTAGTTGCGACTGTAAAATCTTTTAGCCTGATCTGACAAACATTTCTGTGCAAAAATGACAATAAAGATTTGACATGATAAGTAAGTTTTCATATTTGTTTACACGCTTACTTGTATATAATTTTCCTGTGAACGCGTTTCACCAGTTAACAAATGCTAGGTTACCGTACAGCGCATGCGCGCCTGCGTGTATTAGAACCTTATCAATCTTTCTCAACAATTATACATTTCTTCTAAGCGGAAGTCGAACCTTTCGTAATCAAAGTGCATGCTCAATACCAATACAAACGTGCATTTTTGAAGGCTTGCAAGCGCCAACGACTGCGCTACAATACTGAACTGATCATGCATGAATATTCAACAAACGTTAGCCGTCAATCACTTATTCGGTGATTGACGTATACGCTCGGCAACTATTTTTCTCCCTAGTGTAACTTGTTTGGTGCGTTCCCGTTCCATATTAAAGACTTAGTTGCGTGACTCAAGGTCCTTGCTACTGTTTTGTTCACCATCACTAAAATGTGGCATCTCGTAGAGGTACTTGTTGTGACCGGATACGCCCAGCAAGCGATGAAAACAACTTAAACATTGTCATCGGCCAGCGAGCTTGCCACAACCTACGACTACCACCCGAGTACGCTCGTCTGGCCCAAAATGCTCGGAAGGTCATGGCCCAATCAGCAGTCCCAATGACAATCCTTGCCTCACCAGCAACGCTCGCTCTGCAACAGAATATGCAGCCACCGTTCTTCCACAGATCATCGTTTAAGATACGGAAGGCTGGCTGGAAACCGAAGCGTAAATCGCCAGATCTAACATTGAAAGTGCGATTAGCTGCGTCATGACTATTTTTCATTAAAGAACACCGCGAGGACGTGGTTTGAAAAGTGAGACTCTGGCAAAAGAGCGTGGAACCTGTTTTGCAGGGGCTTCCTACAAACATTCGCCATGCGCAATGTGCCATGCACAATGAGCCGGTCGAAACTATGATATAAACTTGTGTGCAGCTACCGAATAAGCACATCGCCATCATCACGGAATATATGAACCGTCTGTTCTGCACGACGACCCAGACATGTCGGAGAAGAAAGCGTGTTTCCTCGTGCGCGGTTTCAGGCAAGAGATTTTCGCCGGACTAATTCGTAAACCGGCCAAGACCGTCGCGAAATTTGTAACAGAAGCCACATCGACAAGACGCTGGAAATGCGCACTCGGCAACATAGCCGCTTAGTGCCATCGCTCAAGTGAACAATACGGGCACTAGGCTCCGACAAGCTCTTAAAGCCCCTCGGAGCCGTTGTACGTGAATATGTGCATAGGATGTTCTGTTCGACGCTGCCTCAAGTAGCCTTAATTGCGGACATCGTCCAAAGCATATCCAGCAATCATTATGAGTCCCTGTGTCTTCGCATCTCAAGGAGGAAATGATGACCTACGTAGCTGTCATCCGCCGTCGACGTCCCCCTCCGCGCCCGCACCAGAATGCTGGAACTCTTTCATTCCGGCGCCCTTTGCCGCCACCAACCCAGCCGCCCATCACCTCACTCAACTCCCCGAGGAAGACACACGTATGGTGTGCACCCGACCACCACCTGCTCTGCTGTCCCAGCGGAACTGCAGGCCGCGTCTACGGTCGATAACCATTCCGTGAGATGGTACTACCATGTCTCGGGTGCTAAATCTCCACGTCTATAGTGAGGCGAGTGACTACTTCAAATTCACAACTAATTGACTTCACCTCAGGGGGAGCCCCACGACTTTCCCTATCACCCTGGCCAAGGCACTACCTCTCACTGCAATGCCCAAAGTACACTGGCCCAATACGTGGCCAGTATTTTCATAAACCCATATTCGGTAGACTGCACGACATAGCAATCGGCACGACGTAGCGACGACACGCTGCAATTTAAACTAACGAAAAGCACGCCGCCTACAGAGGTTGCCACGTAACTGCGAGGCAATGCGATCCATACTTCATTCGACGCCACGAAATAACTAACGCAGACATAATAACCGGTAACCTCGAAGTGCTCCTCAATGTTCACTCAGTCGCCACTTTAGTGGACACAGAAGCCGACTACTCCGTCATGAGTGAATCGTTCACCGTGGAGTCGGTGCAAGTTATAATTACATTACAGCTGGAGGTCAGCTGGAAGTCAATTAATTACATATGGAGGTCAGCTTATAACGCCGACACGCAATGCTACCGCACTATACCACAGAATAAAATCTCGACGTTGCCAACTTACTGCAGCGTGCCAAAGAAGCACGACAACCTGCTTGCCTGACCATCAAGAACTAGCATAGGACGGACAGCCGAAGCTACAGTCTTCGACGAAGATATGAGGAGCAGCAGCCCAGCGATACTGTTTGGGCTTGAAACCCCAACACACCAACGTGGACTGATTGAAAATCCTATGAAACAGTCGCATGTATCAGAACATTCTTAGTCATCTTCAGTTACTGTATCTGTTGCCTATGTTGTAGTGTGACCTTTTGTAATTAGATTGCATGCGTGATGCGAATAGTGTTGTACAAGTTGGAAGGCACACGAGCACATTCGTTTACGCTGGAATATTCGACTAATCCTTTATAAATAGCCGACGCGCTTGAGACGCAAATCAGGTTTACGACGATCGACACATGTGCTAGGCGCTAGCATATTGCATGGGTGTGACTTCTTTTGTGGATCATGTTTGCCCAATAAAGAGTTGATTCCCTGGCTCACGCTTATTGCTGCTGTGTTCCTCAACCTCCCAATAACGTGACGATATCGAGGAATAACGATTATCATGGCGTGAATTTGTTAGGTTTATCCGGAGTTTCTAGGCTATGACGCCTTGCGAGACATACCAGATTGGCTCGTTCCTGGGGATTCTCATTGGCGTGCCGAGACCCCGCCTTTTGTCTGCCTTTCTTAGTGCGTACAGTCGCGATCAATTTGAAGGTGATTGCTCGAGCGGTGACCGAAACTAGGAGCAGCGCCACATTACGTCATCGCCGTCAGTCGAGAGGGAAGCATCATATAGCTCCCCTCTCTTTCTTTTGCTTTTCCCTGAGCAGCTGTCACACCCTTCACCCTTCACGAGACAACCTGCAAATTCATTTAGATTACGTTATCAGCTTTTGCACAAAGGCGTCATTGTTAGCCAAGGTATGCATGAGACATCGACGCACACACATCATTGCCATGAAAGGGAAACAAACAAAAATGTGGCGTGTTAGACTTGGGGGTGACGGTTGCAGCCTGGAAGAGCATAAAAGTGGAAGAAGGTAGCGAATTTTTATCTTCGCAGTTCCGAAGTCAGCCGCTATGCTGCTTGGAAGGCCCGCCGGTAGATGCTCGCGCGATCACCTTCAAATTGATCGCGACTGTACCTGGTGCATGCCGTCCGCTTCGGGGTCGGTCGACTCACGTGTCGCCTGCCGCCGCTTGCGGTGCTGCTCAGCCCTCCTCGCTTGGCGCTCGGCCTCTCGATCGACAGGCGAAGATTTACATCCATAGCGCTCACACAGATCGGAGCAACAGCCAGAGGATACGAACCCAGCGCGCCTCCATGTATCTCACCCCGTCGCCACGCGCTTCTCCTGTCTACCTTGAAGCGCCCTCCTCTACCTGCGCTCCATTCCCTCTAGCAGCTCGGCAGCCTCCGACTTGACCTCGCTGATTTCACAAAGTGGACTTGTGCGCGTGCGCGTAAGAACCTCTCACCCAGGTGGAAGTCATCTGCATTAAGACGCAGTGCTCCAATTGCAGATGTACTACCGGCGCATAATTAAACGCGAATGACGGAGCACGAGTTCGCTTTTATTGGCAAGCGAAAAAGCAAACGTCAAACAAAACAGAGGCGAGAATATTGCCGTATAGGGTGAGCGTCATCGCGCAGTGCGGTGCATCTGGGTGTGCGCATATATCAAAGGTGGTGACTAGCCGACGGCGCGCACTATACGTACAGGTATGCTTCGAACGCGCTGTCCACTGACCGCGTCTCATTTGACACCCATAGTACAATATTTTAGCGCATTATTGCAAAGGAGAAAAATGGACACGGAATGAAATGCAACGAGATGCGTAACTAGGCTTCGTTGAGTTTGCTACACTACACATGGAGATGTGGAAAGCATGTTCAATAAAGTGGAAAAGCAGGAAACAAAAGCTTTTCCTTTCCACTTTCCACTTTCAGCTGTATGGAAACAGGACATGACGCCGTAACCCCGTAGACATATAAGCTGTCAAATTTTGAGGTCAACTAGAAGCGGACCTCGCTACTCTGCCTGGTGGGTGGTCAGATCCTTACTTGCTCGGCCGCGAAACGGCTCGAGTGCCCGCTCTCACGTAGGCATTTTTCTCTATGGTTTCGCCACCTACTTTCAGCTTCCACAGCAACGTGAAGGACCTCGTGAAATGCCTCACACCTTGGCAGCAACTCAGTGGAGACTCCAACGACTTTGCCGATCGCCGCCATCGGTGCGCTGCCCCTCACTGCAGCGCCCACAGTACACTGGGCCGATGCGTGGACGGTATATGAGCCCATACCCGGTAAAGTCGACGTAGACTGTTTAAATACCATTCCAGAAACCTGGAAACGCTTGTCTTGTGCCAGGAAGACGCGTAATTTACGAGAAAATTGTATCCGATGGGTCCAAATACCTTCGATTTTTTTCAAACATAATGATTTCTTAATTTTTCCCACTCGCAAGCCTGAATAAAAGTTATGATGGATAATATGCCAGTATTTTCTACTGGCTCTATCAAACGAAATTTGATTGTTCGATAGTTCTAATTTGTTCTTTAAATTATCCGGTCTTGATGCCGGCCAAGCTGGCATGATTATTTATTTATTTATTTATTTGTACATACTGCAGTCTATACAGACCAAGCAGGTGGGCGTATTTCCGCAAACAATCATGTAGGACAAGAATAATATATGCTCTTGTGTTAGACATATGGAACAGGAAAAGGAAGAGAGCGAAGAAAAAAAGTAACAAGTTGGCATTTTTGTACTGCAAAGGACGATATTCACACTATCATAAAAATGCACTGGGATAGTCAATATCGCATCAAAATAAAAAGTTCTTGTCAGAACAAAATGCACTTGCATAGGTGATAACATGAATAAAAGAGGGTAAAAAATAACATTCCATATCATTGTGCAAAATACATGAGTAGTGCCTGCTCAAAATTATCAGCAGAGAAAATTTCTGAGGGTAGATCATTCCACTGAACAACTGTACGAGGAAAGAATGAATTTTTAAAGAGGTTAGTGCGTGCACGGAAAGGGAGCAAGTTGTGAGCGTGACGGTGTCGAGACGCACGTGACAGGTAAGGTTGAATGTATGTTAGTCCATTAAATTCAAGCGACTTGTCGTACATCGTGAAAAGAAATTTTAGTCGTGCCACAGTTCTTCGTGCTTCTAAGGTAGGGATATCGTTTTCGGTCATTAGTTTTGACGGCGAATCAGTAGACCTAAACTTGTTGAAAATGAACCGTACTGCTCGCCTCTGAACCATTTCAAGCTTATGCTTATCCTTCATGTAATACGGGTCCCATACTATTGAGGCGTATTCTAGTTTTGGCAATATATAAGTTCTGTATGCTAGAAGTTTTAAATTTGAAGGTGCTCTTTTCAGTTTATGACGCAGAAAGCCAAGCTTTCGAGAGGCAGATGCACAAACGTTCGCAATGTGTTTCGCCCACGATAGAGTGTTGGTAATCGTTACGCCTAGATATTTATATTCAGAGACTTCCTTTATTAGTGTACTATTGATGTAATATGGAAATGCGATAGGTTGCTTTTTGTTCGTGACACGAAGTAAGACAGTTTTGTCAGCATTTAGGGTCATAGACCAGGTGGTGCACCATTCATTAAGTCTGGCTAAGCTAGTGCTTAGCCAGACTTAACGATGTAACTTAACTTAACTTAACGAGACTTAACGATGTAGAAACGATGTAAAAAATAACAACACACGACACGAACCAAACCACAACATTGCATGAGCCATGTAAACAAGCGCGACAAGGATAAATAGGAGTATACACGTAAAAAGCGCATTATCGCAAGAATACCGACCAATGTTCATTTGTGCTTAGCGTAGACATTTCAATCGAACAACAGGCTGTACAAAAGACATACACTGTACGCGTTGTGTCTGCTGTACTGCTCGTTCGTTGCATTTATCTTCACTAAACGATTGAAAAGATGTCGTACCAGCAATGCCTTAACTCAACGCTTGCAGCGTTCACTAACTTACCAAGAAGTGTATAAGAAAATAATAACTTCTTCAGTAGCCTATTTCATGAAGTGTACATGAAAATAGTGAAGTTTTTGACGTATCTGTTTGCTACGTCTGGGGGAAATGATTGTGTTATGCCTTCGGGAGGAATGGTGTGCAGCTCGAATGCGAGCCAAATATTAAATGACTTCATACAAACACTGCAGGGAAATATGAACGCGGATGTTTTTCATTGTACTCGATATGGAAGGACTTGAGTTAACACGAATGATGTCCGACCGGGAGTCAGTCCACCTACACGTGTCAGAAATAAACGAATAGTTCGCCTTTGCGCCATTTACATTTCTAAAATCGAGAGCATCAAGTGGCTAATTGGAATGGCTTACAGCCGCAGAAAAGCGCATCTAGTGCCGTGCGAGAAAAAGAACGTCATCTTTAGATCGGGTAAATTGCTTAGCTAACCACCACCACCAGGAATTTTTTCTCCGTTCGAGTAGCAAGAAATACCAAAACCGCGATTTACTTATTGCGTTTGTATAGCCTATGTGAGACAGGTATGGGTCTTTATTATTTTCAAGTTTAGCCACACACAGCATCAAAGGCAACACTGTTCACTTTACGCCAAACCAGTGCCTCAATCGAGCGCCAATATTAAATGCTGCAAGTTAGCGCTAAGGTTCAGAAAGTCGCGTTATCGTTAACGCACGATTTAGTTTGTCAACCTCTCAACTGGCAAGATGTGTTTTTGCCCTCCCGTAGCAAGAGTAGGCCGCTTTGAGCTTTTTTATCAACGTCCTTGCAGCAATGCTCATGAAACTGGAGGAAGGAAACCGCGAGAGATATGCGAGGACTGTGGCAATGTTTACAGTAGACCGGATGCCTTACACGTGCACGCCAAGGAAGACACGAATGACACAGCCTACATGTTCAAAGCACGTGATCAATCGTCTGTGATTGTGTCTAAGTTTGTAGAATATTGCCGCAATCATACTGGCAAAAAACACAAATGCGAAACCTGTGGTAAACAGTTCCACCGGGCTTATCATCTTGCTGAACATTACCGCACGCACACAGACGAGAGACCCTATAAATGCATAATCTGTGATAAATTATTCCGGCAGTTTAGTCATCTAGATAACAATAAGCGCACGCATACAGACGAGAGACCTCACAAATGCGAAATATGTAATAAATCGTTCCGACGGTCTAGTCATCTAGAAGACCATAAGCGCAAGCACACAGGTGAGAAACCCTAAATTTGCAAAACATGGAGTAAATCATACACGCAGGCGGCGAGTCGCCGCAAGCATGAGCACACTCAAGCAGAGAAGAAATGTTATGCATGCCAAATATGTGCTAAATCATTCAAAAACAAATATAATTTCAAGAGGCATGTAGAATCGCAATGTGGAAACAGAGCTTTAGTTTGCGCATTCTGTGATCGAACCTTCCAGACCAATTCAAATCTCCGTCGTCACCGCCGAAAAAAGCACGTGGATAAAACACTGTATGAGTGCACGCAGTGCGTATGTCGATTTGCAGACGAAGAAAAACGCGATAGTCATGTGTGCCAGAAGGAATGCAAGATGTGAATGATGCAGTCTGGTTTTTCGAAATAACGTGACAAGACCTCGTCGCCAGAAGTATTTGGGGTGCTTCAATGTCGAAAAATACTGCTGGTTCTGACCAGCGCTCACTGTTCCACGAACTATGTAGTTGGTGAACGTTGCTTTATCAAACTCATTTCAAGACAAACCCTAATGGGCTGCAAGATTGTGTTTTGTTTAACTAAAGGGCTGAAATGTCCACAAAAAGGTCATTGACACCTATTTGGTTAGAGAAACTTCTTGTGCAGGTCTTTTGACTGTGCACCACCAAAAAGGCTTTAATGAACGATATTCGCAGTGATTTTGCAGCGTGAACAGAATGGAATATCTCTAAGTATCATTTGAGAAAAGAGGTACTGTATTCTAGTCAACTAAAAGTAATTTCTGAGGTACATTACATGAGTCCAAAGGCCAAGTTGCCTTCGTGAGAAAGCACTTGCAGATACTCTTACGTCAGTGCATAACTACATTGTACGCGCATCAAAAGTATTTGCATGAAATTTTGTTCAGTGCATTGACTGTTCTTTGACGCGTGTATTCGCACCGCAGATGTTTGTTATATACCATAAAATAATCCGATGACGGTAGTGAGACATTACTAGATTTAAATCATTTGGAACTTCAATATACAATATGGTATCCCACAAGGAAAATTTTTGGTTATGTTTGTGGCAGAACTTCTGAAGTTTAATCGACAGTTTTTTGTCCACTCGGAAGTCGTCTGTTTTGACTCGGACTGCTCTCTAGAAGCAGCTGTAAAATCTTAACTTGATGCGCCAAAAGTTTCTTTGCCAAATTGACAATAAACGTTTGACATGACACGTAAGTTTCCATATATGTTTACACGCTGGCTTTTATATATTTTTTCCTGTGAACGCGTTTAACCGGCTGACAACTGTTATGTTACCGCTCAGCGCATGACGCGCCTGCATGTATCAGAACCTTCTCGATGCTTTTCACCAATTATACATTTTTTCCATGCTGTTGTCGAGGCTTTCGTAATCAAACACCATGATCAATACGAATACAAATGTGCGTTCTTGAATGCTTGCAAGCACCGACGACTACGCTGCAATCTTCAACGAATCATGCATGAATATCCGACAAACGTTAGGCGTCAATCACTTATTCGACGATTGACGCCTACTGTCGCAAGCATCTTTCTGCCCGAGTGTAACTCGTTTTGTGCCTTCCCGTTCACCGATTAAATAGTTAGTTGCGTGACACAAGGTTCTTGTTACAGTATTGTTTACCGTCATTATAACGTGGCAGCTTGTAGAGGTGCTTGTTGTGACCGGATACACCCAACAAGCCATGAATACAACATAAACATTGTCATCGGGTAGCGATCTTGCCACAACCGGCGACTACCGTCCGAGTACGCTCGTCTGGCAGTGAATACCAGGAAGACCGTGGCCCCATCAGCAGTCCCAATGACAATTCTTGCATCGCCAGCAACAATCGCGCTGCAACGGCCAATGGAACCACGTTCTTCAACAGTTCGTTTAAGATGCGGAAAGTTTAATAATATAATATTTGGGGTTTTACGTGCCAAAACCACTTTCTGATTATGAGGCACGCCGTAGTGGAGGACTCCGGAAATTTTGACCACCTGGGGTTCTTTAACGTGCACTTAAATCTAAGCACACGGGTGTTTTCGCATTTCGCCCCCATCGAAATGCGGCCGCCGTGGCCGGGATTCGATCCCGCGACCTCGTGCTCAGCAGCCCAACACCATAGCCACTGAGCAACCACGGCGGGTATGCGGAAAGTTTCCAGCGTCTTGTCGATGTGGCTACTGTTAGAAATTTCGCGACAGTCCTGGCCGGTTTTTTTCTCTCCATGATATTAATAATAATCTTTATTTCCATCCGGATGAGGGAGGAGGTTGTGGGTAAAAAATGCTCAGAAACGGCAGCTTGACAAAGGCCACCAGCCCCCCTCTACAGGGCATCAACAGCAAAGCATGGAAAGACACACAGAAGTATTCATATAATCTCATGGCATTTTCGCAGAGCCAAAAATAACAGAATCAATTCATAATTCATAAATGAAATAAAATAGAAAGAAATAAAATAGAACAGCTATCAATACAATAAATACTGAGGGTCTAAATCAGTAGAATAAACACAGGATTAAATATACAGAATATAGGAATACAGGTGGAGTTTCTAAGAATGTGTTTACTGAAGCTGTCGTAATTCAGTTTTAGATATTTTAAGTAGGTCAGTCCCGGATTTTTCATAGTTGTTTAATAGAGTTGGAAGTGTGAAGGATAATTTTACCATTGCGTAGGTAGTTCTAAGTTGATACAATCCACTCCTTTTAATTACGTGTAGGGTAACACACAGTACTCTTTTCCAGTAATGAGAAATGCAGACATTCAAGATATTTTAGTTGGCGCTGGGATACAAGTGCTAGCTTATAATTGTAAAGATTGAATACTGGTATTATGTATGTTTTGGAGAAAAGACCTTGCGTGTGACTGTTGTAATGTACATTAAAACGTATTCCGATACGCTTTTTTGAAGTATAAAGCTCTTTTGCAAATTTGTATGCGTGGTTGTGCCCCAGACTAGGAAACAGTAATTAAGATTAGAGTAAAACAGGGAATTATAAAGCAGGATTTTTACTTAATACGGGAGATATGATCACTAAACGGAAATAATGCCGACTGCTCGAGCTAATGCGATCTTCCAATAGCATGTTGTGAGTAAATGTAGCACCAAGAATTTTAATATTTGTGATTTCTATTGGTGAACCACCATAAATGAAGCTTACATAACAATTTAGCTGCCTCGATTTAAGTCTAAATATTACAGTTTTCGTCTTATTAATATTCATGCTTAAATAGTTCACCATTGACCATGTTTTGAGCTTGGTAAGGAGAGAATCGCGTCGTTGTGTAAGATATGGCAATCTCGAAGTGATAGAAATATACTAGCGTCGTCGGCATACAGAACATATTTAGGTTTTCTAGAGTGGTTAGTGAGATCATTGATGTAAATGTTAAAAAGAAGCGGACAAAGAATGCTGCCCTGATGAACACCGTTTACTCTCGATTTTAAATAAGGACGATACATTTCGATTTGAACGAACTGCTGTCGGAAACTGAGATATGATTTGATAAGTTCAAGAAAATGTCTTTCCCTGTTTTGTTGCTGTTGTCCTCTAGAAGGGGCGGAGGGCCTTTGTCAAGCTGCCGTTTACGAGCATCTTTTACCCACAACCTCCTCCATCATCCCGATATAAATAAAGATTATTATTATTATTATTATTATTATTATAATGGGGGGGGGGGGCAAAAGCGGCCAAGACAATCGCGAAACTTCTAACAGGAGCCACATCGGCAAGACGCTGGAAATGCTCACTCGGCAATATAGCCGCCTAGTGCTTTCGCTGAAGTGAAAAGTACAGGCACTAGGCTACAACAAGCTCCCAAAGCCCATCGGAGCCTTTGTACACGAATAAATGCGTAGGGTGTTCTGTTCGACGCTGCCTCAAATAGCCTTAATTGCGGACATCAACTAAGGGCATATCCAGAAGTCATTATGAGTCTCTGGGTGTTCGCAGCTCAAGCAGGAACTCGTGATTTACGTTGCTGTAATCCACCATCGGCGCCCTTCTCCGAGCTCGACCCAGAGTGCTGGAACTCTTTAATTCCGTCGCCATTTGCCGCCACCAACACAGCCGCCCATCACCTCACTCAACTCGCCGAGAAGACACACGTATGGTGTGCACCCTACCACCGCCCGCTCTGCTGTCACAGCGGAAATCGAGGCCACGTCTTCTGTCGATAACCATACCGTGAGATGGTACTATCATGTTTCGCGCGTTAAATCTCCAGGTCCATAGCGAGGCGAGTGACTTCGTTAAATTCCCAAATACTTGACTGCAACTCGGGGGAGAGCCCGGCGACTTTCCCGATCACTCTGGTCGCGACACTAGCTCTCATTGCAGCGCCCAGAGTCCACTGGCCCAATACATGGCCAGTATTTTCCTGAACCCATATTCGGCAGAGTGCACGACGTAGCAATCTGCACGACGTCGCAACGACACGCTGCAATTTCGAGGAACCTCCGAAGGAAAAAAATTACCGACGATTACGTTACTTCCTAATGCGAAATTTGAGCGCAGCAAATAAGCTGTTTCACCTTTTGGATAGATTGAGGCAAAGAAATCGAGCAACACATGTATGCGCTATCACATGATTTTTTTTTATTTTTCACACGTATTCCTTTAACAAAGACTCCACTAACAGTTCTTGACAGTCATGAAGGAAGCTTTGTGGTCGGAGAAATAGACTCATATATGTTCGACTTGGTACACCAATGCTTGATTCTCAAAGACGAGATCTATACAAGTGCCTCGCGAGGTTGTCACAGCCGTGGGGGAAGCAGAGGCTAAGCGCCGCCGCCGAGAAGACCCTGCCGTTCGCGCCGCCGAAGCGGAGGCTCATCGCCGCCGTCGAGAGCAACCAGCAGTAAGCGGAAGCGGAGGGGGGCGGCGTGTACACCCAGCGGCAAACGATTGGGGCAGAAGCGCGCGCAGCAAGCGGACAACACGATAAAGGGAGGAGGGAAGAGATAGCAGCGACTGACTGATGCCGCTGACGGCGATAGTGAGTCAACCCCAGCTATCCGCCACACAAGAACAGGGGGGGGGGGGGACCCTTTCCTCCTCTTTCTGCATGGCGGCGACGGTGTTCTATGCAGTCACGTTATCTTGACTCTCTAGCGGCGTCAGCGGCATCCAGCGGTATCAGTCGGTCGCTGCTAGCGCTGGGGGGATGAAAGGGGGGCGGAGCTGGTTACGAGGCCGACGACGACGCCGACGACGACGACGACGCGAAACCCAGGAACGGACGCCAAAGAGCTGCGCTCTAAAACACGCTGCCTATAGAGGATGTAAGGTAACTGTGGGGGAATGCGATCCAGACTTCATTCGACGCCACGAAATAATTAACGCATCAATAATCAACGTCTAGGTGGTCCTCGATGTTCACACAGTCGCCGCTTTAGTGGACAGAGGAGCTGACTACTCCGTCATGAGTGAATCGTTCACCGTACAGTCGGTGAAGGTTATGACTACACGGTTAAGGCCTCCGAATTCAGGCAGCTGTCTGTGAGCTGATAACACCGACTGCAATGCTACCGCACGTCACGGCAGAAGAAAATCTCGACGTCGCCATCTTACTGCAGCGTACCGAAGAAGTACGACAACCTGCTTGCCTGCCCATCAAGTACTAGCCAAGGACGGACAGCCAAAGCTACAACCTTCGACGAAGATATGAGAAGCAGCAGCCCAGCGTTCGTGTTTGTGTTTGGACCCCAATACACCGCCGCTGACTGAGCGAAAAGCTATGAAGCGCTCGCATGTATCAGAACATTCTTGATCATTTTCACTGATTATATATCTGTCGCCTATGTTGTAGTGGGATCTATTGTAATTAGATTGCATGCCTGGCTCGAATATTGTTGTACATTCCGGAAGACACACAAGCGCATGCGATTACGCTGGAATCTTCGACTAATCGTTTATAAATAGCCGACGCACTTGAGACACAAATCAGATTTAAGACGATAAACACATGTGCTCGGCGCTTGCATATTGCACGAGTGTGACTTCTTTTGTGGAAACATGTTTGCCCAATAAACAGATGGTTCTCTCACTCACGCTTATTGCTACTGTGTTCTTCACCGTCCAAACAACGTGAAAATATCGATGAATAACGATTATCGTAGCGTAAATTTTTTCGTTTATTCGGAGCTTCTTGGCTGTGACGCCTTGCCAGACATACCAGATTGGCTCGTTTTGGGGGATTCTCATTGGCATGCCCAGCACCCGCCTCTTGCCTGTCTTCTTTAGCTCGTGCCCTGCGCCTGCCGACCCCTTCAGGGTCGGTCGACTTACGCTCGGGCCGCCGCCACTTGCATTGCTGCTCCGCCCTTCTAGCTTGGCGCTGGGCCTCCCGATCGAGACACGGACATCCATACCACATACAGAGCCCGGAAAAATTGCCAAGGGATATGAACCCAGCACGCCTCCACCTACCCTCATTCTCCGCGGCGCTGCGCCTCCTTTAACCTCGCCGCGTCGCCATGCAATACTCCTCTCTACATCTAAGCGCCCTTCTCTACCTGCGCTCGGTTCCCTCTTCCAGCTCACCAGCATGCGACTTGACCTCGCCGATTTCACGAAATGAACTTGTACGCTTCCGTGTAAGAACCTCTCATCCAGGTGGAAGGCATCTGCGTTCAGTCACAATGCTCTAATTGCATATGTACTACCGGCGTCAAATGAAAAGGTAACGGCGGGGCGCGTGTTCGCTTTTATTTGAAAGCGAGAAAGCAAACGTCGAAGAAAGAAAACAGAAGCAAGAATATTGCAGTATATGGCGAGCGTCATCGTACAGTGAGGTGCAACTTGGTCTGCGCATCTATCAAAGGTGGTAACTAGACGACGGCGCAGACTTAACCTATAGTTATGGTTCGAACGTGCTGTCCACGGTTTGCGTATCATTTGACGCCTATAGCACAATATATTAGCGCACTATTGCAACGGAGAAAAGGGGACACGGGATGAAAGGCAACGACATGCGTAACTAGGCTTTGTTCAGTTTGCTAGACTACACATGCAGATGTGGAAAGCGTGTTCAATAAAGTAGTAAAGCAGGATACGAAAACGTTTTCTCGGTTATGCGAATCGATATGTTGCTATTTAGAACCATTGATAAACAAAAAAAAACGTTTTCTGACTGCCGTTCATGCCGAATTTCACGGTTAAAGGGCCTTATTCTGTACAACGCGTGGTTAGTATGTCCGAGATTCTGTGACGGACACCCATTTTACAGCGACATTAAAATGATCAGTCACATTAAAATGAGCAGCGAAATTAAAAGCTGCCGCGAAATTAAAAGCATACTGCAGTATAACTGGAACATGCAACAGCACTAGCAGAGCTCGGAATGGTATGCGGAAAGACAGACAATTTCGTTTCAATGATGAACACGTATTCTACTCGTTTATTTAGTTCTCTGCAATAATATATATATTCGAGGTCATGGAGAGGATCCTAACCGAGGGGAATACATAACTGACAACTTAAAGATTGCCCCGAGAATTCATGTGAATACCGAATAGACAAAAGCACGGAAAGACGAAACGGTCAATTGCTGTTAGCTTTAGATGGGGGGAGTGGCCGCGATGTAGGGCCATCGTTATGTGTTTGAGGAATTCTTATCGGTTTTAAATTACAAGACTCCAACAGACAACATAATTCAGCCCAAATGCATATTGTCATGATGTGTGTGAGGAAGAACAGTATAGGTTGCAGTCATCAAAACCATGTTGCCAACAAAAATAAAAGCTGTTTCTGGATAGAGAACTGCGCGGCGCCCACTTAATCTTGTAGTACTGCCTGCGATCGTGGAAGTGCATGTTTCTGGGCTAATCAACGCACTCAAAACTAACTATAACAATAACCAATGCTTGTCATTTGGGCCTCACAAACTGGGTTATTAGGAAGCACCATAAAAAGATGGTTTACAGAACAAATCCGTAAAGTAAATCGAGCCCGAATCGGAAAGGAAGCTTGTGCCACATGACATAACTCCTTCACTCGAAAGAAAGAATTTCTATGTTTCTATGTAGCGCGCTACCAGCAAACTGAAAACCAAGCTAGAACACTTTCTCCTTTGACTTTGACTTTGGCTGACACCATAGTCGTGGGCGATAACGTGATAAATATGGTCAGCGGAGACCTCCTTCTCAAGGTTCGTGACAAACAGTAGTACGGAAAGCCAACCAGTCTTGTTTTTTTTTATTTAGATACCCTAAAGGCCCTTACGAGCATTACATAGGGGGGGGGGGGGGGTTAACAACAGGATATTTCAAACACAATTAGGGGGTAAAGGCAATATAAAACACCGTGGTAAAAATCACCGAATTCAACAAGAAAATATAAAAAGAAAAAAGGAAAGACAATTCAATACAAGATGAAAAAAAAGAGCACTCCGTACAAAGCATGTAGATACACTTACAATGCGTCAAAAGCATAAAATTCTGCTTTTACCCAACATGCGTAAAACTGCGCTTCAAATTACTTACAAATGAGTCATGATCGCGTATAGAAGCAATTTCTTTTGGCAGCTTCTTCCAGTGATTAATAGCAAGAAAGAGCGGTGATTGTCGCAGGAGATTCGTACGCGCAAACATGGCACGCACTTTGAAGGGATGGTCGAGGCGGGGGAAAATTAGGAGATATCCCAAACGACCTCATACTCCACTGATACATGAATAGCGCGCTCGAAGCAATATCTGAGGCTAATCTCATCGGTCTGACCGAAATTGTGCTCCTCGAGGGTTCAAAAGAACAGAAGGTGACCAATGCACATTGAATCAACATCCGGCGTGACAAAAAAATAATAAATAGAAGAAATAATAAAATAAGAGACGCTGACTGCTGCGGGTTGTTAGTGGTCAGCCATCATAACTACTCAGACTGATTTTGTATATATATACAAATACAAATACAATATTGCCGCCAGCATTGCGAGAGCACAAGACGACCGCCACATCCCAACTGCGTTTCAAAGAGCCGCCACACCGCAAGCGTCAAGAAAAGCATCGCAAGGCAACGCTGGGCCGGTGCTGACAGACCGGCGGCTCGTGCGCGAGAATCGGACTGGCACGCGACAGGAGGCGACAAAGAGAACGACGTTAGAAGAAGCGAAGCTCAAGGGACGTTTTTGTTGACGGGCACAGGTTCGCCGAGAATAAATTAGTTTGCATAGTAACGGCCGTCGTAACTGTTGGTTACATATCTGGTGGAGGTGCTGGGTATGATTTCAAGCCCCCCACGCGCCAGGGAAGGTAGCCCGGATCCGCGACGTCTGGAGCGAACGGAATTAACGCCTGTCCACCAACGCACGAGCCGCCGCATACGAGGTGAGGCCCCCGAGTTTGGTCCTCTCGCCGATTCACCCAGGGCCGCGGCAGCAGTCAGCCTAGGTACCAGTGCGATGGCTACTCAAGTAATGCCTCCTCACGTCGTCGTCGATTCACCCCGGACGCCAGAATCCTTTCACGGAGACACATTCGAGGATGCCGAGGACTGGCTCGAAAACTTCGAGCGTGTCGCCAGATGTAACGGCTGGGACGAAACAAACTCCGGTATGTGTACTTCGCGCTGGAGGAATCTGCGCGCACGTGGTTTCAAAACCATGAAGCGTCGTTATCATCGTGGAACGACTTCCGACGAGAGCTGCTTACTACGTACCCGAGCACGGACCGCAGAGAGAGGGCAGAAGCCGCTATTCAGGCGAGGAACCAGCGAAACAACGAAAGTGTGACCATGTACATTGAGGATATGACCCACCTCTTCCGCCGAGCCGATCCAAACATGGCTGAGGACAAGAAATTGCGGCACCTAATGCGCGGTGTGAAACAGGAGCCTTTTGCCAGCCTGGTTCGTAATCCGCCCCGCACTGTAGCTGAATTTCGATCAGAGGCGACGACGATGGAGAAGACGCTGCAGCAGCGTGCGAGGCAGTACAACAGAGATGTAAGCCTCGCATCATTTGACGTTGGGTCAGGAGCCCTCTCCCAAAACATGGACATCCTACGCGAAATGGTGAGGTCCGTTGTAAGGGAAGAGCTGCAGAAACTGCAGCTGGCTCAAAGCCCTCCTCCAGTGGCCTCACTTGCCGATGTCATACGCGAAGAAGTCCGGCAAGTAATTTGTGAGCCAGAGCCTCAGGTACGGCCCCGCGCACAGCCAGAGCGTCAGCCGCGGATATCGTACGCCCAAGCTTTACGCCAGGACCTAGAACGCGCCGACTTTGGACGAACGGCCACAATACCCCAGGTACTTCTTCGCAATGTGCCGCCCATGGCTGAAGGAAGGCCACGTAAAAGCGATGTCTGGCGCACTGCAGACCGACGTCCCCTCGGCTACCACTGTGGAGAGGCTGGTCACCTATACCGGGAATGCCAGTATCGCCGAGTAGGACTGCGCGGCTTCTCCGTGAATTCACCTTGCCCTCGAAACGGCGAGCGCCCTGATGAAATTGAAGCATTTTTGTCCACGCGCCAAACTATTCGAAACACCCAGCAACATGAACCTCGATCGGCAGCGCCTGTGCGTTATAGGTCGCCCAGTCGGCGTCCCTCTTCCATTTCACCAAGGCGTCGCGCACAAAGTCCGCGACGGGAAAACTAGAGCCAGCGACCTGTGGAGGCAAGGCCGCTGACTCCCGGAACACCGAAGGCCCTCCATCGCCAATCCGACAAGACGACAGCAGTGACGAACCGACGAACCAGTGCAGTGATGACGCCGTTACTTCCGAGTTGCGCGTCATCATCGACGACTTCGAAGTGACTGCGCTGATAGACACTGGTGCGGACTATTCAGTTATTAGCAGTGTACTCGCCAGAAAATTGAAAAAGGTATTGACCCATTGGACCGGACCTGCAATACGTACAGCGGGGGGGGGGGGGGGGGGGGCACTTAGTCGACCCCGTTGGAATGTGCACAGCAAGAATCGGCATTAGAGGCTTTACATACGTGAGCAGCTTTATTGTTCTCCCTGAGTGTTCCCGTGAGCTTATACTGGGCATGGACTTTTTGCAAACGAATGGCGCAATTATCGACTTGCAAGAATCACGTGTGTTGTTTTCCACAGAAAATGCTGTTACCATTTCTGATACAGAAGAGCCACATATTTCCTCTCTCCGTATTGTGGATGAACACGTGACGGTGCCGGCACGGTGCAGTGTGACAGTCGTTGTAAGCAGCGACGTATTTCGTGACTATGAGGGACTTGCAGACGGAAATATCGGGCTGCTACTGGAAAAGCAAATATGCGTGGCAAGAGGCCTAGTTCACCTGCATAACGGATGCGCTGGTGTCCTCTTGACTAACTTTGGCAATGAGGCACAACACGTGGCGAAGGGAACAGCCATAGCGTCTCTTCATGACTATGCACAACTTGCGGATGTGTCAGCCCTCCATGCAGCATCACCAGCTTCTGTCACTTTAGACAGTGTCCTTAACTCCATCGACATTGATCGAGAGCTGTCATCACCACAAAGAGATAAGATTGTGAGATTGGTCACAGAGTTTGCTGAATGCTTTTCGACTTCATCGAAAGTCCGTCGTACTCCCGTCGCAAAACACCGCATTGTGGTCGAAGAACCTGCAAGACCAGTGCGCCAACAGCCGTACCGAGTGGCTCCAAAAGAAAGAGAAGCGATAAGAAGCCAAGTACAGGAAATGCTCAAAGACGATGTGATACAGCCATCCAATAGCCCGTGGGCATCTCCGGTAGTCCTGGTCAAAAAGAAGGATAACACCCTACGATTTTCTGTTGATTACAGGAAACTCAACCTCGTCACGAAGCGAGATGTTTATCCACTCCCACGCATCGACGACACCTTGGACAAACTACGCAGTGCTTACTTCCTCTCTTCTTTAGATCTCAAAAGCGGATACTGGCAGATAGAAGTGGACGAGCGAGATCGCGAAAAAACGGCATTTGTGACACCGGATGGTCTATACGAGTTTAAGGTGCTTCCATTTGGTCTGTGTTCTGCGCCCGCCACCTTCCAGCGGATGATGGACACTGTTCTCTCCGGACCGAAATGGCAGTCGTGCCTCGTCTACCTTGATGATGTGGTGGTCTTCTCCACTACATTCGAGCAGCACATGCAGCGACTGAGAGCAGTTCTGGATGCTATTCGCACGGCAGGATTGACCATAAAACCCGAAAAATGCCACTTCGGCTTTCGCGAGCTCCGCTTTCTCGGACACATTATCAGTGCTGAAGGCGTCCGCCCCGATCCTGAGAAGATCACTGCAGTAGAAATGTTTCCGAAGCCAAGAGACAAAAAAGCTATTAGACGTTTCCTGGGACTGTGTGCCTACTACAGGCGTTTCGTAGAAAATTTTTCTAAAATTGCCGAACCACTCACGCGACTGACAAAAGAAGATGTCCCTTTTGTGTGGGAGAAAGAACAAGAGGACGCCTTCTCTGAACTACGACGGCGTTTGCAGAGTCCTCCTATACTTGCCCATTTTGATGAAAATGCCGAAACGGACATCCACACCGACGCGAGTAACGTTGGTCTCGGTGCCATACTTATTCAGTGGCAGAATGGAGAAGAAAAAGTCATTGCCTATGCAAGCCGTACCTTATCAAAAGCCGAGACAAATTACTCAGCTACAGAAAAGGAATGCCTGGCGGTTATATGGGCCATCAGTAAGTTCCGGCCATACTTATATGGCACACCGTTTCGAGCCATCAGCCAGCACAATTATTCATTGTGCTGGCTGGCGAACCTCAAGGACCCTTCTGGAAGACTCGCTAGATGGAGTTTGCGTCTACAGGAGTATGACATCACGGTCGTTTACAAGTCCGGTCTCAAACACAATGATGCTGATTGCTTATCACGTGCACCAATCGAATCTACGTCACCTGAATACGAGCAAGATTTCCCATTTCTTGGGGCTGTAAATACGACGGAAATGGCTCATCACCAGCGTACAGATCCGGAATTACTCCTGCTCATCGAGTACCTGGAGGGTCGACAAGTGAAAGTGCCTCGAGTTTTCGTCCGCGGATTCTGTTCGTATGTCATCCGGAACAACGTCCTCTACAAACGAAACTTCGAGCACAGTGGTGAGACGCTTCTACTTCTCGTACCATCATCGCTGCGAGCTGAGATCTTAGAAGCTTGCCATGATGACCCTGCAGCTGGCCACTTGGGCGTTAGTAGGACTCTGGCGAGAATCCGCCAGAAATATTACTGGCCGAAGTTGATGAATTCAGTGCAGCACTATGTCAAATCATGCCGAGATTGTCAAAGACGCAAAACACCGCCACTCAAACCAGCAGGTTTTCTGCAACCGATACAGCCACCAGCAGCACCCTTTGAACAAATAGGAGTGGATTTACTTGGACCATTTCCCGTATCAACCTCAGGAAAGCGGTGGATTGTGGTAGCCACCGATTATCTGACTCGGTATGCTGAGACATCTTCTCTTACAAAAGGAACCGCCATTGAAGTGGCTCAGTTTTTTGTCACACACATAGTGTTACGACATGGCGCACCTAAAGTACTCATAACAGACAAAGGAACAGCTTTTGTTGCCCGTTTGATGCAGTCTGTTATGCAACTAACGCATACTGCTCATAGAAAAACCACAGCGTACCATCCGCAAACCAACGGCCTGACTGAACGGCTCAATAGAACGCTCGCTGACATGATCTCCATGTACGTGGACGTCGAGCATCGGACATGGGACAGTATTCTACCATATGCCACCTTTGCGTATAATACTGCAGTACAAGAAACGACACATCTCACGCCATTTGAACTTGTTTACGGTCGGACAGTAACAACGACGCTAGACGCGATGTTACCTGTAGACAACAGCGCTGAAGACGACCCTGACGTTAGCGAGTACATAGAAAGGGCAGAAGAAGCACGGCAGTTGGCAAGGCACCGTATCGTACAACAGCAAAACGTCGACGCAAACCGATACAACCTAGGGCGAAGAGAGGTACAGTACAACCCCGGAGACAAAGTGTGGATATGGATGCCTATCCGTACGCCCGGTCTTTCGGAGAAGCTACTGCGCCGTTACTTTGGCCCCTACAGAGTACTTCGCCGGCTAAGTCCCTTAAATTACGAGGTAACTCCTGAAGGCCAAGTCTGCTCCACACGACGCAGGACTCGCCCAGAGGTCGTACAGGTAGTACGAATGAAGCCTTACCATGAAAGGCATTGACTACTAGAATTTGCACGTACGATCAAGCCTAGCACCAGCCATCCTCTGACCACTGTCGTTTTAAAGCAGTTGGCTTCTCTATAGGCCTTTTCTATGCATCGGGACGATGCTTCTTCGGAGGGGGCTCATGCCGCCAGCATTGCGAGAACACAAGACGACCGCCACATCCCAACTGCGTTTCAAAGAGCCGCCACACCGCAAGCGTCAAGAAAAGCATCGCAAGGCAACGCTGGGCCGGTGCTGACAGACCGGCGGCTCGTGCGCGAGAATCGGACTGGCACGCGACAGGAGGCGACAAAGAGAACGACGTTAGAAGAAGCGAAGCTCAAGGGACGTTTTTGTTGACGGGCACAGGTTCGCCGAGAATAAATTAGTTTGCATAGTAACGGCCGTCGTAACTGTTGGTTACAATATACTATACAATATACAATACAATATACATATACCACGGCGGCCGCATTTCGATGGGGGCGAAATGCGAAAACACCCGTGTGCTTAGATTTAGGTGCACGTTAAAGAACCCCAGGTGGTCAAAATTTCCGGAGTCCTCCACTACGGCGTGCCTCATAATCAGAAAGTGGTTTTGGCACGTAAAACCCCAAATATTATTATTAATATACATATACAATACAATACAATATACAAATACAAATACAATATACAAAGATATATATCTTGTAAATATAATCTTCTTTACTCCCAACATCCCCGTAACAATATTAATTCCATATTATTAAAACTTGAATTTCATGGTGGATGGGTTCAGTGATGCACAAATTATAGGGGGAATCTCGGTGCGGTGCGTCAGGTCGGCTCATGTAACACGTACTTCTAACTTCCGGTACATGCTTATTAGATAAGAAAGAGGCCACGTATTTCAATGTATCAAACAATTCATATTCTTTCCTCGATTTGCCGATTGTCAGGACTCGCTTCTCCCCAACTTGGAGTGTAATGTTATTACATTCCTTTAGAAAAGACCCCTACTCAGTAGCATTTACGTTAATGCAGCAATTCGCCTCTTCTCCGCATGTCGCTATGTTATAAGTAGTTTCATACGATTGGTCGCATTTTGTTGCGAAAGCATCAAATGGTCTATTGACCAACATAATCGGGGTCTGTAGCAGCGAAACCACACCTATATTCCCATTTGCTGCGGCATCACGTCACGTGCGTGCTTCGACGGAGCAGAGTGTGAAGGGCACACCTGGGTGGTATTCTGTAAGAGTCCACCTATTGGACTGTCCATTTCCGCAGCTGCTGATTGGATGTAGGTGCATGAGAGAGGAGGAGACGAGCGGCCCTAGCCAATCAGGAGCGACTGAAATGCACACTGCACTAGGTGGACCCTTACACAATACCTCGCTTGCTGCAGCGCCGGCGCGCCAGGTGTTGCGTGATGGCTGAGGGCATCGGCGCAATGCCACATCACTCTCATACTCGGGTGCCTGCATCCTTCGAGATCAGGCTCTTGCCTGCGTACTAACTTCTGGTGGGTAACTGCTATAAAGAGAGTAATGTATAAAAAACAGAAAATAAATTCGAAAAAGAAAACGTTCGAGATAGTGAGTGTCGAAACTACGACCGCAAGCTCCGAAGCGATGATGATGATGATGATGTGTGGTTTTTAATGGCGCAAGGGCCAGTTATGGCCAAAGGGCGCCATGACAAGCAAGATCTGAAGCCGACTGTCTTACCAAATGGGCTAAACCAGCGCCTCCTAGATAACAGGCCTGTGCGCTCCGCATTATGACACCAGGCTACTTGGACATAAATTTTTATTGCCAAGCCCGGCGTGACTAATGTGACGACGTCAAAATTACTGCTGCTTACTCGGTGGCGTCCAATTCAGCTTCTATGACAGTAGGGCGAGGTAACATGACGTCACGGAACGAAGTGCTTCGGTCTTGGGCTATCTGGGAGGCGTCGGCCAAGCGTGTTAGCGTACTCGATTTCAAACGAGGAGTTCATAACTCGAAGCACCACTCGGCACAGCGTTAAATTGGACATTAATGCCTTTCGTATTCACAGCTTACAAGAAGAACTTAGGTGGCCTCAAATATTTAAAGAATCACCATATCTAACACGCTATTATGCAAGCGAACATAGCATAGGCGATGAAGTTGCGTTAGCGCTTTCATTATAGCCTCAGTAAAAACTTGCTGGACGCTGAAGCCTCGCTTTTAAGAGTGTAACGCGATAGTACTCAAAGATCCCTTACTGATTGTCACGCTTCGCGGCAACTGCAGCATATGCAACCACAATGTTTACCTGGAAATGCTGGCGGCGAACGCTGTGCCTGAAGCCGAGTTTTGTGGTAGGAACGCGGCCTTTTGCGTGTGCTGATACCGGAGCTTGTGCACAGCCGCGCGAAAGAAATAATAAAAATATTATGTTTTTGTTATTGTTCGGCACGTTTAATATTTCAGTCCAAGAAGATTTACCATCGGTGTTTAGTTTCATGACGTTTGTTTGTGGACTGTCATTCCTAAAATTCCGTGGGAATACCTTGTGATGAATGTAATACAAGGTATGATATACTTTAGGATATAATTCTTATGCAATATAACTCGTATAGACACTACGTCATTAGCGAGATATGGCATATACATATACAATAATGTAAAAGCGTGAAGTTTCGCCTTAGGGAACGCCTGCGCCGGACACCGACACCGCATTTTCTGCGACACGGCACCCTTAACACATGCGCATTAAAGGCGTTCTTTCCGCATACGAATGGCAATACGCTCAGAAGACTGGTTGAATGAGGATTGCGCAAGGACGCCAAAGAAACAAAACAAAGCACGGCGCACACTTCCTCGATACCCTAGCACGTAAAATTTCATAAAATTAAAAAAGTACGTCACATACTAGGCCAACAAAATTGCCCACTAGTGAGCAACCTGGGGAAACCTTCAAAAGCAACAGTGTATTGCAATTCATATTTTAGTTGACTCATGCAGTTCACCGTAATGGCAACTTTGGCTACGATGAATCTTTTTCTTGAGAATCCATAATTCTTATATATATTTCTCTATTAGCAAGCTGTGTTAACAAGGTTAGCAAAATCATCTTTTTCGCAAATAAGTAAAAATATTCTAATCATTCATTGTCAGGTGAAATATTGCTTAAATAAAAGCATTTGCTAGAAAGCATCACGCAACGGCAAAAGTTTTGCATAAGTTGAGTCAAAAATGCACTTATGCACTTTGTGGAATTGCGTGAACAATGTCCAACTATGCTTGCTTTTGATATCTACGTTTGTTCAGAGATTTACTGAGAAAGCTTTCAATATACTAAGCGTGGAATTAAATGCCATGCCATTTGGCATTTGCAGCACATTTTACTGCGCAAAGGCTACACGCCAGCTGTCACGTACGTCATCACGTATAGTAACAAATAGCAAAAATTAAACCAACATATCGTAGTAGGAAGAAATGAATTATGGGACTAGGCTTGTATCCCCTAATAAGCATCTGTGGTCTTTGGGTGCGACGTCAGTGTATTGCGTATGTAGACTGCTGACCTTCTGAGAGACTGCAGGTGCTTTTGCGCTACATAGAGCGTGTTGGCGAAACTTTTCACTCTTGCTTACGCAATAAATACTGACGCGATTAACATGTTTAAATTAGTCTTGTCTGAGCCATTAGCGTGTTAAAATAGCCTGTTGATGCTCCGTATATTTTATTTTCAACCGGCGCAGCTAGACCACACATAAATAGCACACTAAAAATGCATATCCAGTCATGATGACCAGGTAGTCGAAACCTTCTATCAAGACGTGGAATCGGTGATGCGTAAAGTCAAAACAAAATACACCATACTGATGGGCGGCTTCAGTGCCAGGGTAGGCGAGATGCAGGCGGGAGAAAAGTCAGTGGGGGAATATAGCATAGGCTGTAGGAATAGCCGGGAAGAGTTATTAGTAAAGGTTGCAGAACAAAATAATTTGCGGAGAATGAATACTTTCTTCCACAACTGGAATAACCGAAAGTGGACGTGGAGGAGCCTGAGTGGCGAGACTAGAAATGAAATAGATTTCATACTCTGCCCTAACCCTGGCATCATACAATACGTGGACATGCTTGGCAAGGTGCGCTGCAGTGACCATAGGATGGTAAGATCTCGAATTAGCCTAGACTTGAGGAGGAAACTGAAGAAACTAGTACGTAAGAAGCCGATCGATGTGTTAGCGGTAAGAGGGAAAATATAGCAAGTCCGGATCAAGCTGCAGAACAGGTATTTGTCTACTTTAGTGTCGAAGCAATGAACGACCATCTTGGGGGCATCATTAAGGAGTGTGCAATACAAGTCGGTGATAACTACGTTAGACAGGATACCGGTAAACTATCGCAGGAGACGAAAGATCTGATTATGAAACGCCAAAGTATGAAAGCCTCTAACCTTACAGCTAGAATAGAACAGGCAGAACTTTCATAGTTAATCAACAGGCGTAAGATAGCTGCCATAAGGAAGTATATTATGGATAGAATTGAGCATGCCATCCGGAACGGAGGAAGCTTAAAGAGGCTGGGGAGTTCTATAGAGATTTATACAGTACCAGTGGCATCCACGACAATAATGATAGAAGGAATAATCTAGAACAATTTGACATCCCCCAAGTAACGCCGGAAGAAGTAAAGAAAGCCTTGGGGGCTATGCAGCTGGGGAGGATCATGTAACAGCAGATTTGTTAGATGGGGGGCAGATTGTTCTAGAAAAACTGACGCACTGTATTCTCTATGCCTCATGACCTCGAGCGTACCGGAATTTTGGAAAAACGCCACCATAATAATCATAATCCATAAAAAAGGGGACGCCAAAGAAATGAAAAATTCTAGACCGATCAGCTTACTGTCCGTTGCCTACAAAATATTTACTACTGTAATCGGAAATAGAATCAGGAACACAACAGACGTCTGTCAACCAAAGGAACAGGCAGGATTTCCTAAAGGCTATCAACAGTAGACCATATTCACACTATCAACAGGCCATAGAGAAATGTGCGGAATATAACCAACCCTTATATATAGCTTTCATTGATTAACAGAAAGCGTTTGATTCAGCCGAAACATCAGCAGTCATGGAGACATTAATGAATCAGGCTGTAGACGAACCACATGTAAAAATACTGAACGATACCTGTAGTGGCTCCACAGCCACCGTAGTCCATCATAAAGAAAGCAACAAAATTCCAATGAAGAAGAGCGCAGGCAGGGAGATACGATCTCTGCAGACAGCGTGTTTACATGACGTATTCAGAGACCTTGATTGGGAAGAATTCGGTGTAAGAGTTAATGGAGAATACCTTAGTTACTTGCAATTCGCTAATGGGATTGTCTTGCTTAGTAACTCAGGCTACCAATTCTAATGCATGCTCTCTGACCTGGGCAGGCAAAGAAGGGTGGGTCTAAAATTTATTCTGCAGAATATTAAAGTAATGTTTAACAGTCTCGGAAGAAAACAGCAGTTTCCTATAGGTAGCGAGGCACTGGAAGTAGTAAGGGAATACATCTACTTAGGCCAGGTAGGTGACCGCGGATCCGGATCATAAGACTGAAATAATCCGAAGAATATGAATGGGGGCTGGGGTGCGTTTCACAGGCATTCTCAGATCATCAACAGCAGGTTGCCATTATCCCTCAAAAGAAAATTGTATAACAGCTGTGTTTTACCAGTACTCACCTATGGTGCAGAAACTTGGAGGCTTACGGAAAGGGTTCTGCTTAGATTGAGGACGACGCAACGAGGTATGGAAAGAAGAATGATGGGTGTAACGTTGATAGGGAAGATAAGAAGATAGTAGATTGGATGAAGGAACAAACGAGAGTTAGGGACATCTTAGATGAAATAAAAAAAAGAAATAGACATGGACCGGGTATGTAACGAGGAGGGAAGATGACCGATGGTCTGTGAGGGTTACGGATTTGATTCCAACAAACGGGAAGCGTAGCAGGGGGTGGTAGAAAATTCGGTGGGCGAATCAGATTACGAAGTTTGCAGGGGCAACATGGTCACAATTAGCACAAGACAGGGGTACTTGGAGCATTATGGAGAGGCCTTTGCCCTGCAGTGGGCGTAGCCAGGCGGATGATGTTGATGATGAAAGCCTGCACTGTGTAGAACAAGCTCAAAATGCATGGACGTCATAACTTTCTGCTATTTGTTGTCAGTATTCAGTCGTGTTTGGAGCGGCGGAACCTTTTGTACCGCAAACATTTTCACGAAGCAATGGAAGCACGAGTAAATGGCACCTGTCCCCCTTGTAATTCAAACGATGGCGAAAACACGAGCGCGAATCCGCTCACGACGAGAGCACAGGGAAAACTGACTCGACTGTTGACTTCGCTTGTTTCTCCTCGCGGCCCGTTATTTGCTGTGGCTCCACACTCGCAACTGGTATATAGAGCTCACACTGGATTCTTTGTTATTCATTTTGGTTAAAGTTTGTGCAAGAGAAATATCTGAAGGCCGGAGTTGGAAGTAGCGTATTTTCTTTATGGACAGCACCACTCGTAGTGCTGGGCATGAAACGCAATTTACGGCTGTAGCGCAATCACACAAGACTGTCGTCGCTCTGCTGTGTATGACTGAGTTACGGCTATGCACTGCGCATGAGCATTCGTTACCGAATATTCGCGTTAAGTGCGAAGAAGTTGTAGTTCTGTATTGCTAGGGGTTAGCGAAGACAGCACCGCCATTTGAGGGCACAAGAACAAAGCGAGCGCCACTCGTCGGGTGGTAACAACTACCTGCTTCATTTCAACTGAGCCCGAGAGTGCCGCAGCTGTCAGCGGAATTGAAGCATCTGGTAATCATAAGCTAGTTAAAGATAACTTAGCTTCTATCTATCTCCTGCTCTTCTACCAGTGCTTACACGAGCAAGATGTGCATTCCACTTTTAGAGGACCATGAAAAAAGTAGCGATATGATCCAATAAATACACAGTTTTTTTTTGTTGTTGTGAGGGAGGGTTAGTGTTCGTAGATCATTCGGCGGAAAGATAGCGAGATTTATCGGGGCGCCCCTGCTACCCTTCAAAACTTTGCACAGTCGCGACAAGCTACTGGCGAACTCAAACGTCTCGTTCTTTTTTTCCAGCCGTGGGGTATCATTTTAATCGAAACCCAGAAGTGACAAAGGCTTTATGAGTTTCCGTTCTTTCTCGGCATTGAGTGCGCATGCGCGGTGGTTCAATAACGTGCTGTCGACAGTACACGCCAGTTATAGGAGATCGAAACATCCGGCATGGCTGAAGAAAGCAGCAACGAATATACGCCTCTTGACTTAAGCATGAAGGGCGAAGCAACACCAAGTACAAGCCGTGACGGTACCCAGGGCGTTTCATCTACTTTGGGCGCCTACAAAACGTGAGCTTTACCATTTCTCAATTTTTTCGTTGAATACTGTTACCCTTAAATACGACCCATATCATAGGCTTTAATATCTGTACATTTCTTCACACCTAAACCGGCTCTTTTTGACAGCCCGCTTGAGCTTTGAAATCGGAAGCATTCTTAAATTAAGACGCGATGACGTAAGGGTGGTGCGAAAATATTGCTACACGTGTGTGGTATTTTATTGTTTGAACGAGGCGCGTGGGCGCCATCACTCGAAAAAAGAGGAGGAAGAACGCTCTCTGGCTCTCGAGCTGTCGGCTGAGCTGGGAAGCGCTGCATTATCCCTTGTAAATATATTTTGGAAACAGTCGCCAGTTCTAATGCTTGGTTCACCTAACATTCCGGTGGAGGGTGGTGTTCCCCGTCCTCGCCACGGGGGTCCGCAGCAGCCGCAAGGTAAATATACCTAGTAGCGAAGCTTCCATAGGAGCCCATACGCTCAAAACATGGCGGTCCATCGGCTGTTCATGGGGCTTAGCGCCATCTCTATGTGGTGAGAACACATCCGGCGGAAGAAAAAAATAATGTGACGCCATGTCCGTTAAAAGCAGAAGTGACGTCATTTTGTTTTCGAAGACGCGAAATTTGTTTTGTTGGCCTGTCTATGGAGCTATATATTCAAATGCCCGGCCATTCGAATTGATGGGCGTTTCGAGCTTTCAGCGTGTAAAGCGATGCAGGAAAAGGCCAGCCGTACGGTTGTCGAAATCGCATCCCTGCACAGAACATACTTTCTTCGGAGGCCGACGAAAGCTTTAAGTGTAGAGTGCTGATCCTATTGTCGTATGCGAAGCCCGTCGGCCAGCGCAGTCGCACGAAAACAACTACACGATTATCTGGCGGTCGTAACTCACTACTTTTGACTGAACAGATTAAAAAGTGATGAAGCTACCCGCGTCACCAAATTCAGACAAGCTTCGACAAGCAAGAAAGCACAAACTATGAGGGGGGGCGTATTTCAACAGGTGAACTTTACGAGTGCGCCTTTCTGCCCATTTCAAGACCTGCATTGCATTGCGAGGGATAGTGGCATCAACGCCCCCTGTAACGATGGGCGCTGAAAAGAAATGCATTTATTACTATTAAAAGAAATTAAATAAACTTCTATTTTCTTAACTCGTCACGAAAATATGAAATTGGACAGGAATTTTATTTTCGTTGAATGAATCTAACTGTATCGCTTGAATTAAAAAAACGCTTTTTTTTTCTTTTCCAATGTTTGTTCCCTCCGAACATAGCCGCGCTTCAATCGCTCCTCCCATAACCCCCGTTGCTGATGTCGGTGACAATCTGTACTGAACCGCTTTTCGCCCGAAGCTTCGCGGCCTATTTGGATCGACCTTCGCGGCCGCACCGTCCTGGTTTGCGCCATGGCTCCCAGTGACGATACCTCGTCTCCTTCCACTCCTGCGACCGCGACAACAACGTGTTATATACAGCGCAAAGTCAGCTATTTAGCGCTCAGGATGAGATTTTTCAGAAAATGAAGCGAACGTATATTTATTGAAGAAAATATTTTTCGCTGATGTAGAAGTCTTGTTCTCCACACACGCGATGGCGCGCCGTAGCTCGTTGTCCCGGGCGCACATTAAACATGATTTCACCTCTTTTTTTGTCACAGCTAGTAATTGTCTGACGAATAATTTATTAATTGTAGGATTGCGGACGACGCCTTGCGATACCAGGGGAACACGCAGCACACGCCGACGATCGACGAGACTTGCAACATGGACGGTACGTAGGCGATTGTCACTCGACTTCACCACAAATATGGCGGATAGCCCCTACGGTTACCGTGGTAGAGGTACATTTATTGCGTATAAAGATGCACTTTACCAGCGCGGCCAATGCGGTTTCCGCATCAGCCAGCATATAATGTCCTTACTAGGACATTTGTGCGTATCTAAATGTATGGAAATTGATACATAATCAATGGAGACAAAGTTTTTGAATGAATTTCTTCGTGTATCGGTGGTCTGGCAAAGCATGCTCCTGAATGATAAGGGCAGAAGCCGAGGCTGTACAGTAGAGCGCGATTTGAAGGTTATCGTGCGAGCGTCGACTAGCCTAGCACTCCAGACACCAGGCGGCTGGTTTTGGAACAGAAAAAATCATGATTTCGCACTCTTCTATCCCTCGTTCGCTGTTCCATACAACAACCATCACCCCTGCGACAAACTCGCCGCCCTTTCTCTCAAGTCTAAGCTTTCCATTTATTGCGATAAAGTGTGGACTTGGTTACCTCGTATCTTCACGGGCGATAACAAAATTGGTGGGAAAGATCTGGTAAAGCCAGCGCTTGGCAATTCTTGATTTTAACGACTTTGAACTTGGAAAAAATATATCAACGCAGCATCGCCTCGTCTATCGCCTTTGTTGACCAATAAATTTCGGCAAAACATTTTTATTCAGGCTATATAACTGCTGCAGTGATCGATGCGATCCCAGACCACTTGTCGCAAGAAAAATGCCACGACAACTTACGGCAGAGGAGCGCTAAGAAATTGCTTCATTGGGAAAGTCCCAGCGAGAGATATCCCGGCAGGTGAACCGTCCTCAGAAGACAGAAAACCGCATTCTTCGAGCGTTTAACAGGGAGAACCGCTTGGAAGATGCCCCGCATCAAAGGAGGCCTGGAGGAACAACTGAGGAGGAAGACGCTCTGATAATAGCTGGCGCCATCAACGTTCCATTCACGACAGCGAAGAAAATCAAATAAGAACTTGACCTTCGCCTAAGCCTTTCGTTCATCCGAAAGAGACTTAACGCTGCGGGGCTTTAAAGCCGCGTGGCTGCGAGAACGCCAATTTTGACCAGCGAACATCGCAGGAAGCGTCTGGACTTTGCGCATCGGCACGAAACATGGAGCGCTGAGGACTGGCAACACGTCATGTTTAGTGACGAATCGACATTCACTACCTGCTGGAACCAGCGACTCCGTGTTTTGAGATTCGATGGCTGCCGGTAAGATTTACTTTTCTTGATATCATTTCACACCTAACTTTCCACCTAACTTTCTGCTTCCCCCTGCTACGCTTTCCTTCTCTTAAGATCCAGCCCGTTACCCATCCCTTAATGACCATTGGTTGTCTTACCTTCTCATTACCTGCCTTGTTCACGCCCATTTCTTCTTGATTTCGACTGAAATGTCATTAACTCGTGTTTGTTGTAGAATAAGAGAGATATTGGAAGTGAAAGACGGGGACATGAAGTTTTTTGAAGCAAACAAAGATTGAGTAACCGCACAAGCATGCACCAAACGTGGCTTTAGGACCGGCATATCATAGCGGAATTTCAGTCGAAGGGCGAGTATGTGTGCAAACCTAAAATCTGTGGTTTCTAGCTAGAAAATATGCACGTCGCTCTGAAATTATTCACCTCTGTATATCACCACCTGCAAATACCTTAGCAGCTTTCGCTTAGTTTCTCATTATATTGTGGTAACTGCCTTGTGAGTGTTTTGGTTATTAAATTCGATGCATCTATTTTATTGCAGCTATGACGATGAAAACGTCCGCGATGTCACAGCAAGCAGGCGTGTCTCGGTGAACGTCTGGGGTGCAATAACCTACGCCGGTCTGGGTTCGCTCTTCCGCATCCCAGGGAGGCTCACGGCCGAAGTCTACAACGAGATTATCGACGCTGTTCTCCTTCCTTTCGCCGTGAATGGACCTTTCCCTGACGGGTGTTTTTATTTCCAACACGACGGCTGCTCTGTTCACACTGCATCCTCAATGAAGGAAAATCTGAACAAGTCTGGAATTGCGCAGCTCCTGTGGCCGCCAAAGAGCCCCGACCTGAACACAATCGAAAATGTTTGGTGTTTAATGAAGGCACGGTTGGCTCGCTCCACCTTGACGAACACTGACGCAGACACTATGGGGGCAGCCGTTGAGAGGGAGTGGAACGAATGTCCTCCAACAGGACCCAGAACTGGCAGAATCTCTGTTCGCTTCTATCCTGACAAGGATAAAGGACGTGAAAGAAAGAATGGGCGCCGCGTTGAGGTATTAGGACCGAGGTCAAAGGGTCAAGCCTGGGATAACGCATAAGAAGCATTAGTCTCTTTTGGAAGCCAATAAAGAAGGATTGAAATGAATTTGCGCCTAATGAACATTAATGGGTAAGCAGCGATGACACGGCCATTTTCAGAGGTAGTTCGTTGCTTAGCCCTCTCCCTATACGATGCCACTGACGTTGAAAATGAAATAATTCTTCACACAACCATCAGTGAAATTCGCAGCACCATTTCGAAACCATAGCAGTCAGAACAGATATCGAAACAGTTAGCGTTCATCGAAATTCAAACGCCTTAGTGACTCTGCCGTTACTCGTTTGTCTCTTATTTATGACCCGCTGCTCAGACTTGGCGACAGCACACACTCTAATCCCGAACGCATTGTCTGATCTCGGCCTCATGGACCAGCTTGCACAAGGGCATCCTTTCATCGGTGATGATTTCACTCTGCTTCGCACATGTGTAACTACAGAGCTTTCAAGGGAACATCACAATTAGGTCTATTTTTCCTATTTATGCATAATATCTATCCATATTTAGTGCAGTTATTCAAATCATTATACTGCGTCCTCAACTGTATTTTGTTGACCTAACGGAAAGACTTATTCAGTGAACGCCCTCACATAGCCATCTCTTGGGCCGTAAATAGTTCATCAATTCCACGTCTATCACAGTCACGCACACGCACACATGAAGAATTTCAGACCTTTATAGAACTCTTCAATGTATTAGGAGGCATTCGCGAAAAGCAAAATCATTGCGCTGTAGTTGATTCCGAACTTCCGCAGACATGTGTTGCAGCAACTGCAGGAAAAGTTGAAACTGAGAATATCAACCGCAAGGTTCATTCCCACGAATGCCGTTTGTCGATTTTAAACAACGGGAGCGCTCATCCTCTGGTCGCTCCTTGCAACAGTGATAAGATGGATCGTGCTGTACTCAGAAAGACAAGAAAATCGTGATGCGCAGGGACAATCGGACAGTTCTCGACGACCGCATATAAACCACATTCCTTTTTAAAATGTTTACGACATACCTGGCTACAATATTTCGTCATAGTACAATTGGCGGCGCGAAAGCTAGGAAAAATAAGAGAGATCGAGCATCTTATCCAAACCGGTGTTTTTACTTTCCGCGTCCTTCTTCGTTTTCCTTGGTTGGAGCCTTCGAAAATAAAATTTTAAAAAAGGGGAGAGAGGCCGCACATAACTGACGCATCGCGGGCTTAAGCTAATGTTCTTGGTCACTCATTCTTTCTGGCTCAGCAGCAATGACGTTACATAGGCTAGATACAGCTTCGTAGCGTCCAATTTCAGACAATACCGAAGAATACGTCGTGCGCACTACGATCACTGCCTCTTCGCAGAACAAAAAAAAACTGATAGCCCAGCAGGGAGTGACGGCTGCTGAAGGAACAGCGAAAAGAGTGAGGGTAGCTGGCCTGATACCTCCCTCGCCTGGGCAGAGAATTCTGGGCCATGGCGCTGTTCATGTTCCCGGTCGAAACTCGCACGATAACCTTCAAATCGCACTCGACTGTACATTCCATGCAGTGATTCTCTCGTAAATGAAGTCATCACTCGACCATTGGTCGACAATTTTATTTGCACAGTAGTATCTCAGTGGGTTTGAGCTGTTAACATCTTGATGTTTTCCTTAAAGCGAGCTGGTTGACAAAGCAAGTGCTTTGATGCAAATTCCGTGTGTGATGTCTAATTACAGCGGCGCTTCAGATAGACATCTGAAGCGCCGCTTCAGATAGACATACTTTGATGCCTGAGTGGTGTTGTTACGATTTAGTAACTGTGTGAGAATCGCTCACCAATAGCATGTTAAGAGCAGCAGACGTATCCCGCTGCTGCCGAATGCAGAAGTAACGGAGCGCAATTTGATGCACCCCAAAACAGCTTATATTGGAGCTCTTGGTTCCTTCATACTAAGCACGCCAAGCCACACCCACAGCATAAAAAAAACCTTCAAAAATTAATGAAAATGTAACGCAAGGAGCACATAAAACTGTTGGGTAGTTCGCCCTCTGTTGGCATAAATCTTTACCAAAGAAACCAAATATGCGCTTCTGAAACCCCAACATTATTCATACTGACAGAGTAACAATTGCAGCACGCAACGATTACCAGTGAGTCTGCAACTGCTTCCAAACTGTAACGCTTTGCTTTATTAAGAAAATTTACGCCATACTGAGACACACTTCCAAACTGAACGTTCTTTTCTGTAAGGTGATTAGCTTTCCTTGGGTACGTCAAGCATTATTTTATTTTGTAAAGATTGGATTAGCTTTGTAGACGATCACAAGGAAGAAGACGGGACAGGCGCAAACTAACGTGTTGCAAATTGATGATCCCTTTGCCAGTAAGAATTCTGAAGGTGTTATTTCGCTTCTGCAGACAGCTGACTCAATCGAATTTGGGTTCTCCGTTGATGTAGAATATTTATTCTACTCCATACCCCACCAGCCACTTTTTGAATCAGTGCGCAGCTGCATTGAAACTAACGATGTCATAGGTTTCCAAAATTCAACAGGCATCTCGGTAGGGAGTTTCCTGGCGCTTTGGAAATTTTATCTCAGTGATGACCTTTGACAACCAAACGCTTGTGCAGCGACAGGGAGTGTCCATTGGGTCGTGCGTAGCATCTTTCATACAATATTTGTTTATCGAGTATTGACCGCACCTTATTTGGCGTACTTGAGAAAGACAAAGTAGTACATGTTTTTAGGTATGTTGGCGATTTTCTTGTGCTGCTGAAGGGACGAAATGATTCTATGTATGACGATGCCATTGCAGACATTTTAAATCTCTTTGAACATAATGCCTTAGGTCTAATCTTTACACATCAACTCCCTGTCAATAACATTCTGTAGTTCCTTGACCTCAAGCTTACCTTTGGTAATGAGCACGTTTGTTGCTGTTTCGGCCCCCGCACACAAAAGCAACTGTTACCCTATGATTCGGCTCACTCTAAAATCACCAAAAGGGTCATTGCTAAATAGATTATCGAGCAATCTCTGAAAAAGTCATGTGCACATGCCTTGCAGGCCAGCTTCGGCATGCAAATTTCCAGGCTGGCAGTTGTTTAAAGGCTCGAAAAGAGGCTAAAAGCGCCTCGAAAAGTAAACACTGATGCTGCCAACAAAGCTTCAAAGCCAGTCGTAATCTCTTATGTTCATAGAACTGCACAAAATCGGAAGATAGCAAACAAGTACGATGTCCCTCTCGTTTTCTCGGCTCCCTGCAAGCTGAATCACCTTTGCGCCCGCATTGGGAGACTTCACGCCAGACAGAAGTAAGGTGGCTGTGGCGTGAAACACAAGAACCCCCATGTAGATTGCCAAGTTGGCGTTATTTATCAGATTCCCCTGACATGCAGCAAAACCTACATAGGCCAGACGGGCCATTGTGTGAACGTGCGAATCTGTGAACACGAAAGGTCTAATAAAAAGCGGGAGCTATGTCATTCACCCATGCATTGCCTAGATCATAAATACAGGTCTCTGCTCAACCAGGTTACGATCCTGCGCAAGTGCAGTAACGAAAAAGCACGGGAACTTCTAGAGGGACATTATATAAAAAAGAAGGGACAAACATGCATCAGTGACACATCGATCATACTTTGCAATAGGGAGGCACGTTTCCTAGAAAATATGATTAGCCGAGCCAAGCCATTGTTTTTTTTCTGATTTTGTGTTTTTTTCACTTATCTGCGGCTGATACTCTGATTCGCCTGTGCTGCATGAACTGATATTTAAGTGTTTCCCTCCAATAAACCTCAGTTGTTAGTTTGCGCCTGTCCAGTCTTCTTCCTTGTGATCGTCTACGAAGCGCATTCAATCTTTCCAACTAATGAACCAACTTGCCCAACAACGCATTCTGCTAAGCATTATTCGCCCTGCCAGCATCTGCGCAACCTCTCTCGCAGGCCTGATGAACGTCGTGACATTAACGGCGCAACTTATAAAATTGAGAATGCCAGAGAATAAAAAAAATGAGTTGCTTAAGTTACGCCTATGCTATCACACTGTAGTTCATTCGAAGTCAAATATGAAACTCAAATCTTTAGTTCCTGTGGTTGGGAATCCGCGTTGAATATTTTTCCTTGCACACGAAGGGGCATAGGCACTAACACATATGGCTGTAGTAATGCCATCAAGATTCTTCGCCAATTCCCCCTGCATTCATATTATAAATAAAGGTGCATACAAAAAATACTGCACCTTTCTGCAGTTTTAATGGTAATTGCAGTAGCATCGATGGTCATCCTGAGGAGGGTTCTGCCGTAATTGCCGCCTTTTAGGTGTCTCGCGGTATCCTTCTAGTTTCACGCAATTTCTGAGCCGTTATATGGACGATTTTCACCTAGCCACAATACCTGCAGCGCAATCCATATAATGCACACATTTAACGTGCTTTGAGGCTTTCCGTTGCATAGTTGCACATATACGCACATATGCCAATTGAGCAATCTTTTTGAAAGTTGTCCTATATTTTATTTATGGGCTTCACAGGAGCATTGGCGAGTACAGCCGTTTTAGTGCTCCTAATGAGCTCGTAAACCTGCGGTGCTTACAGCCGGTGCTTATGAACTTCAGCTACACGAAGCACCAAATGGGGTTCGGATAACCACATTCCGTAAGGCGAGTACATATTTTGATGAAGCACCTGTGTCATTGAAGGTCAATAAATTTAGGGCATACGTCATACAAAAAGTCTAAATCCCTCGGTAGAAATGCGTCCTCTCACTTTTTCATTGTCGTCCTCTGCGTCGGGCTATGTCTTCTCGTAATAGATGACCAGTAAGCAAGAACTTTGTGAAGCATCTAGTGTGCTTAATACGGGATAGCACAGCAAATATATTGGTTCAAAAGTTTCACGGACAAGACACCGACATGTCGTTTTTCACTAGGAGCACTGCCGTGCACATGTTCTGCCCGCTATTTGAGACGAAACATGATAGACATCACTAGAATCGAACGCTGCACAATCTTGATGGTGCTCGCCTTCTTCATCGCCACGAAGTTATTGTGTGTATTTATGACATACTTGCTAAAAGAAGAACGCACCGTGTACGGAAGCACAGTAATAAAGTATCCATACCACTAAAATCTTCTTGCCTTGCACCATAAGCATAAAATATCTATTTCTCATGAATTGCCCTTGCACTACAGCGAATGAACACCTTTACTAAACCTTTATGCCATACAGGTGTCACTGACAATGGCAGCTCAAGTTGCCAGCACCTGGGGTCCATCAGGAGCAGCGATAAGGCAGTGCCCAGCCCAATTTGCGCTGGCATGGAAGTAGCATCAGCCAATTTTGGAGGCGGCGCCCCGTAAGTTCACATTCAGAAAAGTTCTATTTAACCGCAACTCAGGCGAGGGATGGTTATCCGGTATAACAATGATGCCTCTACTCGGTAATTTCTCATTGGGAGGGCTAGCTCTGATGGCTGAAACAGCTACTGCAACAGCAGTTTAGACCTCTGCGCCGGCACAGCCTGCCTTGCCAAACTTGATGGTTCCAACACTGCGACCGGACACATCACGGCAGCGTGCACACCCCATGCCGCAAACACGAAGCTACACAAGCTCGCCCGATTTTCCATCCTGTTAACACGCCGCAATGTGCGGTACATCTGCAGGCTTGTAACCTGCTTACTCACTCCCCATTATGGAATATGTAAAGGTTGTGAAGGAGAGGCGCTCATCGGAGCCGAGGCTCATGAAGCGAAATAGGGTTTTCCTGCTTTCCTGTAAGATTCCTATAGGAATTACTCTGGCACTGACGCGCTTGTGCGAGGGGTAAATGTTGCGATGATTTGAATGACAAATATCAACTGCTGTTCTGACAATATGGTGTCGGCGCAAATAAAACACTTTACCTCAGGATTTACTACATAAGTACATTGCAAAAGAGAAATTAATGTGCTTGGCAACACTGTACGAGCATTGAAGCTTGTGGCATTTAATGAAATAGGATAATATCGTAACTGAAGCTGTTGCTTTTTAAGATTCGTCAAGTACTTAAGAAAACGTTGACAAACTCCAGTAACAAAATTACAACTTTATAACTCAGCAGTGAAAACACCGCCACAATTAAATCAGCTGCACCAAATAACACATTTAAAGCGTCCAGAATTCATGTGTTACACAGCGCTCTGAAATTTTCTGTTTTATGGGTAGATCATTCGCCAGTACTCGGGCACATGGTATAGATTTCAAGGAAATTTCAAATGAATATAAAGAAAGTTGTCCGCTAAGGATGCTCCAAGATTGATAGATTGATTGATAGTTCTAATTTCTTCATTAAATAATCCGGTCTTGATGCTGGCCAAGCTGGCATTATTTGAAACGACGTGCGAGCTAATACCACACGACTCGAACCAAACCACAACATTGCATGAGTCGTGTATACAACCACTATACGAATAAATAAAAGTAAACAAGTAAAAAGCACATTACCGCAACAATAGCGACCAATGTTCATCTAGTGCTTAGCGTAGACATTTCAAACGAGCAACTGGCTGTACAGGAGACGTGCACCATACGCGCCGTCTCTGTTCTATTGCCCGTTGTATTTTTCTTCACTAAACGGTTGAAAAGATATCATGCCAGCAATGCCTTCACTTAAAGCTTGCAGCGTTCATTACCTTACAGAGAAAAACAAAAGAAAATACAAACTTTTTTTGTAGCATATTTCATTCATTGTACATAAAGAATGAAGCATTTGACGTATCTGTGCTTACCTCGTATTGACGGAAATGATTGTGTGTGTGTCGTTCTCGCGATGCCTTCGGTAGGTAAGGTGTGCTGTTCGAATGTGAGTCAAATATTAAATGACTTCATACAAACAGTGCAGAAAAACTTGAACCCAGAAGTTTCTCATTGTATTCGATATGGAAGGACTTGAGTGAATACGTATGATGTCCGACGGGAAGTCATTCCACCTACACTGGTCAGAAATAAAGCGAATAGTTCATCTTTGCGCCATTTCCATTTATTAAAGCAAGAGCATCAAGGGGCTAATTACAATGGCTTAAACCCGCAAAAAGTCGGCTCTTGTGCAGTAAGAGAAAAATATCATGTTTAGATCGGCTAAGCTTCTTATCTAACCACAACTACCACGCATTTTTTCTACGTTCGAGTTGCAAGAAATACCAAAAGCACGCTTTACTTATTACAGTATGTGTAGCCTATGTGATACACGTAACGTTATTTCTTATTTTCAAGTTTACACACACAGATATACCATCAAAGGCAGCAGTGTTCAATTTACGCCAAACTAGACTCCCATGGAGCGCCATGATTAAGTACCTCAAGTTAGCGCTAAGGTTCAGAAAGTCACCTTATCATCAACGCAGGATTTAATTTGTCAACCTCTCAATTGGCAAGATGTGTTTTTCTCGTCCTGTAAGAAGAGTCGGCCATTTTGAGCTTCTTTGTCTGTGTCCTTGCAGGAATGCACCTGGAACCGCGGGAACGAAACAGCGAGGGTTGTGCGGTGTCTGTGGCAATGTTTACAGCAGGTCGGATGCTTTACAGGGGCACGCAGAGGCACCCACGGATGACACAGCCCACATTTGCAAAGCATGTGATCAATTGTCTGTGAAGAGGTCTAAATTTGTTGATCATTGCCGCAACCGTATTGACAAAAAACACAAATGCAAAACCTGTGGTAAAGAATTCCACTGGGCAAGTCACCTAGCTGTACATTACCGCACGCACACAGACGAGAGACCCTACAAATGCGAAACCTGTGGTAAACAGTTCCACCGGGCAGATCACCTAGCTGTACATTACTGCACGCACACAGACGAGAGACCCTACAAATGCGAAACCTGTGGTAAACAGTTCAACCGGGCGCATCACCTAGATGACCATAGGCGCACGCATACAAACGAGAGACCCCACAAATGCCAAATATGTAATAAATCGTTCAGGCGGTCTACTCATCTAGATGGCCATAATCGCACTCATACAGGCGAGAGACCTTACAAATGCCAAGTATGTCATAAATCGTTCCGGCAGTCTAATCACCTAGATGCACATTACCGCACGCACACAGACGAGAGACCCTACAAATGCAAAATCTGTGATCAATCGTTCCGCCAATCCCATCATCTAAATATTCATAAGCGCACGCATACAGGAGAGAGACCCTAAAAATTCCAAATATGTGATAAAAGGTTCCGGCAGTGTTGTCGGCCAGGTAACCACAAGCGCGCGCACACAGGTGAGAAACCCTACCTTTGTAAATGATGCGGTAAATCATTCAGACAGGCGGCGTATCTCCGTGAACATGAGCCCGCGAACGCAGAGGAGAAATGTTGTGTATGCCGAAAATGTGCTAAATCATTCTAAAGCAAATATAATCTCATGAGATATGTAGACTCGCAATGTGGAAGCAGCGCTTTCGTTTGCGAAATCTGTGATCGATCTTCTCAGAACAATTCAAATCTTCTTCGTCACCGCCGAACAAACCATGTGGATAAAACACCGTATGAGTGTACGCAGTGTGGATGTCGTCTTGCAGACAAAGAAACCCGCGATAGGCATGTGTGCCAAAAGGAACGCAAGATGTGAAAGATGCTGTCTGGTTTTTCGAAATTACGTGACAAGACCTTGTCGCCAGAAGTAGTCGGGGTACTTCAATGTCAAGAAATACTGCTTGACCTGGCCAGCGCTCACTCTTCCATGAACTATGTTGTAGGGGAACGTTGCCTTATCAAACTGATTTCAATACAAACCCTAACGGGCTGCAGGATTGTGTTTTGTGTAAGTAGAGGGTTGAGGGATGTGTCCACAAAAGATCCTTGACCCCCATTTGTTTAGAGAAACTTCTTGTGCAGGTCGCGTGACAGTGTACCAGCAAACAAGCTTTAATGAACCATATTCGTAGTGATTTAGTAGCGTAAACTGAATGGAATATGTCTCTTTAAAAATCATTTGAGAAAGGAGGTACTGTATTCTTGTCTACTAAAAAGTAATTTCTGCCATTAATCGAGGTCCAAAGGCCTAGTTGCCTTCCAGAGAAAGCACTTGCAGCTGCTTTTACGACAATGCATAACTACATCGTACGCGCACAAAAAGTATTTGCTTGAAAGTTTGTTCAATGCAATGACTGTTCTTTGGCACGTGTATACATACCGGAGATGTTTGTTCTATACCATAAAATAAGCTTATGACGGTAGTGAGAAAACACTACATTCACTTCATTTGGAACTTCGCTATGCGACATGGTCTCCCACTAGGAAAATTTTTAGTTTTGTTTTATTGTGGCGGAACTTCTGAAGTTCAATCGATAGTTTTTTATCAACACGGAAGTCGTCTGTTTTAACTCGGACTGCTCTCTAGCTGCAGCTGTAAAATATTTTAGCCCGATGTGACAAAAGTATCTGTGCAAAAATGAGAATAAAGGCTTGACATGACAAGTTTTCATATATGTTTGCACACTTGTACTTTTTTTCCCTGTGAACGCGTTTCACCAGCTAAGAAATATTTGGTTACCCCTCAGTGCAAGACGCACCTGCAGTATCAGAGCCTTCTCGATCTTTTTCACCAATTATACACTTTTTTTTATGTTGTAGTCCAACCTTTCGTAATCAAACTGAACGCGCAATACGAATACAAATGTGCATTCTTGAAGGCTTGCAACCACCAACGATTACGCTACAATCTCCAACGAATCATGCATGAATATCCGACAAACTTGAGCCGTCAATCACTTATTCGACGATTGACGTCTACGCTTTCAACTATCTTTCTGCCCGAGCGTAAGTCGTTTTGTGCCTTCCCGTTCCCCGATTAGAGAGTTAGTTGCGTGACTCAGCGGTCCTACTAGTGTATTGTTCACCGTCACCACAACGTGGCATCTCGTAGAGGTGCATGTTGTCACCGAATACACCCAGCAAGCCATGAAAACAACGTAAACATTGTCATCGGCTAACGAGCTTGCCACAACCTACGACTAACGCCCGAGTGCCCTCGTCTGGCCGAGAATACCAGGAAGATCATGGCCCCATCAGCAGTCCCAATGACAATCCTTGTGTCAACAGCAACGATCGCGCTACAAGCCAATGGAGCCACTGTTCTTCTACGGATCATCGTTTAAGATCCTTAAAGCTGGTTGGAAACAAGCATAAATCGGCACATATGAAAAATGAAAGTGAGACTAGCTGCGTCACGTGGTTTTAAATACGAGACTCCTGCATAACAGCGTAGGAGCTGTTTTGCAGGGACTTCCTACAAACATTCACGAGCGTCCGGCGCACGGAACCGGTCAAAAACGTGGTATGCTCTACCGAATGAGCACATCGCGATCTTCACGCAAGGTATCAACCGTCTGTTAGGCACGCCGACCCAATCATGTCGGATAAGAAAGCGTGTTTCCTCAATCGCGGTTGGAGGCAAGAGATTTCCGCCGGACTGATTCGTAAACTGGCTAAGACCGTCGCAAAATTTCCAACAGAAGCCACATCGACAAGACGCTGGAAATGCGCACTCGGCAGCATAGCCGCCTAGTGCTTTCGCTGAAGTGAAAAATACAGCTACTAGGCTCCGACACGCTCCCAAAGCCCATCGGAGCCGTTGTACGTGAATATGTGCATAGGATGTTCTGTTCGACGCTGCCTCAAGTAGCCTTAATTGCGGACATAGTCTGAGGGCCTATCCAGCAGTCATGAGTCCCGGCGCCTACTTATTTTTTTTCATTTATTTGTTCTTTAAGACCTACAGCTGTCTCAGGTGCTGCATCAAAAGGCAGCATTCTTTCCTGACAAAGGCTGCAGTAACTAGAGCATGTTGACACTGCAGCAAACAGCACAAGTATTACAATTTTCAAAATATAACATGTCAAAACAATAAAGGATTCGAATCTTAATCGGAACATGTTTGAGCTTGTTCTTCGCTGGTCAAGCAGGCAGTGATGACCTATGACGCTGTCATCCGCTGTCGACGTCCCCCTCCGAGCCCGCACCAGAGTGTTGGAACTCTTTGATTCCGTCGCCTAGTTGCCGCCACCAACCCAGCCGTCCATCAGAAATGCAAGCCATCGTTAATGCAGGCCACGTCTACTGTCGATAACCATATCGTGAGATGGGACTTCCATCTTTCGCGCGCTAAATCTCCGCATCCATAGCGAGGTGAGCGACCACGTTAAATTCCTAACTACTTGACTGCAATTCGGGGAATAGCCCGGTGACTTTCCCGATCGCCCTGTCCGCGGCACCAACTCTCATTGCATTGCACCAACTCCCACAGTACACTGGCCCAATACGTTGCTAGTATTGTCATGAACCCATATTCGGTAGACTGCACGACGCAGCAATCTGCAAGACGTAGCAACGACACGCTGCAATTTCGACTAACCTCAGAAGGAAAAACACGCCGGCAACAGAGGATGTGAGGTAACTGCGAGGCAATGCGATCTAGACTTCATTCGACGCAACGAAATAACTAACGCAGCAATAATTAGAAACCTCGAGGTGTACCACGATGGTCACACAGTCGCCGCTTTAGTGGACACAGTAGCCGACTACTCCGTCATGAGTGAATCGTTCACTGTGCCGTCGGTAAAAGTTGTGATTACATGGTAAGGCCTCCGAATCGAGGAAGCTGGACGTCAGCTGATAACGCCGATATGCAATGCTACCGCACGTCACCGTAGAAGAAAATCTTGACGTCGCCACCTTACTGCAGCATGCCGAAGAAGCACTACAATCTTCCTGCCTACGCGTCACGTACTAGTCAAGGACTGACAGCCGAAGCTACAATCTTCGACGAAGATATGAGAAGCAGCAGCCCAGCGATCGTGTTTGAGCTTGGACCCCTATACACCGATGTGGACTGAGTGGAAAGCTATGAAGCGCTCGCATGTATCGGAACATTCCCGGTCATCTTCGCTGATTGTATTTGTCAGCTGTGTTGTAACGGGGCCTTTTGCAGTTAGATTGCATGCGTGAGGCGAACAGTGTTGTACATTCTGGAAGGCACACGAGCACATGCGATTACGCTGGAATTTTTGACTAATCATTTATAAATAGCCGACTCGCTTGAGGCGCAAATCAGCTTTACGACGATCGGCACATGTTCTTGGCGCTTGCATATTGCATGGCTGTGACTTCCTTTGTGGACACATGTTTGTCCAATAAAGAGTTGATTCCTTGACTCACGCTTATTGCTACTGTGCTTCTGACCATCCCTATAACGTGACCACATCGAGAAATAACGATTATCATAGCCTTAATTTATTCGGTATTTTCAGAGCTTCTAGGCGAAGGCGTCTTGCCAGATATACCAGATTGGCTCGTTTTGGGGTGTTCTCATTGGCATGCCCGACCCCCGCCTTTTGTCTATCTTTTTTAGCGCGTACCCGCCGCCTGCCGACCACTTCGGGGTCGGTCGATTCACGCTCGGTCTGCCGCTGCTTGCGGTGCTGCCCAGCCCTTCTCCCTTGGCGCTCGGCCTCTCGATCGACAGGTGAACAGATACATCCATAGCGCTCACAGAGCCCGGAGCAACAGCCAGAGGATGCGAACCCAGCGCGCCTCTTTGTACCTCACCCTGCAGCCGCGCGCTCCTCCTTTCTACCTGCAAGCGCCCTCTGCGTGCACTCGGTTCCATCTTGCAGCTCGGCAGCCTCTGACTTGACCTCGCTGAGTTCACAAAGTGGATTGTGCGCTTGCGCGTAAAAACCTCTCATCCAGGTGGAAGGCGTCTGCATTAAGTCGCAATGCTCCCATTGCAGATGTACTACCGGCGACAAATTAAACGCGGATGGCGGCGCACGTGTCCGCTTTTAATTCCAAGCGGGAAAGCAAACGTCAAAGAAAACAGAAGCGACAAAATTGCTGTATAGGCCGAGCGTCATCGCGCAGTGCGGTGCAACAGGGTGTGCGCAGCTGTCGAAGTTGGTGACTGGCCGTCGGCGCGCCCTATACCTACAGTTATGCTTCAAACGCGCTGTCCACTGTGCGCGTCTCATTTGACGCCCATAGCACAACAATTTAGCGCATTATTGCAACGGAGAAGAGGGGACACGGACCGAAAGGCAACGACATACATAACTAGGCTTTGTTCAGATTGCTACAATACACATGGAAATTTGGAAACATGTGCAATAAAGTAGTAAAGCAGGAAATTAAAACTTTTCCTTGGATATGCGAATCGTCATGATGCTATTTAGGAGCACTGATAAGCGAAAAGAAAAACCTTTTCCGACTACCGCTCACGCTGAATTACACGGTTAAAGACGATTTTTCTGTAGAACGCGTGCTTACCATGTCCGCGAGTCTGTGATGGTGACCAATTGTACAGCGAAATGGAAATGTCTACGCATATTCGACCGGGCATACTGCAGTATATCCTGTAACGTGCAAGATCACCAGCAGAGTTTGGAATTTTTTTTTTTCAGTGATTCTACTCGTTGATTTAGTTGTTACTATAAAATATTGCCACGAGATCATCTGTGCTCAACCACGCTGAAGACGAAGACGACGACCTCGAGTGTGCAAGCGAACTGCTAGATAAGAAGCCTGAACTGAGCACTTGTCCTAATTGTCTCGATTAAACACCACTCTCCGCTCTTATCTCAAGTGAGCCGTGACACTGGTGGAGGTGCGGGGTATCGCATCATCGCCTAATGATAGGGACGACTCCTGCGAGTAGCCCTGCATCCAGCCCTTCAAGACATAATCCACGCATCGAGACAACAGTGCGCCGCGCAAGCCGCCACCTGCAAGGTCTTTGCCCGGAATTCGTCCTCTTGCAAGGAACGTTGTCAGCGACCTCGCCGACTCGGGAAAAGGTGCTTGCAGGTCCAACACAGGTGACTGTTCCAAACAATCTAGTGCCCACAAACTTCCACGGTGACACATATGAAGACGCCGAAGACTGGCTGGACCAGTACGAATGCGTAGCTAAGGTCAATCAGTGGCGTCCGGACCAGAAGCTTTCCAATGTGTACTTCGCTCTTGAAGGTAGCGCAAGGACGTGGTTCAAAAACCGCGAGGCACATTTGACAACGTGGGACGAATTTCGCCGTCGGCTACTTGATACATTCGGAAGCACTGATCGCCGAGATAATGCACAACGCCTTCTCGAGATGCGCATTCAGAAGCCCAACGAAAGAGTTTCGATGTTTGCCGAGGACGTGTCTCGTTTGTTTCACCGCGCGGATCCCAACATGCCTGATTCGAAGAAGCTGAGCCATCTCTTGCGCGGCGTCAAAGAACAGCTATTCGCTGGTCTCGTGCGTAAGCCGCCCATAGCAGTGTAAGAATTCATTAAAGAAGTCACAGCAAAAGAGCGTGCGCTACAGCATCGTTGCCGGCAATACGAACGCCTGACTGACGATGCGCCTGCAGGAGCCGCAGTACTTACAGTGACAGACGAGATCTCGCTGCGTCAACTAATAAGAGAGATTGCGCGCGAGGAGATAGCGAAGTAAGCTGTGATACCGAAGCATTTTAGTGTTGCTTCGGTCGCTGAAGTTGTCCGCCAAGAAATCCGGCAAGCATTTGCATCTCCTGAGCCACTCCTTGAACTTCGTCCCGAGAGGCGCTCCAAGCCGCGCGCATACAGCAACGCAGATGCTGTCCGTCGCACGCTTTCTACCGTGCCAGTACAGCAGTACCACCAGCGGCCACCTGGAGCTGTCTGCATACAGAGGGAGCATTTCAGGCGACCCGAGCTTCGCAGGACCGACGTATGGCGAACTGCTTTTCGCCGACCATTGTGTTTTTACTGTGGTGAAGCAGGGCATTTTATCGTTTCCGCCCTCATCGTCAGAGTGGCATCCAGGAAATGTCACCTGCCACTCCGCCACAGTTTCCAGAGAGTCATCCACGCATCAACGACAGTGTCACTCGGAAACAAGGTAGCTCAGCTAATCTCCGGTCGCGCTCGCCTTATCCGTTATGTTATTCTTCGCCGAACTGTCGCAGTTTCGCCGACGTGGTAAGAGGCCACTCTCGAAGCCCACGGTGGGCAAACTGAAGTCAGCGACCTCAGGGGGGAAGGCTGCAAGTCGTCGAACCGCCCAAGATCCCCCATTATTACTGAGAAGCGAGCAGAGCAAGCCGGAGAAATGGAACGCCGACGGATTTGTGAGTGCCGACCTACTCTTAAAGATTGATGGCCACAACGTGACAGCTTTATACTGGTGCAGACTTTTCAATAATGAGTGAGCAGTTGATAGGCCGGCTTAAGAAAATCAAAATGCAGTGGACGGGCCCTTACATGCGAAATGCCGGGGGCTAGATAATGACGCCTACAGAAAAATGCACTGCACGACTCCAGATAGGAAATACAGCTTTTGTCGCCACTTCTATGATTTTAAGTGTTGCAGATCACTGATCCTTGGAATGTACTTCATGCAGGAGTACGGCAGCATGGTTAAAACACGCTATGCCGAGATAACGTTGTCAACTAGTACAGACACGAGCCACAACGAAGAGCGCCAACGTACATCGTTACGTGTCGTCGACGACGACGTCTACGTGTTATCATGCAGTCTTGTCTCCGTCACTTGCGGAGAACGGTTTAACAAGGACGGTGTAGCCGAACAATTAACTGCACTTCTGTTCCATCAGGGTGTTGTCATCGCTCGGGGTATCGTCAGCCTAATCGGTTGTCGCACAGAGATACTTTTGACAAATTCCATCAATGAACGCCGGCACATCAGTAAAGACACCGCTGTGGCATACTTTGACGAAATTGACCACGTTCAACACTTCTTTGGTGTAAAAGAGGAATCGACCACCGATACGATGCCACATGCACCCGTCGTCGACGTTGACCCAGGTTTAGCGCCGCAACAGAAACAGTCTCAGGGAATTGCTCAACGATATTAAGGACTGCTTTTCTACAACGTCCCGAGTGCGTCAAACACCACTGAAAAAACACAGCATCATTATGGAAGAAACAGCAATACCCATCCGACAGCATCCGTATCCCGTGGCTGAGAAAGAGCGTGAAGCGATACAGCAGCAAGTCAAGAAAATGCTGGATGATGTCATCCAGCCGTCAAAAAGCCCTTGGGCAACGCCCGTGGTACTCGTTAAGAAGGATGGTAGCCGGCGGTTTTGTATCGATTATCGCAAGTTCAATCGGGTTACGAAAAAAAGATGCGTATCCCTTAGCGCGCATCGACGATTCCCTCGACAGGCTACGGCATGCAAGTTACTTCTCATTTATAGACTGAAAAGTGGATACTGGAAAATAGCGTCGATCAGCGGGATCGCGAAAAGACTACTTTTATTACGCCTGATGGGCTCTATGAATTCAGTTTTCCCTTTTGGTTTGTGCTTCGCTGCAGCCAAGTTCCGTACGCTAATGGATACTGTTCTGTCAGACCTTAAATGGAAGACTTGATTAGTCTACCTAGACGAGGTAATTGTTTATTCCGCCAAATTTGATGAACATCTCAGACGGCAACGGTCTGTTCTTCAAGCCATATGGCCCGCTGGGCTTACCTTAAAACCGGAAAAGTGCCACTTTGGCTAAGAAGAACTGCAGTTTTTGGGCCACATTGTAAGTCACACAGGTGTCACACCTGATCCTGAGAAAATCGCAACTCTCGCAAAGTTTTCAAAGCCTACAGACAAGAAGGCAGTTAGATGCTTCTTGGGCGTATATGCATATTGCCGGCGAGTTATTGCGGGTTTTGCACCCATCGCCTCACCGCTCACCTACCTAACCAAAGATGTCACGTTTGTGTAGGGCGAGGAGCAGCAGGCGGCATTCAACGATTTGCAGCCCCGTCAACAAACTCCGCCAGTTCTTGCCCACTTTGGCGTCGATGCGCCGACATTGATCCACACCGATACCAGCAACGGGGGTCTAGGCGTTGTCCTTGTTCAGCGGCAAGGCGGGGCTGAGCGAGTCGAATACCGTCACGTGCCGAGTCGAACTTCTCCACAACAGAGAAAGAATGCTTGGCTGTACCCATACATATACGACAGGCCATTTCTAATCATACGTGACCACCGTTCTCTTAGTTGGTTGACCAACATGAAAGATACATCTGCATGTTTGGCGCGCTGGAGCCTACGGCTTCGAGCGTACGACATGACTGTGGTCTATAAATCGGGACGGCAGCACTTAGACGCTGACTGCCTTTCCAGATCGCCGATCGATTCATCAGGCGGAGATGATGATGGATCGGCAGGGTTTTTAGGAGATATTGATGCGGCCACCATCTCTGAACAACAGCAAGAGCACCAGGAGCTCCCTTCACTAATTGATTTTTTAGAAGTCCGCACCACAAACAAGCCTGGAATGTTCTCAAGGCACCTGTCATCATTCTGTATACGCAATAGTTTTCTTTTAAGAGGAACTTCTCTTCAACAGGGAAGAGATATCTACTAGTCCTCCCTAAAACTCTTCGCAATGAAATATTGCAGGCCTGTCATGATGAAGTTACCTCAGGCCACCTAGGTTACGCAAGAACATTAGCACGGATCAAAGAGAAGTACTACTGGCGACGGCGCACAGCACAGGTGAATGGCTACGTTTGAACGTGCCTTGACTGTCAGCGACGAAACGTTCCACCTACGGAACCTGCCGGACTATTACATCCTGTTCCAGTGCCGGAAACACCGTTTGCACAAATTCGGATGGACCTTTTGGACCCATTCCCAATGTCTTCTGCCGGAAATAAGCGGATCATAGACGCGACAGATTACCTGACGCGATATGCTGAAACCCAGGCACTTCCGAGCAGCACAACAGTCGAGGCTGCCCAGTTCTTCATCGAAAACGGCGTCCTGAGGCACGGTGCTCCAGCAGTCATCGTAACCGACAGGGGAACCGCCTTCACGGCTGAACTTTTCCGAACTGTACTCACCCTCAGTGGCATGGCACACAGAAGGACGACAGCCTATCAGCCCCAAAGCAATGGTCTTACGGAGCCCCTTAACAAGACTCTCGCAGACATGCTGTGCATGTGTGTCGATATGTAATACAAGAACTGGGACCAAACATTACCCTACGTAACGTTTGCTTACAATACAGCTCGGCAAGAAACAAAAATGACGCCACTCAGTCTACTCCACGGTCGAGAAGTGACTACAATGCTGGATGCTATGTTTCCTCATGATTCTAGCGATTCCGAGACTGACGCTGCAGATTTTAGAGAGAGCGCTGAAGAAGCAAGACAGCTCGCGCGCGTTCGCATAACTAGCCAGCAATACCGTGGTGCCCGACGTTACAATCAACAGCATCGAAGCGTCGTCTACCAGCCCGGCCAGAGTTTGGGTGTGGGCTCCAGTACGCCGCGGAGACCTCGCGGAGAAACTTCTGCGCCGATACTTCGGACCATACAAGGTTCGACGACGCCTGAGCGACGTCAAATATGAAGTCCTTCCTGACAGCCCATTCTGCTCGAGGCGCCGTCAGGACCTGCCCGAGACTATGCAGGTGGTGCGCATGAAACCTTTTTCTGAATGACATGGACATTTTCTGGTTTGCTGGACACCGGATGCCACTCACCGAGCATCGGGACGATGCTCCTTCTGGAGGGGGGCAAATGCCGCGACATCATCTGTGCCCCAACCACGCTGACGACGAAGACGACGAACTAGTGTGCAAGCGAGGTGCTAGAGAAGAAGCCTGAACTAAGCGCTTGTCCTAATTATCTCGAATAAATACCGCTCTCCACTCTTGTCTCAAGTGAGCCGTGACAATATATACGATGTCAGGCAGTGGATCCTCACCGAGAGGAATGAATAACTGACCAGTTAAAGATTGCCCCGAGAAATCATGGGAACACCGAATAGCCCAAAGCACGGAAAGACGAATCGGAGAATTGCTGCGAGTTGGATTTGGGGAGTTGCCGCGATGTAGGGCCGTCGTTATGTGTTAGATGAATTTTCATCGGTTTTAAATTACAAGAATGTAACAGACAACATAATTCTGCCCGAACGCATAACTTCATGACGCCTGTGAGGAAGAGCAGTATAGGTTGGAGTCTTCACCCCAACTTGCCAACAAAAGTAAAAGCTGTTTCTACATTTCTAAATAAATAGCGCCCACTTAATCATGTAATACTGCCTGAGATAGTGGAAGTGCATGGTCCTGTGCTAATCAAAGTGCTCAAAAATAATTAGGGCAACAACCAATGCTTGTCGAATGGGTCTAACCAGCTTGGTTAATAGAAACCACCATAAAAAGATAGTTTAATGAAGAAAATCGTAAAGTAAGTAGAGTCCTAAACTAAAGGGAAGCTTGTGTCCCCCCCTGGACATGTGATTTCCCGTTGTGCGCAATAAAACAAAAAGGCTATTAGCTGACCGTCCCTTTGTGCCCAAAAGGTAAAGCTGTGATGCTTCCGCATGTGTACAAATTACATATAAGTGTAAAAAGAATGAGCCAGAAGATGTGCAGTTAAGTTCGTCGGCGAATCATGTAAAGCGAGATCAAATTGGAGCGTTGCCTGAGGACGTCTTGAAAAGCTGGAATTATAAAGAGCAGCGCCAAAGGCCATGGAGTCGTCGCATCGCGATGCTATTCGACAACCGGAAGTGCCTCATTAATTTAGCATGATGTTTAATGTCCTTTCCACTGTGTACACGACCGTGTCGTTTCCAAACGGTTGGCCCCGCTGCTTTACGCGTCGGCAGGTGTTTGGTGTGCCTGCCGCGACACCAATGACTCCAGCACATGGGAATTGGACCCTTCGGTGCCTCATCATGCGCGGCTTAAGGCTGTTTCACCTGGCACGATTTTCAGTCAGCGACACAGCGAATTCCGTCGCTCAGTGACCGCCATGACGTCGTGGGCTCTCCGGGACTAAATTCCAACATGTTGGTACCGCCGTCGCTGAGTCGCAGCGATCGGCGCAATGTGGGAGGCGCAGTGTGTTACGAAACAAAGCGCCATCAAAATAGGCGCTTTCCTGTTTTACCGCGCGTTGGTAGCTCTGTGGAGTATTCTATGGAGTATTCTGTCGCGCGCCAGTTTTTGTTATGTTTTAAAAAGGCGCATCCACCACCATCTGCGGCTTAGGAGCTTCATAAACATTATTTTTTCTTCCGCTTACATAATTCGTTTAAAAGGAGAGGCTGCACGCTATACAGGTCAGGAGAAGGAGGCCACTTCAACTAAGGCACGTGTCGCTTCATCGCCACCGTCGTCAATTTATTCATCGCTGAAAATTGTGCCAGCTCCTTCTACATGCCCACTCAACAGTAGCTTGTTCTTCTGCAAAAGCAAATACACTTCCAGGAAAGAAGTTGTGACTTACATAGTAGCAACGAAACTAGAGTCTACTAAACGGAACCACCCCACCAACGCCGCACAAGTCGCACGCTCATAGTTGCGGTGTTGTGCAGCGTCACACTCACCGCATCTGCAAGCTCTCCTAAAGCCTCAATGCTTTTAAACGTAAAAAAGTAGTGTACTTATTCTGTAATCGAATGATAATAGGAAAATTCGAATATTTGACAAGTTTCCTTGCTTTTGTGTAACGATGCAGGCATGGATACTTCGTGAGCAGGGGGCGTCCTTGCGCATCGCTGCGACGGAAATCGCGCTGCCGAAAACGCATGTGAAAGCTGTCAGCAAAAATTGCTCTGCGACGTGCGCGGCATAACTATATTTTTCGCCCCAATCGCACGATGTGACACAGCCTTAAAGGGCCCCTGAAACGGTTCGGACAAATTTTGTAGACGCGTAGGGTACAGCTTAAGTAGAACATTCGCACCACAATTTAAGTGAAGCGTTACGTATTAATGGAGCTACAAGTGATTAGAAGTTACCCTCCTCCCTAGCCATGCTTTTCCTCCTCAACTCGTTCGCCGACCGAGCGGGGCTAAGCTCCGCCTTCACTGGTTTGCGTCACGATGCGACGTCACATCGTCCACTTCCGGTTGTTTTGGAGCCCGCCCCCGCCCGCGCGAGACCTCTCCGCTAGCCATATAGCTCTCGCTTGGGGCCGTCGACCCCAAGCGAGAGCTATCGAAGCAGCGTGCGTTGTGAGCATTCTGTCGTAGCGCCGAACGTGTCTTGTATTCCGGTAACCACAGGCAAGTTGGTCATTTCGGCAAATGACTGGAGGCATAAACTCAAGCTGATGAAGGAACATTAGCGTAGACGTACGTGAACGGCCTGATCGGTCTGCACGGTCCATACACTTGTTGGCGCGGCGCTTAACCAGCCAAACAAAGCGCTAATATTGCTCTAACCAATGTAAAACATTTTAAACATTTATTAAAACAACTTGTTGATGATTACACTCCTGCTAAAAATACACACCAGCAGCAAAGAAGAATACACTTCGCTGCGGCTACTGTGTATGGTTGAGCTCTGTGCCACCAGGTGGCTGCATTGTGCAGACCATTCACATTTGCCCTTCTGCTCATCTCATGGCTCATCCCGTTACGGCACAGTCAAGCGTCCAGACTCCGTCCCCTTGCGCTTGCGTTTGCCCTAATACCGGACTCGCGAAACGCTATTGCGTTAGTAATCTTCTGGTGTAACGTGACGGCCACAAACGCGCAAATCCTGGCGCCGATCGGATAGCGGCAGTCCGATGCGCAGCAGCCAGTTCGCTCGTACGCTGCCTTGCAGAGGGACACGATGTCACAGCTTGACATATTGCCAGTTGCTACGTTTGCAGTCCACAAGGCAACAAAGTCGTATCATAGTGCTCGCGAAAAGACTAAGACCGACTCTTACCCCGGAGCTCTCGTTAAAATGGAGTACGTTGTAACATAAGCAGACGACAGTTGCTGTGTGCCGGAAGTGCTTAAGTGTACTGAAAAATTGTTCTTCTGCATTCTCTTTATGTTACTTTCTTTTCATAAAAACAAATTAACTAACATTCCAACCATTACGAAGATCATTTGTTTACCATAAAGTTGGAAAAATTATCGATCACGCGCCCTGGTCAGCCAATCGGATAGCTCACCCCACTGACGTTGTATGGGTGATTTCGGTCATATGGGTAGGGGCGGCTTAAAATTCCGCCGAGCAGTGTGCTGCGATCGGCAGCGATGTGCATTTTTAAAACCTTATAATAAATTACACGCTTTACGCGGAGCACTTAGATGTGTCAATTAATGATCAGAAGGACCTATCTTAGCGACTCAGTACGTTTGTAGAAAATCGTCAAAAGCGTTTCAGGGTCCCTTTAAGTCGTGGGGAGGAGAAAGTCGCTGAGGACATAGGAGCCCATGCAGAGTGCCAAGACATTTTAGGACCTGTGGGCGGAGCCACACGGGCTTTTGTGTTGGGCCTCACGTATACCCTGGACTGACCCATCCGTGAAAATTCAGCGGTCGCCTTTCCCCATCCTCGTGTTCGATTGCTGTTTCTTTTTTCGTCTTTCCTTTCTCTCATCTCATCTCCTCTCTTCCCAATAGTTCTGTTTCTCAGACGGCTTAATGCACCATTCTGTAATGTGCCGAGTCTTGGGTACAATTAATCGAGTTACAGTACCAATGTACGGCTCGCGTATGCCGTGTTACATGATAAGTCCTGCAGCGTCCCCTAGTTCTACTCCGGGCTGGGAGGCTGTCATTGCTTTTAAACAAAATACAAGGCTATGAGAACCCCATCTTTTCCTTGAGTACCTGATCCTGGCTCTGCAAAAAAAGGAGACGCGCCGATGAAGGCTTACCAACTCCTTCACTTGACCGGAAGACTTTGCACGGTTTCCATGTACGCTACGAGGAACTGAAAACCAAGCTAGAACACTATCTCCTTTTGTTGATCGCAATTCTTTGACTGACACCATAGGCGTGGGCGATAACGTGATAAAAATGGTCAGAGGAGACCTCCTGCTCGACTTTCGTGACAAACAGCAGTACTGAAAGCCAACCAGTCTTGTTCAAATGGGAGATATCACCGCCATACTCCACCTATCTATGAATAGCGTGCTCGAAGCAATATCTGAGGCTAATCTCATTGATCTGACAGAAATTGTGCTCCTCAAGGGCTTAAAAGAACAGAAGGTGACCAATGCACAGCGAATCAACATCCGGGGTAACAACAATATAAGAAATGTCCACGAAGCTTTTCATGCTGACCTTCGCATCTAGCTTTCGGCCACGGACCATAGAAGGGCGATGTATTGCATTACGAGCACGCTATCCTGTTTTCCATGTCAAATCTATGACCGTCAGACACAGAGGTGCCCTGGCTAGCTCACCGGTGCAAAACGTGTTGTCCAAGGCCAGCCCTCAGACCACTGCGCTGGCACAACCCGTTGAACGACGTGAACCGCGATGGTCGCTGAGCTGCATATTCACGATCATGTTCAAACTGGAAAAAAAGGAAAAAAAGTCATTCCCCCGGAAGTCAAAAAGAATATCTCATTAAGAAAGCCCGTATAAGGAAGGTGTTCAGTATTGTTCACTTGGCCGCGGCAAAAAAGAAAAACAAAAGAATATCGGCAACAATAAAGGAAAGTGAACAAACTTCAAGTTCTCCCTAATACATGGAACCGATTTAATGGTTTCTTTAATAACATGCTTAACATTGCTTAATTATTTGTATTTCACTTGTTCCTGCATATTTAGCTTGTTTCAGTTTAAGGTGTTGAAATTACTCTGCCTTATCTTAGTTGCGGCTGTATCATTTCATTTTTGTATTAATCTGGTGATTGTTGACGCTTCTTATTGTTATTGTATCAACTGCTTTTCCCATTTTTGTGTGTAATATGCCCCTCTCCTCTGTAATGTGCAAACCCTCAGGGTAAAATAAATAAATAAAGCAATTTTCTTTTACTAGTACTACTATACCGTTAGGGATACTGTATTCAAATCAATAGAACTAATTCGCAACATTGATGGACTTACCAAACTATTATCTAAATATAAGCGTAGGTGTTTGTAGTCCAGCAGAGGCATTTAAACTCACAGCAATCAAACTTTCTTCAGTGATATTTCATCTTCTGAAAGCGCCGTGAAGACGGTGTTACCACATTCGGTGGTGTGACACTCACTGTATAGGCAAGTCTCTCACTTCACATCTACAACGTAAAATGCCTCTCGAGGCAGTGTCTATGCGAGTAATTCTGATTGGTAGATTCGTTACAATTTCTCCTCTTCACATTAATTCCATTTTATTAAAAATTAGGTGTTGTGATTGGTGGGTTCAGTGATGCGCAATTTATACGGGGAATCTCGGTGTGGTGGGACAGGTCAGCTCATGTAACACGTACTTCTAACTTCCGATGCATGCTTATTAGATAAGGAAGAGGCCATCTATTTCAATGTATCAAACAATTCATATTCTTCCATTGATTTAGCGATTGTCAAGCCACGCTTCTCCACAACTTGGAGCGGAATGCTATTACATTTCTTTAGAAACGACCCCTTCCCAGTAGCGTTTACTTTATTGCAGCAACTCGCCTCTTTTCCGTTGGTCGCTTTGTTAGAACTAGTTTCAGTTAATTGCTCGCATTTTGATGCGACAGCATCAAATGGCCCATTGATCAAAATAGACGGCGTCTGCAGCAGTGAAACGACACCTATATTCCCATTTGCTGCGGCGTCACGTCACGTGCATGCCTCGACGGAAAAGAGAGGGTGAAGGGAACAGCTGCTGCCGCGCTGTCGAGCCAGTTGCTGCGTGAGGGGAGATGTCGTCGCCGCGACGCCACGTCATTCTCGTTCTCAGGTGCCTGCTTTCTCAAAGCATCGGGCAAATTTTCAATAGGGTAGTGAAGGTTCATTCCAATTAATATTTAGTTGAGCCAACCAGGGGGGGGGGGGGGTCATCGTAATGGCAACTTTGGCTACGGTACATTTTTTCTTGACAATCAATAATTTTTGCATCTCGATTTCTATTACTGGCTGTCTTTAACTAGCTTAGCAAGTACCAATTTTGTCGCAAACAAGTAGATATATTGTAATCACTTATTTTCATGTAAGATATTGCATAAACTGAAATATTTACTAGACACTATCACGCAACCGCAACAGTGTTGCATAAGTTGAGAAAGCAATTTACTTACGAGCTTTACGCAAATGCGTGAACAATGTCTAGCTAGGCTGCATTTGATGCAATGTCCAGTTATGCCTGCATTTGATGTTAATGCTTATTGAGAGTTCACTGAGAAAGCTTTGAACATACAAAGCACGGAATTAAATGCCGTTCCGTTCTGGATTTGAAGCACATATTCCTCTACAATAGTGACACAATGTCACGTATGTCGTTTCCGAAAGGCATTAAGAACCAAGAGTGTGACCGGTATGTGGTAGTAGCAATAAAAAATTACTTTCTTTAATTAAGTTCTTCCTCACGGGCCTGATCGGAAATTAGCTCCAATAACTCCGATTTTAGCATTTCCTTGCGTACATCTAGGCCCAGTTCCTCACCAACAATCAACAACTCGTCTCTCAGCAGTGTCCTTAACTCCATGATTGCTGCTTTACTGCCTTGATCCAGCTCTCTAAATCTAGTTAGGAAAACACAACCTAGCTAACACACAACAATCTAGCTTCCCTACTGTTCTAAACAGAACAACCACAAAATGAAGCCAAGCGAGTCAAAGCAAGAACCAAGCACTCACCGCAGTCACAGCACCACGTCGCAAAGTCCATCCCACCGCTGCCACCAATTGTCAGGATTGGGGGCTCAATCCCATCGCTCGTGATCCGTTATCAAGATTGGAGTCCGGCACGAATTCGAAGATAGCTGGCCCATGCCGTCGTCCAACTTATCCACGCTGAGGACGTTGATGAAGGGAAGGACTGCTTCTCATCGAGAACGAGGAATAAGGGTTTATTTAGAGTATTTATATCAGTCTAACATAACTGTTTGAGAAAGTACATCAGTCTAACATGACTGCATAAGAAAAGTGTGTCAGTCCAACATGACTGCTTAAGAAAAAGTGTCGAGCATCCGCACAACAGCAGTTTTTAAACACTCGGTCCTCCCGCGACACAAGGTGACGCGAACGTTCGTTTGGTCATCGCAAACTAGCCGCCTCTCCGCAGGACGGTTTACACACACACATGCACACACACACACACGTGTTCACAGTCCGAAACCGACACCACACGAATTTCGTAGAACTCGGAGCCGTTCCGGGTAGCGCGTTGTCTTGCGTCTTCGTCGGTGCGTGGGAAGGAGCCTCCGTCGGCGTTCCCGCGGCTGCTCCCCCGCCCGTAGGAGATCAGGTCCGGGTTGTCGTGTTTCGGACAAAGCCTGCTTCGTCGAACTCGTTCAGTCACAACGCATCCTAGCTGAACCGACGGAGAGTGGAGATGCGCGTATTGATACCGACACAAAGTCGACTTAGCCACGCCGTGGCTAGAGGTTGGCGCCGGCATTCAAAGATGAGGTTTCCACCGCTGGCGTAACTGGCTGGCAAACTTGCACTGCCGCTGGCCGTTCTTAACACCCCCTTGTAATTCAAACGATGGCGAAAACATGGGCGTGAATCCACTCACGGCAAGAGCACAGAGAAAGCTGACTCGACTTCTGACTCGGATTGTTTGTGCTCGTGGCCTCTTATTTGTTGTGGCTCCACCCTCGCAACTAATATAAAGGGCTCACCCTTGGTTCTTTTGTTATTCATTTTTGGTTAAACATTGTAGAACAGAAATCTATGAGGTGCGGATTGGGCAGCAGCGTATTTTGTTTAACGTCAGCACCGCTCGTCGTGCTGGGCCTGAAACGCATTTTAGGAATGTAGAGTAATCACACAATACTCTCCCCACAGTGCTGGGTCTAACTGAGCTACGACTACGCACGGCGCATGAGCGTTCGTTACCGAATAATCAAGCCAAGTGCGAAGCAGTTGTAGTTTTGTATTGCTTGTACTTAGGGAAGACAGCACTGCAATTTGTGGGCAACAGAACCAAGCGAGCGCCACTCATCAGCTCATAAGAACTACCTGCTTCAGTTCAACTGAGCCAGAGAGTCCAACCGCAGTCAGCAGAATTCTAGCATCTGGTAATCATGCGCTGGCTAGGGCTAACTTAGTTTGTATACCTCCTGCGCTTCCACGAGCGCTTACCCGAGTAACAATTTCTTCCCAGCAAGATGTGCAGTTCACTTTGAAAGGAGCGTGAAAGAAAAGTAGCGATGTCGTCCGATAAATGTACCTTTTTTCGTAGTAAGTGAGGTTTAGTTCTGATTATTTGGCGGATAGATAGCACGGGCAATCGAGGCGTCTCTGCTGGCGTTCAAAACTTTGTACATTACCGTAAAGCTAGTGGTGGACTCATACATCTCGTTTTTTCTTTATATGCGGTATCATTTTAATGGAAACACCGACGTGACAAAATTTTTATTAGTTTCCGTTCTTTTATTGGCATTAAGGCCGCATGCGCGGTGATTCAACAACGCACAGTCGACAATACACGCCAGTTATAGGACATCAAAACATAGTGCATGGTTCAAGAAAGCAGCAACGAATCCATGCCTCCTGTGTTTAGTATAATGGGCGAAGCAAACCCATGTACAACCCGCCGTAGTTGCTCAGTGGCTATGGTGTTGGGCTGCTGAGCACGAGGTCGCGGGATCGAATCCCGGCCACGGCGGCCGCATATCGATGGGGGCGAAATGCGAAAACACCCGTGTGCTTAGATTTAGGTACACGTTAAAGAACCCCAGGTGGCCAAAATTTCCGGAGTCCTCCACTACGGCGTGTCTCGTAATCAGAAAGTGGTTTTGGCACGTAAAACCCCAAATATTATTATAAACCCATGTCCAAGCCGTGACGGCACCCAGGACGCTTCATCTACTTTGGGCGCCTGCACAACGTAAGCTTTACCGCGTGTCAATTTTTAATTGAATATTCTTACCCTTAGAAACAACTTAGATAATAGGCTTTAGTATCTGTACATTTGTTCCCACTTAAAACGGGTGTTTTTGACAGCCTGCTTGAGCGTTGAAGTCGGAGGCTTTCTTAGATCAAGACGAGTCGATGCAAGGGTGGTGCGAAAATATTGCCATGTTCAGCGCAAAGTCAGCTCTCTAGTGCTCAGGATAAGATTTTTTAGAACATGAAGCGTACCTATACAGACAGAAGATAATGTTTTTCGTTTATGCATAATTCTTGCAATGCACACACACCACGGGGTGCTATAGCTCAAAGTCACGGGTACAATCCCAGATGGGACCTCCCAATTTCGATGAACGTACACTGCAAGAAGGCCGCTGTTCACTTGCATTTAAATGCTCGTTGCAGAAGCTATGGTGGCGAAAATGTATGCTCAATTGACTACTGTGGCATGCGTTTTATGAAGTCGTGGCTCTTGCACGAAAAAGTTCGAAATTCGTCTGAACCGCGTTGAACACTTTCTGTGCCAAACCGTGTTTTCAAGACAACTTGTCAAAGTGGAGCCCAGTAGTGTCATTTTCCAATTAAAAAGGTGTGACCAAGTAGGTACTGGCAACACACTGCTTTTTCCTAAAAAGTAAGCCCGGTGCATGAAACGCCACAACTTGTTTTAAAACGATTGTTCTTGTTTTTGCATGCGCTGCTTAAGGACAACAAATGCGCATTAGAAGGAAACGCACTATACCGCTTGGAGTTGCGTGGCCCATGAAGTTCTTTGTTTCTGTTTTTAATGTTTTTTGTGGCGACTTTATACTACAGCGATAAATATGCTGGCTGTCCATGGTATTCTACAGTACTCTATACTATTTGTCAGCAAATGCAGTAGCACGTCGCATTTTAGCAAGTTTTTTGCTAAGCATTTTATCCGTCTTAGAATATGTTTCATGCCGTTTTCATCCTTGAAAGAATAGTTAGCTAGGCTGCAGCGAGTGATATAGAAGCAAACTTAACATCGCTTGAAAACAAATATTTATGAAATCTGTTTTTGTTCATGATTACTTCATTCGAACTGGTCATTTTTCTCGTAAGTGTTCGAATTAGTACTCGTCTAAGAGACAGAAATGTGCTTGTTTTCTTGAGAGCAAGTCATTTGTTCCCATAATAGCAAGTATTCTTCAAAATGGGACATATTCCTCATAGCTCCGGGATACGTGAGTCGTGAAAGTAATTAGCGCGAAAACGGGACATTCACCAGGATTACGCCGAATCCCACCAGATGGGTAAGAAGGAGAATTTCTCTAACATGAGTGCTGCTTGGCATCCTAATTGCGGAAACCGTTTGCATAGTGTCATTTTTATGCTTCAACGTTTTCGATTATTGAAAAAAAATTTCCATAGAGCAACAGTTTTACTCCGAAATTATACTCAAGATTCCGTCTCTGTGTCAAGTGCATGGGGAATGCACTTTGTTTAGCAAACTACACGGAGAGGCCTCCTACCCGTTGAAAGCACTTTAAGACTTAAACTGACAGTGTTCTTGCAAATGAAGGTGTCGTTTCGACTATGGTGAATGAGTTCTCTGCACCATACGTTGCCACGAGTGCACCATTCGTTCTATGCCAGTCTGCAAAGCGTGCCTTTGGTGAGAACGAAACATTGCAAGCAGCGCAATTACAGAACAATAGCTTGCTGTTTCCGAACATGGCTTTAGTAAAACATTATGTAAACCTTTTTTGTCACAGTTGTAATTATGTTATCTTAATCGCAGTATTTCTGAGGACGCCTGGCGTTGCCAGGGGAGCACGGAGCTAAGGCCTATAACCGACGACACTTACAACCTCGACTGTACGTAGGCGATGTCGATTAGCCACCGGTGCAACTTGCGAAGACACTTCACAAAAAACATAGCAGATAGCCCCCTGCGTTTACCGTTGCAGCGGTGTATTTCTTGCCTGTAAGGATGCATCTTACCAGCGCCGATAAGATAGCTTTCGCATGGAGTAGCTTACGACTCTCCTTATAAAGAAATTTGTGCTTATCTGAATATATGCACATTCATACAAAAGCTATGCAGTTCAAGATTTTGAACGAATTCTCATATGGGTTCACTGCGAAGACACGCTTCCAGGTGATCGTGTCAGAAGCTGAGACCATACTGCATTCATGTCGCGATCAATTCACTCGTAATTGTTCTCGGCGCATCACGACTGCTCTACAATTTTATTTGGCAAGCAAGAATCTTCGGCGGGTTATTCTTGCTACCACCATGATAATTTTTGCTTGAACCCATCAAACTTTGCAGACACAGAGAATGTTTTTATACGAATGCAGTGTGTGGTGGGCTGTTGAGTTGGCGTTTCCGATGTCTACACCGGGGGTCGCAACGAGGCTGTTTTGTTTTCGGCACTGTGTTAGAATTGCGCACGTACAGCAGGTTACGAGCAGCCGAGGTATCCCGTTGGGGCCGAATGCGAAAGTAGCAGTACACAACTCGACGCAACATAAAACAGCTCATACTGCTCCAGCTCTTGGTTCTTCCATACGAAACAAACCAAGCCACAGCCGCAGCATAAACAACTTAAAGAAATTAAGAAAATGTAGCGCACGGGGACACAAGATTGTTGGGTAATTGTTTCCGCAATGCCACCATGAATCTTTACCAACTAACACAAACTAACACGCTTCTGAAACATCCACATTATTCGTATTGACACAGTAACAATCACAATATCCAACTATTTCGAATGAGTGTGTCACTACTTAAAGATTATAACGTTTTGTTAAGAAGAAAATCTACGCCATGCTGGAACAGCGGCCTTCGAAGCTGAACGTTCTTTTTTGTAAGGTGATTAGCGTTCTTTGGATACATCAAGCATTATTCGTTCTGACAGTACCTATGCAATCTCTTTCGCAGGCCTGACTGAGGAACGTTGCGACTTTGACGGCACGAGTGATAAAATTGAGAATGCGAGACACTAAAAATGAGCTCCCAAAATTACGTCTACGCTATAACACTAGTTCATTCGAAGTCGAAAATGATGAAAGAGAAACCATAGTTCTGGTGGTTGGGAATCCGTGTTTAATGTTCTATTTGACGTACGAAGGCGCAGACACTAAGACATGAGGGTGTAATAATGCCATACACATTCTTAACCTTCTCCCCACCTCTCTTTGTACTGCAGGTTAAGGTGAACTCAGAAATACCGCGTGTCCCTGCAGTTTTGATGCTAATTGCCTGGCGTCGATCGTCATCTTGAGGAGGGTTCTGCCGCATTTTCGGCGTTTAATTTGTCACATTTACCTTTCTTTTGATTACACGCTATTTGTGCGCCGTTATAGGAAAGATGTGCCCCTACCTACGATCCTTTCAGCGGTAACTATAAAGAACACACTTTTAACGCACTGTGATGTTTTCCGTTGCTTAGTTAAGTGGCTTTGCCCCATGAATCAGCCCTTCTGAATTACCTTCTAAGCTGACCTGCTGTCTGCAAGACGACTCTTAAAAATGCGCATTCCGCAATCTTATTTTCTTAATTTCTGTGATATTCTGTTATTGGCCTACAAAAGGGCCACAGGGTAGTACAGCCGTTTTCGCTTTCATAGTGAGCTGCCAAACATGCACAGCTTACATATTCTGGTTTCTTAGGAACTTCACCTACGGGAATTTGCAAATGCCTTTCGCATTATCAGTTTCTGAAAGCCGAGTACGTCGTCATCTTAAGCATGTATCTATGATAGGTCAATAATTTAAAGCCATGCATCAAACAAAAATATAAACTCCGTCGGTAGAAATGCATCCTCTCACATTTCCTTTGTCCTCATCTGCGTCGGGCTATGTCAAATGCTCGTAACAGATGAACAATAAGGAAGAACTTCGTGAAACATATAAAGTGGTTAATACTACATAATACAGCAAATATACTGGATGAAGCGTTCCAGGCACGAAAACCGACAAGTCGTTTTTGAGTTCGACCCCTGTGGTGTTTAGCTCGCGGTATGAGATAAAACGCGATAATATTGAGAAGAATCCAACAAAAGTGCACAATCTTGATCATGCTCAGCTTCTCCATCGCCACGAAATTCTCGCATACATTCAAGATATAGTTGCATAAAGAAAAAGTTCCCCGTATGGAAGCACTGCAGTAAAGTCCCCCCCACCCGAAAAGCAAAGCTTCTTGCCTTGCACAATATATCAGGATGAAATGTTCATTTGCTAACACTTGCCCTTGTACTACGGCGAATCAACACCTTCAATATACTTCTATGCCATACAGGTGTCAATGACAATGGCAGCACTAGTTACATGCTTCTGGGTTCTATCAGCAGCAGCGATCACGCAAGGCCCAGCACAAGCCACGCTGGCATGGAGAAATCATCAGCCAATTCTTAAGATGGTGCCGCATAAGTTCACATTTAGATAAGTTACATTGCAAAGCAACTCAGAGACGACAGGCGCGGCTACCCCTGTAACAATCATGCCTCCACTCGGTAATTTATCCTTAGGAGGGCAAGCTGTGATCGCTGAAACAGGTACTGCATCAGCAGTTTAGAGCGTTCGGCTGACGCAGCCCGCCTTGAAATAATACATGGTTGCACCAGCGTGACCACACATGGACAGAGTGAGGAGGGAACATCACACGGCAAGCTGTAATGTGCGGCACACTTGCAGTTTTGTAACCTGCTTGCTCACTCTCCATTATGGAATATATAGAGAATGTGAAGGAAAGATGCTCGTCGGAATCAAGCCTCATAAAATGAAACAGGGTTATGTCTATGTTTACTGAGGCAATGCAGCATGGGTCCGCCGCAACAAGAAGGGTCATCATCATCATCAGCCTGGTTACGCCCACTGCATGGCAAAGGCCTCTCCCGTACTTATCCAACTACCCCGGTCATATGCTAATTGTGGCCATGTCCCTGTAAACTTAATCTCATCCGCTGACCTAACTTTCATCCGCCCCGTACTACGCTTCCCTTCTCTTGGAATCCAGTCCGTAGACTTTAATGACCATCGGTTATCTTCCCTCCTTATTACATCTCCTGCCCATGCCCATTTCTTTTTCTTGATTTCAACTAAGATGTCATTAGCTCAAGTTTGTTCGCTCACCTCAGAAGAGTGGTCGACGTTGATCTGCAGTCGACCACTATAGCGTGCCTTATAATCACAAGATGGTTTGGTTCGTAAAAACCGTGATTTAATTTTATATTTTAAATATTTCTTCCTCCCGGAAAATTTTCCAAAGGCCGCAAAAGAAAAGTATTAGGTAGTACTGCGTTAAGCAGCTTGAGCGTGTCGTTGAGAGGGAGTTCGCGCTTTGCATGATAGGTAACTCTGACACGTGATACGTAAGGCGGAGTGCGCATGCGCGTCTTATCCGGTAAGACGTCCAGTTGCAGTGCTTGTGTAGTCAACTGGCGGCACCCTGACCTGCCCAGACGACCCCACATCGATCCCAGTTAGCCCTCCCTCATATCCGGAGAGAAAGCAAGAAATAAATAGTAAACGTGCTGTAAACGTGCTTGTCTCGAATTCACCGGTGCTCAAACATTCCATGCCTATAGACGGACCTAACGCAAGGAATTGCATTTTCGATTTGTCATATACTTAAGAAAGCATTGAGAAACTCGAGTAAAAAAATCACAACTTTATAACTCTGCAATGAAAACGACTCGGTCAACTTCACGAAATAACACATGTAAGGTTCCCAAAATTCATGTATTACACAGCGCTCTGAAATTTCCTATGCTATGAATAGATGATTCCCCAGCCCTCGAACACATTCTATTGAATTCAAGCAAACTGCAAATTTATGTAAACGAAGTTGTCGACTTAGGATCGTCAAAGATATGCAGCTAATATACCTGCGATACATCTTTTTGTGTAGGTTACTTTGCAAGTACTATGTTTTACTGTTCTAAAACTTAGCGATATCATAATTTTCCCCCTTTCAAACCTAAATACAAATTATGATGGATATATTTGCCGGAATTTAACTTTTCAATCAAACGAAATTTGAATGTTTGACAGTAATAATTTCTTTATTAAATAATTCGATCTAGATGCCGGCCAATCTGACATGATTACAAAAGACGTACAATGTAAGTGGGAGTTAAACGAAACCGTAACGTGGCATGAGTGATGTGAACAACAGTAACAATAATAAATACATGTACACATTAGCACATTACCATAAAAAAGAACGAACTAGCGCCAAATAAAGGACGAACGAAATGACCTTTAGGTATTGCATTACGTTGTCGCATGTGACGTTGCGGAAGTCGACCTACAGTGCCATATGTTTAATTCATACTGCGGCTCATTATGTCTGACCCGTCCAATCGTATGACGTTATGCGTTAGCACGGGTGCAACACTCTTTCGTCTTCGGGTGTTAGTTGACTGTAACATGCTGCCGAATTTTGTTACTCTTCTTAGCACATAATCCATCCTAAAAAATTCACCCAATATGTGGAAAGCCCACAATGCGCAATTTGAGAGCACCTATGTACGTGTTTTCATTTTGCTATATATTGAGGCAAATATTTTGAGAGAGACACATAGCAGGGGTCAAAGGCGACGGCTTTCGTAAATGACTGAGCGAAGGATCCAGTGTAATCGCTGGTGCTGCTTCGCTTACATAAAATACTACACAGTTCGCGTCGCACGCACAATCCGATTAAGAATATCGCAAATCAATACAACCGAAAAAAGCAAACCAATGAAGCCGGAGCGATATCCGACGCGAACTGATGATAATACGAAACGAGCGCTCTGGCTGAGACCAGATGCTAGTACGGAAGGTGTGGTCGTGCGGGTCCGCATAAAAGTAGTTTCCCGCGCGCACGGAACTGAAGGGGCCCGTCTCATTGATCTCCGCCTTTCCGCTTTTCACAACTCGCGTCTTTAACAAGCCGCTTCTGCGTTCGCTCTTTCAACTATAGCTTTTGTACTCGCTCGCTTGCTTAAGCCGCCAACGCTCGCCGCAAGAGCGGGTCATTACGAGCTGCGATATAAAACGGAAATGTATTTAGCTCAGTCAAAGCAGTCTTTTCTGTTGCCGAATGCCTCTCAACGGCGCGTTAAAGACGCATGGCATGTATTTCTACACACCTGCATCTCTTGCAAGTAGGCTGTTTGTGATTTACAAAATAAATCAGTTTTTGTGTAGCTTGTAACTCGAACGAAGATAGTTCTTATTTTCAAGTTTATCATCGTAGTCCACCAAAACCACCAGTGTACAATTTGGCTAATCTAGAGCCGAAATACAGCTCTAGAAATAAATGTAGAGAGTCTGCGCTCAGATTGAGCGAATCGCCTTACCATTACCGTGCGGTTTAGTACATCAACTTCTCAACTAGCAAATTTGGTTTGTTTTTTCTCGTCTTGTAACAAGAGTCGGTCACTTTGAGCTCCATTGTCCGTATACTTGCAGGAATGCTTCTGGAACCGGAGAAGGGGAATAGCAAGAGTCCTGCGCTGTCTTTGGCAAGGTTTTCAGCAGGCAGGATGCCTTAACCGGCCACGCCACCGGACACACGGGCGATAAAGCCCCCATTTCCAAAGAATGTGATCAATCGTCTCTGAAGAAGTCGAACCGGAAATGCCAAACATGTGGCAAACTGATAAGATTGGCTTGCAATCTAGCTGCACATTACCGCATGCATACAGGCGAGAGACCATACAAGTGCAAAATATGTGATAAATCGTTCGCGCATAAAGAGACTCTCCATAATCAACAGGTTCACACAGGAGTGAAAGCCCACATCGGCCAAAAATGTACTAAACCATTCAAAAGCAAAAGGGAACTTACCATGCATCTCAGGTCGCATAGTAGCGACAAGCGTTTCGTTTGCGAAATCTGTAATCTCTCCTTTACGCGCAACGAAAGCCTCAGAAGTCACCGCGATATAATTCACGAGCGTAAAATGCCGTATGAGTGCAATCAGTGTGGATTGCGCTTCGCAAAGAAACCAGACCTCGACGCACATCTGTGCCAGAATATTACCTGCGAATTATGTGGAAATTCATTTACAGATCCACTTGAACTGACTGCACACCTCGAGACAGACAGAGGTGGGCACTTGTAACAGTGTGACTTCTGCGCAAGTGAGGTAAATCGCCTGTGGCTTTTGTGTAACAACGTAGGGCTGAAGCCATGCAAGAAAACAAAGCTGGCGTTCTCCAATAGGAGTGAAAAAATAACTAAACGCATCGTAGGCAGATGCCATTTTCTTTCGACGTTTAAAATGGCTGAGGAAAATGCATGATGTAAACGATGCAATCTGGTATTTTAGAAATTACGAGACAAGACTTCGTCGCCGAAAGTATTTGGGGTTTCTCAAGGACCAAAGAACGCTGCATGTCCTGGCCAGCGTTCGTTGTTTGCGTAACTGCACGTGTTACTCGGGAACGTAGCTTTAACAAGCTTATTTTAAGACAAACCTAATGTGGTGCAAGTTTGTCTTTTGCGTACCTCGAGGGATTAAATGTCCGCACAAGGTTCTTCAGTCCTCATTTTGTGAGAATTTTTATCGCAAGCGTTTTGACAGCGGGCTAATAGTTGAGCTCTAACGTGATTTTGGAGTGCGGATGGAAGGGAACAACTCTTATTAGGAAGCATTTAAAAAGGCATTCTTTTCCTGTCAGCAAAAAATTAATGGCTGCCAATAATTAGGTCCTTAGGCCCTTTCGCATTCCATACACAGCTTCACGACGATATGTAGATACATTATAAGCATGGCAAAATTTATTTTCTTTACCTTTTGTTTAACGCACTGTCTATTTTTTTTCCCTATTTGTCTCTCGTATTCATACCGAATAGCTTTGTTCTAAATCATATACTAAGCCGATGATAGTAGTGAGACTCTGATAGGTTTAAATCATTTGGAGATTTACCATATTTTTTTCTACTACGAACATTTTCAGTATTGTTGTCAGTGTGTTGTAAAACTGACCTCTGTCAGTTTTAAGAGGCAGCTTTAGCTCGGGTGCTCCTATCTAAATACATGCAGAATGAGAATTCATTTTTCTCCGCGACCACTGCACCAACTTTGACGAGGTTTGTTGCATTTAAAAGAAATTTAAAAGAACAGCTTAAAATCTAGTGACTGTTGGTTTCAAATTCTTGATTTAGGTTTTGAATTCTTTTTTGAAAAATCTGCGAGAATCTAAAATTTTCAAAAAACAAGATTACCATGTTTAGAACTTTGTAACTCATCAACCAAAAATGATAATACAATTCTGTGAAATGCATCAAATAGTACATCCAAAGCGGACAAATGCATATGTTACACGTTAATCGCAAGAAATTTAATAACATGGAAATACAGCATTTGCAGAGCCCTTTTAAACAACGTAATAAATTCACGTAGGATGTAAAATGACCTTTTGAATTTGTACGCTTTCAATGATCTAACTGATGCCGTTCAAAAAACCGCGATATTTGTTCTTGAGGCAGAGCTATGAATTCCGAACTGCGGAACTTTTGAAAATTGTTGTAACGAAATTCAAGCCCTAAATCGAAATTCCGCATCCAACAGTCACTATAATTTAACTTTCTTTCGCAAATGCAACAAGTTTCATAAAATCAGTCCAGGAGTTCTCAGAAGAACGTTTTTGCGTTTTATATGTATTTGAATAGGCCGCGTCGGAGTTCGGCCCTACCTAAAGCTTCGTCTTAAAGCAATATCTAAAGTCCACTCTGAAGTCGTCTCCTTTTACTTGCACTCCACTCTAGTTGCAGCTGTGGAATTTTTTAGCCTGGTGTGACGAAATTATCCCTGTGAGCAGGACAATTGAGATAGAGTTTTAGTGTTATTATTGACCTGCGTACATGTATATATTTTTGCAGTGAATGGGTTTCATCGAATAACAAATCTTAAGTTAGAGCTCACGGCATAAGGCACCAGTATGTATCAGAATATTCTGCAATATTGACGGCGATTTTAGCTTTTTGCTATCTTGTAGTCCGGCCTTTCGTCATCAAATTACACGTGCAACGCAAATACAGTTGTGCATTCTGGAAGACCCGCGAGCGCCGATGATTACACTCGAATGTTCTAGGGAAAAAAAAGAATAGCCGATACTCAGTAATCGCAAATCATTTGTTCAGCGATCGACTCATGTGCCCGGCACTACCTTTCTGCCCGAATGTTACTTGTTTTGTTGGCTCCGGTTCACCCAATAAAGTACTTCATGACTCGCGGTTTTTGTTACTGTGTTCACCGTCACTACAAGGTGACATATCGTAGAGGTGCTTTCTTGTGAACTTATAAACCCTGCCAGCCGTGAAAATATTGTTGACTTCGTCTTGGACCATCGAACAAGCCACAGGCTGCGACTAGTGACAGTGCACGGGCGTCTTCTCGAGAAGACTAGGAAGCTGACAGCCGCAATGGCTGCCCGCGTTTCACCTGCAGCGACATATGCTACGAAAACCGATGGCGCCATCGATGTGGCGGAGATTATCTTTTAACGATCCAGAAAGCTGGCTGGATACGTACGCATGAATTGCCAGGTTTAACAATAGAAAGTGTGACGACCTGCCGCATAACTAACTCTCATTAGAAGACAAACTTGAGTCCACCCTAACGACGTGGAAGGCGTTTCGCAGCGGCTTCGTGCAAATATTCACCCGTGTCGTGCGCAGGGAGCGGGCTGAATTTCTGCTAAAAACTCGTGTGCAGCTACCTATTGCGATAATCGCGATCTTCACGGCGGAAATGAACCGTCGGTTCATCCACATCGACCCCGACACGTCTGAGCACAAAGCAACCAAGATCATCACGAAATTTCTAATGGAAGCCCAGGCATCGATAAGGCGGCGAAAATGCCCACTCGGCAACATAGCCAGCATGTGCTTTCGCCGTGGGAAAAAACGAAAGCACTCGTCTCCGATGAGCTGCGAAAGACCATTGAACGCGGAGAACTGCGTAAGATGTTCTCTTCGACGCAGCCTCAAATAATCTTAATTGTGGACATGGTGTGAAAAGAAATCCAGCAGTCATTTGCAGTTCATAAATTGCATCTGACCACTGCCCGTTCTGCGACCGTCGGACAGGTGTATTGCCGTTGGACAATCCGAGGGATGGATGGATGGATGAATAACTTTATTGACGTCCCTCGGTGCGCGGGATTGGCGCGCAGCGGGCCGCTCCCACGTGGGGACAGAGAGGCCATGCCCCTCCGCCACGTCGCGGGTCCGATGGACAGCCCAGAGTTGTGCGTCAAGGTCCGAGCTGCGTAGTGCTCTGTCCCACCCTTCCTTTGTAGTACTGGCCCCCGGTGCCAGGGGCAACCCAAGACCATGTGAGCACGGCTAGCTATAACTTTACAAAAGCGGCAGGTATTCTGAGGATGCACATCAGCAAAGATTTAGTGTAGGAAGGTCGGCAAATGCGAAAACACCCGCGTACTTAGATTTAGGTGCACGTTAAAGAACCCCAGGTGGTCGAAATTTCCGGAGTTCCCTTCTACGGCATGCCTCATAATCAGAAAATGGTATGGGCACGTAAAACCCCACAATTTAATTTTTTTAACTCAGGGGACCAATTGCAAGGCATGCTCGATGATCTGGAGAGGCTAAGCAGAAGGGTGGGTCTAAAAATTAATCGGCAGAAAGCTAACGTAATGTTTAACAGTCTCGGAAGAGAAAAGCAGTTTACGATAGGTAGTAAGGCACTGGATGTGGTAAGGGAATACATCTAGTTAGGACAGGTAGTGACTGCGGATCCGGATCATGAGACTGAAATAATCAGAAGAATAAGAATGGGCTGGGGTGCGCTTGGCAGGCGTTCTCAGATCATGAACAGCAGGTGGCCAGTATCCCTCAAGAGAAAAGTGTATAACAGCTGTGTCTTGCCAGTACTCACCTACGGAGCAGAAACCTGGAGGCTTACGAAAAGGGTTCTACTTAAATTGAGGACGACGCAACGAGCTATGGAAAGAAGAATGATGAATGTAACGTTAAGGGATAAGAAAAGAGCAGATTTGGTGAGGGAACAAACGCTAGTTAATGACATCTTAGTTGAAATCAAGAAAAAGAAATATGGGGGGGGGCATGGGCAGGGCATGTAATGAGGAGGGAAGATAACCGATGGTCATTAAGGGTTACGGACTGGATTTCAAGGGAACGGAAGCGTAGCAGGGGCGCAGAAAGTTAGGCAGGTGGATGAGATTAAGAAGTTTGCAGGGATAACAAGGCCACAATTAGTATATGACCGGGGTAGTTGGAGAAGTATGGGAGAGGCCTTTGCCCTGCAGTGGGCGTAACCTTGATGATGATGATATATGGGACGTGAGTGAATTTCGTATGTACACTGCTGCCTTGTGAGAGTCTGCTATTGCTCTTGCGATGCAATCACCCTGTTGGCGAGACATTTCACTCTTGCTTACACGATAAAAACAGACATACTTTAGTTGAATAAATTTACGTTGTCTGATCCACTAGCGGGTTAAAATCACCTGGTGATGTTCAGTATAATGTATATTCAACTGGCACAGCTACAGCAAATACAGATAGCGTACTGAGGCCTGCATAAAGCATAACAAGCTCAAAAGCCAGTGGACATCTTAACTTTCCACTGTTCGTTATGAATATTCATTAGTGTTTACAGCGGCGGAATCTTTTGTACCACAAATATTTTCATGAACCAATCGACGCACCAGTAAATGGCAACTGTCCCTCTTGCAATTCAAACGCTGGCAAAAACAGGAGCGTGAATCCGCTCACGGCGAGAGCACAGGGAAAGTTGACTCGACTTACTTGTCGTTGCTCTATACTCGCAACTGTTATAAAGGCTTTGAACTTAGTCGTACTTCAAGCATATTTGATTAAAGTTTGTTAGACACAAATCTATCAGGTGCGGAGTGGGCAGTAGCGCATTTTGTTTAACGCCAGCACTACTCGTCGTGCAAGGTGTGAAACGCAATATACGACTTCGGAGCAATCACACAAAACTGTCCGCAATGTGTGGGGTCTGACTTTAGATATCGCTATGCCCGGCGCATGAACGTTCGCTACCGAAAAGCTGCGGTAAGTGTGAAGCAGTTGCAGTTCTGTATTTGTAGGGGTTAGCGAAGACAGCACTGCAATTTGTGGGCAACAGAACAAAGCAAGCGCCAATCGTCAGGTGATAAGAACTACCGGTTTCATTTCAACTGAGCCAGAGAATGCTACAGCAGTCAGCCGAATCGAAGCCTCTTCTAATAAAAAAAACGGTGGGGTTTTACCTGCCGAGACAACTTTCTGATTATGAGGAACGATTATGAGGACTCTAGAAGTTTAAACCACCTGGGCTTCCTTAACGTTAACTGAAATGTAAGTAAACGGGTGGTTTTGCATTTCGCGCTCACCTAAATGTGGCCGCTATGGCCTCGATTCGAAGCCGCGACCTCGTGCTCAGCAGCCCAACGCTATAGATCTGGTAATCATACGCTAGTTAGGGTAAACTGAGTTTGTATACCTCCTGCGCTTCCACGAGCGCTTACACGATCAACAATTTCTTTCCAGCAAGATGTGCACTTTACTTTGAGAGGAACATGAAAGAAAGGAGCGATATCATACAATAAGTGTACTTTTACTCGTAGTAAGTGAGGTTTAGTTAGATGATTTGGCGGATAGTATTTGGCATGGGTAATCGCGGCGCATCTGCAGGCGTTCAAAAATTTGGACATTAGCGTCGAGCTTGTGGTGGACTCAAACGTCTTGTTTTTTTTTTCAGATATGCGGTATTATTTTGATCGGAATACCGAAGTGACAAAAGTTTATTAGTTTCCGGTCTTTGTTTTTTGCATTGAGTGCGCATGCGCCATGATTCAACAACGCGCAGTCGACAATACACGCCAGTTTTAGGACATCGAAACATCAGGCATGGCTGAAGAAAGCCGCAACGAATACATGCCCCTTGACTTAAGCATGAAGGGCAAAGCAACAACAAGTACAAGCCGTGACGGTACCCAGGACGCTTCATCTACTTTGGGCGCCTAAAACACGTGAGTTACACCACTTGCAAAATTTTAATTGAATACAGTTACCCTTAGACACGACCCACATATTAGGCTTTAACATCTATACATTTGTTACCAGCTAAAACGGGTCTTTTTGACAGTGAGCTTGAGCTTTGAAGTCGGAGGCTTTCATAGATCGATGCGTCGATGCAATGGCGGTGCGAAAATATTGCCATGTGCAGCGCAAAGTCGGCTGCTTAGAGCTCAGGATAAGATTTTTCAGAACATGAAGCGAACACATACTTAAAGAAGAGAATATTTTTCATTGATGTATAATTCTTGAACTGCACACACGCGATGGGGTGCTATACCTCTGAGTTCCAGGTAGAATTCCGGATGACAGCACCGTATTTGGATGATAGCGCACTGTAAGCCGACTCTTGATTGCTTCCATTTAGGTGCTCGTTACAGAAGCCCCGATGGCCAAAATATATACTATGTCCCCCTAATGTGGCATATGTGGCATGCGTTTTATCAGGTCATGGCTCTAGCACGAAAAAACTCGGAATTTGTTTTAACCGCAGTGAAGAATTGGTGTTCCGAACCATAAGGGTCTTCTAGACAACTCGAGAAAGTGCTCAACAATAGTTTGATTTGCCAATTAACAAAAAATTGGGACTAAGTGGATAGGGCCCGCTTAAAGCATTACTTTAGAAAAAAGTAAGCCTCGTGCATGAAAAGCCGCAACTTGGTTTAAACGATTGTTCCTCCGTTTGCATGTGCTCCTTGAGGGCAATAAAAGCGGATAAAAAGAAAACACACTTTTGCCGCTTGGAGTTGTGTAGCCAAAGAAGGTATTTGTTTCTGTTTTAAAAGTTGCTTGACAACCTAAATTTAGATTACTTAGATCTAAAAGGTTTTTTCTTTTTCAATTAGGAAACTGGGGTGAGTTAATACCGCAGCGATAAAGAAGTGGGAAGTCATGGCATTCTATGGTACCCTTTACCCTTTGTCAACGGATCCATGCAGTTAAACGCCGCGTTCCAGTAGTTTTCTTGCTGAGCATTGCATCCGTCTTAAGATATTTTTCAACCGTTCTCACAATAATATTTATCCTTCGAAGAATTCTTATATAGGCTCCAGCGACTGACATAGAAGCAAATTCACCATCGCTCAAGAAGTGCATTCTAGTCCATCATCATTTCATTCGAGCTCGTCAATTTGTTCGTAAGTATTCAAATTAGTACCTGCCTAACAGGCAAAATTCTGCTTTCATTCCTCAGAGCAAGACATTTCGGCCGATAATTTCAAATATTCCCTGAAATTTAATATATTCCTCATAGCTGCCGGATCTATAAGCCATGATTGTAACTTGCTTGAAAACGCTACATTTACCACAGCATTGCCAATTCAGATCAGGGAGGCACGAATACTAATTATTCTAATATCAGCGCATGTTTACATCATAACTGCAGAAACCACTTGGACAGTGTCATTGTTAGACTTCAACCTGTATTATTGATGCAAAAACATGTTCCACGCTTTAAAAATTTATTCCGAATTTATTCTTGGGATTCCGTCACTGTAGGAAGGGGAGCAAGAATTGTATATAGCAAACTACTTAGGACACGTTGTAAGTACTTCAACAGTTAAAATGACAGTATTCGTACAAGTCAAGGCGACAGCTTAGTCGGTATTTAATGAGAACGAACCATTGCGAGTAGCGCATTTACAAAGCACGGCTTTGCTTTTTGCAAAATTTGCTTTTATAAAACCTAATTTCCCTTTTTTCTTTTGTCAGAGCTAGTAACTGCCTTACCAATACTTTATTAATTGTAGGATTTCGGACGACGCCTTGCGTTACCAGAGGAATGCACAGCACACGCCGATGACAAGCGAGACTTGCAACGTCGACGGTACGTAGGCGATTGTCACTCGCATTTGCATAAACGTAGTAGATAGCACCTACGGTTACCGTGGTAGCGGTACATTTATTGCGTGTAAAGATGCACTTTACTAGAACAGCCAAGAAGGTTTCCGTATGAACCAGCTTAAACCTGCCCTTACTAAGACATTTGACCTTATCTGAATATATGCAAATTCATACATAAACTATGCAGTAGAAGTTTTCAATTAATTTGTTATTCAATCGGTGGGCGGGTACAGCATGCTCCTAGATGAAAAGGGCAGAAACTGAGGCTGTACATTCCATCCAATGATGAACTCACCCGTAAATGGAATCATCGCTGGACCATTGGTCTACAATTTTATTTGCCAAGCAGAATTTGAGTGGTTTCGACCTACTAACATTGCGATATTGTTTCCTTTAAACAGATCACGCTGGTTGACAAAGCAAGTGCTTTGACGCAAATGCCGCTTGTGATGTGTAATTAGAGCGGCGCTTCAGATGTCTATGCCGGAAGGTCTTAACGGTGCTGTTACGTTTTATGCAGTGTGTGAGCATTGCTAACCAATAGTATGTTACACGCAGCAGAAATATCCTGCTACGGCCGAATGCGGAAGTTACAGCCTACAATTTAGCACTCCAAAACAGTTTATATTGGAGACCTTGGTTCATTCATACCAAAGATGCCAAGCCGCATGCGCAGCATACACAACCTTTAAAAGTTAATAAAAATGCAACGCAAGGCGAAACGCAATTGTTGGGAAGCTGTTTATGATCTGTCGCCATCAATATTTAACAAACATCCCAACTATGTGCTTCTGAAAAGTAAACATTATTCTTATTCAATGAGTAACAATCACAGTAGCCAACGATTTCGAATGAGTATGCCACTACTTCAAAATTGTAATGCTTTGTTAAGGAGAATATCAATGCCATACTGACACCAGCCTTCAAACTGAATGTTTTTTGTAAGGTGATTAGCATTCCTTGGATACGTCAAGCATTATTCGTTCTACCAGTATCTGCGCAACCTCTTTCGCAGGCATGACGAAGTTGCGACTTTAACGGCGAGACAAATAAAGTTGAGAATGCCAGATAATAAAAAAATCAGTCCTAAATTACGCCTATGCTGTCACAGTGTAGTTCATTCGAAGCCAAAGATTAAACACAGATCTTTAGTTTCTGTGGTTTGTAATCCGCGTTGAATGTTTTCTGTAGCGTACGAAGGCATATACACTAAGGCATGTGGGTGTAGTAATGCCGTAAACATTCTGAGCCAACTCCTCCCCCCCCCTTCATATTGTAAATACAGGTGCATTCAAAAATACGGGGGTTGCCTGCAGGTTTAACGCTAATTTCAGTAGCGTCCATGGTCATACTGAGGAGTATTCTGCCGTAATTTCCGCCTTTTAGGTCTCTCGCGCCCTCCTTTTAATTTCACGCAATTTCAGCGCTGTTATAGGGAAGATGTACAACTAGCGAGAATATTTGCATTGCTATCCATACGATCCACACTTTTGACGCACATTGAGGTGTTCCGTTGCGTAGTTTTGTGACATTAATTTGCGCCGTAATTTAACACGTCAGCTACAAGAGTCACCAAATGGGCTTCAGATAACCAGTTTCTGAAGTACGTATTTCGATGACACTTTTATGCGTCATAGAAGGTCAATAAATTAAGAGCAAACGTCAAACAAAAATTTTAAATCCCTCGATAGAAATGCCTCCTCTCATGTTATTACTAAGCAAGAACTTTGTGAGGCATGTAGTGTGCTTATAACTGGATAACACAGCAAATATATTTCGTCAAGGGTTTCACGCACAAGAAACCGAACGGTCGTTTTTCACTTCGAGCACTGTCGTGTTCTGCCCACGGTTTGAGATAAAACGCGACAAGCTCCAGGATAATCCAACACGGCAGAATCTTGATCGTGCTCGGCTTCCCCATCGCCACGCAGTTCTTGCATGCATTCAAGACATATTTGCAGAAAGAAAAAAAGCACCACATATGGAAGCACAGCAGTGATATTTTCGTACCACTAAAATCTTCTTGCCTTGCACTATAAGCATGAAATGTCCATTTCCCATGAATTGCCCTTGCACTACAGAGAATGAACACATTTACTATACTTTTATGCCATACAGGTGCCACTGAATATGGCAGCACAATTTGCCAGACCCTGGGGCCCAACAGGAGCATCGATAAGGCAAGGCCCAGCACAAGTCGCGCTGGCATGGAGGAAGCATCAGCCAATTTCGAAGACGCCGCCACGTAAGCTCACATTTAGAGAAGTTCCATTAAAAAGCAACTCAGACAGGCAAGGGATGGTTACCCGCTTTAACGATCATGCCTCTACTCGGTGATTCCTCCTTGGGAGGGCTAGCTCTGATGGCTGAAACAGGTACTGTATCGGCAGTTCAGAGCGTTCGGACGGCGCGGCTGGCCTTCACATACTTCAGGGTCCCAACAGCGCTACCGGACACCAGTGTCCGGTCCGCACCCACACATCATGCCGCAACCACGAAGCTACACAAGCTCGCCCAATTTTCTAGCTTGTTAACACGCCGCAAGGTGCAGTACTCTAGAAGGTTTGTAGCCTGCTCACTGACTCCCCATTATGTAATATGTAATGATTGTGAAGGAAAGATGGTCATCGGAGTCGAGGCTCATAAAAGGAAACAGGGTTTTCCTGTTTTCCTGCAAAATTCCTGCAAAAATTAAGCTGGCACTGGCGAACTTGCATGAGCGATAAAAGTTCCGATGACATAAACGCCAAATAACAGGTGCTGTTCAGACAATATGGTATCGGCGTGAACGAAAACCTTTAGCTCAGGATCTACTATCAAAGTGCATTGGAATAGAAAAATTAATGTGCTTAGCAACACACAACGAGTATTGAAGCTTGTGGCATTTAAAGAAGTGTGATCATATTGTAACTAAAGCCGCTGAATTTTAGATTTGTCAAATACTTAAGAAAACGTTGGGAAACCCATGTAACAAAATTACCTCTTGATAACTCAATGAAACCACCGTAACGATTCAATTAACTGCACCAACTTACACATTGAAAGCGCTCAGTATTCATGTATTACACAGGGCTCTGAAATATTCTGTTTTATGGGTAAATAATTCGCCAGTATTCGGACACATTGTATAGAATTCAAGGGAATTGCAAATGAATATAAACAAAATTGTCTGCCAGGTTGCTGCAAGATTTGCAGCTAATAGATCTGCGATATATACTTTTTTCATGTAGTTAATTTTCTAAATTCTAAGCTTCGATTTTTTTCAAACATAATGATCTCTTAATTTTTCCCACTCGCAAGCCTGAATAAAAGTAATGATGGATAATTTGCCAGTATTTTACTGGCTCTATCAAACGAAATTTGATTGTTGGATAGTCCTAATTTGTTCTTTAACTTATCCGGTCTTGATGCCGGCCAAGCTGGCATGATTAGAAACGATGTACAAAATAACACCACACGACTCGAACCAAACTACAACATTGCATGAGCCATGTGAACAAGCGCGACAAGGATAAATAAGAGTATACACGTAAAAAGCGCATTACCGCAAGAATACCGACCAATGTTCATTTGTGCTTAGCGTAGACGAAAACTCCCGTGTACTTTGATTTAGGTGCACGTTAAAGAACCCCAGGTGGTCGAAATTTTCGGAGTCCTCCACTACAGCGTGCCTCATAATCAGAAAGTGGTTTTGGCACGTAAAACCCAATAATTTTTTTAGCGTAGACATTTCAATCGAACAACAGGCTGTACAAAAGACATACACTGTACGCGTTGTCTCTGCTCTACTGCCCGTTGTATTTATCTTCACTAAACGATTGAAAACATGTCGTACCAGCAATGCCTTAACTCAACGCTTGCAGCGTTCACTACCTTACCGAGAAGTATAAAAGAAAATAATAACTTCTTCAGTAGCATATTTCATGAATTGCGCATGAAAATACTGAAGTTTTTGACGTATCTGCTTGCTACGTCTGGGGGGAAATGATTATGTGTTATGCCTTCGGGAGGAACGGTGTGCATTTCGAATGCGAGTCAAATATTAAATGACTTCATACAAACACTGCAGGGAAATTTGAACGCGGATGTTTTTCATTCTATTCGATATGAAGGACTTGAGTTAACACGAATGATGTCCGACCGGGAGTCAGTCCACCTACACGTGTCAGAAATAAGCGAATAGTTCGCCTTTGCGCCATTTATATTTCTAAAAGCGAGAGCATCAAGTGGCTTATTGGAATGGCTTACACCCGCAGAAAAGCGCATCTGGTGCCGTGCGATAAAAAGAACGTCATCTTTAGATCGGGTAAATTGCTGAGCTAACCACCACTACCAGGCATTTCTTCTCCGTTCGAGTAGCAAGAAATACGAAAACCGCGATTTACTTATTGCGTTTTGTATAGCCTATGTGAGACAGGTATGGGTCTTTATTATATTCAAGTTTAGCCGCACACAGCATCAAAGGCAACAGTCTTCACTTTACGCCAAACCAGTGCCCCAATCGAGCGCCAATATTAAATGCTGCAAGTTAGCGCTAAGGTTCAGAAAGTCGCGTTATCGTTAACGCACGATTTAGTTTGTCAACCTCTCAACTGGCAAGATGTGTTTTTGTCCTCCCGTAACAAGAGTAGGCCGCTTTGAGCTCCTCTATCAACGTCCTTGCAGGAATGCTCGTGGAACCGGAGGAAGGAAACCGCGAGAGATATGCGGTGACTGTGGCAATGTTTAAAGTAGACCGGATGCCTTACACGCGCACGCCAAGGAAGACACGGATGACACAGCCTACATGTTCAAAGCACGTGATCAATCGTCTGTGATTGTGTCTAAGTTTGTAGAATATTGCCGCAACCATACTGGCAAAAAACACAAATGCGAAACCTGTGGTAAACAGTTCCACCGGGCTTATCATCTTGCTGGACATTACCGCACGCACACAGACGAGAGACCCTATAAATGCATAATCTGTGATAAATCATTCCGGCAGTTTAGTCATCTAGATAACTATAAGCGCACGCATACAGACGAGAGACCTCACAAATGCGAAATATGTAATAAATCGTTCCGACGGTCTAGTCATCTAGAAGACCATAAGCGCAAGCACACAGGTGAGAAACTCTACATTTGCAAAACATGCGGTAAATCATACACGCAGGCGGCGAGTCTCCGCAGGCATGAGCACACTCAAGCAGAGAAGAAATGTTATACATGCCAAATATGTGCTAAATAATTCAAAAACAAATATAATTTCAAGAAACATGTAGAATTGCAATGTGGAAACAGAGCTTTAGTTTGCGAATTCTGTGATCAATCCTTCCAGACCAATTCAAATCTCCGTCGTCACCACCGAACAAAGCACGTGGATAAAACACTATGAGTGCACGCAGTGCGGATGTCGATTTGCAGACGAAGAAAAACGCGATACTCATGTGTGGCAGAAGAAATGCAAGATGTGAACGATGCCGTCTGGTTTTTCTAAATAACGTGAGAAGACCTCGTCGCCAGAAGTATTAGGGCTGATTCAATGTCAAAAAATACTGCTGGTTCTGGCCAGCGCTCACTGTTCCATGAACTATGTAGTTGGTGAACGTTGCTTTATCAAACTCATTTCAAGACAAAGCCTAATGGGCTGCAAGATTGCGTTTTGTTTAACTAAAGGGCTGAAATGTCCACAAAAAGATCATTGACACCTATTTGGTTAGAGAAACTTCTTGTGCTGGTCTTTTGACAGTGTACCACCAAAAAGGCTTTAATGAACAATATTCGCAGTGATTGTGCAGCGTGAACAGAATGGAATATCTCTCTAAGTATCATTCGAGAAAGAACGTACTGTATTCTAGTCAAGTAAAAAGTAATTTCTGAAGTCCAATATATGAGGTCCAAAGGCCAAGTTGCCTTCGAGAGAAAGCACTTGCAGATAATCTTACGGCAGTGCATAACTACATTGTACGCGCATCAAAAGTATTTGCATGAAATTTTGTTCAGTGCATTGACTGTTCTTTGACGCGTGTATTCGCACCGCAGATGTTTGTTCTATACCATAAAATAAGCTGATAACGGTAGTGAGACATTACTAGATTTAAATCATTTGGAACTTCAATATACAACATGGTATCACACAAGCAAAATTTTTGGTTATGTTTGTGGCAGAACTTCTGAAGTTTAATGGACAGTTTTTTTTCACTCGGAAGCCGTCTGTTTTGACTCGGACGGCTCTCTAGAATCAGCTGTAAAATCTTTTTAACTTGATGTGACAAAAGTTTCTGTGCCAAATTGACAATAAAGGTTTGACATGACACGTAAGTTTCCATATATGTTTACACGCTGGCTTTTATATATTTTTTCCTGTGAACGCGTTTAACCGGCTGATAAATAAGTTACTGCTCAGCGCATGACGTGCCAGCGTGTATCAGAACCTTCTCGATGTTTCTCACCAATTATACATTTTTTCTATGCTGTTGTCGAGGCTTTCCTAATCAAACAGCATGCTCAATACGAATACAAATGTGCATTCTTGAATGCTTGCAAGCACCGACGACTGCGCTGCAATCTTCAACGAATCATGCATGAATATCCGACAAACGTTAGCCGTCAATCACTTATTCGAAGGTTGACGCCTACTGTCGCAACCATCCTTCTGCCCGAGTGTAACTCGTTTTGTGCCTTCCCGTTCACCGATTAAATAGTTAGTTGCGTGACACAAGGTTCTTGTTACAGTATTGTTTACCATCACTATAACGTGGCATCTCGTAGAGGTGCTTGTTGTGACCGGATACACCCAACAAGCCATGAATACAACATAAACATTGTCATCAGGTAGCGATCTTGCCACAACCGGTGACTACCGTCCGAGTACGCTCGTCTGGCAGTGAATACCAGGAAGATCATGGCCCCATCAGCAGTCCCAATGACAATTCTTGCATCGCCAGCAACAATCGCGCTGCAACGGCCAATGGAACCACGTTCTTCAACAGTTCGTTTAAGATGCGGAAAGTTTCCAGCGTCTTGTCGATGTGGCTACTGTTAGAAATTTCGCGACAGTCCTGGCCGGTTTTTATTCTCTCCATGATAATAATAATGATCTTTATTTCCATACGGATGACGGAGGAGGTTGTGGGTAAAAGATGCTCGGAAACGGCAGCTTGACAAAGGCCCCCAGCCCCCCTCTACAGGGTATCAACAGCAAAGCGTGGAAAGACACACAGAAGTATTCATATAATCTCTTGGCAATTTCGCAGAGCCAAAAATAACAGCATCAATTAATAATTCATAAATAAAATAAAATAGAAAGAAATAAAATAGAACAGCAATCAATACAATAAATACAGAGGGTCTAAATCAGTACAATAAACACAGGATTAAATATACAGAATATAGGAATACAGGTGGAGTTTCTTAGAATGTGTTTACTGAAGCTGTCGTAATTCAGTTTTACATATATTAAGTAGGTCAATCCCGGATTTTTTATATTTGTTTAATAGAGTTGGAAGTGTGAAGGATAATTTTTCCATTGCGTAGGTAGTTCTATGTTGGTACAATCCGCTCCTTTTTATGACGAGTAGGGTAACACACAGTACTCTTTTCCAGTAATGACAAATGCAGACATTCAAGATATTTTAGTTGGCGCTGGGATACAAGTGCTAGCTTATAATTGTAAAGATTGAATACTGGTATTATGTATGTTTTGGAGAAAAGACCTTGCGTGTGACTGTTGTAATGTACATTAAAACGTATTCTGATACGCTTTTTTGAAGTATAAAGATATTTTGCAAGTTCGTATGCGTGGTTGTGTCCCAGACTAGGAAACAGTAATTAAGATTAGAGTAAAACAGGGAATTATAAAGCAGGATTTTTAGTTGATACGGGAGATATGATCAGTAATGGGAAATAATGCCGAATGCTCGAGCTAATGTGATCCTCCAATAGCATGTTGTGAGTAAATGTAACACCCAGAATTTTATTATTATTTGTGATTTCTATTGGTGAACCACCATAAATTAAGCTTACATAACAATTTAGCTGCCTCGATTTAAGTCTAAATATTACAGCTTTCATCTTATTAATATTCATGTTTAAATAGTTCACCATTGACCATGTTTTGAGCTTGGTAAGGAGAGAATCGCGTCGTTGTGTAAGATATGGCAATCTCGAAGTGATAGAAATACACTAGCGTCGTCGGCATACAGAACATATTTAGGTTTTCTAGAGTGGTTAGTGAGATCATTGATGTAAATGTTAAAAAAAAGCGGACAAAGAATGCTGCCCTGATGAACACCGTTTACTCTCGATTTTAAATAAGGACGATACATTTTGATTTGGACGAACTGCTGTCGGAAACTGAGATATGATTTGATAAGTTCAAGAAAATGTCTTTCCCTGCTTTGCTGTTGTTGCCCTGTAGAGGGGGGCTCAGGGCCTTTGTCAAGCTGCCGTTTACGAGCATCTTTTACCCACAACCTCCTCCATCATCCCGATGGAAATAAAGATTATTATTATTATTATTATTATTATTATTATTATTATTATTATTATTATTATTATTATTATTATTATTATTATTATTATTATTATTATTATTATTATTATTATTATTATTATTATTATTATTATTATTATTATTATTATTATTATTATTATTATGGGGCCGTAGGAAGCGGCCAAGACAATCGCGAAACTTCTAACAGAAGCTACATTGGCAAGACGCTGGAAATGCTCACTCGGCGATATAGCCGCCTAGTGCTTTCGCTGAAGTGAAAAGTACAGGCACTAGGCTACGACAAGCTCCCAAAGCCCATCGGAGCCGTTGTACACGAATAAATGCGTAGGATGTTCTGTTCGACGCTGCCCCAAATAGCCTTAATTGCGGACATCCACTGAGGGCATATCCAGAAGTCATTATGAGTCCCTGGGTGTTCGCAGGTCAAGCAGGAACTCGTGATTTACGTTGCTGTAATCCACCATCGGCGCCCTTCTCCGAGCTCGACCCAGAGTGCTGGAACTCTTTCATTCCGTCGCCATTTGCCGCCACCAACCCAGCCGCCCATCACCTCACTCAACTCGCCGAGAAGACACACGTATGGTGTGCACCCTACCACCGCCCGCTCTGCTGTCACAGCGGAAATCGAGGCCACGTCTTCTGTCGATAACCATACCGTGAGATGGTACTATCATGTTTCACGCGTTAAATCTCCAGGTCCATAGCGAGGCGAGCGACTTCGTTAAATTCCCAAATACTTGACTGCAACTCGGGGGAGAGCACGGCGACTTTCCCGATCGCCCTGGTCGCGACACTACCTCTCATTGCAGCGCCCAGAGTCCACTAGCCCAATAGATGGCCAGTATTTTCCTGAACCCATATTCGGCACACTGCACGACGTCGCAACGACACGCTGTAATTTCGAGGAACCTCCGAAGGAAAAACACGCTGCCTATAGAGGATGTAACATAACTGTGGGCAAATGCGATCCAGACTTCATTCGACGCCACGAAATAATTAACGCATCAATAGTCAACCTCTAGGTGGTCTTCGATGTTCACACAGTCGCCGTTTAGTGGACACAGGAGCAAACTACTCCGCCATGAGTGAATCGTTCACCGGATAGTCGGTGAAGGTTATGACTACATGGTTAAGGCCTCCGAATACAGGCACCTGTATGTGAGCTAATAACACCGACTGCAATGCTACCGCACGTCACGGCAGAAGAAAATCTCGACGTCGCCATCTTACTGCAGCGTTCCGAAAAAGCACGACAACCTGCTTGCCTGCCCATCAAGTACTAGCCAAGGACGGACAGCCGAAGCTACAACCTTCGACGAAGATATGAGAAGCAGCAGCCCAGCGTTCCTGTTTGTGTTTCGACCCCAATACACCGCCGCTGACTGAGTGAAAAGCTATGAAGCGCTCGCATGTATCAGAACATTCTTGGTCATTTTCACTGATTGTATCTGTCGCCTATGTTGTAGTGGGATCTATTGCAATTAGATTGCATGCCTGGCGCGAATATTGCTGTACATTCCGGAAGACACACAAGCGCATGCGATTACGCTGGAATCTTCGACTAATCCTTTATAAATAGCCGACGCGCTAGAGACACAAATCAGATTTAAGACGATAAACACATGTGCTCGGCGCTTGCATATTGCACGAGTGTGACTTCTTTTGTGGAAACATGTTTGCCCAATAAACAGATGGTTCTCTGACTCACGCTTATTGCTACTGTGTTCTTCACCGTCCAAACAACGTGAAAATATCGATGAATAACGATTATCGTAGCGTAAATTTTTTCGTTTATTCGGAGCTTCTTGGCTGTGAGGCCTTGCCAGACATGCCAGATTGGCTAGTTTTGGGGGATTCTCACTGGCATGCCCAGCACCCGCCTCTTGCCTCTCTTTTTTAGCTCGTGACCTGCGCCTGTCGACCCCTTCAGGGTCGGTCGACTTACCCTCGGCCCGCCGCCACTTGCATTGCTGCTCCGCCCTTCTAGCTTGGCGCTGGGCCTCCTGATCGAGACACGGACATCCATACCACATGCAGAGCCCGGAAAAATTGCCTGGGGATATGAACCCAGCACGCCTCCACCTACCCTCCTTCTCCGCGGCGCTGCGCCTCCTTTAACCTCGCCGCGCCGCCATGCAATACTCCTCTCTACCTCTAAGCGCCCTTCTCTACCTGCGCTCGGTTCCCTCTTCCAGCTCACCACCATGCGACTTGACCTCGCTGATTTCACGAAATGGACTTGCACGCTTCCGCGTAAAAACCTCTCATCCAGGTGGAAGGCATCTGCGTTCAGTCACAATGCTCCAATTGCAGATGTACTACCGGCGTCAAATTAAAAGCTAATGGCGGGGCGCGTGTTCGCTTTTATTTGAAAGCGAGAAAGCAAACGTCGAAGAAAGAAAACAGAAGCAAGAATATTGCAGTATATGGCGAGCGTCATCGTGCAGTGAGGTGCAACTTGGTTTGCGCATCTATCAAAGGATGTAACTAGACGACGGCGCAGACTAAACCTATAGTTATGGTTCGAACATGCTGTCCACTGTTCGCGTATCATTTGACGCCTATAGTACAATATATTAGCGCATTATTGCAGCGGAGAAAAGGGGACACGGGATGAAAGGCAACGACAATTGTAACTAGGCTTTGTTCTGTTTGCTAGACTACACATGGAAATGTGGAAAATGTATTCAATAAAGTAGTAAATCAGGATACGAAAACGTTTTCTCGGATATCCGAATCGATATGTTGCTGTTTAGAACCATTGATAAACAAAAAAAAACGTTTTCTGACTGCCGTTGACGCCGAATTTCACGGTTAAAGGTTATTCTGTACAACGCGCGGTTAGTATGTCCGCGATTCTGTGACGGACACCCATTTTACAGCGACATTAAAATGAGCAGTCACATTAAAATGAGCAGCGAAATTAAAAGCTGCCGCGAAATGAAAAGCATACTGCAGTATAACTGGAACATGCAACAGCACTAGCAGAGCTCGAAATGGTATGCGGAAAGACAGACAATTTCGTTTCAGTGATGAACACGTATTCTACTCGTTTATTTAGTTCTCAGCAATAATATATATTCGAGGTCATGGAGAGGATCCTAACCGAGGGGAATACATAATTGACCACTTAAAGATTGCCCCGAGAATTCATGTGAATACCGAATAGACAAAAGCACGGAAAGACGAATCGGACAATTGCTGTTAGCTTTAGATGGGGGGAGTGGCCGCGATGTAGGGCCATCGTTATGTGTTTGAGGAATTCTTAACGGTTTTAAATTACAAGACCCCCACAGACAACATAATTCTGCCCAAATGCATATTTTCATGACGTGTGTGAGGAAGAACAGTATAGGTTGCAGACATCAAAGCCATGTTGCCAACAAAAATAAAAGCTGTTTCTGGATACAGAACTACGCGGCGCCAACTTAATCTTGTAGTACTGCCTGCGATCGTGGAAGTGCATGTTTCTGGGCTAATCAACGCACTCAAAACTAACTATAGCAGTAACCGATGCTTGTCATTTGGGCCCCACAAACTGGGTTATTAGGAAGCACCATAAAAAGATCGTTTACAGAACAAATCTGTAAAGTAAATCGAGTCCGAATCGGAAAGGAAGCTTGTGCCACATGACATAACGCCTTCACTCGACCGAAAGAATTTCTATGTTTCTATGTAGCGCGCTGCCAGCAAACTGAAAACCAAGCTAGAAAACTTTCTCCTTTGACTTTGACTTTGGCTGACATCATAGTCGTGGGCGATAACGTGATAAATATGGTCAGCCAAGACCTCCTGCTCAACGTTCGTGACAAACAGCAGTACGAAAAGCCAACCAGACTTGTTCAATTAGGAGATATCCCAAACAACCTCATACTCCACTGATACATGAATAGGGGACTTGAAGCAATATCTAAGGCTAATCTCATCGATCTGACTGAAATTGTGCTCCTCGAGGACTCAAAAGAACAGAAGGTGACCAATGCACATCGAATCAACATCCGGCGTGACAAAAAAAAATAAGAAGTAGAAGAAATAATAAAATAAGAGACGCTGGCTGCTGCGGGTTGTTAGTGGTCAGCCATCATAACTACTCAGACTGATTTTGTATATATATTGTAAGTATAATCTTCTTTACTCCCAACATCCCCGTAACATTATTAATTTCATATTCAAATATGAATTCCATGGTGCATGGGTTCAGTGATGCACAAATTATAGGGGGAATCTCGGTGCGGTGCGTCAGGTCGGCTCATGTAACACGTACTTGTAACTTCCGGTACATGCTTATTAGATAAGAAAGAGGCCACGTATTTCAATGTATCAATCAATTCATATTCTTTCGTTGATCTGCCTTCTCATGCCTCGCTTCTGCCTCACTTGGAGTGGAATGTTATTACATTCCTTTAGAAAAGACCCCTTCCCAGTAGCATTTACGTTAATGCAGCAACTCGCCTCTTTTCCGCATGTCGCTATGTTATAAGTAGTGTCATACGATTGGTCGCATTTTGATGCGAAAGCATCAAATGGTCTATTGACCAAAATAATCGGGGTCTGTAGCAGCGAAACGACACCTATATTCCCATGTGCTGCGGCATCACGTCACGTGCGCGCTTCGACGGAGCAGAGAGAGTGAAGGGCACACCTGGGTGGTATTCTGTAAGAGTCCACCTAGTGGACTGTCCATTTCCACAGCTTCTGATTGGATGTAGGTGCATGAGAGAGGAGGAGACGTGCGGCTCTAGCCAATCAGGAGCGACTGAAATGCGCAGTCCACTAGGTGGACCCTTACACAAAACCTCGCTTGCTGCAGCGCTGGCGCACCAGGTGTTGCGTGATGGCTAAGGGCGTCGGCGCAACGCCACGTCACTCTCATACTCGGGTGCCTGCGTCCTTCGTAATCAGGCTCTTGCCTGCGTACTAACTTCTGCTGGGTAATTGCTATAAAGATAGTAATGTATGAAAAACAGAAAATAAATTCGAAAAAGAAAACGTTCGAGATAGTGAGCTTCGAAACTACGACCGCAAGCTCCGAAGCCGATGATTATGATGATGATGATTATGATGATGATGATGATGTGTGTGTAGTTTTAATGGCCCAAGTGCCAGTTATGGCCAAAGGGCGCCATGACAAGCAAGCTCCGAAGCCGACTGTCTCCAGTGCCTCCTAGATAACAGGCCTGTGCGCTCCGCATTATGACACCAGGCTACTTGGACATAAATTTTCATTGCCAAGCCCGGCGTGACAAATGTGACGACGTCCAAATTACTGCTGCTTACTCGATGGCGTCCAATTCAGCTTCTATGACAGTAGGGCGAGGTAACATGACGTCACGGAACGAAGTGCTTCGGTCTTGGGCTATCTGGGAGGCGTCGGCCAAGCGTGTTAGCGTACTCGATTTCAAACGAGGAGTTCATAACTAGGAGCACCACTGGGCACAGCGTTAAATTGGACATTAATGCCTTTCGTATTCACAGCTTACAAGAAGAACTTAGGTGGCCTCGAATATTTAAAGAATCACCATATCTAACACGCTATTATGCAAGCGAACTTAGCATAGGCGATGCAGTAACGTTAGCGCTTTCATTAAAGCCTCAGTAAAAACTTGCAGGACGCCGAAGCCTCGCCTCCTCTAAGAGTGGAACGCGATAGCAGTCAGATCCCTTACTGATTGTGACGCTTCGCGGCAACTGCAGCATACGCGACCACAATGTTTACCTGGAAACGCTGGCGGCGAACGCTATGTCTGAAGGCGAGTTTTGTGGTAGGAACGTGGCCTTTTGCGTGTGCTGATACCAGAGGTTGTGCACAGCCGCGCGAAAGAAATAATAAAAATATTATGTTTGTGTTATTGTTCGGCACGTTTAATATTTCAGTCCAAGAAGATTTACTATCAGACACATGTGTTGTCGGTGTTTTGTTTCATGACGTTTGTTTGTGGACTGTCATTCCTAAATATCCGTGGGGATACCTTGTGATGACTGTAATACAAGGTATGATATACTTTAGGGATATAATTCTTATGCAATATAACCCGTATAGACACTACGTTATTAGCAAGATATGGCATATACATATGCAATAATGTAAGAGCGTGAAGTTTCGCTTTAGGGAACGCCTGCGCCGGACGCCGACACCGCATTTTCTGCGACACGAGACCCTTATTGCAAGCGCATTAAAAACGTTCTTTCCGCATACGAATGGCAAAAAATTGGAGGACGCTTAAGCTTCGCCTTCAAGAGTGGAACGCGACAGCGTTCCCATCGACCCGCCAAGGGGTGTAAGACAATGCGCTAAGGCGCAGGGATCACTTACGAGGCGCCCCGCATCGGACTTTGCGCACACCTATCACACGGAAAGCGTCGAGCAACGCAGCGTTCGGCGCGGCAACGAAACGTGCGCCTGAGCAAACGGAACGAACCAAAGAACTCGGTGTCTCGGAGGGGGAAACGATCTACGCCAGCCAAACGTCGTGATCGGCACAGGCAGAGAGATAGATAGATAGTAATCTAAAGAAAGGAACGGCGCTTGATTCTGCAACCCGTGTGGGAGCACGGCGAAGCGTCGTCAGGGGAGAGGGAGTCGGGGCCGCGACGCGCCTGGCACCGGTCCGCGCACAGCCCCAATGCGCGCATGGCGCGCCACCTGTCGGGGCAGCGCCGTACATTGAGAGGAGGGGGTCTTCTGTGTTTGCCGCAAGATGGCTCTGCGTGAGCGGTAAGCGTAGAAGAAATGTAGCGGAAACGTACTTCGCTACTCGTGTAAATGCGACTTCTGTAAGTTACATGCTCATAATTACCGATATACACCGCAGTATAACTTTCTACGGCAAGTTTTTAAGGCAACACCGCGTTCACTAGAAGCGCGTTTGTACCGCTTCCAAGCATCGAACTCGTGGCTCACTCTGCGCGCCTAGGGTTGGTTCATCTCTTTTTAAGACAAGTCGTGTCGAGATTTTTGTTCCTACGTGATCAGAAGGATACATTCTTGTGCACAGTCCTTCAAAGACGTTTGAGCAACGCGTTGCCTCAATTCGTTGTGTCCTCCGATTACAGCACAGGACCTAGGCCCAGAGGCTTCCTGCGAGAAGTCGTATTGGCCTTTGACTTCCTACATACGCGCTTTTCATTGAATTACCTTGCATCTGTTAAACGGAAAAGACTGTACAAAGATTTACTTGATGTATCATTGCCTGTGCCTGTCTATCGTTCAATGTACCGCGTTGAATCCAGAGGAGGAAATGTGCTCAAACGAGTGAAGCGGATGCCGATACGGTCATCCGCAAAAACCTTTTTCTTCCATTTACACAGTGGAACGCTCCCAGTGAAGCCATGGCTAAGAGAAAGGGGAATCTTTGTGCCGTGGTCTGTAAACTGCTCAAGATGCAGGCAACCAGAGACGATTGAGCATATCTTTCTTGATTGTTCAGATGCAATGTTCTTGTGGGACATCCTACAAAGAACGTTGAAAAAGGAATTACCGATAACACCCTACGGCATCCGCTTCTTGCCAACTGAGAACGCAGATGTGCCATGTGACATGTTTATGGCAATATGTTTACATAGCCTGTGGAAAACAAGAATGGATGAGCGTCATGAGAGGCTTGTTATTCATCCTGCGAGAGAGCATTTCATTGAAAGCGTGCTATATCTGCGTGAAGCTTATAAAACGAGAACAGAACCACCCGAATGGATGCATATATTGGATGAACTAGCGGTAATCAAGTCTTTTTAACTATTCGCAAGGGCCCAAGACGGTCATTGCTTTTACCATTATGAAGTGTATCTGTTTATGCCGTATGTGTACGTCGAAGACCGGCAATAAAGAAAAAAAAAAAAAAAACTCGTGGCTCACTGGTAGCGTCTCCGTCTCATACTCCGGAGACCCTGGTTCGATTCCCACCCAGCCCATCTTGGAAGTTGCTTTTTATTTATGAAGTGCCTGCCGTGATTTATCGCTCACGGCGGACGCCGACACCGGCGTTTCTGCGACACGAGCTCCTTAACGCTATCGCGTTAATACGTGCAGAAGACTGGTTGAATGAGGATTGCGCAAGGACGCCAAAGAAACAAAACGAAGCAGGGCGCACACTTCCTCTATACCCTAGCACGAAAAATTTCATAAAATTGAAAAGGTAAGTCACATACTAGGCCAACCAAATTGCACACTGGCGAGCAACCTGGGGAAACCTTCAAAAGCGACGGTGTATTGCAATTCATTTTTAGTTCAGTCATGCGGTTCCCCGTAATGGCAACTTTGGCTACGATGAATTTTTTTCTTGAGAATTCTTAATTTTTAAATATATTTCTATTAGCTAGCTGTGTTAAGAAGCTTAGCAAAATCATCTTTTTCGCAAACAAGTAAAAATACTTTAATCATTCATTGTCAGGTAAGATATTGCTGAAATAAAAGTATTTACGAGAAAGCATCACGCAACGGTAAAAGTGTTGCATAAGTTGAGTCAAAAATGCACTTATGCGCATTATGGAATTGCGCGAACAATGTCCAGCTATGCTTGCATTTGATATCTGTTTATTCAGAGATTTACTGAGAAAGCTTTCAATATATTAAGCGTGGAATTAAATGTCATGCCGTTTGGCATTTGCAGCACATATTACTGTACAAAGGCTACACGCCAGCTGTCACCTATGTCATCACGTACAGTAACTAAAAACAAAAATTAAACCAGCATATCGTAGTAGGAAGAAAAGAAATTATGGGACTAGGCTTGTATCCCCTAATAAGCATCTGTGGTCTTTCGGTGCGACGTCAGTGTATTGCGTATGTAGACTGCTGACCTTCTGAGAGACTGCACGTGCTCCTGCGCTGCATAGAGCGTGTTGGCAAAACTTTACAGTCTTGCTTGCGTAATGAATACTGACACAATTAAGATCTTTAAGTTAGTCTTGTCTGAGCCATTAGCGTATTAAAATAGCCTGTTGATGCTCAGTATAATTTATTTTCAACCGGCACAGCTAGACCACACATAAATAGCACACAAAAAAATGCACATCCAGTCATGATGACAAGGTAGTCGAAACCTTCTATCAATACGTTGAATCGGTGATGGGTTAAGTCGAAACAAAACACACCATACTGATGGGCGGCTTCAATGCCAGGGTAGGCAAAATGCAGGCGGGAGACAAGTCAGTAGGGGAATATAGCATAGGTTATAGGAATAGCCGGGAAGAGTTATTAGTAGAGTTTGCAGAACCGAATAATTTGCGGAGAATGAATACTTTCTTCCGCAAGTGGAATAACCGAAAGTGGGCGTGGAGGAGCCGGAGTGGCGAGACAAGAAATGAAATAGACTTCATACTCTGCCCTAATCCTGGCATCATACAATACGTGGATATGCTTGGCAAGGCGCGCAGCAGTGACCATAGGATGGTAAGATCTCGAATTAGCCTAGACTTGAGGAGCAAACGAAACAAACTAGTACATAAGAAGCCGATCAATGTGTTAGCGGTAAGAGGGAAAATAGAGCAAGTCCGGATCAAGCTGCAGAACAGGTATTCATCTACTTTAGTGTCGAAGCAATGAACGACCATCTTAGGGGCATCATTAAGGAGTGTGCAATAGAAGTCGGTGGTAACTTCGTTAGACACGATACTGGTAAACTATCGCAGGAGACGAAAGATCTGATTATGAAACGCCAATGTATGAAAGCCTCTAACCTTACAGCTAGAATAGAACAGGCAGAACTTTCATAGTTAATCAACAGGCGTAAGATAGCTGCCATAAGGAAGTATATTATGGATAGAATTGAGCATGCCATCCGGAACGGAGGAAGTTTAAAAGCGGTGAAGAATATACTAGAAAGAGGCAGGAATCATATGTATGCGTTAAGAGACAAAGCCGGCAATACCATTACTATTATGGATAAGATAGTTCAAGTGGCTGAGGAGTTCTATAGAGATTTATACAGTATCAGTGGCAGCCACGAAAATAATGGTAGAAGGAATAATCTAGAGCAATTTGACATCCTCCAAGTAACGCCGGAAGAAGTAAAGAAAGCCTTGGGAGCTATGCAAAGGGCGAAGGCAGCTGTGGAGGATCATGTAGCAGCAAATTTGTTTAATGGGGGGCAGATTGTTCTAGCAAAACTGGCCGCACTGTATTCGCAATGCCTAATGACCTCGAGCGTACCGGAATTTTGGAAAAACGCCAACATAATAATCATAATCCATAAAAAAGGGGACGCCAAAGAAATGAAAAATTATAGAACGATCAGCTTACTGTCCGTTGCCTACAAAGTATTTACTACGGTAATCGGAAATAGAATCAAACACAACAGACTTCTGTCAACTAAAGGACCAGGCAGGATTTCGTAAAGGCTATCAACAATAGACCATATTCACACTAGCAACAGGTCATAGAGAAATGTGCGGAATATAACCAACCCTTATATATCAGGCAGGATTTCGTAAAGGCTATCAACAATAGACCATATTCACACTATCAACAGGTCATAGAGAAATGTGCGGAATATAACCAACCCTTATATATAGCTTTCATTTATTACGAGAAAGCGTTTGATTCAGTCGAAACATCAGCAGTCATGGAAACATTAATGAATCAGGGTGTAGACGAGCCATATGTAAAAATACTGAAAGATACCTATAGCGGCTCCACAGCCACCGTAGTCCATCATAAAGAAACCAACAAAATTCCAATGAAGAAGGGCGTCAGGCACGGAGATACGATCTCTCGAGACAGCGTGTGTACAGTACGTATTCAGAGACCTGGATTGGGAAGAATTCGGTGTAACTGTTAATGGAGAGTACCTTAGTGACTTGCAATTCGCTAATGGTATTGCCTTGCTTAGTAACTCAGGGTACAAATTCCAATGCATGCTCACTGACCTGGACAGGCAAAGAAGGGTGGGTCTAAAAATTATTCTGCAGAATATTAAAGTAACGTTTAACAGTCTCGGAAGAAAACAGCAGTTTCCGATAGGTAGCGAGGCACTGGAAGTAGTAAGGGAATACATCTACTTAGGCCAGGTAGGTGACCTCGGATCCGGATCATAAGACTGAAATAATCAGAAGAATATGAATGGGGGACTGGGGTGCGTTTCGCAGGCATTCTCAGATCATCAACAGCAGGTTGCCATTATCCCTCAAAAGAAAATTGTATAACAGCTGTGTTTTACCAGTACTCACCTATGGTGCAGAAACTTGGAGGCTTACGGAAAGGGTTCTGCTTAGATTGAGGACGACGCAACGAGGTATGGAAAGAAGAATGATGGGTGTAACGTTGAAGGGGGAAGATAAGAAGATAGTAGATTGGGTGAAGGAACATCTTAGTTGAAATAAAAAAAGAAATAGGCATGGGCAGGGTATGTAACGAGGAGGGAAGATGACCGATGGTCTGTGAGGGTTGCGGATTTGATTCCAACAGACGGGAAGCGTAGCAGGGGGCGGTAGAAAGTTAGGTGGGCGGATCAAATTAAGAAGTTTGCAGGGGCAACATGGCCACAATTAGCACAAGACAGGGGTAGTTGGAGCATTATGGGAGAGGCCTTTGCCCTGCAGTGGGCGTAGCCAGGCTGATGATGTTGATGGTGAAAGCTTGCAAGGTGTAGAACAAGCTCAAAATGCATGGACGTCATAACTTTCCGCTATTTGTTCTCAGTATTCAGTCGTGTTTGGAGCGGCGCAACCTTTTGTACCGCAGACATTTTCACGAAGCAATGGAAGCACGAGTAAATGGCACCTGTCCCCCTTGTAATTCAAACGATGGCGAAAACATGAGCGTGAATCCGCTCACGACGAGAGCACAGGGAAAACTGACTCGACTGTTGACTTGTTTCTGCTCGCGGCCCGTTATTTGCTGTGGCTCCACACTCGCAACTGTTATAAAGAGCTCGCACTTGATTCTTTGTCATTCATTTTTGGTTAAAGTTTGTGCAAGAAAAATATTTGAAGGCCGAAGTTGCAAGTAGCGTATTCTCTCTATGGACAGCACCACTCGTAGTGCTGGGCATGAAACGCAATTTACGGCTGTAGAGCGATCACACAAAACTGTCGTCGCTCTGCTGTGTATGACTGAGTTACGGCTATGCACTGCGCATGAGCATTCGTGACCGAATATTCGCATTAAGTGCGAAGAAGTTGTAGTTCTGTATTGCTAGGGGTTAGCGAAGACAGCACCGCCATTTGTGGGCAACAGAACAAAGCGAGCGCCACTCGTCGGGTGGTAACAACTACCTGCTTCATTTCAACTGAGCCCGAGAGTGCCGCAGCTGTCAGCGGAATTGAAGCATCTGGTAATCATAAGCTAGTTAAAGATAACTTAGCTTCTATATATCTCCTGCTCTTCCACCAGTGATTACACGAGCAACATTCTGTTACCAGCAATATGTGCATTCCACTTTTAGAGGACCATGAAAAAAGTAGCGATATGATCCAATGAATACACAGTTTTGCTTTTGTTGTTGTGAGGGAGGGTTAGTGTTCGTAGATCATTCGGCGGAAAGATAGCGAGGTTTATCGGGGCGCCCCTGCTACCCTTCAAAACTTTGCACAGTCGCGACAAGCTACTGGCGAACTCAAACGTCTCGTTCTTTTTTTACAGCCGTGGGGTATCATTTTAATCGAAACCCAAAAGTGACGAAGGCTTTATTAGTTTCCGTTCTTTCTCGGCATTGAGTGCGCATGCGCGGTGGTTCAATAACGTGCTGTCGACAGTACACGCCAGTTATACGAGATCGAAACATCCGGCATGGCTGAAGAAAGCAGCAGCGAATATACGCCTCTGGACTTAAGCATGAAGGGCGAAGCAACGCCAAGTACAAGCCGTGACGGTACCCACGGCTCTTCATCTACTTTGGGCGCCTACAGAACGTGAGCTTTACCACTTCTCAATTTTTTCGTTGGATACTGTTACCCTTAAATACGACCCATATCATAGGCTTTAATATCTGTACATTTCTTCACACCTAAACCAGCTCTTTTTGACAGCCCGCTTGAGCTTTGAAATCGGAAGCATTCTTAGATTAAGACGCGATGACGCAAGGGTGGTGCGAAAATATTGCTACACGTGTGTGGTATTTTATTGTTTGAACGAGGCGCGTGGGCGCCATCACTCGAAAAAAGAGGAGGAAGAACGCTCTCTGGCTCTCGAGCTGTCGGCTGAACTGGGAAGCGCTGCATTATCCCTTGTAAATATATTTTGTAAACAGTCGCCAGTTCTAATGCTTGGTTCACCTAACATTCCGGTGGAGGGTGCCGTTCCCCGTCCTCGCCACGGGGGTCCGCAGTGGCCGCAAGGTAAATATACCTGGTAGCGAAGCTTCCATAGGAGCCCATACGCTCAAAACATGGCGGTCCATCGGCTGTTTATGGGGCTTAGCGCCATCTCTATGTGGTAACACATCCGGCGGGGGAAAAAAATAATGTGACGCCATGTCCGTTAAAAGCAGAAGTGACGTCATTTTGTTTTCGAAGGCGCGAAATTTGTGTTGTTGGCCTGTCTATGGAGCTATATATTCAAATGCCCGGCCATTCGAATTGATGGGCGTTTCGAGCTTTCAGCGTGTAAAGCGATGCAGCAAAAGGCCAGCCGTACGGTTGTCGAAATCGCATCCCTGCACAGAACATACTTTCTTCGGAGGCCGACGAAAGCTTTAAGTGTAGAGTGCTGATCCTATTGTCGGATGCGAAGCCCGTCGGCCAGCGCAGTCGCGCGAAAACAACTACACGATTATCTGGCGGTCGTAACTCACTACTTTTGACTGAACAGATTAAAAAGCGATGAAGCTACCCGCGTCACCAAATTCAGACAAGCTTCGACAAGCAAGAAAGCACAAACTATGAGGGGGGGCGTATTTCAACAGGTGAACTTTACGAGTGCGCCTTTCTGCCCATTTCAAGACCTGCATTGCATTGCGAGGGATAGTGGCATCAACGCCCCCTGTAACGATGGGCGCTGAAAAGAAATGCATTTATTAATATTAAAAAAAAATTAAATAAACTTCTATTTTCTTAACTCGTCACGAAAATATGAAATTGACCAGGAATTTTATTTTCGTTGAATGAATCTAACTGTATCTCTTGAATCTATTTCTTTTCCAATGTTTGTTCCCTCCGAACATAGTCGCGCTTCAATCGCTCCTCCCATAACCCCCGTTGCTGATGTCGGTGACAATCTGTACTGAACCGCTTTTCGCACGAAGCTTCGCGACCTATTTGGATCGACCTTCGCGGCCGCACCGTCCTGGTTTGCGCCATGGCTCCCAGTGACGATACCTCGTCTCCTTCCACTCCTGCGACCGCGACAACAACGTGTTATATACAGCGCAAAGTCAGCTATTTAGCGCTCAGGATGAGATTTTTCAGAAAATGAAGCGAACGTATATTTATTGAAGAAAATATTTTTCACTCATGTAGAAGTCTTGTACTCCACACACGCGATGGCGTGCCGTAGCTCGTTGTCCCGGGTGCACATTAAACATGATTTCACCTCTTTTTTTTTTTGTCGCAGCTAGTAACTGTCTGACGAATAATTTATTAATTGTAGGATTGCTGACGACGCCTTGCGCTACCAGGGGAACACGCAGCACACGCCGACGATCGAAGAGACTTGCAACATGGACGGTACGTAGGCGATTGTCACTCGACTTCACCACAAATATGGCGGATAGCCCCTACGGTTACCGTGGTAGAGGTACATTTATTGCGTATAAAGATGCACTTTACCAGCGAGGCCAATGCGGTTTCCGCATGAGCCAGCATATAACGTCCTTACTAGGACATTTGTGCGTATCTAAATGTATGGAAATTGATACATAATCAATGGAGACGAAGTTTTTGAATGAATTTCTTCGTGTATCGGTGGTCTGGTAAAGCATGCTCCTGAATGATAAGGGCAGAAGCCGAGACTGTACAGTCGAGCGCGATTTGAAGTTTATCGTGCGAGCGTCGGATAGCCTAGCACTCCAGACACCTGGCGGCTGGTTTTGGAACAGAAAAAATCATGATTTCGCACTCTTCTCTCCCTCGTTCGCTGTTCCATACAACAACCATCACCTCTGCGACAAACTCGCCGCCCTTTCTCTCTAGTCCAAGCTTTCCATTTATTGCGATAAAGTGTGGACTTGGTTACCTCGTATCTTCGCGGGCGATAACAAAATTGGTGGGAAAGATCTGGTAAAGCCAGCGCTTGGCATTTCTTGATTTTAACGACATTGAAGTTGGAAAAAATATATCAACGCAACATGGCCTCGTCTATCGCCTTTGTTGACCAATAAATTTCCGCAAAACATTTTTATTCAGGGTATATAACTGCTGCAGTGATCGATGCGATCCCAGACCACTTGTCGCAAAAAAAAATGCCACGACGACTTACGGCAGAGGAGCGCTAAGAAATTGCTTCATTGGGAAAGTCCCAGCGAGAGATATCCCGGCAGGTGAACCGTCCTCAGAAGACAGAAAGCCGCATTCTTCGAGCGTTTAAAAGGGAGAACCGCTTCGAAGATGGCCCGCATCAAAGGAGGCCTGGAGGAACAACTGAGGAGGAAGACGCTCTGGTAATAGCTGGCGCCGTCAACGTCCCATTCACGACAGCGAAGAAAATCAAATAAGAACTTGACCTTCGCCTAAGCCTTTCGTTCATCTGAAAGAGACTTAACGCTGCGGGGCTTTAAAGCCGCGTGGCTGCGAGAAGGTCACTTTTGACCACCGAACATCGCAGGAAGCGTCTGCAATTTGCGCATCGGCACGAAACATGGAGCGCTGAGGACTGGTAACACGTCATGATTAGTGACGAATCGACATTCACTACCTGCTGGAACCAGCAACTCCGTGTTTTGAGATTCGATGGCTGCCGGTAAGATTTACTTTTCTTGCATATGATTTCACACCTAACTTTCCACCTAACTTTCTGCTTCCCCCTGCTACGCTTTCCTTCTCTTAAGATCAAGCCTGTTACCCATCCCTTAATGACCATTGGTTGTTTTACCTTCTCATTACCTGCCTTGTTCACGCCCATTTCTTCTTGATTTCGACTGAAATGTCATTAACTCGTGTATGTTGTAGAATAAGAGAGATATTGGAAGTGAAAGACGGGGACGCGAAGTTTTTTGACGCAAACAAACATTGAGTAACCGCACAAGCATGCACCAAACGTGGCTTTAGGACCGGCATATCATAGCGGAGTTTCAGTCGAAGTGCGAGTATGTGTGCAAACCTAAAATCTGTGGTCTCTAGCTAGAAAATATGCACGTCGCTCTGAAATTATTCACCTCAGTATATCACGACCTGCAAATACCTTAGCAGCTTTCGCTTAGTTTCTCATTATATTGTGGTAACTGCCCTGTGAGTGTTTTGGTTATTAAATTCGATGCATTAATTTTATTGCAGCTATGACGATGAAGACGTCCGCGATGTCACAGCAAGCAGGCGTGTCTCGGTGAACGTCTGGGGTGCAATAACCTACGCCGGTCTGGGTCCGCTCTTCCGCATCCCAGGGAGGCCCACGGCCGAAGTCTACAACGAGATTATCGACGCTGTTCTCCTTCCTTTCGCCGTGAATGGACCTTTCCCTGACGGGTGTTTTTATTTCCAACACGACGGCTGCTCTGTTCACACTGCATCCTCAGTGAAGGAAAATCTGAACAAGTCTGGAATTGCGCAGCTCCTGTGGCCGCCAAAGAGCACCGACCTGAACACAATCGACAATGTTGTGTTTAATGAAGGCACGGTTGGCTCGCCCAACCTTGACGAACACTGACGCAGACACTATGGGGGCAGCCGTTGAGAGGGAGTGGATCGAATGTCCTCCAACAGGACCCAGAACTGGCAGAATCTCTGTTCGCTTCTATCCTGACAAGGATAAAGGACGTGAAAGAAAGAATGGGCGCCGCGTTGAGGTATTAGGACCGAGGTGAAAGGGTTAAGCCTGGGATAATGCATAAGAAGCATTAGTCTCTTTTGGAAGCCAATAACGAAGGATTGAAATGAATTTGCGCCTAATGAACATTAATGGGTAAGCAGCGATGACACGGCCATTTTCAGAGGTAGTTCGTTGCTTAGCCCTCTCCCTATGCGATGCCACCGACGTTGCAAATGAAATAATTCTTTACACAACCATCAGTGAAATTCGCAGCACCATTTCGAAACCATAGCAGTCAGAACAGATATCGAAAGTTAGCGTTCATCGAAATTCAAACGCCTTAGTGACTCTGCCGTTACTCGTTTGTCTCTTATTTGTGACCCGCTGCTCCGACTTGGCGACAGCACACACTCTAATCCCGTACGCATTGTCTGATCTCGGCCTCAGGGACCAGCTTGCACAAGGGCATCCTTTCATCGGTGATGATTTCACTCTGCTTCGCACGTGTGTAACTACAGAGCTTTGAAGGGAACATCACAATTTGGTCTATTTTTCCTATTTTTGCATAATATCTATACATATTTAGTGCAGTTATTCAAATCATTATACTGCGTCCTCAACTGTATTTTGTTGACCTAACGGAAAGACTTATTCAGTGAACGCCCTCACATAGCCATCTCTTGGGCCGTAAATAGTTCATCAATTCCACATCTATCACAGTCACGCACACGCACACATGAAGAATTTCAGACTTTTATAGAACTCTTCAATGTATTGGGAGGCATTCGCGAAAAGCAAAATCATTGCGCTGTAGTTGATTCTGAACTTCCGCAGACATGTGTTGCAGCAACTGCAGGAAAAGTTGAAACTGAGAATATCAACCGCAAAATTCATTCCCACGAATGCCGTTTGTCGTTTTTAAACAACGGGAGCTCTCATCCTCTGGTCGCTCCTTGCAACAGTGATAAGATGGATCGTGCTGTACTCAGAAAGACAAGAAAATCGTGATGCGCAGGGACAATCGGACAGTTCTCGACGACCGCACATAAACCACATTCATTTTTAAAATGTTTACGACATACCTGGCTACAATATTTCGTCATAGTACAATTGGCGGCGCGAAAGCTAGGAAAAATAAGAGATATCGAGCATTTTATCTAAACCGGTGTTTTCACTTTCCGCGTCCTTTTTCGTTTTCCTTGGTTGGAGCCTGCGAAAATAAAATTTTAAAAAAGGGGAGAGAGGCCGCACATAACGGACGCATCGCGGGCTTAAGCTAATGTTCTTGGTCACCCATTCTTTCTGGCTCAGCAGCAATGACGTCACATAGGCTAGATACAGCTTCGTAGCGTCCAATTTCAGACAATACCGAAGAATACGTCGTGCGCACTACGATCACTGCCTCTTCGCAGAACAAAAAAAAACTGATAGCCCAGCAGGGAGTGACGGCTGCTGAAGGAACAGCAAAAAGAGTGAGGGTAGCTGGCCTGATACCTCCCTCGCCTGGTCAGAGAATTCTGGGCCATTGCGCTGTTCATTTTCCCGGTCGAAACTCGCACGATAACCTTCAAATCGCACTCGACTGTACATTCCATGCAGTGATTCTCTCGTAAATGAAGTCATCACTCGACCATTGGTCGACAATTTTATTTGCACAGTAGTATCTCAGTGGGTTTGAGCTGTTAACATCTTGATGTTTTCCTTAAAGCGAGCTGGTTGACAAAGCATGTGCTTTGATGCAAATTCCGTGTGTGATGTGTAATTACAGCGGCGCTTCAGATGTCTATACTTTGATGCCTGAGTGGTGCTGTTACGATTTAGTAACTGTGTGAGAATCGCTCACCAATAGCATTTTAAGAGCAGCAGACGTATCCCGCTGCTGCCGAATGCAGAAGTAACGGAGCGCAATTTGATGCACCCCAAAACAGCTTATATTGGAGCTCTTGGTTCTTTCATACTAAGCACGCCAAGCCACACCCACAGCATAAAAAAACCTTCAAAAATTAATGAAAGTGTAACGCAAGGAGCACACAAAACTGTTGGGTAGTTTGCCCTCTGTTGGCATAAATCTTTACCAAAGAAACCAAATATACGCTTCTGAAACCCCAACATTATTCATACTGACAGAGTAACAATTGCAGCACGCAACGATTACCAGTGAGTCTGCAACTGCTTCCAAACTGTAACGCTTTGCTTTATTAAGAAAATTTACGCCATACTGAGACACACTTCCAAACTGAACGTTCTTTTCTGTAAGGTGATTAGCTTTCCTTGGGTACGTCAAGCATTATTTTATTTTGTAAAGATTGGATTAGCTTTGTAGACGATCACAAGGAAGAAGACGGGACAGGCGGAAACTAACGTGTTGCAAATTGATTATCCCTTTGCCAGTAAGAATTCTGAAGATGTTATTTCGCTTCTGCAGACAGCTGACTCAATCGAATTTGGTTTCTCTGTTGATGTAGAAGATTTATTCTACTCCATACCTCACCAGTGCACTTTTTGAATCAGTGCGCAGCTGCATTGAAACTAACGATGTCATAGGTTTCCAAAATTCAACAGGCGTCTCGGTAGCGAGTTTCCTGGCGATTTGGAAATTTTATCTCAGTGATGACCTTTGACAACCAAACGCTTGTGCAGCGACAGGGAGTGTCCATTGGGTCGTGCGTAGCATCTTTCATACAATATTTGTTTATCGAGTATTGACCGCACCTTATTTGGCGTACTTGAGAAAGACAAAGTAGTACATGTTTTTAGGTATGTTGGCGATTTTCTTGTGCTGCTGAAGAGACGAAATGATTCTATGTATGACGATGCCATTGCAGACATTTTAAATCTCTTTGAACATAATGCCTTAGGTCTAACCTTTACACATGAACTCCGTGTCAATAACATTCTGTAGTTCCTTGACCTCAAGCTTACCTTTGGTAATGAGCACGTTTGTTGCTGTTTCGGCCCCCGCACACAAAAGCAACTGTTACCCAATGATTCGGCTCACTCTAAAATCACCAAAAGGATCATTGCTAAATAGATTATCGAGCAATCTCTGAAAAAGTCATGTTGCAGGCCAGCTTCGACATGCAAATTTCCAGGCTGGCAGTTGTTGAAAGGCTCGAAAAGAGGCTAAAAGCGCCTCAAAAAGTAAACACTGATGCTGCCAACAAAGCTTCAAAGCCAGTCGTAATCTCTTATGTCCATAGAACTGCACAAAATCGGAAGATAGCAAACAAGTACGTTGTCCCTCTCGTTTTCTCGGCTCCCTGCAAGCTGAGTCACCTTTGCGCCCGCATTGGGAGACTTCACGCCAGACATAAGTAAGGTGGCTGTGGCGTGAAACACAAGAACCCCCATGTAGATCGCCAAGTTGGCGTTATTTATCAGATTCCCCTGACATGCGGCAAAACCTACATAGGCCAGACGGGCCATTGTGTGAACGTGCGAATCTGTGAACACGAAAGGTCTAATAAAAAGCGGGAGCTATGTCATTCACCCATGCATTGCCTAGATCATAAATGCAGGTCTCTGCTCAACCAGGTTAAGATCCTGCGCAAGTGCAATAACGAAAAAGCACGGGAACTTCTAGAGGGATATTATATAAAAAAGAAGGAACAAACATGCATCAGTGACACATCGATCATACTTTGCAATAGGGAGGCACGTTTCCTAGAAAATATGATTGGCTGAGCCAAGCCATTGTTTTTTTTTCTGATTTTGTGTTTTTTTCTCTTATCTGCTGCTGATACTCTGATTCGCCTGTGCTGCATGAACTGATATTTAAGTGTTTCCCTCGAATAAACCTCAGTTGTTAGTTTGCGCCTGTCCAGTCTTCTTCCTTGTGATCGTCTACGAAGCGCATTCAATCTTTCCAACTAATGAACCAACTTGCCCAACAACGCATTCTGCTAAGCACTATTCGCTCTGCCATTATCTGCGCAACCTCTCTCGCAGGCCTGATGAACGTCGTGACAATAACGGCGCAACTTATAAAATTGAGAATGCCAGAGAATAAAAAAAATGAGTTGCTTAAGTTACGCCTATGCTATCACACTGTAGTTCATTCGAAGTCAAATATGAAACTCAAATCTTTAGTTCCTGTGGTTGGGAATCCGCGTTGAATATTTTTCCTTGCACACGATGGGGCATAGTCACTAACACATATGGGTGTAGTAATGCCATCAAGATTCTTCGCCAATTCCCCCTGCCTTCATATTATAAATAAAGGTGCATATAAAAAATACTGCACCTCTCTGCAGTTTTAATGGTAATTGCAGTAGCATCGATGGTCATCCTGAGGAGGGTTCTGCCGTAATTGCCGCCTTTTAGGTGTCTCGCGGTATCCTTCTAGTTTCACGCAATTTCTGAGCCGTTATATGGACGATTTTCACCTAGCCACAACACCTGCAGCGCAATCCATACAATGCACACATTTAACGTGCTTTGAGGCTTTCCGTTGCATAGTTGCACATATGCGCACATATGCCAATTGAGCAATCTTTTTGAAAGTTGTCCTATATTTTATTGATAGGCTTCACAGGAGCATTGGCGAGTACAGCCGTTTTAGTGCTCCTAATGAGCTCGTAAACCTGCCGTGCTTACAGCCGGTGCTTATGAACTTCAGCTACACGAATCACCAAATGGGGTTCGGATAACCACATTCCGTAAGGCGAGTACATATTTTGATGAAGCACCTGTGTCATTGAAGGTCAATAAATTTAGGGCATACGTCATACAAAAATTCTAAATCCCTCGGTAGAAATGCGTCCTCTCACTTTTTCACTGTCGTCCTCTGCGTCGGGCTATGTCTTCTCGTAATAGATGACCAGTAAGCAAGAACTTTGTGAAGCATCTAGTGTGCTTAATACGGGATAACACAGCAAATATATTGGTTCAAAAGTTTCACGCACAAGACACCGACATGTCGTTTTTCACTAGGAGCACTGCCGTGCACATGTTCTGCCCGCGATTTGAGACGAAACATGATAGACATCACAAGAATCGAACGCTGCACAATCTTGATGGTGCTCGCCTTCTTCATCGCCACGAAGTTATTGTGTGCATTTATGACATACTTGCTAAAAGAAGAACGCACCGTGTACGGAAGCACAGTAATAAAGTATCCATACCACTAAAATCTTCTTGCCTTGCACCATAAGCATGAAATATCTATTTCTCATGAATTGCTCTTGCACTACAGCGAATGAACACCTTTACTATACCTTTATGCCATACAGGTGTCACTGACAATGGCAGCTCAAGTTGCCAGCACCTGGGGTCCATCAGGAGCAGCGATAAGGCAGTGCCCAGCCCAATTTGCGCTGGCATGGAAGTAGCATCAGCCAATTTTGGAGGCGGCGCCCCGTAAGTTCACATTCAGAAAAGTTCTATTTAACCGCAACTCAGGCGAGGGATGGTTATCCGGTATAACAATGATGCCTCTACTCGGTAATTTCTCATTGGGAGGGCTAGCTCTGATGGCTGAAACAGCTACTGCAACAGCAGTTTAGACCTCTGCGCCGGCACAGCCTGCCTTGCCAAACTTCATGGTTCCAACACTGCGACCGGACACATCACGGCAGTGTGCACACCCCATGCCGCAAACACGAAGCTACACAAGCTCGCCCGATTTTCCATCCTGTTAACACGCCGCAATGTGCGGTACATCTGCAGGCTTGTAACCTGCTTACTCACTCCCCATTATGGAATATGTAAAGGTTGTGAAGGAGAGGCGCTCATCGGAGCCGAGGCTCATGAAGCGAAATAGGGTTTTCCTGCTTTCCTGTAAGATTCCTATAGGAATTACTCTGGCACTGACGCGCTTGTGCGAGGGGTAAATGTTGCGATGATTTAACTGCTGTTCTGACAATATGGTGTCGGCGCAAATAAAACACTTTACCTCAGGATTTACTACATAAGTACATTGCAAAAGAGAAATTAATGTGCTTGGCAACACTGTACGAGCATTAAAGCTTGTGGCTTTTAATGAAATAGGATAATATCGTAACTGAAGCTGTTGCTTTTTAAGATTCGTCAAGTACTTAAGAAAACGTTGACAAACTCCAGTAACATAATTACAACTTTATAACTCAGCAGTGAAAACACCGCCACAATTAAATCAGCTGCACCAAATAACACATTTAAAGCGTCCAGAATTCATGTGTTACACAGCGCTTTGAAATTTTCTGTTTTATGGGTAGATCATTCGCCAGTACTCGGGCACATGGTATAGATTTCAAGGAAATTTCAAATGAATATAAAGAAAGTTGTCCGCTAAGGATGCTCCAAGATTGATAGATTGATTGATAGTTCTAATTTCTTCATTAAATAATCCGGTCTTGATGCTGGCCAAGCTGGCATTATTTGAAATGACGTGCGAGCTAATACCACACGACTCGAACCAAACCACAACATTGCATGAGTCGTGTATACAACCACTATACGAATAAATAAAAGTAAACAAGTAAAAAGCACATTACCGCAACAATAGCGACCAATGTTCATCTAGTGCTTAGCGTAGACACTTCAAACGAGCAACTGGCTGTACAGGAGACGTGCACCATACGCGCTGTCTCTGTTCTATTGCCCGTTGTATTTTTCTTCACTAAACGGTTGAAAAGATATCATGCCAGCAATGCCTTAACTTAAAGCTTGCAGCGTTCATTACCTTACAGAGAAAAACAAAAGAAAATACAAACTTTTTTGGTAGCATATTTCATTCATTGTACATAAAGAATGAAGCATTTGACGTATCTGTGCTTACCTCGTATTGACGGAAATGATTGTGTGTGTGTCGTTCTCGCGATGCCTTCGGCAGGAAAGGTGTGCTGTTCGAATGTGAGTCAAATATTAAATGACTTCATACAAACAGTGCAGAAAAACTTGAACCCAGAAGTTTCTCATTGTATTCGATATGGAAGGACTTGAGTGAATACGTATGATGTCCGACGGGATGTCATTCCACCTACACTGGTCAGAAATAAAGCGAATAGTTCACCTTTGCGCCATTTCCTTTTAATAAAGCAAGAGCATCAAGGGGCTAATTACAATGGCTTAAACCCGCAAAAAGTCGGCTCTTGTGCAGTAAGAGAAAAATATCATGTTTAGATCGGCTAAGCTTCTTATCTAACCACAACTACCACGCATTTTTTCTACGTTCGAGTTGCAAGAAATACCAAAAGCACGCTTTACTCATTACAGTATGTATAGCCTATGTGATACACGTAACGTTCTTTCTTATTTTCAAGTTTAGACACAGATATACCATCAAAGGCAGCAGTGTTCAATTTACGCCAAACTAGACCCCCATGGAGCGCCAAGATTAAGTACTTCAAGTTAGCGCTAAGGTTCAGAAAGTCACCTTATCATCAACGCAGGATTTAATTTGTCAACCTCTCAATTGGCAAGATGTGTTTTTCTCGTCCTGTAAGAAGATTCGGCCATTTTGACCTTCTTTGTCTGTGTCCTTGCAGGAATGCACCTGGAACCGCGGGAACGGAACAGCGAGAGTTGTGCGGTGTCTGTGGCAATGTTTACAGCAGGTCCGATGCTTTACAGGGGCAAGCAGAGGCACACACGGATGACACAGCCCACATTTGCAAAGCATGTGATCAATTGTCTGTGAAGAAGTCTAAATTTGTTGATCATTGCCGCAACCGTACTGAGAAAAAACACAAATGCGAAACCTGTGGTAAAGAATTCCACCGGGCAGGTCACCTAGCTGTACATTACCGCACGCACACAGATGAGAGACCCTACAAATGCGAAACCTGTGGTAAACAGTTCCACCGGACACATCACCTAGATGACCATAGGCGCACGCATACCCACGAGAGACCCCACAAATGCCAAATATGTAATAAATCGTTCAGGCAGTCTACTCATCTAAATGGCCATAATCGCACTCATACAGGCGAGAGACCTTACAAATGCCAAGTATGTCATAAATCATTCCGGCAGTCTAATCACCTAGATGTACATTACCGCACGCACACAGACGAGAGACCCTACAAATGCCAAATATGTAATAAATCGTTCAGGCGGTCTGCTCATCTATATGGCCATAATCGCACTCATACAGGCGAGAGACCTTACAAATGCCAAGTATGTCATAAATCGTTCCGGCAGTCTAATCAACTAGATGTACATTACCGCACGCACACAGACGAGAGACCCTACAAATGCAAAATCTGTGATCAATCGTTCCGGCAATCCCATCATCTAAATATTCATAAGCGCACGCATACAGGAGAGAGACCCTAAAAATGCCAAATATGTGATAAATGGTTCCGGCAGTGTTGTCGGCCAGGTAACCACAAGCGCGCGCACACAGGTGAGAAACCCTACATTTGTAAATGATGCGGTAAATCGTTCAGACAGGCGTGTATCTCCGTGAACATGAGCCCGCGAACGCAGAGGAGAAATGTTGTGTATGCCAAAAATGTGCTAAATGATTCTAAAACAAATATAATCTCAAGAGATATGTAGACTCGCAATGTGGAAACAGCGCTTTCGTTAGCGAAATCTGTGATCGACCTTTTAAGAACAATTCAAGTTTTCTTCGTCACCGCCGAGCAAAGCATGTGAATAAAACACCGTATGAGTGTACGCAGTGCGGATGTCGTTTTGCAGACAAAGAAACCCGCGACAGGCATGTGTGTCAAAAGGAACGCAAGATGTGAACGATGCTATCTGGTTTTGCGAAATTACGTGACAAGACCTTGTCGCCAGAAGTAGTTGGGGTGCTTCAATGTCAAGAAATACTGCTTGACCTGGCCAGCGCCCACTGTTCCATGAACTATGTTGTTGGGGAACGTTGCCTTATCAAACTGATTTCAAGACAACCCTAACGGGCTGCAGGATTGTGTTTTGTGTAAGTAGAGGGTTGAGGGAAATGTCCACAAAAGATCCTTGACCCCCATTTGTTTAGAGAAACTTCTTGTGCAGGTCGCATGACAGTGTACCAGCAAACAAGCTTGAATGAACCATATTCGTAGTGATTTAGTAGCGTAAACTGAATGGAATATGTCTGTATAAAATCATTTGAGAAAGGAGGTACTGTATTCTTGTCTACTAAAAAGTAATTTCTGCCATTAATCAAGGTCCAAAGGCCTAGTTGCCTTCGAGAGAAAGCATTTGCAGATGCTTTTACGACAATGCATAACTACATCGTACGCGCACAAAAACTGTTTGCATGAAATTTTGTTAAATGCATTGACTGTTCTTTGGCGCGTGTATACATACCGGATATGTTTGTTCTATACCATAAAATAAGCTTATGACGGTAGTGAGACAACACTACATTCACTTCATTTGGAACTTCGCTATGCGTCATGGTCTCCCACTACGAAAATTTTTAGTTTTGTTTTATTGTGGCGGAACTTCTCAAGTTAAATCGATAGTTTTTTATCAACTCGGAAGTCGTCTGTTTTAACTCGGACTGCTCTCTAGCTGCACCTGTAAAATCTTTTAGCCCGATGTGACAAAAGTATCTCTGCAAAAATGAGAGTAAAGGCTTGACATGACAAGTTTTCATATATGTTTGCACACTTGTACTTTTTTCCCTGTGAACGCGTTTCCCCAGCAATTAAATATTTGGTTACCCCTCAGTGCATGACGCACCTGCAGTATCAGAGCCTTCTCGATCTTTCTCACCAATTATACACTTTTTTCTACGTTGTAGTCGAACCTTTCGTAATCAAACTGAACGCGCAATACGAATACAAATGTGCATTCTTGAAGGCTTGCAAGCACCAACGATTACGCTACAATCTCCAACGAATCATGCATGAATATCCCACAAACTTTAGCCGTCAATCACTTATTCGACGATTGACGTCTACGCTTTCAACTATCTTTCTGCCCGAGCGTAACTCGTTTTGTGCCTTCCCGTTCCCCGAATAAAGAGTTAGTTGCGTGACTCAGCGGTCCTACTAGTGTATTGTTCACCGTCACCAGAACGTGGCATCTCGTAGAGGCGCGTGTTGTGACCGGATACACGCAGCAAGCCATGAAAACAACGTAAACATTGTCATCGGCTAGTGAGCTTGCCACAACCTACGACTAACGCCCCAGTACCCTCGTCTGGCCGAGAATACCAGGAAGATCATGGCCCCATCAGCAGTCCCAATGACAATCCTTGTATTGCCAGCAACGATCGCGCTACAAGCCAATGGAGCCAACGTTCTTCTACGGATCATCGTTTAAGAGGAAGCTTTAGCTCGGTTGCTCCTATCTAAATACACGTAAAAGCAGAATTCGCTTTTCTCGGCCACCACTGCACCAAATTTGACGAGGTTTGTTGCATTTAATAGAAAAACTTAAAATCTAGTGACTGTTGGTTTCGGATTTTTGATTTAGGCCGTCAATTTTTTATTAAATATTGGCAGAAATCGAAAATTTTCAAAAAACGAAACTATAAAGTTTACAACTCTGTAACTCAGCAACGAAAATTGATAATACAATTCAGTGAATTGCATCTGATAGTACATCTAAAGCGGACAAAATTGGTAGGTTACACATGAATGTAAAAAAGATATAGTAAAATGGAAATATAGGTTTTGCAGAACCCTTGTAAACAACATAACAAATTCATGTACGATATAAAATGACGTATCGAATTTGTCCACTTTCAATGATCTGATGGATCTCGTTTACAGAACCGCGATATCTGCTCTTGATGCAGAGTTATGAATTTGTAAACTTCATGCTTCTATTTTTTTCAAATTTTCGAATTTTTGAAAATCCTTTTAACAAAATTCAGGATTTAAATAGAAATTCCGCGACCAACAGTCACTAGAATTTCACTTTCCCTCTCAAATGCAACAAATTTCATTAAAATCGGTCCAGGGGTTATCTCAGAAAAACGTTTTTGCCTTTTTACATGCATTAGAATAGGCCGCGTCGGACTTGGGCCCGAGCTAAAGCTTCCTCTTAAGATCCTTAAAGCTGGCTGGAAACAAGCATAAATCGGCACATATAAAAAAATGAAAGCGAGACTAGCTGCGTCACGTGGTTTTAAATACGACACTCCTGCAATGCTACCGCACGTCACCGCAGAAGAAAATCTTGACGTCGCCACCTTACTGCAGCGTGCCGAAGAAGCACTACAACCTTCCTGCCTACGCGTCACGTACTAGTCAAGGACGGACAGCCGAAGCTACAGTCTTCGAAGAAGATATGAGAAGCAGCAGTCCAGCGATCGTGTTTGAGCTTGGACCCCTATACACCGACGTGGACTGAGTGGAAAGCTATGAAGCGCTCGCATGTATCGGAACATTCCCGGTCATCCTCACTGATTGTATTTGTCAGCTATGTTGTAACGGGGCCTTTTGCAGTTAGATTGCATGCGTGAGGCGAACAGTGTTGTACATTCTGGAAGGCACACGAGCACATGCGATTACGCTGGAATCTTTGACTAATCATACATAAATAGCCGACTAGCTTGAGGCGCAAATCAGCTTTACGACGATCGGCACATGTTCTCGGCGCTTGCATATTGCATGAGTGTGACTTCTTTTGTGGACACATGTTTGTCCAATAAAGAGTTGATTCCTTGACTCACGCTTATTGCTACTGTGCTTCTGACCCTCCCTATAAAGTGACATCGAGAAATAACGATTATCATAGCCTAAATTTATTCGGTATTTTCAGAGCTTCTAGGCGAAGGCGCCTTGCCAGATATACCAGATTGGCTCGTTTTGGGGTGTTCTCATTGGCATGCCCGACCTCCGCCTTTTGTCTATCTTTTTTAGCGCGTACCCGCCGCCTGCCCACCACTTCGGGGTCGGTCGATTCACGCTCGGCCTGCGGCTGCTTGCGGCGCTGCCCAGCCCTTCTCGCTTAGCGCTCGGCCTCTCGATCGACAGGTGAAAAGATACATCCATAGCGCTCACAGAGCCCGGAGCAACAGCCAGAGGACGCGAACCCAGCGCGCCTCTTTGTACCTCACCCTGCAGCCGCGCGCTCCTCCTTTCTACCTGCAAGCGCCCTCTGCGTGCACTCGGTTCCATCTTGCAGCTCGGCAGCCTCTGACTTGACCTCGCTGAGTTCACAAAGTGGATTGTGCGCTTGCGCGTAAAAACCTCTCATCCAGGTGGATGGCGTCTGCATTAAGTCGCAATGCTCCCATTGCAGATGTACTACCGGCGTCAAATTAAACGCGGATGGCGGCGCGCGTGTCCGCTTTTAATTCCAAGCGAGAAAGCAAACGTCAAAGAAAACAAGCGACAAAATTGCTGTATAGGGCGAGCGTTATCGCGCAGTGTGGTGCAACTGGGTGTGCGCAGCTGTCGAAGGTGGTGACTGGCCGACGGCGCGCCCTATACCTACAGTTATGCTTCAAACGCGCTGTCCACTGTGCGCGTCTCATTTGACGCCCATAGCACAAAAATTTAGCGCATTATTGCAACGGTGAAGAGGGGACACGGACCGAAAGGCAACGACATACATAACTAGGCTTTGTTCAGATTGCTACAGTACACATGGAGATTTGGAAACATGTGCAATAAAGTAGTAAAGCAGGAAATTAAAACATTTCCTTGGATATGCGAATTGTCATGATGCTATTTAGAAGCATTGATAAACAAAAAAAAACCTTTTCCGACTACCGCTCACGCTGAATTACACGGTTAAAGACGATTTTTCTGTAGAACGCGTGCTTACCATGTCCGCGAGTCTGTGATGGTGACCAATTGTACAGCGAAATGGAAATGTTTACGCATATGCGACCGGGCATACTGCAGTATATCCTGTAACGTGCAAGAGCACCAGCAGAGTTAGGATTTTTTTTCAGTGATTCTACTCGTTGATTTAGTTGTTACTATAAAATATTGCCACGATATCATCTGTGCTCAACAACGCTGAAGACGAAGACGACGACCTCGAGTGTGCAAGCGAACTGCTAGAAAAGAAGCCTGAACTGAGCACTTGTCCTAACTGTCTCGATTAAACACCGCTCTCCGCTCTTATCTCAAGTGAGCCGTGACACTGGTGGAGGTGCGGGGTATCGCATCATCGCCTAATGATAGGGACCACTCCTGCGAGTAGCCCTGCATCCAGCCCTTCAAAGCATCATCCACGCATCGAGACAGCAGTGCGCTGCGCAAGCCGCCACCTGCAAGGTCTTTGCCCGGAATTCGTCCTCTTGCAAGGAACGTTGTCAGCGACCTCGCCGACTCGGGAAAAGGTGCTTGCAAGTGCAACGCAGGTGACTGTTCCAAACAATCTAGTGCCCATAAACTTCCACGGTGACACATATAAAGACGCCGAACACTGGCTGGACCAGTACGAACGCGTAGCTAAGGTCAATCAGTGGCGTCCGGACCAGAAGCTTTCCAATGTGTACTTCGCTCTTGAAGGTAGCGCAAGGACATGTCTCGTTTGTTTCGCCGCGCGGATCCCAACATGCCTGATTCGAAGAAGCTGAGCCATCTCTTGCGCGGCGTCAAAGAACAGCTATTCGCTGGTCTCGTGCGTAACCCTCCCACAACAGTGTAAGAATTTATTAAAGAAGTCACAGCAATCGAGCGTGCGCTGCAGCAGCGTTGCCGGCAATACGAACGCCTGACTGACGATGCGCCTGCAGGAGCCGCAGTACTTACAGTGACAGACGAGATCTCGCTGCGTCAACTAATAAGAGAGATTGCGCGCGAGGAGATAGCGAAGTAAGCTGTGATACCGAAGCATTTTAGTGTTGCTTCGGTCGCTGAAGTTGTCCGCCAAGAAATCCGGCAAGCATTTGCATCTCCTGAGCCACTCCTTGAACTGCGTCCCGAGAGGCGCTTCAAGCCGCGCGCATACAGCAACGCAGATGCTCTGCGTCGCCCGCTTTCTACCGTGTGAGTACAGCACTACCACCAGCGGCCACCTAGAGCTGTCTGCATACAGAGGGAACATTTCAGGCGACCCCAGCTTCGCAGGACCGACGTATGGTGAACTGCTTTTCGCCGACCATTGTGTTTTTCCTGTGGTGAAGCAGGGCATTTTATCGTTTTCGCCCTCATCGTCAGAGTGGCATCCAGGAAATGTCATCTGCCACTCCGCCACAGTTTCCAGAGAGACATCCACGCTTCGACGACAGTGTCACTCGGAAACAAGGTAGCTCAGCTAATCTCCGGTCGCGCTCGCCGTCTCCGTTATGTTATTCTTCGCCGAACTGTCGCAGTTTCGCCGACGTGGTAAGAGGCCGCTCTCCAAGCCCACGGCGGGCAAACTGAAATCAGCGACCTCAGGGGGGAAGGTTGCAAGTCGTCGAACCGCCCAAGATCCCCCATTATTACCGAGAAACGAGCAGACCAAGCCGGAGAAATGGAACGCCGACGAATTTGTGAGTGCCGATCTACTCTTAAAGATTGATGGCCACGACGTGACAGCTTTAGTTTATACTGGTGCAGACTTTTCAATAATGAGTGAGCAGTTGATAGGCCGGCTTAAGAAAATCAAAATGAAGTGGACGGGCCCTTACATGCGAAATGCCGGGGGCCAGATTATGGCGCCTACAGAAAAATGTACTGCACGACTCCAGATAGGAAATACAGCTTTTGTCGCCACTTCTATGATTGTAAGAGTGTTGCAGATCACTGATCCTTGGAATGTACTTCTTGCTGGAGTACGGCACAGTGGTTAAAACACGCTATGCCGAGATAACCTTGTCAACTAGTACAGACACGAGCCACAACGAAGAGCGCCAACGTACATCGTTACGTGTCGTCGACGACGACGTCTACGTACTATCATGCAGTCTTGTCTCCGTCGCTTGCGGAGAACGGTTTAACAAGGACGGTGTAGCCGAACAATTAACTGCACTTCTGTTCCATCAGGGTGTTGTCATTGCTCGGGGTATCGTCAGCCTAATCGTTGGTCGCACAGAGGTACTTTTGACAAATTCCATCAGTGAACGCCGGCACATCAGTAAAGACACCGCTGTGGCATACTTTGACGAAATTGACCACGTTCAACACTGCCTTGGTGTAAAAGAGGAATCGACCACCGATACGATGCCACATGCACCCGTCGTCGACGTTGACCCAGGTTTAGCGCCGCAACAGAAACAGTCTCAGGGAATTGCTCAACGATATTAAGGACTGCTTTTCTACAACGTCCCGAGTGCGTCAAACACCACTGACAAAACACCGCATCATTACGGAAGAAACAGCAATACCCATCCGACAGCATCCGTATCGCGTGGCTGAGAAAGAACGTGAAGCGATACAGCAGCAAGTCAAGAAAATGCTGGATGATGACGTCATCCAGCCGTCAAAAAGCTTTTGGGCAACGCCCGTGGTACTCGTTAAGAAGGATGGTAGCCGGCGGTATTGTATCGATGATCGCAAGTTCAATCGGGTTACGAAAAAAAGATGCGTATCCCTTAGCGCGCATCGACGATTCCCTCGTCAGGCCACGGCATGCAAGTTACTTCTCATTGATAGACTTAAAAGTGGGTACTGGAAAATAGAGGTCGATCAGCGGGATCGCGAAAAGGCCACTTTTCTAACGCCTGATGGGCTCTATGAATTAAGTTTTCCCTTTTGGTTTGTGCTTCGCCCCAGCCAAGTTCCAAACGCTAATGGATACTTTCTGTCAGACCTTAAGTGGAAGACTTGATTAGTCTACCTAGACGAGGTAATTGTTTATTCCGCCAAATTTGATGAACATCTCAGACGGCTACGGTCTGTTCTTCAAGCCATACGGTCCGCTGGGCTTACCTTAAAACCGGAAAAGTGCCACTTTGGCTAAGAACTACAGTTTTTGGGCCACGTTGTAAGTCACACAGGTGTCACACCTGATCCTGAGAAAATCGCAACTCTCGCAAAGTTTTCAAAGCCTACAGACAACAAGGCAGTCAGATGCTTCTTGGGCCTATATGCATATTACCGGCGAGTTATTGGGGGTTTTGCACCCATCGCCTCACCGCTCACCTACCTAACCAAATATGTCACGTTTGTGTTGGGCGAGGAGCAGCAGGCGGCATTCAACGAGCTGCAGCCCCGTCAACAAATTCCGCCAGTTCTTGCCCACTTTGGCGTGGATGCGCCGACAATGATCCACACCGATACCAGCAACGGGGGTCTAAGCGACGTCTTTGTTCAGCGGCAAGACGGGGCTGAGCGAGTTATGGCTTACGCGAGTAGAATACCGTCACGTGCCGAGTCGAACTTCTCCACCACAGAGAAAGAATGCTTGGCTGTAGTGTGGGCAGTTACCAACTTCCACCCGTACATATACGACCGGCCATTTCTAATCATACGGGACCACCGTTCTCTCAGTTGCTTGACCAACATGAAAGATCCATCTGCATGTTTGGTGCGCTGGAGCCTACGACTTCAAGCGTACGACATGACTGTGGTCTATAAATCGGGACGGCAGCACTTAGACGCTGACTGCCTTTCCAGATCGCCGATCGATTCATCAGGCGGAGATGATGATGAATCAGCAGGGTTTTTAGGAGATATTGATGCGGCCACCATCTCTGAACAACAGCAAGAGCACCAGGAGCTCCCTTCATTAATTGATTTTTTAGAAGTCCGCACCACAAACAAGCCTGAAATGTTCTCAAGGCACCTGTCATCATTCTGTATACGCAATAGTTTTCTTTTAAGAGGAACTTCTCTTCAACAGGGAAGAGATATCTACTAGTCCTCCCTAAAACTCTTCGCAATGAAATATTGCAGGCCTGTCATGATGAAGTTACCTCAGGCCACCTAGGTTACGCAAGAACATTAGCACGAATCAAAGAGAAGTACTACTGGCCACGGCGCACAGCACAGGTGAAGCGCTACGTTCGAACGTGCCTTGATTGTCAGCGACGAAAAGTTCCACCTACGGAACCTGCCGGACTATTACATCCTGTTCCAGTGCCGGAAACACCGTCTGCACAAATTGGGATGGACCTTTTGGACCCATTCCCAATGTCTTCTGCCGGAAATAAGCGGATCATAGACGCAACAGATTACCTGATGCGATATGCTGAAACCAAGGCACTTCCGAGCAGCACAACAGTCGAGGCTGCCCAGTTCTTCATCGAAAACGGCGTCCTGAGGCACGGTGCTCCAGCAGTCATCGTAACCGACAGGGGAACCGCCTTCACGGCTGAACTTTTCCGAATTGTACACACCCTCAGTGGCATGGCACACAGAAGGACGACAGCCTATCAGCCCCAAAGCAATGGACTTACGGAGCGCCTTAACAAGACTCTCGCAGACATGCTGTGCATGTGTGTCGATATTTTTTACAAGAACTGGGACCAAACATTACCCTACGTAACGTTTGCTTACAATACAGCTCGGCAAGGAACAGCCGTCTCTCTACGGTCGAGAAGTGACTACAATGCTGGATGCTATGTTTCCTCGTGATTCTAGCGATTCCGAGACTGACGCTGCAGATTTTAGAGAGAGCGCTGAAGAAGCAAGACAGCTCGCGCGCGTTCGCATAACTAGCCAGCAAGACCGTGGTGCCCGACGTTATAATCAACAGCATCGAAGCGTCGCCTACCAGCCCGGCCAGAGTTTGGGTGTGGGCAATGTGGGAGGCGCAGTGTGTTACATTGTACGCCGCGGAGACCTCGCGGAGAAACTTCTGCGCCGATACTTCGGACCATACAAGGTTCTACGACGCCTGAGCGACGTCAAATATGGAGTCCTTCCTGACTACCCATTCTGCTCGAGGCGCCGTCAGGACCTGCCCGAGACTATGCACGTGGTGCGCATGAAACCTTCTTTTTCTGAATGACATGGACACTCTCTGGTTTGCTGGACACCGGATGCCACCCACCGAGCATCGGGACGATGCTCCTTCTGGAGGGGGGCAAATGCCGCGACATCTGTGCCCCAACCACGCTGACGACGAAGACGACGACCTCGTGTGTGCAAGCGAGGTGCTAGAGAAGAAGAAGCCTGAACTAAGCGCTTGTCCTAATTATCTCGAATAAATACCGCCCTCCGCTTTTTTCTCAAGTGAGCCGTGACAATATATACGAAGTCAGGCAGTGGATCCTCACCGAGAGGAATGCATAACTGACCAGTTAAAGATTGCCCCGAGAAATCATGGGAACACCGAATAGCCCAAAGCACGGAAAGACGAATGGGAGAATTGCTGCGAGTTGGAGTTGGCGAGTTGCCGCGATGTAGGGCCGTCGTTATGTGTTAGATGAATTTTCATCGGTTTTAAATTACAAGAATGTAACAGACAACATAATTCTGCCCAAACACATAACTTCATGACGCCTGTGAGAAAAAGCAGTATAGGTTGGAGTCTCCACCCCATCTTGCCAACAAAAATAAAAGCTGTTTCTACATTTCTAAATAATTAGCGCCCATTTAATCATGTAATACTGCCTGAGATAGTGGAAGTGCATGTTTCTGTGCTAATCAAAGCGCTCAAAAATAATTAGGGCAACAACCAATGCTTGTCGAATGGGCCTAACAAGCTCGGTTAATAGAAAGCACCATAAAAAGATAGTTTAATGAAGAAAATCGTAAAGTAAATCGAGTCCTAAACTAAAGGAAAGCTTGTGTCCCCCTACCCTTGGACATGTGCTTTCCCGTTGTGCGCAATAAAACAAAAAGGCTATTAGCTGACCGTCCCTTTGTGCCCAAAAACTAAATCTGTGGTGATTCCGCATGTGTACAAATTACATATAAGTGTAAAAAGAATGAGCCAGAAGATGCGCAGTTGGGTTCGTCGGCGAATCATGTAAAGCGAGATCAAATTGGAGCGTTGCCTGAGGACGTCTTGAAAAGCTGGAATTATGAAGAGCAGCGCCAACGGCCATGCAGTCGTCGCATCTCGATGCTATTCGACAACCAGAAGTGCCTCCTTAAGTTAGCATGATGTTTAATGTCCTTTCCACTGTGTACACGACCGTGCCGTTTCCACACGGTTGGCCCCGCTGCTTTACGCGTCAGCAGGTGTTTGGTGTGCCTGCCGCGACACCAATGACTCCGCGCTGCATATTCACGATCATGTTCAAACTGGAAAAAAAAGGAAAAAAAGTCATTACCCCGGAAGTCAAAAAGACTATCTCATTAAGAAAGCCCGTATAAGGAAGGTGCTCAGTATTGTTCACTTGGCCGCGGCAAAAAAGAAAAACAAAAGAATATCGGTAACAATAAAGGAAAGTGAACAAACTTCAAGTTCTCCCTAATACATGGAACCTATTTAAGGGTTTCTTGAATAACATGCTTAACATTGCCTAATTATTTGTATTTCATTTGTTCTTGCATTTTTAGCTTGTTTCAGTTTTAGGTGTTGAAATTACTCTGCCTTATCTTAGTTGCGGCTGTTTCATTTCATTTTCGTATTAATCTGGTGATTGTTCACGCTTCTTATTGTTATTGTATCAACTGCTTTTCCAATTTTGGTGTGTAATATGCCCCTCCCCTCTATAATGTGCAAACCCTCAGGGTAAAATAAATAAATAAATAAAACAATTTTATTTTACTAGTACTACTTTACCGTTAGGGATAATGTATTCAAATCAATAGAACTAATTCGCAACTTTGATGGACTTACCAAACTATTATCTAAATATAAGCGTAAGGTGTTTGTAGTCCAGGAGAGCCATTTAAACTCACAGTAATCAAACTTTCTCCAGTGATATTTCATCTTCTGAAAGCGCCGTGAAGACGGTGTTACCACATTCGGTGGTGTGACACTCACTGTATAGTCAAGTCTCTCACTTCACATCTACAACGTAAAATGCCTCTTGAGGCAGTGTCTATGCGAGCAATTCTAATTGGTAGATTTGTTACAATTTCTCATCTTCACATTAATTCCATTTTATTAAAAATTAGATGTTGTGGTTGATGGGTTCAGTGATGCGCAATTTATACGGGGAATCTCGGTTCGGTGCGACAAGTCAGCTCATGTAACACGTAGTTCTAACTTCCGATGCATGCTTATTAGATAAGGAAAAGGCCATCTATTTCAATGTATCAAACAATTCATATTCTTCCATTGATTTAGCGATTGTCAAGCCACGCTTCTCCACAACTTGTAGTGGAATGCTATTACATTTATTTAGAAACGACCCCTTCCCAGTAGCGTTTACTTTATTGCAGCAACTCGCCTCTTTTCCGTAGGTCGCTTTGTTAGAACTAGTTTCAGATAATTGGTCGCATTTTGATGCGACAGCATCAAATGGCCCATTGACCAAAATAGATGGCGTCTGCAGCAGTGAAACGACACCTATATTCTCATTTGCTGCGGCGTCACGTCACGAGCAGGCCTCGACGGAAAAGAGAGGGTGAAGAGAACAGCTGCTGCCGCGCTGTCGCGCCAGGTGTTGCGTGAGGGGAGAGGTCGTCGCCGCGACGCCACGTCATTCTCGTTCTCGGGTGCCTGCTTTCTCAAAGCATCGGGCAAATTTTCAATACGGAAGTGAAGGTTTATTCCAATTAATTTTTAGTTGAGCCAAGCAGGGGGGGGGGGGGTCATCGTAATGGCAACTTTGGCTACGGTACATTTTTTCTTGACATTCAATACTTTTTTCATCTCGATTTCTATTACTGGCTGTCTTTAACTAGCTTAGCAAGCACCAATTTTGTCGCAAACAAGTAGATATATTGTAATCATTTATTTTCATGTAAGATATTGCATAAACTGAAGTATTTACTAGACACTATCACGCAACCGCAACAGTGTTGCATAAGTTCAGAAAGCAATTTACTTACGAGCTTTACGCAGTTGCGTGAACAATGTCCAGCTACGGTTGCACTTGATTCAATGTCCAGTTATGCTTGCATTTGATGTTAATGCTTATTGAGAGTTCACTGAGAAAGCTTTTAACATACAAAGCACGGAAATTAATGCCGTTCCGTTCTGGATTTGGAGCACATATTCCTCTACAATAGTGACACACTGTCACGTATGTCGTTTCCGAAAGGCATTAAGAACCAAGAATGTGACCGGTATGTGGTAGTAGCAATAAAAAAATTACTTTCTTTAACTTCTTCCTCACGGGCCTGATCGGAAATTAGCTCCAATAACTCCGATTTTAGCATTTCCTTGCGTACATCTAGGCCCAGTTCCTCACCAACAATCAACAACTCGTCTCTCAGCAGTGTCCTTAACTCCATGATTGCTGCTTTACTGCCTTGATCCTGCTCTCTAAATCGAGCTAGGAAAACACAACCTAGCTAACACTCAACAACCTAGCTTCCCTACGGTTCTAAACAGAACAACCACAAAATGAAGCCTAGCGAGTCAAAGCAAGAACCAAGTACTCACCGCAGTCACAGCACCACGTCGCAAAGTCCATCCCACCGCTGCCACCAGTTGTCAGGATTGGGGGCTCAATCTCATCGCTCCTAATCCGTTGTCAAGATTGGAGTCCTGCGTGAATTCGAAGGTAGCTGGCTCATGCCGTCGTCCAACTTATCCACACTGAAGACGTTGATGAAGGGAAGGACTGCTTCTCATCGAGAACGAGGAATAAGGGTTTATTTACAGTATTTATATCAGTCTAACATGACTGTTTGAGAAAGTACATCAGTCTAACATGACTGCTTAGGAAAAGTGTGTCAGTACAACATGACTGCTTAAGAAAAAGTGTCGAGCATCCGCACAACAGCAGTTTTTAAACACTCGGTCCTCCCGCGATACAAGGTGACGCGAACGTTCGTTTATTCTTCGCAAACTAGCCGCCTCTCCGCAGGACGGTTTACACGCACACATGCATGCACACACACACATGTGTACACGGTCCGAAACCGACACCACACGAATTTCGTAGAACTCGGAGCCGTTCCGGGTAGCGCGTTGTCTTGCGTCTTGGTCGGTGCGTGGGAAGGAGCCTCCGTCGGCGTTCCCGCGGCTGCTCCCCCGCCCGTAGGAGATCAGGTCCGCGTTGTCGTGTTGCGGACAAAGCCTGCTTCGTCGAACTCCTTCAGTCACAACGCATCCTAGCTGAACCGACGGAGAGTGGAGGATGCGCGTATTGATACCGACACAAAGTCGACTTAGCCACGCCGTGGTTAGAGGTTCGCGCCGGCATTCCCAGATGAGGTTGCCACCGCTGGCGTAACTGGCTGGCAAACTTGCACTGCAGCTGGCCGTCCTTAACACCCCCTTGTAATTCAAACGATGGCGAAAACATGGGCGTGAATCTACTCACGGCAAGAGCACAGAGAAAGCTGACTCGACTTCTGACTCGGATTGTTTGTGCTCGTGGCCCTTTATTTGTTGTCGCTCCACCCTCGCAACTAATATAAAGGGCTCACCCTTGGTTCTTTTGTTATTCATTTTTGGTTAAACATTGTAGAACAGAAATCTATGAGGTGCGGATTGGGCAGCAGCGTATTTTGTTTAACGTCAGCACCGCTCGTCGTGCTGGGCCTGAAACGCATTTTAGGATTGTAGAGTAATCACACAATACTGTCCCCACAGTGCTGGGTCTAACTGAGCTACGACTACGCACGGCGCATGAGCGTTCGTTACCGAATAATCAAGCCAAGTGCGAAGCAGTTGTAGTTTTGTATTGCTTGTACTTAGGGAAGACAGCACTGCAATTTGTGGGCAACAGAACCAAGCGAGCGCCACTCATCAGCTCATAAGAACTACCTGCTTCAGTTCAACTGAGCCAGAGAGTCCAACCGCAGTCAACAGAATTTTAGCATCCGGTAATCATGCGCTGGCTAGGGCTAACTTAGCTTGTATACCTCCTGCGCTTCCATGAGCGCTTACCCGTGTAACAATTTCTTCCCAGCAAGATGTGCAGTTCACTTTGAAAGGAGCGTGAAAGAAAAGTAGCGATGTCGTCCGATAAATGTACTTTTTTTCAAAGTAAGTGAGGTTTAGTTCAGATTATTTGGCGGATAGATAGCACGGGCAATCGGGGCGTCTCTGCTGGCGTTCAAAACTTTGTACATTACCGTAAAGCTAGTGGTGGACTCATACATCTCATTTTTTCTTTATATGCGGTATCATTTTAATGGAAACACCGACGTGACAAAGTTTTTATTAGTTTCCGTTCCTTTATTGGCATTAAGGCCGCATGCGCGGTGATTCAACAACGCACAGTCGACAATACACGCCAGTTATAGGACATCAAAACATAGTGCATGGTTGAAGAAAGCAGCAACGAATCCATGCCTCCTGTGTTTAGTATAATGGACGAAGCAAACCCATGTACAAGCCGTGACGGCACCCAGGACGCTTCATCTACTTTGGGCGCCTGCACAACGTAAGCTTTACCGCGTCTCAATTTTTAATTGAATATTCTGACCCTTAGAAACAACCCAGATAATAGGCTTTAATATCTGTACATTTGTTCCCACTTAAAACGGGTGTTTTTGACAGCCTGCTTGAGCGTTGAAATCGGAGGCTTTCTTAGATCAAGACGCATCGATGCAAGGGTGGTGCGAAAATATTGCCATGTTCAGCGCTAAGTCAGCTCTCTAGTGCTAAGGATAAGATTTTTTAGAACATGAGCACGAGGTCGCGGGATCGAATCCCGGCCACGGCAGCCGCATTTCGATGGGGGCGAAATGCGAAAACAGCCGCGTACTTAGATTTAGGTGCGCGTTAAAGAACCCCAGGTGGTCGTAATTTCCGGAGTCACTACGGCGTGCCTCATAATCAGAAAGTTATTTTGGCACGTAAAACCTCATAATTTAATTTTTTTAGAACATGAAGCGTACGTATACAGACAGAAGAGAATGTTTTTCGTTTATGCATAATTCTTGCAATGCACACATGCCACGGGGTGCTACAGCTCAAAGTCACGGGTACAATCCCAGATGGGACCACCGAATTTCGATGAACGCACACTGCAAGAAGGCCGCTGTTCACTTGCATTTAAATGCTCGTTGCAGAAGCTATGGTGGCGAAAATGTGTGCTCAATTCACTACTGCGGCATGCGTTTTATGAAGTTGTGGCTCTTGCACGAAAAAGTTCGAAATTATTCTGAACCTCGTTGAACACTTTCTGTGCCAAACCGTGTTTTCAAGACAACTTGTCAAAGTGGAGCCCAGTAGTTTCATTTGCCAATTAAAAAGGTGTGACCAAGTAGGTACTGGCAACACAATGCTTTTTCCTAAAAAAGTAAGCCCGGTGCATGAAACGCCACAACTTGTTTTAAAACGATTGCTCTTGTTTTTGCATGCGTTGATTAAGGACGACCAATGCGCATTAGAAGGAAACACACTATTACCGCTTGGAGTTGCGTGGCCCATGAATTTCTATGTTTCTGTTTTTAATGTTTTTTGTGGCGACTTTATACTACAGCGATAAATATGCTGGCTGTCCATGGTATTCTACAGTACTCTATACTATTTGTCAGCAAATGCAGTAGCACGTCGCATTTTAGCAAGTTTTTGCTAAGCATTTTATCCGTCTTATAATATGTTTTATGCCGTTTTCATCCTTGAAAGAATAGTTAGCTAGGCTGCAGCGAGTGATATAGAAGCAAACTTAACATCGCTTGAAAACAAATATTTATGAAATCTATTTTTGTTCATGATTACTTCATTCGAACTGGTCATTTTTTTCGTAAGTGTTCAAATTAGTCCTCGTCTAAGAGACAGAAATGTGTTTGTTTTCTTGAGAGCAAGTCATTTGTTCCCATAATAGCAAGTATTCTTCAAAATGCGACATATTCCTCATAGCTCCGGGATACGTGAGTCGTGAAAGTAATTAGCGTGAAAACGCGACATTCAACACGATTACGCCGAATCACACCAGATGGGTAGGAAGGAGAATTTCTCTAACATGAGCGCTGCGTGGCATCCTAATTGCGGAAACCATTTGCATAGTGTCATTTCTATGCTTCAACTTTTTCGATTATTGAAAAAGAAATTTCCATAGAGCAACAGTTTTACTCCGAAATTATACTCAAGATTCCGTCACTGTGTCAAGTGGAGAATGCACTTTGTTTAGCAAACTACACGGAGAAGCCTCCTACCCGTTGACAGCACTTTAAGACTTAAACTGACCGTGTTCGTGCAAGTGAAGGTGTCGTTTCGACTATGGTGAATGAGTGCTCTGCACCATGCGTTGACACGAGTTCCCCATTCGTTCTATGCCAGTCAGCAAAGCGTACCTTTGGTGAGAACGAAACATTGCAAGTAGCGCATTTACAGAACAATAGCTTGCTGTTTCCGAACATGGCTTTAATAAAACATTATTTCAACCTTTTTTGTCACAGTTGTAATTATGTTATCTTAATAGCAGTATTTCTGAGGACGCCTGGCGTTGCCAGGGGAATACGGAGCGAAGGACAATAGCCGACGAGACTTACAACCTCGACTGTATGTAGGCGATGGCCATTAGCCACCGGTGCAACCTGCGAAGACACTTCACAACAAACATAGGAGATAGCCCCCTGCGTTTAAGTTGCAGCGGTTTATTTCTTGCCTATAAGGATGCATCTTACCAGCGCGGAGAAGATAGCTTTTGCATGGGGTAGCTTACGACTGTCCTTATGAAGAAATTTGTGCTTAACTGAATATATGCACATTCATACAAAAGCTATGCAGTTCAAGATTTTGAACGAATTCTCATATCGATTGACTGCAAAGACACGCTGCTAGATGGCCGTTCAGAAGCGCAGACAGTCGCGATCAATTCACTCGTAATTGTAATCTACGCATGAAGACTGCTCTACGATATTATTTGCCAAGCAAGGATCCCGGCGGGTTCGTCCTGCTGCCACCATGATAATTTTTCCTTTGAACCGATCACACTTACGAGACAAAGAAAAGGTTTTGACACGAATGCAGTTTGTGATGGGCTATTGAGTTTGCGTTTCCGATGTCTCTACCGGAGGGTCGTAACAGTGTTGTTACGTTTTCGGCACAGTGTGATAATCGCGCACGTACAACAGGTCACGAGCAGCCGACGTATCCTGTTGCGGCCGAATGCGAAAGTAACAGTACACAACTCGACGCAACTTAAAACCGTTTATACTGAAGCGTTTGGTTCTTTCATACCAAACAAGCCAAGCCACAACCACAGCATAAACAACTTAAAAAATTAGAAAATGTGACGCAAGGTGACACAAAATTGTTGAGTAATTGTTTGCGCTATGCCACCATAAATCTTTACCGACTAACTCAAGCTATAACGCTTGTGAAACATTCACATTATTCGTATTGGCAGTGTAGCACTTGCAGTACGCAACAGTTTCCAATACCAGCCGTGGTTGCTCAGTGGCTATGGTGTTAGGCTGCTGAGCACAAGGTCGCGGGATCGAATCCCGGCCACGACGGCTCCGATTCGATGGGGGCGAAATGCGAAAACACCCGTGCACTTAGATTTAGGTGCACCTTAAAGAACCCCAGGTGGTCGAAATTCCCGGAGTCTTCCACTACGGCGTGCCTCATAATCAGAAATTGGTTTTGGCACTTAAAACTCCACAATTAAATTTTAGCGGCTTCCAATGAGTGTGTCACTGTATAAAAATTGTAACGTTTCGTTAAGAAGAAAATCTACGCCATGCTGGAACAGCGACCTTCGAAACTGAACGTTCTTTTTTGTAAGGTGATTAGCGTTCTTTGGATACATCAAGCATTATTTGTTCTGCCAGTATCTATGCAATCTCTTTCGCAGACCTGACTGATGAACGTTGCGACTTTGATGGCACGAGTGATATAATTGACAATGCGAGACACTAAAAATGAGTTCCCGAAATTACGCCTATGCTATGGCACTGTAGTTTATTCGAAGTCAAAGATGATGAAAGAGAAATCGTAGTTCTGGTGGTTGGGAATCCCTGTTTAAAGTTTTATTTGACGTACAAAGGGGGGCGCAGACACTAAGACATGAGGGTGTAATAATGCCATAAACATTCTTAACCTTCTCCCCACCCCTCTTTGTACTACAAGTAAAGGTTAATTCAGAGATACGGCGCGTCCCTGCAGTTTCGATGCTAATTGCCTGGCTTCGATCGTCATCCTGAGGAGGGTTCTGCCGTATTTTCGCCGTTTAATTTGTCACATTTACCTTTTTTTGATTACACGCAATTTCTGCGCCATTATAGGGAAGATGTGCCCCTAGCTACGATCCTTTCAGCGGTAACTATATAGCCCAAACTTTTAACGTATATTGAGGCTTTCCGTTGCATAGTTAAGTGGCTTTGCCCCATGAATAACCTCTTCTGAATTACTTTCTAAGCTTATCTGCTGTCTGCAACACGACTCTTACATAAGCGCATTCCGCAATCTTATTCTTTTTATTTCTGTGATATTCTATCAATGGCCTACATAAGGGACACAGGGTAGTACAGCCGTTTTCGCTTTCATAGTGAGCTGCCAAACATGCACAGCTTACATATTCTGCTTTCTTAGGAACTTCACCTACGGGAATTTGCAAATGCCTTGCGCATTATCAGTTTCTGAAAACCGAGTACGTCGTCGCCTTAAGCATGTATCTATGATAGGTCAATAATTTAAAGCCATGCATCAAACAAAAATATAAACTCCGTCGGTAGAAATGCATCCTCTCACATTTCCTTTGTCCTCATCTGCGTCGGGCTATGTCAAATGCTCGTAACAGATGAAAAATAAGGAAGAACTTCGTTAATCATATAATGTTGTTAATAATACATAAGACAGCAAATATATTGGGCGAAGCGTTCCAAGCACAAAAACCGACATATCGTTTTTCAGTTCGACCCCTGTGGTGTTTTTCTCGCGTTATGAGATAAAACATGATAATCTTGAGAAGAATCCAACAAAAGGGTACAATCTTGATCGTGCTCAGCATCCCCATCGCCACGAAATTCTTGCATGCATTCAAGATATGGTTGCAGAAAGAAAAAGTACTCCGTATGGGAAGCACTGCAGTAAAGTCCACCCCCCCCCCCCCAAAAAAAAAGCTTCTTGCCATGCACAATATATCAGAATGATATGCTCATTTGCTAAGAATTGCCCTTGTGTTACGGCGAATCAACACCTTTACTACACTTCTATGCCATACAGGTGTCACTGACAATTGCAGCACAAGTTACCTGCTCCTGGGTTCCATCAGCAGCATCGATTACGCAAGGCCCAGCACAAGCAGTACTGGCATGCAGGAAGCATCAGCCCATTCTGAAGATGGGGCCGCGTAAGTTCGCATTTAGATAAGTTCCATTGCAAACCAACTCAGAGACGACAGGCGCGGCTACCCATGTAACAATCATGCCTCCACACGGTAATTTATCCTCGGGAGGGCAAGCTCTGATCGCTGAAACAGGTACTGCATCAGCAGTTTAGAGCGTTCGGCTGGCGCAGCCCGCCTTGACAAAGTACATGGTTGTACCAGCGTGACCACATATGGACAGAGTGAGGATACAACACCTTTGGCACGCTGTAGTGTGCGGCACACATGCAGTTTTGTAACCTGCTTGCTCACTCTCCATTATGGAATATATAAAGATTGTGAAGGAAAGATGCTCGTCGGAATCAAGCCTCATAAAATGAAACAGTATTTGAATTGAGTAGAATTTATTGATAGGAAAAACAGAGAGGTCGACCTGAGCTAGTGCGCTCTAGTCTGCTACTCTGCACTGGGGAAGAGGGAAGGGGAGTGAAAGTACTGGGATGGATGATGATGATGATAAGAGAAGTGGTGATTGCTTATGTACATGACATAGTTGTCTCGCTAGAGCCGCTCGTCGAGCTTGGTGTCCTGCAGAAACTTCAACAATACTTTTGTTGCACGCATTGAAATTGCAGTGTCAGGCCATGGGCCGACGATAGCTTCCTCCGTCAGTGGTTGCCTGCCAACGCTGGCTAGGAAACTGTCTAACGTCCTTCGCTCCAGCATATATGCTGGACAGTCGTACAGTACGTGTTGCAGTGTTTCAGGCGTCTGGCAGTGTTCACAATCAGGGCTATGTCTAAGTTTACCGAGGCAATGCAGCATGGGTCCGCCGCACCAAGAAGAGTTATCATCATCATCATAATTAGCCTGCTTACGCCAACTGCATAGCAAAGGCCTCTCCCATACTTCTCCAACTACCCCGCTCATATGCTAATTGTGGTCATGTCCCTGCAAACTCCTTAATCTCATCCGCTGACCTAACTTTCATCCACCCCGTACTACGCTTCCCTTCTCTTGGAATCCAGTCCGTAGACCTTAATTACCATCGGTTATCTTCCCTCCTTATTACATGTCCTGCCCATGCCCATTTCTTTTTCTTGATTTCAACTAAGATGTCATTAGCTCAAGTTTGTTCGCTCACCTCAGAAGAGTGGTCGACGTTGATCTGCAGTCGACCACCATGGCGTGCCTTATAATCACAAGATGGCTTCAGTACGTAAAAACTAAGATTTAATTTTATATTTTAAGTATTTCTTCCTCCCCCAAAATTTTCCAAAGGCCACAAAGAAAAGTATTAGGTAGTACTGCGTTAAGCAGCTTGGGCATGTCGTTGAGAGGGAGTTCGCACTTTGCACGATAGGTAACTTTGACACGTGATACGTTAGGCGGAGTGCGCGTGCGCGTCTTATACCGGTAAGACGTCCAGTTGCAGTGCTTGTGTAGTCAACTGGCAGCACCCTGACCTGCCCAGACGACCCCACATCGATCCCAGTTTGCCCTCCCTCTTATCCGGAGAGAAAGCAAGAAATAAATAGTAAACGTGCTGTAAACGTGCTTGTCTCGAATTCACCGGTGCTCAAACATTCCATGCCTATAGACGGACCTAACGCAAGGAAATGCATTTTCGATTTGTCATATACTTAAGAAAACACTCAGAAACTCGAGTAACAAAATCGCAACTTTGTAACTCGGCAATGAAAACGATTGGGTCAACTTCACAAAATAACACATGTAAAGTTCCCAAAATTCATGTCTTACACAGCGCTCTGAAATTTTCTATGCTATGGATAGACGATTCGCCAGTCCTCAAACACATTGTCTCGATTTCAAGCAAACTGCAAGTTTATATAAAGAAAGTTGTCCACCTAAGATTGTCAAAGATATGCAGCTAATCTAACTATGATATATATTTTTGTGTAGGTTACTATGCAAGTTTGAGGCTTTTACTGTTCTAAAACTTAGCCATATCATAATTTTTCCCCTTGCAAACCTAAATAGAAATTATGATAGATACATTTGTCGGAATTTGCCTGTTTCAATCCATAGAAATTTGATTGTTTGACAGTAATAATTTCTTTATTAAATAATCTGATCTCGATGCCAGCCAAGCTGGCATGATTAGAAAAGACGTACAACGTAACACCACACGAGTTAAACCAAACCATAACGTGGCACGAGTGATGTGAACAACAGTAACAATAATAAATACAAGTACACAATAGCACATTACCGTAAAAAAGAACGAACTAGTGCCAATGAAAGGAAGAACGAGATGACCTTTAGGTATTGCATTACGTTGTCGCATGTGACGTTGCGGAAGTCCACCTACAGTGCCATATGTTTAATTCATACTGCGGCTCATTATGGTCTGACCCGTCCGATCGTATAACGTAATGCATTAGCACGGGTGCGACAGTCTTTCGTCTTTAGGTGTTAGTTGAGTGCAACATGCTGCCGAACTTTTTTACTCTTCCTAGCATATAATCCATCCTGAAAAATTCACCCACCATTTGGAAAGCCCCTAATGCGCAATTCGAGAGCACCTATGTACGTGTTTTCATTTTGCAATATATTGAGGCAAATATTTTGAGAGAGACACATATCAGAGGTCAAAGGCGACGGCTTTTGTAAATGACTGAGCGAAGGATCCAGTGTAATCGCTGGTGCTGCTTCGTTTACATAAAATACTACACAATTCGCGTCGCGCGCACGATCCGATTCCGAAACAATCACAAATCAAGACTGCCAGAAAAAGCAAACCAATGAAGCCAGAGCGAGATCCGACGTGGACTGACTATAGTACGAAACGAGCGCTCTGGCTGAGACCAGGTGGTAGTACGAAATGTGTCGTGCAGGTGCGCATAAAACCTGTTTCCCGCGCGCGCACCACTGGAGCGGTACGTCTCATTGGTCTCCGCCTTTCCGCTTTTCACAACTCGCGTCTTTAGGAAGCCCCCCACTCCGCGTTCGCTCTTTCAACTATAGCTATTGTACTCGCTCGCTTGCTTACGCCGCAAACGCTCACCGCAACAGCGGGTCAATATGAGCTGCGATATAAAACGGAGATGTATTTTAGCTCAGTCAAAGCAGTCTTTTCTGTTGCCGAATGCCTCTCAATGGAGGACGCGTTCCTGGACTTCTGCCTGAATACTCCTTGTGAGCGTGTTGAAGACGCATCGCATGTATTTCTACACACCTGCACCTGTTGCATGTAGGCTGTATGTGATATATAAAATAAATCAGTTTTGTGCAGCTTGTAACTTGAACGAAGATAGTTCTGATTTTCAAGTTTATCATCGTAGTCCACCAAAACCACCAGTGTACAATCTAGCCAATTTTGAGCCAAAATCCAGCTCTAGAAATAAATGTAGAGAGTTAGCGCTCAGACTGAGCGAATCGTCTTACCATTACCGCGCAGTTTAGTATATCAACCTCTCAACTAGCAATTTTTTTTCGTCTTATAACAAGAGTCGGCCACTTTTAGCCCCATTGTCCGTATACTTTCAGGAATGCTTCTAGAACCGGAGAAGGGGAACAGCAAGAGTCCTGCGCTGTCTCTGGCAAGGTTTCCAGCAGACAGGATGCCTTACCCGGCCGCACCAACGGACACACGCTCGATAAAGCCCCCATTTCTAAAGAATCTCATCAATCGTCTGTGAAGAAGTCGAACCGGAAATGCGAAACATGTATCAAACTGATAAGACGGGCTTGCAATCAAGCTGCACATTACCGCACGCATACAGGCGAGAGACCATACAAGTGCAAAATATGGGATAAATCGTTTGCGCATAAAGAGACTCTCCATAATCATCAACAGATTCACACAGGAGTGAAACTCCACATATGCCAAAAATGTACTAAACCATTCAAAAGCAAAAGGGAACTTGCCATGCATCTCAGGTCGCAAAGTAGCGACAAGCATTTCGTTTGAGAAATCTGTAATCTCTCCTTTACGCGCAACGAAAGCCTCAAAAGTCGAAAGAGAGAGAGAGAACAACTTTAGTGAAAATGCCTACAGCGTCGGTTAGGCTCCCTCCACGCAGGGAGGACAAGCTTTTACCGCGACGCGGCCACTACGTCGGTATCGTGCATTGTGCTCCTCGAGGTCTTGGTTCCTCGCTATACTTCCGCTGGTCCGAGAGGGCCGCCGCCCCCTTCCTGGGGGTGCTGCCCCCTTCTCCTCGGTTTTGCGCGGTCGCTGCCTCTCTAGAGCTGCCGAGACCTGCTGGACGGCCTTGAGTTGTGTCTCTTCACCGCCAAAAAATTCACGAGGGTAAAATGCCGTATGAGTGCAAGCAGTGTGGATTTCGCTTCGCAAAGAAACCAGGCCTCGACGCACATCTGTGCCAGAATATTACCTGCGAATTATGTGGAGATTCATTTACAGATCCACTTGAACTGACTGCACACCTCGAGACACATACAGGTGGGCAGTCGTAACAGTGTGGCTTGTGCGCAAGTCGGGTAAATCGGCCGCGGCTTTTGTGTAACAACGTAAGGCTGAAGCCGCGTAGGGAAACAAAGCTGGCATTCTCCAATAGGAGTGAGAAAATAACTAAACGCATCGTAGGCAGATACCATTTTCTTTCGACGTTTAAAATGGCTGAGTAAAATGCATGATGTAAACGATGCCATCTGGTATTTTAGAAATTACGAGGCAAGACTTCGTCGCCGAAAGTATTTGGGATTTCTCAAGGTCCAAAAAACGCTGCATGTCCTGGCCTGCGTTCGTTGTTTGCGTAACTGCACGTGTTACTCGGGAACGTAGCTTTAACAAGCTTACTTTAAGAGCTTATTTGCAAGCCTATTTAAGAGCTTATTTATAAGCTATTTTAAGAGCTTATTATGCAAGCTTATTTTAAGCTTGCAGCCCCTAATGGGCTGCAAGCTTGTGTTTTGTGTAACTATAAGGTTGAAATGTCCGCGCAAGATTGTTGACTCCTCGTTTTGTGAAAAATTCTTATCGCAAGCATTTTGACAGCGGGCTAATAGTTAAGCTCTAACGGACCCTCTCCTACCCCATTTTGGAGTGTGGATAGAAGGGAACCACTCTAATTAGGAAGCATTTAAAAAAGGCACTATTTTCCTGTCAACTAAAAAGTAATGTCTGCCTTAATTAAGGTCCTTAGGCCCTGTCGCCTTCCAGACACAGCTTCACGACAGTATGTAGACACATTGTAAGCATGCCAAAATTTATTTTCTTTACCTTTTGTTTCACGCATTGACTATTTTAGTTCCCTCTGTGTCTCTAGTATTGATACCTAATAGCTATGTTCTATACTATAAACTAAGCCGATGATAGTAGTGAGACTCCTCTAGGTTTAAATCGTTTGGACCTTTACCATATGTTTTTCACTACGAACATTTTCAGTATTGTTGTCAGTGTGTTGTAAAACTGACCTCTGTCAGTTTTAAGAGGCAGATTTAGCTCAGGTTCTCCTATCTAAATACATGCATAATGAGAATTCATTTTCCTCAGCAACCACTGCACTAACTTTGACGAGGTTTGTTGCATTTAGAAGAAAACCGTAAAATCTAGTGGCTGTTGGTTTCGAATTCTTGATTTAGGTTGTGAATTTAAATAAAAAATTGGCGAAAATCTAAAATTTTCGAAAAACGAAATTATCATGTTTAGAACTTTGTAACTCATCAACGAAAAATGATAATACAATTCTGTGAAATGCATAAAATAGTACATCCAAAGCGGAGAAAATTGATATGTTGCACGTGAATCACAAAAAACCTAATAAAATGGAAATACAGCTTTTGCAGAACCCTCCTAAAAACGTAATAAATTAACGTAAGATGTAAAATGACCTATTGAATTTTTCCGCTTTCTATCATCTAATGTCTGCCGTTCACAAAACCGCCATATTCGTTCTTGATGCAGAGCTATGAATTCCAAACTTCCGAAACTTTTGGAAATCGTTGCAACAAAATTCAGGCCCTAAATCGAAATTCCGCTTCCAACAGTCACTAGAACTTAACTTTCTCTTGAAAATGCAACAAATTTCATAAAATCAGTCCAGGGGTTTTCTCAGAAAACGTTTTTGCGTTTTATATGCAATTGAATAGGCCGCATCGGAGTTGGGCCCGAGCTAAAGCTTCCTCTTGATGCACAATCTGAAGCCCACTCTGAAGTCGTCTCCTTTTACTTGCACTCCACTCTAGTTGCAGCTGTGGAATTTTTTAGCCTGGTGTGACAAACGTATCCCTGCGAGCAGGACGATTGAGATACTTTTTTAGTCTTATTATTGACCCGCGTACTTCTATATATTTTTGCAGTGAATTGGTTTCACCGAATAACAAATTTTAATTTAGAGCTCACGGTATAAGGCACCAGTATGTATGAGAATATTCTGCAATATTCCAGGCGATTTTAGCTTTTTGCTATCTTGTAGTCCGGCCTTTCGTCATCAAATTGCACGTGCAACGCGAATACTGTTGTGCGTTCTGGAAGATCCGCGAGCGGCAATCATTACGCTGGAATGTTCTACGAAAAAGAAAGTGAGAATAGCCGGTACTCGTTAATCGCAAATCATTTGTTCAACGATCGACTCATGTGCACGGCACTATCTTTCTGCCCGAATGTTGCTTGTTTTGTTAGCTCCGGCTCACCCAATAAAGTATTTCATGACTCGCGGTTCTTGTTACTGTGTTCACCGTCACTACAACGTGACATCTCGTAGAGGTGTTTCCTTGTGACCTCATAAACCCTGCCAGCTGAGAAAATATTGTTGACTTCTTCATGGACCAGCGAGCAAGCCACAGGCTGCGACTAGTGTCAGTGCACGGACATCGATCCCCAGAAAACTAGGAAGCTGACAGCCATAATGATTGTCCCCGTTTCACATGCAGCGACATATGCTACGAAAGCCAATGCCGCCATCAATCTGGCGGGTATTATCTTTTGAAGGTCTGGAAAGCTCGCTGGATACGTACGCATGAATCACCATCTTTAACAATTGAAAGTGTGACGACCTGCGGCATAACTATCTCTCATTAGAAGACACCACCAGGACGTAGTTGGAAAAACTTGAGTCCAGCCTAACAACCTGGGAGCCGTGTCGCAGCGGCTTCGTGCAAACATTCACCCGTGTCGTGCGCAGAGAGTGGGCCGCATTTCTGCTAAAAACTCGTGTGCAGCTACCGACTGAGACAATCGCGATCTTCACGGCGGAAATGAACCGTCTGTTCAACCACGTCGACCCCGACATGTCTGAGCAGAAAGCAAGCAAGATCATCGCGAACTTTCTAACGGAAGCCACGGGCATCGATAAGCCGGCGAAAATGCCCGCTCGCAGCAAGTGCTTCCGCCGTGGGGAAAAATGAAAGCACTCGTCCCTGATGAGTTGCGAAAGGCCACCAGTACCGTTGCACGCGGAGAACTGGGTACGATGTTCTCTTCGATGCAGTCTCAAGTACTCTTAATTGTGGACATGGTGTGAAAAGAAATCCAGCAGTCATTTGGAGTTCATAAATTGCCGCAGCTCAAAGCAAGCCCCGAGTAATGGCCTACATCACTGTCTTCAGCCGCCCGCATCGCCCTTCATGCCGGCACCCGACAACTGCCCGTTCTGCAGCCGTCGGACAGGTGAAATGCCGATGGACAATCCGAGAGATGGATGGATGAATAACTTTATTGAAGTCCCTCGGTGAGCGGGATTGGCGCGCAGTGGGCCGCTCCCACGTCGGGACAGAGAGGACATGCCCCTCCGCCGCGTCGCGGGTCCGATGGACAGCCCAGAGCTGTGCGTCAAGGTCCGAGCTGCGTAGTGCTCGGTCCCACCCTTCCTTTGTGGTACTGGCCCCCGGTGCCAGAGGGGCAACCCAAGACCATGTGAGCCAGGCTAGCTATCTCTTTACAAAATCGGCACGCATTGTGAAGGTGCGCATCCGGAAAGATTTGGCGCAGGAATGCCGGGCAGGGGTAGGTTCCCGTCTAAAGCCGCCTGTACGTTACTTATTGTGCTTTATTGAGTGCTTTGTGCGGTAGCGGCATGGTTCTCTTGACTAACTTATAGTGCTGGGTGAGATCGTTGTTAGTGATGAGATGGTCGCGCTCGCTTTCTCATACTGCTGAGAGAGAGTCCAGGCTCGCACAGTGAGTTAGGTCTCGTTCGGCCTCGTGTGCAGTCTCGCTGACATTAGGTAAGGGGCCCTCCAATCGTCCCATGTCTGCCTGGAACCACTTTATGTAGTGTGGGGTGAGGTATTGAGCACCAAGTAATCTGCCGACGGTCTCGGATATGGTCACTCTTTCGAAGGTCGAAATTTTGCCATAGAGAAAGAGATAGGTAAAAAGGGGACACGCCCGTAGGGCCCTGCGGCCGAGCAACTGCACAGCCGCCAGTGCCCCGAGAGGCTGGTGAGGCTGCCAATTTTGTTTTCAGAGATTTAATACATGTGATTTAGATCTGTTTTGGCTCCGCTTTTGATAGCAATGCCTTCGATTCTGGCTCTCCTTTGGCTGCTGAAATGTTCAAATACGTTGTCAATAGTGCAGCGCAAGTGCTCTAATATTTCATTCCTAATCATGTCCTACATATAGACGTACTAAACGCGCGGATCGCAACCTTTTTACTGGAAAAGCTGCCTGGCTTCTCAAAAAACTTCAGCAAGGCTATACTGGCTCATGCCGATTAGAAAACTAATGCGATCCTAGCTCTCTTTATCGTATTTCTTTTTCCGTTTTTAAGCCGCTTTACTCAGTTGCATACAATAGGAAGCAGTTGGTCTATACAAAAATTTTTATTGCTTAAATAAGTGAGATAACAAAAAAATGCTGTTTCACACACTTGATAAAAAAAGACGCAGAAAGACGCACACTACAAGAAGTATGTTTAGCCATGACTAGCAACGAGTCAAGTAAACATGGCACTTGCAAACTGGACCAGGCGCATTCAGTGTGCACGTACATTCAGGCAAACATCCTTCGCAAAATGATCCGAAATGCGCATTACACTGCTCGAGCCGCGCCAAACGAAAAGTTTGTGTAATGGAACGGGTGAGCCACAGATAACAAATTCTGTGCTTTACACAGAATGTCTTGCCAGTGACTTCTGAAAAATTACGCGTAGGTAATAATGAATATGCTCTTCCAGAAAATACTGGTGCAAAAACAAACGGCCGGGTGCACGGTAAACGGCTGCCAAGGCTCAGGTCCTATGCTACACGTGCAAACTACGCTCACCTAGCATAACAAACGTCTCTCTAACAATGTTGTTAACCCAAGAAACAGCAAAAGTATACCTTTATAGAAAGCACTTTACCGTACGAGCGAGGCGACGAAAAGCGCGGTGGGTTGGGCGTAACCAGCGGCACATGATAGGTGCAGCATCAACGTCTGTATGGAAACGGCATGTAACGCCGTAACCCTGTAGACGTATGATAAGCTGTCAGCCTTTGAGGTCAAGTGGAAGCGGATATCGCTGCGCTGCCTGGTGATTGGTCAGATCCTTACTTGCTCGGCCGCGAAACGGCTCGAGTGTCAGCTTTTACGTAGGTATGTTTCTCAATGGTTTCGCCGCCTACTCTCTGCGTCCACAGGAAAGTTAACGACCCGGTGAAATTGCTCACTGCTTGGCTGCAACTCAGCAGAGACTCCGACGACTTTGCCGATCGCCATCGCCGGGACACTGCCTCACACTGCAGTACCCACAGTACACTAATCCGATGCGTGGGCGGTATGAGAGCCCATAGCCGGTAAAGTAGAAGCAACATCCGATGGATATGTTCAGTCGCAGTTCGATGAAATGCCGAAGACCCTCCTCCACAGACACCAGATCAGGCTCCACGACGAAGCAACGACACCAACGACCCGGTGCCATTTTGACGAAGCACCGAAGAAAAAAAACACGCTGCCTAAAGAATAACTGAAGACGTGACGTAACTGCGGGACAATATAGTACAGCCATGGTCCGATGCCTTGAAATAACTAAGGCAAGACCACGAACCACCAACCCCGACGTGCTTTTTCATGGCCACACAGTCGCCACTTTATTGGGCAAAGGAACCGACTGTGCCGTCATGAGTGAATACTTAACCGCGCAGTGGGGGAAAGTTACGACTGAATTGCAAGACCCCCAAATCTGTGCAGCTGGAAGTCACCTGATAAAGATAACTCGAATGTGCACCTAAGTCGAACGCAAAACCTGCGGTGCCACCCTTGCGTACGTAACCTGCGTTTGCAACACAGCTGTGAAAGAATCAATTGAGATCACGGCATTCAAGCTAGTTCAGGGAAAGGAACATAAATGCGGTTCTCAATGCCACGCTACCACATGACACCGCCGAAGAACCGCGAAAATGCGCCCGTCTATAGTCATGGCTCACACTTGTCACACTTGGCTCACACAGGCTCACACACAGGTCACAGACAGGCTTACACTTGTCTTTTTTCCCCCTGCAGTTACTCGCTGCCTTCATCACCGGTTGCCGGTGCGCTGTTCCACTGGATTCGCGTGGCAAACGTATCGTTCATGGTTCTGTGGCTGGCAACTTCGGTGAGCCTGTTCCCGCCACACTTTGCCCGGATCAAAGCCGCCACCAAATCTACGTCTGGAACGACACCCCATTTGCACCTTCGGCTCATCACTGCGCAACCGCGACAGCATCGACAGCGCCAGCTGCGGGAAGCCTAAAGCCAAGCAACACGCTCTGGGCAGTCAGAGGGCACGGAGGCACCGACAGGATGACAGGTTTACACTTGTATTTTTTCACCCCGCAGGTCAGTTACATTTCCAAACTGCCACTTTTTTGCTTTAAATCTAGTAATCGCTTCATTGTCGTGCTTCCGTGCCCAGAAGTCTTGAGTGACCCATTCTGTTCCTTGTTTCTTTCACTGTGTGGTGACGTGGAAAGCAATCCTGGCCCATCCAAGGATCGCTGAAGTACTCAAAACTGTGAGGGACCTAAATGAAAGCTCTATTGGAATGGAATCTGTACAAAATTCTATGTCGGAGCCAATTCATGAGCTAAAACAACAGCTAAAAACCGTTTCTGATGCTATATCTGACATCGATCAGAGACTGCAGCACGTGGAAAGCCAGACGGCCATCCTTGATGAATGGAAACAGGATGTCAGCTTATTGCACGACAAGATTGAGGGCGTAGTAACTGATACGAACACGCTTCGTGCGCGACATGATGATGCGGAAGATTGCTCACGTCGGGACAATCTGGTCTTTTCTGGAGTACCGGATACTCCAACAGAAAATTCAATGCAGTCAGAGGAAAAAGCCCTTGATGTGACAAATAACACTTCCAAACTTAGTTTAACTTGCGGCCACCTAGTGCGCGCACATAGCATTGGTCGCTACAGTTAACAAAAATCACGGCCGATAATAGTTACATTTTTCTCTTATAAAACCAAAGAACAAGTTGGTGTCTAAGCGCTCTCTTCTAAAAGGAAGCAGCCTGACTGTGAGCGAGGACTTCTGTGAGGCCCCCCCAACGCGAAATATACGAAATAAATTAACGGAATATGGCAATGGACTAAATGTACCCTACAGGCTACATTCCAAAAGACTATGCGTGGGAAAAGATGTTATGGCTACGACCTAGATAACGATGTTGTCTACGAAATAACGCCACGAAACAGAAATCCCGATCCTCGAATTCTTCCCTCAGGTCGTGTCTTACAGAACTCGCGATAGCGAAACGCGAGGGGAGATGCTTGCACTTCATCGATACATGTTATATCCGTTGTATTCACTAATATTCGCAGTATATTTAATAAAAGGGACGAATTGTGTTCTCTGGTTGATGACACAGATGCTGACATAATAGCAATTACTGAAACTTCGTTGATTAACAAAATAACAAACGAAGAATAGTTTCATTGCCTTAAAAGATACGTTGTGCATCGGAATGACCGTACTGACAGAATTGGGGGCGGTGTATTGCTTGGCGTTAGTAAAAACGTTGAGTGCTTTGATGTACCGATAATCACTGAAACTGAATCCGTCTGGTGTTGTTTAACCATTAATATCAGAAAAATGATCTTAGGCGTCTGCTACCGGCCACCCTCGAATAGTTCGTTTTGTGATCACCTACATGACTGTCTAAACCAATTAACAGTGAGATTCCCCGGAGCAAAGATAATTCTTATGGGCGACTTTAACTTCCCTAACATAAATTGGTCGAGCACATGTCCTGTCTCTAACCCATCATCCAGTGAGGTCAGTCAGTTTATCGCTATTTGTTCTGGCTTTACCTTAGTACAAACGGTCGTTATTCCAAAACGGGTAGCAGGCACTACGTCATCATTACTTGATCTCGTGCTGACATCAACAGCTGATATTATATCCCCGATAACGCACTTACCTGGCCTTAGCGACCACGATACATTACATTTTACAATCACGATATCACTACCACTGACACGTAAGCGATTTAAGCAAAAAAACGACTACAAGAAGGCTAACTTCTCTGCAATAAACAACGAACTTGCTTCATTTCTTGACACGTTTCTACTCTGTCATCTCCATCGTTCTGTCGAGACAAAGTGGCGCCTGTTTAAAGAAAATGTATCTGATCTAATAAATCGTTATATTCCAGTCCGACGTATATGTTCAAATAGTAACGCACCATTGTATAACAGACACCTTAAGAGACTGAGTAACAAAAAGAAACGCCTATTTCGCATCGCTAAACGGTCACTAAATCCTGAACACTGGTTCTCATACAAATCCGCTGCCGCCGCATACTTCTCAAACTTACGGTCTGCGAAGTTTTCCTACTACAACATTACCCTTCCTAAGCTACTGAAAATTAACAGTAAGGCATTCTGGAGCTCTATGAAAGGAGATAGCACTAGAAGGAACACTGTAGCTTCATTAACTGGGAAAGCAATCGCCGACCACGCATGCGCTGATGTGCTAAGTGACACGTTCGTACAGGCCTTTTCTCCGTCTTCACATGTTACTCCTCCTCCCGAAATATGGCCTAAAATATACCCTCACATGGATCCCATAGTATTTAATAGTAACGGTATTAAATAGATTATAGATAAATTATAATTGAAATCATCATGTGGTGTTGATGGAATTAACATTAAATTTTGCACAGTACTAGTGAGTATTGCTCAATAATTTTAGAATTACTTTTTTCTCAGTCGCTTCACAACGGCACATTGCCTTTAGATTGGAAAACGGTTAAGATCATTCCAATTGAGAAATCTGATGATACGCATAACCCTTCTAATCATAGGCACATTAGTTTGACTTCAGTGCCCTGTAAGATAATGGAACACATAATTTATTCTCAGGTAATGAATCACCTTGAATCTAACAACTTCTTTACATCTAGCCAACATGGTTTTCGTAAAACATTCGCCTGTGATACCCAGCTTCTTTGCTTTACTAACGACTTGCATTCCAACGTGGACGCAGGATTTCTTACGGACTGTATTTTTCTTGGTTTCGCTAAAGCTTCTGACAAAGTACACCACACATTACTGCTATCTAAACTCAGCGCACTAAATATTGATACTAATGTACTTAATTGGATAAAATCATTTCTAACACACCGCATGCAATTGGTAAGCGCTAATGAAGTTAATTCATCTCTAACACCCATCAAATCTGGTGTTCCACAAGGGTCTGTGCTAGGGCCGCTGTTGTTTTTGTTCTACGTTAACGATCCACCTGATAACATTTCGTCTAAAATTTGTATTTTTGCAGATGACTGCGTAATATATCGTCAAATTACCAATGACACTATTATTTCATCTCTTCAGGATGATTTAAACACACTGCATAACTGGACTATAATATGGCACATGCAGCTTAACGCCAAGAAATGTAAATCAATGCGAATATGCCGTACTAATGAAGCTTTTCCTGCCTATTTACTTGATAACATTCCTTTAGAGAGCGTAACAAATTACAAATATCTGGGCGTCCATATAACCTATAACTTATCCTGGAAATACCATATAGACTTTATAACGAGCAAAGCTAATCGCACGCCTGGATATCTTCGCAAAAACTTCTCGCTCGCACGATTATCACTCAAACATTTGTTATTCACAACATATTTTCGCCCACAGTTGGAATATGCATCATCAGTATGGGACCCACATCATGCCATCTTAACTAACTGCCTTGAAAGTGTCCAGTATCGCTCCGCTCGGTTTATACTAGCTAATTACCATCGAACGGCAAGCGTGACACAAATGAAGACTACTCTGAACCTACCTTCGCTATTAACTCGCAGGAAACGAACGCCTATGCTTACTTCATAAGATTTACCACCAGAACGCTGCGCTTCGGTCGGCATGGATTATTCTAGCGCCATTCATCTCCCCACGTAGAGATCATACGCATAAGGTACATGTGCCTCGCTCTAACACACTAACACATTCGCAATCATTTTTACCCAAAACATGCAACGAATGGAACGGTCTGGCAGCATCTATTGTTAGTATAAGTAATCCTGTTCAATTTAGAAATGCTTTAGTTAACTACATGTAAATCATGAAACTTGCGTTCAATATATTATGAGACTTGTTATTGTATAAGTACTATTTTTGCAAATTAACAATGTATGTGTTGGCCTATCATTCCCAACTTGTATATTGAAGTGATCCAGGGAAAACACGGGGAATGCAGGAGATGTAAATTCAAGACGATGAGAAAAACGTGAACAAGGTGAATGCAGGAGCCAACGTTTCGACAAGTGCACTTGTCTTCTTCAAGGCGACGTACGCTTTCCTCGCCACAGTAAATATAGGTGGGGCTCTTCTGAAGGGGAGAGGGTGTGAGGCGGGCGGGTGCGGACACGAGGGAAGGTGTGTGAGCGTGTCGAATTGAGAGTAAAGGAACGCTGTGCACAAGGCCAAAGCCAGGGCCACCCCCCCCCCACCCCAGTCTGTCAACGCACGCGTGTTGGCCGGCGTGTCAAGGGAGTCTGACACGCCGTCTGAAAAAAAAAAAAAAGAAGAGGAATGGAAAGGGGAAAAAAAGGGGGGGGTTATACGCCAAGAAATCAAACTAATACCCCTGTCACACGGCAAATCTAATGTCATTTACAACGAATGACATTCGCTGATAATGCCATTTCTTTGGTGTCACACGGTAAAACGTAAGGACATTTTCGAAAATGACATTTACAAACAAATGAGTTCGCCAAACTCATTCGCATTCGTTTGGAACTGAATTTGTATCCTCGACACCACGAGTTTACCAGTGTCTCGCAAACAGTACATGCTTCTTTTTTGTTTTAACAAAATATCACTATTATTCTATCCATTTTATTACCTAATTATGGCTTTAACGCCATTGAAGTCCATCACGTGCGTAAATACAGAAAACTACTCTCAGTCCAGTGACCAGACAGCCGTCTTTAGCTTTCGCTGCAGCAGTCGTGTTGGTTCTCACCGGAGCATCGGCCGCGGCCGCTTCAATTGACTTGGCGTAAAAGCGTGCGCGTGTTTTCCTGTGGCAAGCGCCAATAATGAGGATATTAGAAGCTCGCATGCACATCAGAACAGCGATGACATGCAACTGCCCTTCTCGTACCACTTTAGCAGATGTAGCGGACGCGCCTATCGTTCTCTTCGCCCTGTTGCTTGCCTCGACTTCGTTGGCAATGTCGACAAGTTAGTGATCGAACGCTATGGTTTGAAAGCAACGATCACATATTCTAGTGGAGTTTAGCATATTGGAAAATAATTATTGGACAAAAGTGGGTTTGAGGCGTGTCTTTTTTTTTTTTACTATCGTCATTGTCATCATTTTCAAATGACATTAGTTTTCGCCATGTGACAGCGTGCTGTGATAATGACATTAATCGCAACAAATGTCATTTGTTGGAAATGACATTAGATTTGCCATGGGACAGGGGTATAAGTGTTGTTGCCTATAGCTTAAAGTTTAGCATAGCGAATAGATTCTAAAGCTCCCTTTGAAACGTTAATGCCTATTGGTTGCAATGTCTTGAACTTATGGATAAGGTATGATTCTCTGTATTTTCTTTCTCGTTCAGAACGGAAATTTGACTGTAAGATGTAGAGTTTAAGTTCATCAAAGTTATGACCTGGTTGGTTGAAATGCTCGGCGAAGGCTTTGGGAAGCTTTTTAGCTGTGTCCGCGCGATGTCCGTTTAATCTGACGTTCATTGATTGTCCTGTTTCACCGATATATTGTTTCTTAAAAACAATATATCGAAAGTAACGTATTGCTATATTGCAATATCGCATTGCTTTAGTTGCAGATTTCCATTTTTACCAAATTAAACGCGAAAAGCGAAGCCCATGTCCGAATCATAACTCAATGAGATGAGGGCGCCGTCGACTAGTCTTGCTGCCCTGGGCAATGATTCTCGCCTTATACTACGTTATTTTCGCATCTGCTTTCTTTGATTTTCTGTTTTCTCACTTTGAAAGTAAAGAGAAACAAAATAGAGCCCAAAATATTGCAGTGAGGGGCCAGCATCATCGTCCGGTGAGGTCATACCAGAAGTGTCCTGCCTCTCAATGCCGATAACTGGAAGACGGTGCACAATAAACTTTTGTGTTCCGCTCGGAAACGCACTCCGCTGTGTGGGCCTCATTCGGTGCCGATAGCAGAACATCTCAGCATATTGTGGCAAGGAAGATAAGGGGGAAATGAATGAAAGGCAACTGTCCCTAGCAAACATACTCACACACCCAGAATCTTTCCCTGAAACTGTAGGTCACTAATTGATATAAATAAATTACAAATTAATGAAATTGAAAGTAGATGAAAAAAATACGACTTGCCGATGGTGGGGCAGGATACCACGTCTTCTCAATGCGCGTGCGATGCTCTATAACATATGAAAATTTTCGCTCACGGGGACGCCGGCGCAGGACGCCGACACCGGATTTTCTGTCATACGTACGGCACCCTTAACGCTTTTGTGTTAAAATTTATTGTTCGATGAACGAAATGCAATAGACGCAAGGACGTGTGACCTGGGGGGATGAGGATTGCAGCAAAGCGCGAAAGAAACACAACAAAGCACGGCGCATACTTAGTCGACACCCAAGCACGGAAAATATTGTCGAATCAGAAAGGTGAGTCATAGAGTAGGCGATACAGTGGCAGGCTGAAGAACAAGCTGGGGAAAGTTTCGAACGCGAAGGTTCATCGCAGTACATATTTTTGCTGGTTGGGGCAGGTGATCTTAACGACAAGTTTGAGTGTGCTGCGTTTTTACTTGATATCCAATAATTTTTTCACCTTGGTTTGTATTAACTGTGTTTATCACGCTTAGCATGCATAAACTTTGTGGCAAACATGTGGAAACACTGTTGTCATTCATTTCTCAAGTAAGATATTGCATAAATAAAAGTATTTACAAGGAAGTGTCACGCAGTGGGAAAGGTGTTTCGCAAATTGAATTAAAAATTTAACTTACGAGAATTACGTAATTACGGGACCAATGTCCAGCTATGCTAGTACTTGATATCATTGTTTATTGACAGATTTACTTAGAAAGCATTCAATATACTAAAGAGGGAAATATATGCCCTTCCGTTTAGCATTTGAAGCGCATATTCTGCTACGAAGGCTACATACTGTCCCGTTTGCCGTTTCCGAATGGTATGAAAAACCAAAATCATAAGCGACATCTGCTAGTAGCAAGAAATAAGTTCCCTGAGGCAACGCGCAGAAAGGCACGTAAGACAACAGAAGTGAACAAATACACAGCGCTTCACTTTTGTTCTACGTGCCTTTTTGCGCTTCGCCTGAAGTTATCGAGTACCAACTGGCCCACCTGTCTCTTTTCTTGAAGAAATCAATTACTCCACTGCGTTTGAATCACCTAATCAGCACCTGCGGGCTATATATATGTGACATGAGTAAATTCCGTACGTAGGCTGCTGTCCTTCTGAGAGGCTGCACGTGCTCTTGCGCTGCAATCACCCTGTTGGAGAGACTTTTCACTCTTTCCTACGCAATAAATTAACGTTGTCAGAACCATTGGCGTGTTAAAATCGCCTGGTGATGCTCAGTATAGTATATTTTCAACTGGCACAGCTACAGTAAATACAAAAAGCACACTGAAGCGTCCACGATGTAGAACAAGCTCGAAATCAATACACGTCTTAAGCTTCCTCGATTTGTTCTCAATATTCCCCGCAGGGGCGTCTGCGTCAGCAGGCGTTTGGTGTGTGGCGACACCACGTACCCGAGCACACGAGGGTTGGACCCTCCCGCGTGTCGCCGTGCGCGGCTTAGCCGTGTCTGGGGAAAGGGGGATCCTGGAGGTTGAGCCGATGCCGGGTGTTTGGACCTTTAAGGCCCCCCGGCGGAGGCAACACGCCTCTTTGGCCTCTGCTTCACATAGACGGCACCTCCAGGCTGACCCACCTGGAGGAAATCGGCAGTCACCTTTTCCTGTCCTTCTCTTCAATCTTCGTCTTTCTCTCTCACTTTCAATCTTTCCTGTCTTCTCTTCGCTTCTTCTTACTTCCAGACTTCCAGGTGGCGAGGGTTAACCTGGTGTAGTTATCCAACCTTGGGTATCGTATATTAGGTTATAGTGACTATGTACAGCTGGCGTCTTCGTAGCTTTTCGGCTTCGCAGCGTCCCCTTGTTGGGCTCGGTGGTGGGCGGCTGGCATAGCTACCGAAGTGATATTTATTTTGATGGCTTTTTCAGCATTCCCCCGACTCCCTGATCGCCCTCTTTCCAAGAGAGGGCGCACCGATGACTCCCTGAAACTTTTTGGCCAGACCAAAGAAATTTATCCAAAGTACCATGTCTTAAGTTGTGGAAACCCTGATAAAACAGCAAGAACCCTATCACCATTTGTTGTCGCAAAGTCTCTTACTGAGAAACTAGGTTCCGGCTACGAGGTCACGAAAGTGGCCAGCGGTGATCTGTTGCTCGAAGTTAGTGACAAGAAACAGTACGAGAATCTATCTGGACTTGTTGAAATTAATAGTACCCCTGTCTCGATAAATCCGCATCGTTCATTGAACAGCACACGTGGAGTCGTATCTGAACAAGATCTCCTTGATTTGAGTGAAACTGAGCTGCTTGAAGGCTGGAAGGAACAGCACGTGACAAATGTCCAAAGGATAAAGATCAGGCGGGATGACAAAGAGATCCCCACTAAACACCTAATTTTGACATTCTGCACAAGCACTTTACCAGAGTATATTGAAACAGGCTATATGAAAATAAAACTAAGACCCTACATTCCGAACCCGCGCCGCTGCTTTAAGTGTCAGCGATTTGGTCACGGCTCTCAGAGCTGCCGGGGCCGTACTACATGTGCAAAGTGCGCTTCAAACGAACACCCTGCCGATAATTGTACGAAGGCACACCGCTGCGCAAACTGCGAGGGTGACCACCCTGCATACTCTCGGTCATGTCCTTCTTGGAAGAAGGAAAGTGAAATCATCACATTAAAGATCAAGGAGAACATTTCTTTTCAAGAAGCACGAAAGCGTATTTCTTTCCTCCATACCGCAAGGTATGCTGGTGCGGCGCGTAGGGGGGCAGCACCGCAGCAGACTGGGGCATCAGCCCGGCCCACAAAGAGTGTGGCCACGGCAGTGTCCTCAGCCCCCCAGGCGACAGTAGCAAGCGCTGCTGCGCCGTCTCTAAAGGAGGGCCCATCGACCTCTGGGTTGGTGGCCTCCAAGGCTCTGCTTTTCGAGGCAAGGCCTACCCTGAAAACACCCCACTCTAGTGAGCGGAAGTTCAGCGGCTCCCAGGAGTCAATGGACACAACCCCGAGCCAGAAGGCGCATCCAGCGCCTCGGGAGCAGCGCGAGTCTCGCGACCGCTCCAAAAAAGACAGAACCCGTACCATAATCACGGGGCCTGAAACGGCTCCGTAAGTCATCTCTCTAACTTAACTCCTCTTGACACACAGCATAAAAACACGAACAATATGGCTACACAAATAATACACTGGAACGTTAGAGGTCTTATGCACAACCTCGATGACATTAAAGAACTCTTACACAAACATAACCCAAAGGTGCTGTGTGTTCAGGAGACACATCTTAAATGCACACAAACAAACTTCCTTTGTCAGTACGCCATCTACCGTAAAGACCGCAACGAGGCGAATACCTCGTCTGGCGGTGTTGCAATAGTTGTAGACAAGTCCGTAGCCTGTCACCAGGTCGCCCTTCAGACGCCCCTTGAGGCAGTGTCAATTCGGACAATTCTTTTTAATAAATTGATCACTGTATGTTGCTTATACATACCCCCCAATTTTCATCTGGGAAAAAGTGATTTTCATAACCTAATCGATCAGCTTCCGGACCCTTACATACTCGCAGGCGATTTTAATGCACACCACACCATGTGGGGAGACTCGCGATGTGACGCGAGAGGCCGTTTGATTGAAAATTTTCTTGTGAACTCCGGTGCATGCCTCTTCAACAAGAAGGAGCCAACTTATTATAATATCCATAACAATTCATATTCATCAATAGACCTGTCTATTGGCTCGGCTTCAATTTTCCCGGACTTGCAATGGAATGTAATAAAAAATCCATATGGAAGTGACCACTTTCCTGTAATGTTAAATTCAATGCCTCAACATGAAAGCCCCCTACATACACCCCGGTGGAAACTAGCCTCCGCCGAATGGAGTGATTTTAAGGAAGCAACTTACTTATCACGAGATTTTATCACCGATTTTAACATAGACAATGCTGTAGCATATTTTACTTCTTTTATATTAGACGCAGCTGAAAAGTTCATTCCCCAAACGCAAGGTCTCTCTTGTAAAAGACGGGTACCCTGGTGGAATGAAGAGTGCAGACTGGCACGAAAGAAACAAAACAAGGCGTGGGGTTTGCTGCGTCGCTCCCCGACTGCAGAAAACCTTATTGAATTTAAACTGGCAAAGTCGCAAGGGAGGCGCACGCGGAGACAGGCAAGGAGAGCTAGCTGGGAGAGGTTTCTCTCGGGCATCACATCCTACACTCAAGAATCTAAAGTTTGGAATGGTGTAAGAAAGATAAAGGGGCAACAAATCCACCCTCTGCCCTTAGTGGACGACCAAGGGACTACCTTGGAGGACCAGGCGAACGCTCTGGGCGAACACTTCGAACATGTATCAAGCTCCACACATTACACAAAATCATTCCTCAAATATGAACACTTAGCTGAACTTAAGACACTTGATCGTAAATGCCGTCCGGATGAACCTTATAACCGTCATTTTAACATTGCCGAGCTTAAAGCTGCATTGAGCACATGTAGAAGCTCCGCTCCGGGAGCTGATAGAATCATCTATGACATGATTAAGAACCTACACGAAGACACACAAATGACACTTCTGGCACTTTTCAACTCTATCTGGGCTGCCGGATACCTCCCATCCTCGTGGAAGGAGGCTATAGTTATTCCTGTCTTGAAGCTGGACAAAGACCCTTCCTTGGCGGCAAGCTATCGCCCGATAGCCCTTACAAGTTGTCTTTGTAAGCTATTCGAAAAAATGATTAATCGTAGACTAATACATTTCCTTGAACTGCACAATATGCTTGATCCCTATCAGTGTGGTTTCAGAGAAGGGCGGTCCACGACTGATCATCTTGTACGCATTGAAGCAAATATCCGCGATGCATTTGTACATAAACAGTTCTTCTTATCGATATTCCTCGATATGGAGAAGGCGTACGACACGACGTGGCGATACGGAATCTTACGAGACTTGTCGGGGATGGGCATCCGTGGAAATATGCTAAACATAATAGAAAGCTATCTGTCGAAACGTACCTTCCGCGTGAAAATCGGCAATGTATTGTCGCGACCTTTTATACAAGAAAATGGTGTACCTCAAGGAGGTGTGCTTAGCTGCACACTCTTTATCGTGAAAATGAACACCCTCCGTGCTTCATTACCGCCAGCCATTTTTTATTCTGTTTACGTAGATGATATACAAATAGGATTCAAATCCTGCAACCTTGCAGTGTGTGAGAGGCAAGTACAACAGGGCTTGAATAAAGTATCTAAATGGGCAGACGAAAACGGATTTAAAGTGAACCCGAACAAAAGTTCTTGTGTGCTTTTCACAAGAAAGAGAGGCCTCGTTGCAGATCCCGATATCCAAATGTATGGCCAGCAAATCCCTGTGAACAAAGAGCACAAGTTCCTAGGTGTCATACTTGACTCTAAACTAACATTTATTCGACACATAAAATATCTCAAGGTAAAATGCTTAAAAACAATGAACTTACTGAAAATTTTATCCCATACAGCATGGGGCAGCGACAGAAAATGTTTGATGAATCTTCACAAAAGCCTCATTCGATCACGATTGGACTACGGTGCCGTGATTTATCATTCTGCAGCCCCGAGCGCGCTAAAGATGCTAGATCCGATTCACCATTTAGGAATCCGACTGGCCACTGGCGCTTTCAGAACAAGTCCCATTGAAAGTTTGTATGTAGAATCAAATGAGTGGTCACTCCATCTTCAAAGAACATACATCAGCCAGACATATTTCCTGAAAGTCCACTCTAATCCTCAACATCCATGTTTCAATACCGTTAATGATATGACATATGATACACTCTTTCGTAATCGTTCCTCTGTAAGACAGCCCTTTTCACTTGGTGTGAGGGAGCTTAGTGTTGAAATGGATGTCCCAATCCTCAAACATCGCCTAATGCCTCCAGCTAAGCTGCTACCTCCTTGGGAGTGGCAAATGATACAATGCGATATATCTTTCCTACAAGTTAGAAAGGAAGCCCCAGATATCGAAATCCGAATGCATTTCCTGGAACTCCAGTACAAGTACTCCTGCACAGAGTTCTACACAGACGCATCGAAGTCACGCGACGGGGTGTCCTATGCAGCCGTCGGTCCATCCTTCTCGGAATCCGATGTACTGCATCCGGAAACTAGTATCTTTACGGCTGAGGCCTACGCACTGTTGTCGGCTGTAAAACATATAAAGAGATCAAAACTCCAGAAATCGGTTATATATTCGGACTCCCTAATTGCTGTGAAGGCCTTAATGTCATTTTCTAAGCACAAAAAATCCAGTAATCAATGAACTATATTCCGTCATATGTAAAGCGTATATATGCAACCAACATGTCATCATATGCTGGGTGCCGGGTCATAGGGGCATCGAAGGTAACGTTCTGGCGGACCAGATGGCCACATCAATTGCATCGTATTCTGTTAATCCTACCGCTGCAGTCCTTGCCACAGATCTGAGGCCCTTTTTGCGCAGGAAACTGCGAAACTACTGGCAACGCTCGTGGGACATGGAAAGAAATAATAAGTTGCACGTAATAAAGCCACAATTAGGGTTCTGGCCTTCTGCAACAAAATCACGCCGAACGGATGTCCTATTCTGTCGTCTAAGAATAGGACACACATTTGGGACCCATCATTTTCTATTAACTGGAGGTGAACCTCCAACCTGTGGTAGATGCGGTGAGAGGCTGACCGTCCTCCATGTCCTCCTGGAGTGTCGGAAAGCCGAACCTGAAAGAAAGAAACATTTTCCGCTTGCATACCGTTATTACATCCCTCTACACCCAGCTATGATTCTTGGTAAGGAACCGCTTTTTAACACCAAGGCAGTTCTCGACTTCTTAAAGGATGTAGTCCTACACGTTATAAGTCCATTAAATTCGTAGAGCATCCTCGCTCCAGAGGATGCCGCTGCGATAATTGGTTTGAATAGCACATGCCTCCAGGCCCTTGTGTTTCAAGGGCTCTAAGGAGGCAGTAGTGCTCTAGCATATCTCATATAACCTGATATATTTTTAGACATCGTGCCACTCTTTTTAAATGCGTCTTATTGTTCATAGTACACTTCATAAGTCATCGCCATAATCTTATTATACAGATTTTACGCACCTTAGCGCGACCATTTTTAGGGCCCCTCTACAGCCACGTCACACCAACTTCATAGTACTCATGATTTCACTGCAAACTCATTAACACGGACATGGCGCTCTTTGGCCATACTTGGCCCTTGCGCCATAAAACATCAAATATTCATTCATTGTTCTCAATATTCATTCGCGTTTGCAGCGGCGGAACCTTTCGTACCGCAACCATTTTCATAAAGCAATGGGAGTTTGTACACATCCTGCGCTTCCACGAGCTCTTAGATGAGCGACAATTTGTTCCCAAGAAGATGTGAACTTCACTTTGAGAGGAGCGTGAAAGAAAAGTAGTGATGTCTTCCGATAAATGTATTTTTTGTCGTATTAAGAGAGGTTTAGTTTTGTTCGATGATTTGGCGGATAGATAGCACGGTAAATCGGGGCGCCTCTGCTGGCGTTCAAAAATTTGTACATTAGCAATAAGCTAGTGGCGCACTCAAACGTCAAGGTTTTTCCAGATATGCGGTATCATTTTATTCGAAACCCCCAAGTGACAAAAGTTTTATTCCGTTTTTTCTTAACATTTAGTGCGCATGCGCGGTGATTCAACAACGCGCAGTCGACAATAGACGCCAGTTATACGACATCGAAACATCAGGCATGGCTGAAGAAAGCAGCAACGAATACACGCCTCCTGATTTAAGCATGAAGGACAAAGCAACACGAAGTACAAGCCGTGACGGTACCCAGGATGCTTCAACTACTTTGGGCGCCTTCACAACGTGAGCTTTACCATTGTCAATTTTTTTATTGAATACTGTTGTCCTTAGGCACGACCCGTATAATAGGTTTTAACATCTGTACATTTGTTCCCACCTAAAAGGGGTCTTTCTGACAGCGAGCTTGAGCTTTGAAATCGGAGGCTTTGTTAGATCAAGACGCGTCGACGCAAGGGCGGTGCGTTGATATTGTCATGTTCAGCGCAAAGTCGTCTGTTTAGCGCTCAGGATAACATTTTTCAGAACATGAAGCGAACGTATACTTACAAAAGAAAACATTTTTCATTGATGTATAAATCTTGCACTGCCCACACGCGATGTGATGCTATAGCTCGAAGTCCCGGGTAGAATTCCGGATGGCACCACCGTATTTCGTGAAAGTGCACTGTAAGAAGGCTCTTGTTTACTTGCATTTAGCTGCTCGTTACAGAAGCCCCGATGGTCCAAACTTATGCGCAGTCCCCCCAAATTCGGTATGCGTATTATCAGGTCATGGCTCTTGCAGGAAAAACCTCGGAATTAGATTTAACCGCGGTGAACAATTGGTGTGCCGAATCATAAGTGTTTTCTAGACAACTGGTCAAAGTGCGCAGCAATACCGTCATTTCCTAAATAACAAACAAAAATTTGGCCAAGTCTGTACTGCCGGCTTATAGCTTTATTTTATTAAAAAGTAAGCGCCATGCAAAAGCCAAAACTTGGTTTCAAACGATTGTTCTTCCGTTTGCATGTGTTGCTTAAGGACAACAAGTGCGCAACCAAACACACTTCTGCTGCGTGGAGGTGTGCGTCCAAAGAAAGTATTTGTTACTGTTTTTAATGTTTTTTGACAACTTAAATTTAGATTACTTACACTTCACTTTACTTTTTTCACTTTAGTGGGACGCTCTTGCGCTTAATGCTAGCACTCCCACTGCGGCTTCTTTTTTTTTTTTCGAAAATGGTAGCTGTAAGACAGCTACCATGTGTCGCGGTGACTTACAGCTGGTCGTTTTTTTTCTTGCATGATTTTTATATTTTTAGAGCGCAGCCCTTAGGTGATCGTTCCTGCGTTTAGCGTAAAGGCCAGAATACATGGAGCGAACTTTCACGACGAAGTTCGGGCGGCAGAAAATCTGCCACGCCGCGACGCCGTATGTTCGTCGGGCTGCGCTACATGGAGCGAAGACACGGCGGCCGCCGCCGGTGAGTCGCTGCGTTGTTATCGGCGTGGCTAGGCAGTTTAATTCGCGCTAAGCCACTACTTCAAATATAGACGAGGCAAATGCGCTGTAGTGAAACACATAAAACAAAAAAAAGAGAACTTTAACGACAACTATTATCGCTTTTGAATTGCGGAACACCCTAAAAACGCGTAAAATTTTGTTTAGAAATGATTTCTAATGTTTTTTATGTGTTTGAGACATTCATGTGCCGATGTAGTTTAAAGAAAGCGGCGATGCTATGCGTTGTGTCAACACTGGGCGGGTAAACAACTTTCGCCTTTCTAACTCCGCGGCTCTGTTCTGTGGCTCAACGCGCGCGCGGCCGAAGCAAGCAGACCCGAAAGTAGCGCACGTGAGCTTGTCTAACCATGGCTGTTATTAACTTAGTAACCGCTTTGGATGCCATGAATACGAAAAGCGGGAAACCGGCGTGAACGATAGAGCGGGATCGGGATACACGGACAAGCGGGGAAGCCTAGCCGGAAGTCGGGGCGGATAGTGAGACCTGATTGGCTCGCTTTGGGGCGCCGCTCGTTTGCCGCTTCCGGTATCGTCGCCGCCCGACGAACTTTTCTGCGCCAGCTGGATCGGCGGCGAACGACGTTTTCTTCGCCGCCGCGCGTCGCGCGTACGCCGCCGGGCGTCAAACGCAGACTATTCGTCGCATATTCGCTCCATGTATTCTGTCCTTAAGGTATCTTCAGATATACCCCCAAGTATGTGATGTATATCTTATGGAGCGCATAGTGTCACCCGTTACCGTTAGACAGGCAGATTTCCCCGGGAAGTAGCTCAAGAATGCTTACGCATCGGAGTAGTGTCGCTGTTGGCCACGCTTCGATGCACAAAGATATCAGTAACAGCAATATCGAACAGCTTTATCAAGGGGCGTTGGCGATGTGTGAAGTTCTGTCATTTGTATGAGGAGATGCACGGTGGGAGTGCCAACAGTTACTAGAACAGCGTCCTCCTTTCCACTTTGTTTCAGACGGCGGCCGTCGCGCATTGATGATAGCGCGGTTCGAGCCTATTTGACACGCGCTCCTCTGTTCTCGCTCGTGTTGCTCACGATAGCACATTCCGCACGCCACGTCAAAGTTCACTAAAATACTGTAATTTGCCACATAAAAGAAAGTGTGAACAAGTATGTAGTTTCCGCAAAACACTTCATCTTTAGAATACGGAAGCTCGGTGGAGGAAAACGCAAAAGTTGCTTTAAAAGGATGGTTTGTCCGTTTGCCTGAGTTGTTTGTGTTGCCTAAGGAGGAACAATGCGTATTAAACAGAAAACGCGCTGTCGCGCAAGCTGACCTTTTTCCCCCTCGGAGTAGTTTGGCCGATGAAGCCACTTCTGGTTTTGTTTTTGCAGGGTTCTTTTACCACTGAAATTTTTATAACAGGGCTGCAAATTGTTTTTGTTACAGCAAGCTTGGGCGACTGTATACAACAGCGATAAAGAAGTGCAAAGTCATGGTGTTCCACGGCATCCTATACCATTAGTGTACAATTGCAGTAGCACGTCGCGTTTCAGCTACGCTTATGCGGTGCATCGCATCTTTCGTGGCAATTTTTAAGGCGAAAGCCTTAGATCTCTTTCAACGTCGCCTTGTGATCGTACAGAAGGCGCTGTCTTCTTCCACATCGCTGCCGCTAATCATGCTAGAAAAAGCACATGTATATAATACTGAGGTAATTAAGGCACTCCAACTCACGACCATTGCTGGGAGGCAAACCCCCTACATTTGGTCTTAATTAGGGCGAAGTTGATTAAGGCAAACTTGATTAAGCTAGCTTTAAATATGGCCCTCGATTCCGCGACCTTTCGTGGTAAGAAATAAGCAATAAGATGTAACAATGCATTCGAATGAAAATGTCGAGTACTTCCATGGATGTCTCTTGAGCGCGGAGACTTTCGCCTTCACCCTCTTTGTCGTGTGCATTTTTTTTTCATTATGTTCTCACAATAAACGGTCTCCATCAAGAAATAGGTAGCTGAGAGTGGTATAGTACAAGCAAACTTAGCATCGCTTGCCGAGAAATATTTATGACCTCCATCCATTGTTGTTCCTCAATTCATTCGAATTTATCCTTTCATTCTGAATTGTTCAAATTTAGATTGGGCTACAAGGGAGAAATCTCTTTTGCATATAGGGCAAGTCACTTATGCACATCATTTCAAATACTACCTAAAGTAAGATATGTTTCTCATAGCACCGGTATGCTCATAGTACACGTCTTTTCTCATTGCCATAATCTTATTGCATGTAGATTTTACGCACTTTACAGCGACTCTTCTAGGCCGTTTTACAGCCACGTCACATCAACTTCATAGAAATCATATCATCATCATCATCATCATCAGCCTGGTTACGCCCACTGCAGGGGAAAGGCCTCTCCCATACTTGTTCAACAACCCCGGTCATGTACTAATTGTGGCCATGTCGTCCCTGCAAACTTCTTAATCTCATCCGCCCACCTAACTTTCTGCCACCCCCTGCTAAGCTTCCCTTCCCTTGGAATCCAGTCAGTAACCCTTAATGACCATCGGTTATCTTCCTTCCTCATTACATGCCCTGCCCATGCCCATTTCTTTTTCTTGATTTCAACTAAGATGTCATTAACTCGCGTTTGTTCCCTCACCCAATCTGCTCTTTTCTTATCTATTAACGTTACACCCATCATCCTTCTTTCCATAGCTCGTTGCGTCGTCCTCAATTTAAGTAGAACCCTTTTTGTAAGCCTCCAGGTTTCTGCCCCGTAGGTGAGTACTGGTAAGACACAGCTATTAATTCCACATTAACTCCAATTAACACAACTATAAATCCGAATTCATAACTCCACTGCAAACTCATCAACACTGGTTTGGCGCTCTTTGGCCATACCTGGCCCTTGCGCCAATAAACACCACACATTCATTCTTTCATTCATAGCACCGGGATCCATGAGAGATGAATGTACTTAACGCGAAAACGCCACACTCGCCACGGCGACGCGAAATCACAACAGGCGAATACAAAGGGGTGTTTTTCTCACATGAGCGCAGCCTCGTATTATAGTTGCAGAAACCACGTGTAGTGTCATTTTTATATTGTAACCTGTTTTATGAATGCATAAAAATGTTCCACAGAGGAAAATATTTTATTCCGAAATTATTGTTACGATTCTGTCACTATGGCAAGTGGAGCACGCATTTTATATAGCGAACAACGTACGGAGGCATCATACCCGTTGTAAGTACTCTAACAGTTATGCTGACAATGTTCGTGCGAGTCAAGGTGGGTGCCGTTTCGTCTATGGTGGATTATTGCCCTGCACCAGACATTGCCCCGCGTTTCGTTCGTGCTATGCCAGTCAGCATAGTGTGCCTTTGGTGAGAATGAAACATGGCAATTAGCGTTTCTCAACTGCAAGTGTCTGACACGAATACCTTAATTATTTGCAGCATTTCTGACGATGCCTGGCCTTACCAATGGATCGCGCAGCGCAGGCCAATAACCGACCGGACTTACAACCTTGACGGTAATTAGGCGATGGCCATTTTCCATTACCACAGACATGGGAGATAGCCCCTACGTGCATTGTGGCAGCTGTGCATTTATTGCGTATAAGGAGGCGCGTTAGCAGCGGCACCAAGTCAGTTTCTGACATGAGCGACCTTGTCACTGCTCGTAGTAATAAATTCGCGCTGATGTGAATACATGGAGGTTAGTACCAAAGCTATGCAGTTCAAGTTTCTGAACGAAGTCTCTTATTGCTGAACTGCAGGGGCAGGCTCCTAGCTTATCGTGTCGGAAGCCCAGAACCTAATATATTGCATGCCTTGATCATTTAGCCACTCGTAATTTCAATCAATGCGCGACGATTGGTATACAACGTTATTTGCCAAAGGAACTCTTGGTGGGTTTGTCGTGCTACCACCATAATAATTTTCCCTTGAAGCTATTAAATTTATTAGACAAAGAAATGTTTTCATGCAAATGCATAATTTGATCTGCAGTCAGGGTGGCGTTTCAGATGCCTATACTGGAGGATCATGACGCTACAGTGACGTTTTCGGCAAAGGGACAGCATTGCTCACCTATAGCATGTTACGAGCAGCTCACATATCCCAGTGGGGCCGAACGCAGCAGTTACAGCACAGAATTTAGGGCAAGCCAAAGCAGTTGATAATGAAACTCTTGGTTCCTTTCTGCCAAGGAGGCAAAGTAACGACAGCAGCATAAGTATTACAAATTCAATGAAAATGTAACGCAAAGAGGCCCAACATTGTTGGCTAGTTATCAGTGCTAAGTTACTATAGATCTTTACCTACTAACCAAATTATATGGTTCTGAAACTTTCAGGAACTTTAATCGGGTTGAAAGATCCATAATCCCCTATGATTTCCGCTGAGTGTGCCACTACCTCAAATTTATAGCTCTTTGGTAACAAGAAAATCTACCCCATGCTGATACGCTGGCCCTCCATGCTGAATGTACTTTTTTTTTTCTGAGGTGATTAGCATTCTTTGCATACTTCATGCAATTTTCGTTCTTCCAGTATTGTTCCAGTATCCTGCACAGGTCTGACTGATGCAGGTAGCGATTTTAACGGTGCTGCCAATAAAAGTAAGAATTCTGGAAAATTAAGGAGCACCCTAAATATACGCCTATGCAAGAGCACTACAGTTCATTCCATGTCAGACATGCTAAAACTTCACACTTTAGTGCGGCGGTTGAGAAGCCGCGCTTAATAAAATTTACTCTGTGGTGTCTGAAGGTGTAGACTGTGCCGTGTGGGTGTAATAAGCCGACTAGCATTCTTATTCAACTCCCCCCCCCCCTCCACACTGCTTCATCTTTTTAAATCAAGGTGTATTCATTCAGCAATATGGCATGTCCCTGCATTGCTTGAATGCGAATTGAACTAAGGTAGTTGGTGGTCCCGAGGAGAAGGGTTCAGCCGCATCCATTGGCGTTCTCATTCTCTAGCGTTTTATTTTTTTTTTCAGGCAATTCCTGGGCAGTTAGGGAAGATGTGCCCCTAACTACAATCTTTGCAGCGTTAACTATAGAGTACGCACTTTTAACATGCTGTGATGCTTTCTGTTGCACAGTTCAGTGGCATTGTCCTGTGAATGAACACTTCTGTAATGCTTTCCAATCTAAACTGGTGTCTGCAACATGACTCTTACACATGCGCATTGCGCAATCTTTTTTACCGTCGTATGATAGTCTATATCCTGCCTACACCGAGACGTAAGGAAGCCGTTCGCGCTTTCGTTGTGAGCTGCTAAACACGCACTGCTTACAGCCTGTGCTTAGAAAAATCAGCTACAGGAGTCACTAAATGGGCTTCTGATAACCAGTTTCTGAAAGCCGAGTACATCGATGACTGGCGCATGTATGTGTCATAGGAAGTCGATAATTTCTGGGCATGCTTCACTAAAAAAAGATTATAATCCCTTGGTTGAAATGTGTCCTCTGACTTTTTTTTTCCTCGTCTGCAACGTGCTCTGTCGCCTGCTCGTTATAATAGTTAATCAAAAAGCAAGACCTTCATCACGTGTTTAATGCGCTTATTACTTGATAATGCAGTAAATATATTCGGCCAAGAGTTTCCTGCGCAAAAAGCCGACCTTTTGTTTTTCGCTTGGAAAACTATCCTCTGCCGTCCGTGCTGTGAAATAGAGCGTAATAATTTTGATCCTGCTCGGCTCCCTCAAGGCCGCGAAGTTCTTGCGTGCAATTAAGACGGAGTTTCAGAAATAAAAAGCACCGCGTACGGCAGCACTGCAATATGGTTCCCGTACCATTATATGCTATTCGCCTCGCACCATGTGTCAGAATGAAATATTCAATTCATATGAATTCCCCTTCCACTGCGGCGAATGAACACCTTTGCTGTACTTTGGTGCCATACAGGTGTCACTGAAAGTGCAAGCACAAGTTCCCTGTTTCTGGGGTCCAGCACCAGTATCGATCATGGAAGGCCCAGCACAAGTCGCCCTGGCATAGAGCAAGCAACAGCCATATTAAAAGACGGCGCCAGGTAAGCCCGCATTTACAGAAATTTCATCGAAAAGCAACTCATAGCCAGCGGGGATGGCAACCCGTGAAACAGCCACGCCTGTACTCAATAATCCCTGCCGGGGGAGGGCTTCTTGCGATGCCTGACGGAGGCACTACATCAGCAGCTTGGAACATTCGGCAGGAGGCGCTGGTGTTGACATACGTAGCGGTTCCGAGAGCGCGACTGGCCATGTACACAGTAAAAAAAAAAAAGTTAGGCAGCATGTTGCACTCCTGTTACACGTGAACGCACACTTTCTGGTTGGCTGCCTGCTTACTCACTCCCCCTTGTGGAACGTATCAAGATAGTGAGGAGCAAGATGTTCATCTGAGAGAAAGCGCTTAAAATGAAACAGAGCATGTCAATGTTTGCCTGACCGGTACCGCCGTGTTTGCTCCGTGGCTATGGTGTTGGGCTGATGAGCATGAGGTTGCGGGATCGAACCCCGGCCACGGCGGACGCATTTCGATGGGGGCGAAAACACCCGTGTACTAAGATTTAGGTGCACGTTAAAGAACCCCAGGTGGTCGAAATTTCCGGAGTCCTCCACTACGGCGTGCCTTATCAGAAAGTGGTTTGGCACTTAAAACCCCATATTTTAACCTGCATGGGCGGTGTAACGTTGGTACGCAAGCAGTAAGAAATGTGATCGAAATTAATTGGTACTTCCACACTACGGCTTGCCTCCTAATCAGATCGTGATTTTCGTACATAAAACGGCAGCATTTAGTTTCTATATTTGAATGTTTCACCTGCACCATACGTTTCAGAAGCGAAAAGACGAAAATTTTTTCTTAGCCATAAGTTAAGCAGTTGCTGGAGCCTCATATAGGGCAGAAAAGTAACATGAAATATGTGAAAATGACACGTAATGTATTACGTAATGTTGCCATTTCTTTTTTTTTCTCTTAAATAAGCCTTCCCTATTGTTAATGATCTCAAAGTACACATTCGTTTAAATTTAGCCTCCCGTGCAGAGAATGTGGGCACCTTGGTACGCAATGGCTTCCGCCTCCCCTGGACTGTGCTAGGGATATCGCGTGTAACGGCGAGGGCATCAGCGAATGTTCGCTATAGGACAAGCCCCTGTAGTCTCCTCTGCCAGTCCTCCCCATCATGCCATGTTATTCATCGCGCACATTGGAGGTCATTATTATTTTAATAATTTCATTTTATTATAGTTGTAATATCATGCTATAGACACAACAGTTACCACCTTCCGTTTTAGCCCAAGACCTTTCTCATTTCAATCTCGGGGATCGCAGTATATTGCCTCAATGCAATACCTCTGTTTGCCTGAAGGATTCTGGACGCAAACATTTCCACAAGGGCACCTGTCCTCGTCAGTTGCGACCCCTTTTCTAAATATTCGCTTCGGCTACAATCTTTGTACCACTGTTAACCACCTCAGGTCTTACTGTTCATGGGAATATTTGTCTTGTATTTCAGATTTCCTGAGACTACCAGTGTTGGCCAATGGAACACGCAGTACCATACGGTTGATGGCACATCCAGTGTCTCCGGTAGGTGCGAGAGAGCTTTCAGCCATTAGTATACCACACCTCGCCTTCAAGGTGATTGAGGATTGTAACGTTTGCTATGGAGCACTACGCACATAAACAGCATGAATGAATGAATTCTGGGGTTTTACGTGTCAAACCACGATTTCATCATGATGCACGCCGTTGTGGGGAACTCCGGATTCATTATGACCACCAAGGAACGTTTACAGTGTCCTCAATGTTAAATAATATCGCCGCTGGCTCAGGTGTGGTTGAGGAAATGTCGTTCGTGTACCTTTTAGGTATTCGGTTGATCTAAACGTTTCTTGCTTCGGTTAAATTCTTTTATTGCTAAGAATTCTTTGCCTCATTCAATAGTTGGTGACAACCTAAGATGAGAGTGCAAGCTCCGCCCGCAAGACCCAAGCATAAACGCCTTTATCATCTGAAAGCCAAGATGGCTGGAATCCGCTCGCACCTTACTGAACTCGCTCTGCTAATGAAAATGTAAAGGTTATCGAAGAAAAAGAGCTCGCCATTTGAAGGTAAATATTAGCTTTGCCTGGCATCTAATCTGAGAATCACTGATGAAATTTCCCAAGACGTTCAGGTTTCAACATGCCACCAATGGCACAGAAACTTACGTACGGTGAAAATAGCTACTTTAAATGCGCAACGGTGATTGAAGTCACGGAAGTCAGCGAACTAAATTGGATGGCGCATTCATCAACTTAGTGAGAGCAGGATTCCGGGCAAGTTGCCGGTAGATAGGTCTCTTCGTTTTCTTGATATTCGGCTGAGCTTTCAGGACAGCCACACGTGTTGGTCGTATGAGCCGCGAGCCAACAAGCCACTTCTACCGTATTCTTCCGCACATTCTAAGCTTGTTAAGCGGGCCATTATCAGTTTGTGCTTCAGGAATGACCTTAGCAAGTCTTGCTGTCATCGAGTGGACGTAAGCTTTAAAAAGCAAACTCGACGTTTTTCCTTGGCTGGATACCCTAGGGTGGTGCTAGTGTCTGTCGCGGAACGTATTTTAAGAGAAGCGCGTTCCAGCACGCAGAAGTCAGTTGCCGATGCCCCTCCCGGCATACGCCCTAAAGTAAGTGTTATACCTTACATGGCACGGCATAGCCCATAACTTGAAAAAGATGACCCAAAGGGCGAATTTAAGAGTTGTTTTCTCTGCCCCCAACAAGCTCGGCAGGCTTTGCAGGTTGACGGATCCAAATGCCGTTCCTTCCCATAAGTGCAGAAAGCATCACCGCAAAAAGTTCGTCGAGTGTGTCCACCGGGTGGTTTACAACCTCCCGCTTTTATGTGGGAAGCAATATATCGGACAAACTGATCAATGATCGGCTCCGGGAACACAGCAACAATGTAAAAAAAATGGCTCCAGTGGTTTCCTGGCAATTCATTGTCGCGATCATGGCTGCAAACCTCTTGAGGACCAATGCACGATTGTTTTCCGTGGCAGTACGCAGCTCATCAGAGAAATATCTGAAGTGCAGATGATCCCAAATTGGGTTATAAGTGTGTTAGCTTCCCTTCTCTGGCTCTCACAGAAAAAGAACTAAGTTTCTTGGACGCGGCATCACATGATCTGTAACTATGTTGCATGAATGCGCAGTTCATTTTCATGTAAGCGCATGCGCGGTCTACACTGCTTCACGTGTATATAATCGGTTTCGGTGGTAGAATAAAATTAGTTGAAAGTTTGCGCTTGGTGTGTCGTCCTCTCACGTCCGTGTCGTTTTTTGTTGCGCAATATCATATGAGCATTCATGAATCTTGTGTTTGAGCTTGACTGCGTACATATACCCGTTTACGCTTGGTTTGTTGCCGACTATAAGCACTTTGCCTTAGATGGGTAAGTGGGAAGGCAGGAAGAATTTATTCTTATCTAGCGTTGTTTAAATGAAAACAAAATTATTGCGTGCACGATGACAGAATCACAATAGTGGTCTCGGGCACAGCAGCCCGGTACTGTAGCCAATAGACCACAATTACACAAAAGAGCGAATGATCTTCGAAAAGCTCCCGCATTAAGTGAATCTTTCAGAATGAACGCCGAATACCTGTGGCTCACCGTCATTAACATTTTTATTAGCACCACGCTAGTGTGTAGCTATTAGTTCCTGCATGCATATTATATTGGCTTGTATCAGATGCAGCAACGACGTCTCATGCCAAGTAGATTATCACAGAGCCATATCATTATCAAAGCGCTACAAGAAGCGAGCAAACAAACATCGGGTATTTCAATATCAACCAAGCGCCGGTTAAGGGAGAAATGACCCCGGAATAAAACATTGAACAACTCCCAAAACACATGTTTGTCTTCGTCGTCCAAACTATGTTGTGTTTTCAGGCGTTCGTTGCTTAAGCTATGAGGATCACTTCAGAGGGCAGCAGAACTGTCAGGGTTTTTTCTTGATTCCTGCGTGTTCATATCGTGGAATGCTCCAGGCTCGTGACTTGTCGCACAGTGGGGAATTGGCTCCTCTGCCTTCAGGGCACACAGACAATACTGAAGACGGAAGCACCGGATTCCGACTGCCGGTTTACAGCAGCAGCAGCGGCGTGGATGTCGCAGTGGCCAGCACAAGCTACGCGGACATGGATGAAGCGTCGGACATATTGGGAAACGAAGCTAGGTGAGCCGAACTTTTCCATCAACTCCTTTCGATAGAGCTACTCACTGAGACGAGGGGGAATTCTGTCTATGGCTTAGTTATGCTTGCACTCACGAATTCTTGAGATGGATTGAAGTTCTGGCGATTCAAATTCTAAATATCAGCTGCTGTCCGCACACTATTACGCTGGCGTAAACAGGAAGCTTTAACTCAGGATCTACTACCTAGGTACATGGGAAAGGAGAAATCAGTTTCCTCGCCAACTCACTGCACCAGCATTGAATAACTACTTAAGAGGAAGTTGGTGAAGTTTGCGGAATATAAATAAATGCGCTATTAGTGTATTTGGAGCAATTGGGTTTTTGATTGATGTCATATACTTCAGTAAAAAGTGAGAAAATCAAGCGTCAGAATTACATCTTTTCAAATCAGCAATAAAAGCAATGCCAGGATTCTATCAACTGCACCAAATAACAAAGGTAAAGTGCACTAAATACGTGTGTAAGACAGCACTCTAAAATAAGCTATTTCAGTGGTACATACTTGTACCATTTGGTACATTCTCCAAGAGATTCAGCTAATAGTATTTCGGTAGGTATATTTTTTGGCAAGTTAAATTCTTACATATTATTATTCTGTTCTTCTGAAACTTAGAGATTTGAGAATTTTGTCATGGAATAAAACATAAATCACAATTATGTTTGATAGAGTTGTCGCGCGGAATTCGCGCGGAATACAATAAAGAATTCTGCTCAGACTTACACGGGTTATCCGAAAGCAGCACTTTCGCCGTCGTGGCCTGTTCATCACTTGTCCTAACATTTATTTATGTATTTGTTTAGCTAGCTGTAAGTAGTTCATTACATAATCTGCTCTCCATACTGGCCAAGCTGGTATGATTAGAAACGACGTACATGTTAACACCACACGAGTAGAACCACACCATAAGGTTGCATGACTCGTGTTAACAACGGTGACAAGAATAAATATATGGAAAACAAATGAACAGCAGATTAGCGCAACAATAGCGCACAATGTTCATATAGAGCTCAGTGTACATATTTCAAAAGAGCAACAGACGAGCAAAGACACACTAGGGGTAGGCATCTTTGCTCAACAGGCCGTTTCATTTTTTTCTTCCCTAAAAGTTGCAAAAGATGTCATACCAACAATGACTTGATTCAACACTTGCAGACATAATTAACTAAGAAAAATGTTGTCGGCCATGGACAGAAGAGAGAAATACAGGTTATTTGTTTTGCGCCAACGTTGATTGCAATGAACGTTGTAAAGCATATTTGCATAACGAGATGAATAATCAAAAAGGGAAACTTCTCCGGCAGCGTATTTCATCCATTGTACGTCAAAAAACAGAAATATTTGAGGCATTGATGCTCACTGCACACGGGCGAAGACATTATCTGCGCGTCCGCAGCTCCATGGCTTCGGCTGGAACAATCTAATAATCGAATGCGAGTGCAATGTTAAATGACTTGATACAAAGACTAGAAATATTTGAACCCGGAAATGTTTGCTTCCTATTCGATACGTAGGGATTGAGCTATGACTTATATCTGACAAAGAGTCAATCTGCCTATTCTTGTCAGGAATAACCTGAATAGTGCCCCTTTGCAGAATGACAGAACAAAAAAGACAAGAACAAAGAAAAGAAACAACGAAACAAAGACAAAGTGAGAATTGCTGAACGAACGAAAGAACCTTAAGGTATTGAATTAGGTTCAAGCATGTGTGGTTGAAAAGGTCGACCTGTGCTGCGCCATACATTTACTTCACACGGCGGCTTGTTATGTCTTACAAGAAGGCTGATCCCTCCGATCCCATACCTTAATACACTACCACGGGTCCAGTAAGCTTTCGCCTTCACATGTTAGAGAAGTGTATCATGCTGCAGTACTCTTTTTTTTACTGTTCGTAAAATAAAAGGAGTCCTAAAAACGTGGACACATTTTAGCTGACGCAAAACAGTCATTTTCCTTGCCAAATGTCTCTCATCCAGGGGCACATTTCAGAAGTTTTCCCTGAATGCTGCATCTGATCGTGTTGAAGACGCACGTGTATTTTGAATGTCTTGACCGGCTTAGTTTCTTATCTAACATTCATTGCCAGGCATTTCCGCTCACCTGCACTTGTTTGATGTAGGTTATGCACGATGCATTAATAAAGCATGGTTTTGTATTGCTTGCAACTAGAACGACGATAGTTCTCATCTTCAAGTTTAGCAACACCAGCAATCAAAAGCAGCCGTGTTCAATTTATGCGAAACTAGAGCCCAAATAGAGCGCAAAGATGAAATGCAGCAAGTTAGCGCTCAGGTTCAGCAAGTCACCTTATCATTAACGCGCGATTTAGTTAGTCGACCTTTGGATTGGCAAGAAGTGTGTTCTTCGTCCTGTAAAAAGAGTCGACCATATTGAGCTCCTTTGTCCGTCTACTTGCAGGAATGCTCTTGGAAGCGGAGGAAGAGAACTGCAAGAGTTGTGCGGTGTCTCTGGCAACCTTTCCAGAGGACGGGATGCCTTACACGGTTACCCCAACGAACACACAAGCGACAGAGCCCACATTTGTAAAGCACGCGATCAATCATCTGTGAAGGAGTCGAAGTTTGTAGAACGCTGCCGTAACCGTACTGCCGAAAAGCACAAATGCGAAAGCTGTGGTAAACTGTACCACTGGGCTCATCATCTAGTTCGACATTACCGCACGCACACAGACGAGAAACCGTACAAATGCGAAATATGTGACAAATCGTTTCGGCGTTCTGATCACCTAAGTATCCATAAACGCAACCATATAGACAAGAAACCCTACAAATGCGAAATATGCGGTAAATCATTCTCGAATGTATGGACTCTCCGTGGACACCAGCTCACTCACTCGTACGAGAGACCCCATGTCTGCCATAGCTGTAATACAATATTCAAAACCAAAGGAAATCTCAATCGTCATCTCAAGTTTAATTGTAGATACGGAGCTTTCGTTTGCGATATATGTAATGTATTCTGTATGGACAACTTAGGTCTCAGTCATCACCGCCAAACCATGCATGGGGATAAGACACTGTATGAGTGTATGCGTTGTGGATTTAGTTTCCCAGAGAAAGAAACCCTTGATGAACATCTGTGTCAGAGTTATAAGTGCTACTTATGTGGAAATTCATTTGGAGACGTAGTTCAACTGATCACACACGTCATTACGCATAGCGGTGAGCAGCCGTAATACTCCGACTAGTACGCAGGTTAGGTCAATCACCCGCGGCTTTCGTATAATAACGCTAAAGTGAAACCTTGCAGAGAAACGATGCTGACATTTAGTCGCTCACGCTTTCACAGGCGTGAGAAACTAACTAAACACATCATGTGCAGAGACCGGCTCCTTTTGACGCTTGATACGGCGGAGTAAAATGCTGCTTTTTAGAAATTACGAGACAAGACGTCGCCAGAATTTTGTCCTTGTTCAATCTCGAAGTACAGTGAAGGTCCTAGTCAGTGCTCACTGTTTGAAAAACTGTTTTTCGCGAACGTAGCTTAATTCATTTCAAGACAAACCTTGATGGGCTACGAGTGCCTGTTTTGCGTAACTAGAAGCTTCAAATATCCCCACGTAATTCTTGACACCTCGTTTAGATAGACAAGTGCTTTGTGGCACCGTTTTTTAGAGTGTGATAGAAAACTACTTTTAATTAACCATCCAATTGGTGTGTCTATTCTTTGAATAGAAGAAAACTCCTATCATTAGGAACCATTTAAGTAGCGACTTTTTTTTAACTCAAAAGCAATCTCTGCTATTATTTTAGGTTCTTCAGCCAGGTTACCTTCCACAGATAATTTTAGGGGCTTTTACGAAAACATAAAGGCACCATTGTATGGATATTTTCCTGTAAATTTTTTTCAATGCATTCAGTATTTTGGTTATTTTTGGCTCTTGTATGCTTACCGAAAATATTTGTTCACTACCGTAAACTAAGCTGATGACAGTAGTGAGACCTTTAACTTCAAATGGTCTGCAGCTTCCCTATATGGTATGCTCTCCATGTACCAAATTTTTACTTCTTCTTTTATCCTAGTAAAACCTCTGTCAGTTTAAAGGGGCAGTTTTTATTCACTCGGATGTCTCAACTTTTTACTCGGCCTGCTCTCCAATTAAAGCTATAAACTCTTAGCCTGATGTGACAAACGCATCCATGCGAGCAATGACATGTCATGTAAGATACAGGTATGCGTATTGTGTTTACTTTGAACCCGTTTCAACCGCTAACAAATCTTAAGTTAACGCTCAGTGAATGACGCGCCTTCATGCATAAGAACATTCTCGAACTTTCACGTCGATTATTTTTGATGACCTTTTGTAATGAAATTGTACGCGTGACGCGAATGGAGATGTGCATGCTTAAAGGCGTTCGAGCACCAGCGATGACGGTGCAATGTTCGACGAATCACGCGGGAATAGCCGACGCTGATTAGGCACAAACCATGTTTTGGACAATAGGCGTAATGTGCCCGGCACTATCTTTCTGCCCGAGTATAAGCTTTTCTGTTCCGTTACGCCAAATAAACAGTATTTCGTGACTCAAAGTTCTTGCTACTGTGTTTTTCGACGTTAAAACAACTTTATATCTCGTAGAAGTGCTTCGTTGTAACCGTATACATCCTGCAAGCCGTGAATACACCCTACAAGCTCAATTCACGCAAGCAACGAGAAACTTACCCCCCCCCCCTCCCACGGATACCCTATAGACGCAACAATAATATCGAGGTCATTCATGTACGTGCCAGAATAAGGACAAGGACGAAGCCAACATAAGGTGCCTGTGGCCGCCCCGAGAGCTTTACATGCAAACATATCAAATCTAACATAATAGTAAATGGTACAGAGTTGGAGTATCTTGGCAAGGTAGCTTCGAGTTTCGCCTGCACGTCAAGCAACCTAGTCTGCTGACTAGAATGTGCCCAATTCTGATGTACAATACATATAGGAGACTAGACAACGAGTTCATACAAGACTCCGTGGCCATCGCGCAGATACAAAACAAAATTTATATAAAGCAGTAGCCAACCACTTGAATGAAATAGGCCATACATTTAATGAATCTAGAATCTAATTATTACGAACTAATTTCCGTTCCACTTAGATAGTGAATATGCCGAATCTCCCCTCACACAAGTTTAAATGTCTACCCTGGACAGGAATAAATTCGGGACGTGGCAGCTTAGAATCGCTAAAACCTGTAACTTGCACAAGAAATTCTTATATCATTAAATCCATAAGACGCGCCATGCCACCATCTAACCTCGATTATTAACGTCACTTATTTGTCCTTTTCCATTTCTTCCTTGCTTCTCCCTTACGAATGTATTTCATGTTCTATTCAGCCCTAATTCGCATATACCAACCATTAGAGCTCTTTTCCCACGTACACCTGCCCTCTCCCGATTTTTCTGCGGTGGCTTCAATTTGTCCCTCAGTTTGTTTTTTTATTTTCGCTCTTTCTTTTCACCTTCACTTTTCCTAATTTTTTTTATAGACTCGTCGACACATTCCAAAGTTCCAAAGACAGTATTCTGATTCAAAATATGTGAACTTTTTTTTTTCACATATGTTTTCTAGTTTCAGTGTTTGTCCCCCATCCCCTCACCTTGCCGCATTTCAATCGTGCACCACTAACTGAGATCTCTGGCGATAGGTCTTGGCACGCTTTTCGTTCCAAGCTTCGCGACCTATTGAGATGGACCTTGAGAGCAAAGCGAAAACTGGCTCGACTGCTGACTGAGCTTGTTTGTTTCCGGGTCCTTCCTCATGTGGCATCATATTCGCAACGTGGTAAAGCGCCCACGCTTGGTACGGTGGTACTACCCTGGTGGTACCAGGGTAGTGTCAAGCTTTTTTAGGTTTGTTAACAATAGAAAAAAAACCAAAGTCGCTTCTTTTTTTTTTGCGCAGTATTTCTTAACAATAAACTGCCATAGCCGCTATTGACTTCTGGATCTTCGCTGTACATTTTTTTTTTTTTGCCTCATGAATTGAGACATGCATCTCACAGCCATTTTTTTTCCTGTTTAAACCTGTTTCATTGTTTTGTTTGTTCATTAATAAAAATTTCAATCCCCACCAGGGTGGTTCCTAGACTTTCTTCTTTTGCATTGTAAAGGATAAAGAAAAGAATGCAGTCGCTTCTTTTTCTTTGCGTAGTATTTTTTTGCTAACCACAAACTGCCACAGTCACTTGAAACGTCAAGACCAAGACCTGAAGCACACGGAACCTGTGTTATTTCTGTTTGCAGCATTCACTTGTCCATTGCCTTACAGCGCTTCCATATTATTACAGAGAAACACAATTTGTGTACAGCACATTAGCATCTATGCACCAGTAGCGACCCCAAGGTTGAGGTGATCCCTCTCCCCAGTCATTTTCGATTGTGTCATGTCGCTGTTGCTATACAAACAGCGGAGTGCGTCGCACATCTGGTCCAGTATGAAAAAGTGGGGGAAGGTCTGTCGAGTACAGTCAGCCAGAGTTTGAGTAGACAAATCATCCACGACGCCTGTGGCGGACAGAGACCAGCTTGAAGGTTTGTGCAGCTATGAAGGCTTCTGCGTAGCTCCCGCTGCTTTTGAGTTTGCATGTGTTTGTCGGTACGGATAGTCCATCACCCAGGCACTCAAGAAATCAAGGCGCCCTGCCTGTAACAGCAGAATGTTTACATTGCGGTCCCAGCCAAGTCTATCAAGGCACCCTACCCAAGGCGCTCTTCTCCCGCATTCCACATGTTAAACCAACCGAACCGCATTAATCACGAGATTGCGGGTTCACGGGATCATGGACAACGTGACTGCGATTTCTGGGCTCTCGTCCGCAGAATGCATTCCACCCCGTCCCACCCGCAGTGAGCCTAGACTTTCCGAGACTCCAAAAAATTCACGCCTAGTTCTGCGTAGTCCCCGAGAAGGAGTGTATTGATGCCATTCAGTAGCCTTTACTGCCGAAGCCTTACCGAGTAAAGGTGTTTTATTGTATTAAAAGCAAAACTATGCTGACAATGTATTTGTTTTTTGTCAGTGCTTGAGAATAAACTTTCGAGAAATAATTTTCTTCTGCATGCCGAAATATCTTTTTTTCAAATGGTGCTTTGACTTGCGTGAACGATGGGACGGTAAAAAAATTCACCGACGAGTACAAAACTCCCTAATGCGAAATTTGAGTGCCGCTGTATACGTGTTTTCATTTCGCGATACATTGGCTGGTGCGGACAATCTCGTGCGGCACTTGCTGCAAACAGTGAAATGTGGCGCGTCTGCCTCTCTAATCGGGAGATCGTGAGAGGCAGCGCATGGGCACGATTCACAGCAGCCGCTGCAGACAAACGTGGTTCATGCGACGCTTCGTTTTCATATATGGAATAGTGAAGACGTAGACTACTCTGGCGCCATCTCGTAACCCTCGATTCCTCAGAGCCCATCTTGCACGGCACTAGGCTTTTCTTACCCTTTCGCCATGTCCTCAACTGCTTTCCTTCTCACGCTATTCGCTATCGCCATCTATCCATCCCCTTTGCGCTCCGCGTTCGTTCTTTCATCCTTCGTTGCGCTTGGTTGCGAGGGAAGCCGACGCTCGCCGCGGGAACGGGCGCCTAAGAGCTCCACTCTAAAAAGAAAGCAATTCGTACTGCTGTAGAGCCCACCTAAATGGCAGAGCCGCTATATATAAAGGAAGTCGTCATAGCGGATATAAGCTCGCGGGGCGCCACCAGCAGTACAACTCGGGTGCAGCCACGCTGACCGGCGGTTGGCCGCTGCGGCAGTCACCTGACAGCATGACAGACAATTTAAGGCTCGGTTCAGGTCCAGGCAGCATGAAGGTATAGCGTCCCTGCGATAGTGTACTACTGCTACCCCTCGAAGCCCAATGAATGTTAATGCGGAACGAGCAGCCCGACAGGTCCGGATGGTGCTAGCTGCCTCGTCCGCACGTGACTGAAGCGGTCGCTCCCATGGACCTCTGCGGTGCACGCCATACCATAATAACTTCTACAGCGAAAATATCGCAATTCCGGGCAAGGGCCGTTGTACAGTGCGCCGTAACTGCGGATATGCCATAGCTGTCCAGTGAAACCCGAACAGCGGAGCACATGGCCGAAGTAGAGTACTGTATACGCTTCCGTTAGGGAGGTAGAGGGGCACGTCTGACTACAATCAAACCTCGCTATAATAAACTTCAGTATAACGAAATTCTCGGTATAACGAAGTGTACGTTTTCATAACCTCTTGTCCATAGAGCACCATGAATTTAGAACTTCAATATAACGAAGTGTCTTTGTATGCTATTTCAATATAACGAAATTTCGCTGCCGACGCAAATAAATGACGAGACAATAAATGGAAACTTCTGTGGATGCAGATGGTCAAATGATTGAATTAGAAGCGGCTGTTTGCAAACGCACCTCGCATCGTGCGCCGCGTGACAAGAGCGACCGCCGAGCTGGAGCCGAATCATGTCCCGTATTGGCCCTTTTCGCGGCGATCCCATGGGCGCTGCCATGTTCGATCACGTGGTGACGGATCCATTTCTTGCCTCAACTGCATCCTTTGAATCCGTGTTTACAATGGATGTGTGACGCCGGTGCGGCTTAGCAAACCCCCTGTTTCGTGAGGTATCGTAGACGGTGACTGGCTTGACGACACGAAGCTTTGGCCACAGCTTGAACGAACATGCAGAAGCGCTTTTGGAGCTGTTTAACTTATGTCCAAACAGCGCGAGCCGCGTATATGGTGCTCGTAAAAGCGGGACTAAATTTTGCTACGGAAGGATAAAAGAAGAGAAAGGAAGAAGATCGCGAGATGCTGGCTGCTGCGTGTTGTTGCTGGTCGGCCATCTTAACTACATTGACTGCTTGTATATGTATTCTAAATACAGTCTGTCTATACTCCCACCATCCTCACGGCTGGAAACGGAGCTCCGCAGTGGACGTCGCATCACCGTCCGCACCGTGAATGATGGTGAGCACGCGGTACCAACGCCGTTGCCGCCTCCTACGGCACCGTCACTGTCACCTTCCGTTGTCGTTGTGCAACCCAAGCTGGAACTTTCTGCGGGACCGATGGCGCCGACGTTGAACAGTGGGTGGCCATGTACGAACGCGTGAGTGGAATCAACAGATGGGACCTATACACGCTTATGCTAGCTAACCTGCTTTTCTACCTAAGAGGCACGGCAAAGGTGTGGTACGAAAACCATGAAGAGGAGCTAACCAGCTGTACCAATGCAAAGAGAAATTGACAGAGTTGTTTGGCAAACCAGCCAGCCGTAAAATTGCCTCATTGCATGAACTGGCCTCCCGTGCCCAATCTCCCACGGAGTTCTATGTCTCGAACATCCAGGACGTGCTGGCACTTTGTCGTATAGCCGATCACGACATGACAGAAGCTGAGAAGGTCAGGCACGCGCTTAAGGGCATTGCTCACGACGCGTTTAAGCTGCTCATGTACAAAAGCTGCTCCACAGTTGATGCAATCGTTAAAGAGTGCCGACAATTCGAGCAGGCCAAAAGCCGACGCGTGTTGCAACCATTCGCCAGACTTCCCAATACTGCCGCAACGTCGACGTATGAAGATCAACCCGCACAGCAGCATGCGTCGCCATCAGAGGACGTGGTGCGAATCGTTCGACGTGAACTGGATGCGAGGGCGCCCGCAGCTTTCTGTTCGCGTAGCCCTGTTCGCGTAGCCCTGAACTAGTCATCGTTCGCCAGGAACTTGAAAACATTTGTCTATATTCTGTCTGTTCTGTCGCCAATCCCAGAGCCAACGAACGCCCTTCTGTTTTCGCTCCACCCCGACGCTTCGCGTTATCGCATGTCGACTGAGTGGAGAACTGCGGACGACCAGCCGATATGTTTCACCTGTCGCAGCATTGGTCATACATGTCGCCCGATACTGTCGCAACTCGTGGTGCTCAACACCTCGTACGCCGACCAAACTTAGCCGTTTTGATAGAAATGACAGCAATTTTTCGCCCACTGCCAAGTCTAACAGCGCCGACAACTCTGCTAGGAACATGTGGTACAGTCACTCACCATCGCCGCGCGGACAGCAGTCTCGTTCACCGCAAACACGTCGCCCATCTTCCCGTTCGCCGCAGCCACGTCGCCTTTCGTCCCCTGTGGCTTTTGGCCACGACCTTTGGGAAAACTAAGAAATGCAGCCCTCGGAGGTGGTCAGGGGTTTCCCCAGGAATCGTATCAAGGGGGAGTGTCTCAATGCCTGGGGGGATGGAGGGGGAGGAGGCTAGATAAACTATACAAACTGTTTCTTTTTTAATCCACTAGTTCAATAATAAACTTCTATTACCCGAATACGCATCCCCGTGACGTATGTTTTCCTTTTTCTCTATATACACCTGGGAGGCGGTGCTTTCTATTTAAAGGGCCCCTGAAACGGTTCGGACAAATTTTGTAGACGCGCAGGGTGCAGCTAAAGTTAATCATTCGGACCACCGTTTGTGTGAAACGTTTCATATTAAGAGAGCTAGGGACGATTACAAGTTATTCTCCTCCACAGTCATGCATTTTCTCCTAAACTCGTTCGCCGAGTGATCGGGGCTAAGCTCCGCCTTCACTGGCTCTGCGCCACGATGGCACGTCGTGTCGTCGACTTCTGGTTCTCTAGGAGCGAGCGCGCGAAGCCTCTCAGCTCTCCGCCAGCTGCTTGGCTGTCGACCCCAAGCGAGAGTTATCAAAGCAGCGTGCGTTGCGAGCATTCTGTCGCGGCGCCGAACGTGTCTGGTATTCCGGTAACCACAGACAAGCTGGGCGTTTCGGCAGATGGCTGGAGGCATAAACTCAAGCTGATGAAGGATCTTTAGCGCAGACGTACGTGAGCTGCCTGATCGGTCTCCACCGCCGAGCCACCCGTTTTCCTGGCGCAGAGCTTAATCAGCCAAACAAATTGCTAATATTGCTCTAACCAAGTGTAAAACATCTTAAAACAACGTATTAACGATTACACTCCTGCGAAAAATTTACACCAGCAGCGAAGCATTACAATACATTTCGCTGTTGCTACTGTGTGTGGTTGAACTCTGTGCCACCAGGTGAGTGCACCGTGCAGACCATTCACATTTGCGCTTCTGCTCGAGTTATTATCACAATTTTCCTGGCTTTAAAACGCTGTTGGGAGTCAAAATGGCGAGGAGTGGAGGCGCACACTCCGTCGTTCTGTGAGTGTTTCTGCCGCATGATCACCTTTTGCGCGCCGAAATTTTACAAAGGACGCAGTGGAAGATCGACTAACATCGACAGATATCAACTAAAGGGCAAGTCAGACTCTTATCTCGCCTCTGTGGCTCGAAAAAAACCTTGCCGCGCCGACCCGCTGCGTTAGCCCTAACGCCAGCGTGGTCGGAGTCGCCCGTCAGCTCCTGCACGAACCCTATCGCCGACGCGGCAGAAGAAGTCCATCGCGCAGACCGTTAACCACGCAGCCTTCAATCATGGAAGTGGGCGTAGAGAGCGAGATTACCGAAGACGAGTATCCCAATGGGAGCTGGACGAAGTTGGAGGCGCAGCGCTGGTGCGCACGCCAATCGCCCGGAATCAAGACGGAAACGACACATACTGCTACCGCTACGGGATCCGTGCACTGTGAAAGGGGGAGACCTCGGTTCCGCGCCAGGCCGCCACCACTCCCTAAACGTAAGCCGCTGCCGAAACTTCCACCCGAAGATTACAAAATCATCCTCCGACCGCAAACAGCAGTCAGTCTGCTGAGCTACGGTGCGACAGAACTATTTAAAGCAGTCTGCGCCGCGACGGAAGTGAATCCCACCGAAGTCGTCACCGAGGATCAGCTCCGGGTGCATCCTACCAACAATACGGCGCTGATTAGCAGCCCTTCTCGGGATAGGGCCGACGGATACATCAGATTGCAAGTCATCAAAATCGGGCTGCAAGAAATACAAGTTTTTGCCTACGCTCCTGCGCCTGAGAACTCTACCAAAGGGATACTGTACCACGCGTGTTCTGACGAAGATGATGCAGCCATCTTTGACGAACTACGAGCCAGAAATAAGGGCACCCAAATCGTCGGAGCCAGGCGACTGGGGAAATCCAAACACATTGTGGCGATATTTGCCGGCATAGAGTTTCTCACTACATTACCTAGAGGGAAATCTGGCGCTGCTGTGCTGTGGTATGCATGGGAATGCCGGTATATTGTGACTTCGGATTGGCATCGTTCTCGGAGAGACAGGATACCTTGAAGACCCGCTTGGGAAGCACCGTTCCGTCTGTCACAATGATTAATTTTCTACTAAAACAGCACATGAAAGGCTCTTTTAGCTTTGTTATTACGCAAAAACATGTTTTGTTTAACTATGAGAACTTGTTATTGCGTGTACGACTATATCTTACGTAAAAAGTATCAGCAGGCCGCTAAAGTTTGAGGACAGACGACAAGATTTGCGCTCGCTTTGAAACAGTTTGTAGTCTGTTCTTGCTTTTCTTCTCTTGGTCATGCATTGTAGGTGAATAAGGACGTAATATGCGTGAATGGAAACATTTTATGAAGATTTTACTTTGAGAACGCGTTACTTGTGTACCCATATCCACGATTTAGACGAAGCCTCTTACAACACCAGCCAACACGAGCCTCGCAGACACATATACCGTCATTCCCATGACGGCACGGTGCCCCCTTAAAAATCTCCCATAGACGGTGGCGCCAGATTTCCCTCTAGGTGTTATAGTGAGAAACTCTATGTTTGCCGGGGCCATCCGCCCGTACTACGTAAGGTATGGGGGAGCTACGTACGTTGTTTGCCGTTTCCGGGACCGGGTCGAAGCCTGTTTTAACTGTCGGAAAGTAGGCCATCGAACGGACGTGTGTCCCCAAGAACGAAAGGCAAAATGCAAGAGATGTGGTGATGAGACACATGCCACACCGGAGTGGGGCACCAAGCCCGCATGCATAGCTCGGTGCAGAGTGTGTAAGGGTGGTCACCCCACCGGTGGTAGGAACTGTAAGTTTAAATACTATTCCCAAGTACAACCGCATAGCAGCAACGACAAGCAACAACAGCACAGTCCACGACAAGCCAGTGACCAGGAGCGCACAGCTCGCATCACCTCGGCGCCCCAGTCCAGCCAGCAGAACACGGGTTACAGGGACGCGGTATGAGGCATACGAGGGTCCAAGGTGACGCAAGACCGATAGCAAGACGCGATCCCGGGGCAGCAAGCCCCCTCGAGCTCCCGAGATCAGACTTCCAGCTGAGGGACGGCCGCAGGACGCGGTCGCTCCTCCAGCCACGGCTGCGGGACCAACTGATCGTCATTGCTGGCCAGGGTCCAGCACGGACAAACACAGCGATTGGCCCGGCAGTCCCCTAGCTGCTGCCAGCGCAGACCGGGGGAGAAAGCCTGGCGGAGAAGTCAACGAAACGGTGAGAGGGCTAGCCGCAGAAGTAAAGGAGCTCAGAAAACAGCTAGCAGCCGCTAACAATAAAATCCGAGCACTAGAAAATCCCACGCCCATCCTGGTAACAGCTACAGCTAGAGAAACTGCCGCATCCGTACACAGGAACGCAGAGGCGAGCATGGAGGTGGATAAGGCACGTAATGCTAAGAGGAAACTAACGGAAGATAGAGACTCCACTGCACAACCCGCGAACAGCCTCGAACAAAGAGTCGAAGCAGTCGAACAAACAATGACAAGTCTAGCGAAAAGCATAAAAGAAAGGCTCAACATAATACAGTGTGTAATGCAAGAAACACTCAAAGCCTTCCATGACATGCTTAAAACCAAAATCATCAGCATGCTACCCACCTTAGGCCGCCTTAGGCAGCAACATAGAGACTCCTCAATCCTCTCTCCCACCATTTAACATGGCTACGAGTCACGCAGGACGACCTCACGACGGGCACGGCATCCCCACAGATGCACCCGACGCCAGGTCTATGGTATTCCGCAAAGGGGATGGCGGAACAAGTTAGGATGTTACAGTGGAACTGCAGGTCGTTTGCCAAAAAGAGGGCAGCGCTGCAGTTCGCAATGGCGGACCTCGACCCCAAGGTCGATGTCATCGCGCTACAGGAAACAGAATCGGCAATCAAAATAACGGGCTATACCTGTTTTAATGAGCTCGCTACAAGCAAGAAACCGAGTGCAAGAACAGCCATTGCTGTGCATCGAGACATCACCGCAATGCATATCGACTTAGAAATCGGAAATCTGCACTACACCTTTATGCAGCTAATGCCCAAAAACAAGAAGCATAAATGCCTCTATATACTAAACATATATAGCCCGCCAAAGTGCAATACTATCCCCTTCCCCACAATCATGAGAAAAGCGAGGAAAGAGGCGGCACAAGCCCAGCTCGTCGTCCTGGGAGACTTTAATGCAAGCCATGCCATGTGGGGCTCCCCGCGAAATACTAAGGGAGTGTCGATAGCAGATGGGGCCAACAACCACGATTTGACCCTGCTCACAGATCCCACGCAACCGACACGTATTGTCAACAGCGTGTCACGAAACACCGCTCCCGATCTGACTTTCGTCCGGCAAGTGGAGGGCGCGGCGTGGTCCAATACAGGCCTCAATTTGGGCAGTGATCATTATGTCCTGGACATTAGAATACCTGCTGCGGGGTATAATAAAAAGAAGAAACTGCTCGTCAAACATACCAAGTGGGACCAATTTAGATTCAAACACAACCGTCAGGCAGCAACGAAGGTTAAAGACCTAAATGAGGACGGCGCAGCTCCTCCAAGATGCGGAAGAAGCCACGATGGAGGTGCCCACCGAGGAAGATGGCCCCAGGCCCGACTCTAAGCTGATCAGCCTCTGGGAGAAGCAACAGACTCTCCATGCAGAATGGATGAAGCACAAACATAACCGCACACTTAAACTAGCACTGGATCAGGCTGAGGCCGAAGTACTGGAGTATTCACGCGAGCTAAATTCGGCTCAATGGATGCAGCTGTGCAACAGGCTAAATGGCCAGCTCGGCTCCAAGAACCCCTGGTTCTTGTTTAGACATTTGCTCGATCCCGATAGCAGCAGAGGGTCAACGGCCAAGAAGGTCAATGGGCTCCTTTGGGCACATCCGGCCTCGGAGCAAGATATCATACAAGAGCTCACCAGCCGCTATTTTAATACAGAAACAAATGAGCTGGCGTACGCAGAGTTCACTGGCGAAGAGAATGAGAGCTTAGATGTCGACATAACCGAGGCAGAGGTAAGAGCTGCGCTCGCCGATCTAAAAACCACCTCGGCGGTGGGGCCGGACGGCATAACAAATAAAATGCGGCGCAACCTCGATGACCGGACAATTAGAAGCCTAACCGGCCTCTTCAATCAGGTGTGGCGCACCGGGGAACTACCACAGCCATTGAAGGAGGCTGCCGTAGTGTTTATTCTAAAACATGGAAAAACGCTGCAACTGGAAAATCTCCGCCCTGTCTCACTTACGCCATGTCTGGGCAAAGCACTAGAGCACGTGGTTTTAAAACGCCTCGCTGAGCATGTAGAGGAACATCAATTATTCCCACCCACCCTCTTTGGCTTTCGGCCAGCTGTGTCCACGCAAGACATCATGTGGATGCTCAAAAGGGACGTTGTGGATGCCGGAATCCCGGGGGCAGTGCGCACGATCCTAGGGCTCGATGTGCACAAGGCGTTCGATAACGTCAGACATGAGACCCTACTCAGAAACCTATCGGACATGAATGTTGGGGCACGGGCGCACAGATACATCATTGCCTTCCTTCGCGACCGGACAGCCACCTTCAAGATTGGAGATATCAACAGTCCTCAGATCAATCTCGGCGCTAGGGGTACACCCCAGGGTGCAGTACTATCTCCTTTTCTTTTCAACTGTGCTATGAGGAACCTACCCAGGGAACTTAACAAGTTCCCGCTCATCTGCCATGCCATCTATGCGGACGATGTTACCATATGGACGAGGCAAAGCAATCCCTTCAGAAGACTCTAGCAGACAAACCGGCCGCATATGTGGACGCCTCGCCTGTGGGGTAGCGGCTGTGGACGGAATGGTGCGGATCCTCCAAACCGAGGAAATCGCAGCAAGGTCTATCCTGGAAGTGGTAGAGGCCGTCATTGCTAGTGCGACAGCAGTCGCAGGGATGCTCTTCATAGTGTCGGACTCAATGTCAGCGATCAAAAGCTTCAGATCGGGCCAGGTAAGCCAAACCGCGGCAGAAAGACTACAGAGGCCAGAAATAAGCATCAGGCTTGTCTGGGTCCCTAGCCACGAGGGAAACACTGGTAAGGAAGCTGCTCACCTCACAGCACGCGCAACTACTAACCGGGCCGAGGGGCAGCCTCCTCTGGAAAACCCTGAAACCCTTTCACTAAGTTACGGAGATCGCCTCCGTCGGTAGAGAGAGGAACGACAGATTTACCCGCCTTCCTGCGGCGGCCTAAACAGACAACAGGCCGTGACCCTGCGCCGAGCTCAAACGCGCAGTGTGCTCAGCCCCAGGAGACTAGCGGCCATCCTGAACGATATAATAATAATAATTGGGGTTTTACGTGCCAAAACCACTTTCTGATTATGAGGCACGCCGTAGTGGAGAACTCCGGAAATTTTGACCACCTGGGGTTCTTTAACGTGCACCTAAATCTAAGCACACGGGTGTTTTCGCATTTCGCCCCCATCGAAATGCGGCCGCCGTGGCCGGGATTCGATCCCGCGACCTCGTGCTCAGCAGCCCAACACCATAGCCACTGAGCAACCACGGTGGGTCATCCTGAAGGATGACAGCGTCTCAACATGTACGTTCTGCGGCTTAGCACAGGCTGGACAGGATCACATTCTATGGGGATGCGACCGCCATCCGCCCCCAAACGAGGTCCTGCGGCTAGCCCCCTCACCTGAGGAATGGGAGAAAGCGCTAAGAAGTGTCGACCAAGAATCACAGTCCAGGCTGGCGGAATGGACGGCGACAGCTGCGGCCCCCTGGGCCCCGACCTAGCTTCCCCCATGACCTGGCTCCCCCTTCCCCTTCCCCTACTATAAAATAAAGTTGTTTCCTCCTCCTCCTCATCCTCCTCCTCCTGCTCATCCCGTGAACGACACGATCGAACGGCCGGGCCCTGTTCTCTTGCGCTTGCGTTTACCCTAATACCGGACTCGCGAAACGCGATTGCGTTAGTAATCTTCCGGTGTAAAGTGACGGCCGTAAACGCGCAAATCCTGGCGCTGATCGGATAGCGGCAGTCCGATGTGCTGCAGCCAGTCCGCTTGTCTGCTGCCTAGCAGAGCGATACGATGTCGCAGCGTGACATATTGCCAGTCGCTACGTTTGCCGTCCACAACGCAACAAAGTCGAATCATAGTGCTCGCGAAAAGACTGAGACCGACTCTGACCACGGATCTCTCGTCAAAATGGAGCACGCTGTAACACAAACAGACGACGCTTGCTGTGTGCCGGAAGTGCTTAAGTGTATGAGAAATTGTTCTTGTGCATTCTCTTTGTTACTTTCTTTTTATAAAAAACAAATTAACTAACATTCCAACTATTACGAACATCATTTGTTTACCATAAAGTTGAGAAAATTATCAATCACGCGCCCTGGTCAGCCAATCGGATAGCTCGCCCCCACTGACGTCATTTGGGTGATTTCCGTCATATGGGTAGGGGCGGCTTAAAATTCCGCCGAGCAGTGTGCTGCGATCGGCAGCGATGTGCATTTTTAAAACTCATAATAAATTACACGCTTTACGCGGAGCACTTAGATGCGTCAATTAATGATCAGAAGCACCTACTCTAACGACTCAGTACGTTTGTGGAGAATCGTCAAAATCGTTTCAGGGTCCCTTTAAAAAGTTCTGGCGCATTATACACCCTGCACATGACCCTTTAATTACATTGCAAGATACCTCCGGCAACATAATCCCAAATAATCTTTGTGCTACCACACTGAATAGAACATTCATTGAAAGCTTTTCCTCGAGCACGACAGTTGATCTTCCAGATATGCCACACCACAGATTTTCCATTATGTCGCCAATAACTATTGATGCTCCTGGCGTTGCTAATTTAATCGAGTCTTTAAAACAGGATTCGTCTCCGGGTGTGTGATTAAATTAGTTCTAAATTCCTAAAAAGTACTTGCGCTTATAGTTCAATTATACTAACGAAACTGTTCCAGCAGTCGCTCAATTCATCAAGCCTTCCTAACGACTGGAAAATCGGGAAGGTGGTCCCACTTCATAAATCCGGTAATAAGCACTTGCCTCAAAATTGTCGTCCCATTTCACTCACTAGCACATGCTGCAAATTACTAGAACATATAATTTTTAAAAACATCGCCACCTTTCTTAACGATAACTCTTTTTTCTTTCTTCTGCGCAACATGGTTTCCGTCAAACATATTCCTGCGAAACGCAGTTACTGTCATTCACTGATAAATTACATTGCATTCTTGACCAGTGATCTTGCAAAGATTGCATCTTTTTAGATTTCTCGAAAGCTTTTGACAAAGTGTGCCATCAATTGTTGCTTTATAAATTAAGTCATCTTAATTTTCATCCATATGTCTTTAGATGGATTCAATCTTTTCTTCTCAACCGCTGGCAGTTTGTTTTCACTAATGGCACAACCTCACCGCTTACTAACGTGCTATCTGGTGTACCACAAGGATCGGTCCTCGGACCACTTCTATTTTTAATTTATATTAATGACCTTCCGTCCACCCTATCTTCTGCCAGCCACCTTTTTGCTAACGACTGTGTAATTTTCCGAGAAATACGTAACCTCAACGACATTAATACTTTCCAGACCGATGTTAATTTGGTCTCTAACTGGTGAAAACTTGGAAAATGGAATTAAATATTAACAAATGTAAGTTGATGCGCGTTTCCCGCTGCTCGAACACTTCCCCTTCTTATTCTCTTAATGGCATTCCTCTTGATTCCATCGCATCATAAAAATATCCAGACGTGCATATATAACGAAACTTAACATGGAATGCCCATACTGAATACGTTGCCAATAACGCTAATCGCATGTTAGGGTATTTACGTCGCAACTTCTCTGCTGCTCCATCATCCTTAAAACTCCTACTTTATAAATCACTAATGCGACCTAAACTTGAATACGCGTCATCTATATGGGACCCTTGGCATGAAAATCTTGTATCTTCTCTCGAACTTATAGAAAATAACTCCGTTCGCTTCATCTTTTCAAATTACAACCGTGCCGCAAGTATCACAGCCATGAAAACTAACCTTTCTCTCCCACCTTTAAAATATCGCCGGAAAATCAGTCGCCTCACTCTATTCCACAAGGTATATCATCACGTCACGCTACACGACGGTTTTATTTCACCACCGGAATACATCTCCCATCGCATTGATCATCGGCACAAGGTTGGCATCAAAAAATGCAATACTAAACCTTGTTTTCAGTCCTACCTTCCCCAGACATCTGTCGAATGAAACCGCCTCCCTCCCGATATTGCAGCCATCGAAGATAATCAATGATCTCGCGATGCACTAACAACATTTGTTTATTTTGGAGATTGTTGAAATTATGTTCTAACAAAATTCACTGTATTGTATTTATTGTCTTTGTAACCTATATTACCCACTCCCCTCTGTAATGCCTTTGGCCCTGAGGGTATAATAAATAAATAAATAAAAGTCCTTAGCATCCCCTTTCTTATGGATTAGGATTATGTCAGCGTTCTTTGAGGATTCCGGTATGCTCAAGGTCATGAGGTATTGCGTATACATGGTGGCCAGTATTTCTAGAACAATCTGCACATCATCTTTCAACAAAGCTGCTGTTACCTGATCCTCCCCAGCTGCCTTCCTCCTTTGCATATCTTCCAAGGCTTTCTTTACTTCTTCCGGTGTTACTTGCGGGATTTCAGATTCCTCCAGACTATTCTCTCCTATTATCGTCGTGGGTACCACTGGTACTGTATAGATCTCTATAGAACTCCTCAGCCATTTGAACTATCCATATCATCCATATTAGTAATAATATTGCCTGCTTTGTCTCTTAACGCATGCATTTGATTCTTGCCTATTCCTAGTTTCCTCTTCACTGCTTTTAGGCTTCATCCTTTCCTGAGAGTATGTTCAATTCTATCCATATTATACTTCCTTATGTCAGCTGTCTTACGCTTGTTGATTAACTTGAAAAGTTATGCCAGTTCTATTCTAGCTGTAGGGTTAGAGGCTTTATTACATCGGCGTTTCTTGACCAGATCTTTCGTCTCCTGCGATAGCTTACTGGTATCCTGTCTAACGGAGTTACCACCGACTTCTATTGCACACTCCTTAGTGATGCCCATAAGATTATCGTTCATAACTCCAACACTAGGGTCCTCTTCCTGAGTTAAAGCCGAATACCTGTTCTGTAGCTTGATCCGGAATTCCTCTATTTTCCCTCTTACCGCTAACTCATTGAACGGCTTCTTATGTACCAGTTTCTTCCGTTCCCTCCTCAAGTCTAGGCTAATTCGAGTTCTTACCATCCTATGGTCACTGCAGCGCACCTTGCCGAGCACGTCCACATTTTGTATGATGCCAGGGTTAGCGCAGAGTATAAAGTCTATTTCATTTCTAGTCTCGCCATTCGGGATCCTCCACGTCCACTTTCAGCTATCCCGTTTGCGGAAGAAGGTATTCATTATCCTCATATTATTCTGTTCTTCAAACTCTACTAATGACTCTCCCCTGCTATTCCTAGACCCTATGCCATATTCCCCCACTGACTTGTATCCAGCCTGCTTCTTGCCTACCCTGGTATTGAAGTCACCCATCAGTATAGATTATTTTGTTTTGACTTTACCCATCGCCGATTCCACGTCTTCATAGAAGCTTTCGACTTCCTGGTCATCATGACTGAATGTAGGGGCGTAGAACTGTACGACCTTCATTTTGTACCTCTTATTAAGTTTCACAACAAGACCTGCCACCCTCTCATTAATGCTATAGAGTTCCTGTATGTTACCAACTATATTCTTATTAATCAGAAATACGACTCCTAGTTCTCGTCTCTTCGCTAAGCCTCGGTAGCACAGGACGTGCCCGCTTTTAGCACTGTATATGCTTCTGTTGTCCTCCTAACTTCACTGAGCCCTATTATATCCCGTTTACTGTCCTCTAATTCCTCCAATAGCACTGCCAGACTCGCCTCACTAGATAACGTTCTAACGTTAAACGTTGCCAGGTTCAGATTCGTATGGTGGCCTGTTCGGACCCAGGTATTCTTAGCACTCTCTGCTGCGTTACAAGGTCTGACCACCTCCGTGGTCAGTTGCTTCGCAGCTGCTGGGGACTGAGGGCCGGGGTTTGGTTGTTGTATTCATATTGGAGGTTGTGGCCAAGGACTGCACCAGGGTAGCCAATCCTGCTCTGGTGATGGAGTGCGTTACCGTTTCTGGTCACCGGGATCAGGCCGCACTCCAGGCCTGTTTATGCAATTTTATCAACACGCGGATTTTTTTTTAATCCGGTTGAAAATTGCGCGGCACCGGGATTCGAACCATGGTCTTCTTGCACGCGAGGCGGATACTCTACCTCTACGCGTATAGGTGGCGCGTAGAGAGGTGGCATAGCGGTATATATATATATATATATATATATATATATATATATATATATATATATATATATATATATCAAGCTCCTAGCACTCCCCGAACAAGAATGCTTTAAGAACGAGGATGCACGTTTTGCAGCCACTTCGCATCAAATTGACTCGCCCTCAGGTACGAGCCAGACTTCAGCGGTAGGCAACCATGACGGCGTCTCATCTCCGAGAACAAGGCCTCAGTGTGTTTACAGAGTGTCTACAAAACCTGGAAAACCGGGAAAACCGGGAATTCTCAGGAATTTTGAATTGTCTGGAAATACTCAGGGAAAACTCAGGGAATTTATGCTTCTGTCAGGGAAAATTAGCTGTAATTTTATTAAAGGGAAAGAAAGTCGCGGTAATACTTGCTCGGGTAACAGAGAGGGATCGTAAAGCATCGTCTTTGACGCCATGTCGTCTGATGGAGGAGTTGCCAGTGCACATGCAGTCAACGACCGGCTTTCCGGACGCCCGATCATTCACACGGCTTCGCGGCACCACCACGTACCCAATAGAGTCGGTCTATAAGAACGTCTTAAATTTCGGAGGCAAGAATCCTTCGCCGTCCGATTTGCCGTACTTTTTGCCGTGACCGTAGGTCCGAAATGACATTAAGTAAAGCCACCACCGCCGCCGTCTTATATTTCGGATGCAAGAATCCTTCGCCGTCCGATTTGCCGTTCTTTTTGCCGTGACCGCAGGTCCGAAACGGCATTAAGCAAACCCACCACCGCCGCCGTTCCTCGCCTTGTTACCTCGCCCTCTCGAAAAGACGCTCTCGCACGCAGATCCGCTGGCAGCCGTAGCCACCACCGCGGCAAACGCTAGGCCTAGCTGCTTCGACGTTCGCTATTAAGCTTCTTGCCATTCAGACCCGTGTTTTTCATTGAAAGAATTCGCCGCTGTCAGCAATGGCACCGACTCCGCCTTTGTGGTCCTCGTGATTGGCTTCGAACCTCGTTAAGCACGGTGCGTTGCATAATGCCAGTTTCCGAAAGTCAGCTTCGCCTCAATGTAGTGGTGTTACGCAGTGAAGCAAAGCAAGCGTGAGAAGGGGCAATTGTCACGGGACGCAGTCATCATCATCATCAGCCTGGTTACGCCCACTGCAGGACAAAGGCCTCTCCCATACTTCTCCAACTACCCCGGTCGTGTACTAATTGTGGCCATGTCATCCCTGCAAACTTCTTAATCTCATCTGCCCACCTAACTTTCTGCCGCTCCCTGTTACGCTTCCCTTCCCTTGGAATCCAGTCCGTAACCCTTAATGACCATCAGTTATCTTCGCTCCTCATTACATGTCCTTCCCATGCCAATTTATTTTTCTTGATTTCAACTAAGATGTCATTAACTCGCGTTTGTTCCCTCACCCAATCTGCTCTTTTCTTATGCCTTAACGTTCCACCTATCATTCTTCTTTCCATAGCTCGTTGCGTCGTCCTCAATTTAAGCAGAACCCTTTTCGTCAGCCTCCAGGTTTCTGCCCCGTAGGTGAGTACTGGTAAGACACAGCTGTTATACACTTTTCTCTTGAGGGATAGTGGCAACCTCCTGTTCATGATTTGAGAATATCTGCCAAACGCACCCCAGCCCATTCTTATTCTTCTGGTTATTTCAGTCTCATGATCCGGATCCGTGGTCACTACCTGCCCTAAGTAGATGTATTCCCTTACCACTTCCAGTGCCTCACTACCTATCGTAAACTGCTGTTCTTTTCCGAGACTGTTAAACATTGGTTTAGCTTTCGGCAGATTAATTTCCAGACCCACCCTTCTGCTTTGCCTCTCCAGGTCAGTGAGCATGCATTGCAATTGGTCTCCTGAGTTTCTAAGCAAGGCAATATCATCCGCGAATCGCAAGTTACTAAGGTATTATCCATTAACTCTTATCCCCAATTCTTCCCAATCCAGGTCTCTGAATACCTCCTGTAAACGTGCTGTGAATAGCATTGGAGAGATCGCATCTCCCTGCCTGACGCCTTTCTTTATTGGGATTTTGTTGTTTTCTTTATGGAGGACTACGGTGGCTGTGGAGCTGCTATAGATATTGTGACACGCTGACGAAGAAGATGTTTTAATCATCGTCGGAAGAAGACGATGTTCTGGGCTTCGCGCATCTTGTCTTCTTCGGCATCTTGTCAGCTGATATAATTAATGTAAATATTCTGTAAATACACGTCTTACTGTTTTTAACCCCGTAACATTTTTGATGGAGGTTGCGGGATCATTATCAAGACGGATTTACGCAGCGGGTGCTCCTTGGCTGCATCTACAATGCCAGCTCAAGGCGAGGATGCTTCAGGCCCGTCGGCACCCACGCCCACCGTCATTCTAGCCCAACCGCGCGACCCAGGAACCTTTTCTGGCACCGACGACACTGATGTTGAAGACTGGCTTCAACTATATATCAGCGGGTGAGTGCCAGCAACCACTGGGACCAGACCATCATGCTCGCGAATCTGATATTTTACCTCGTGGGCACGGTACGCGTCTGGTTTCAGACCCACGAGGAGGAACTTACCAGCTGGGACATTTGTAAACAGAAACTCAAAGATTTGTTTGGCAAGCCAGTTGGATGTCAGTGCGCCGCCCAAAAAGACATCGCTTCGCGTGTCCAGACGTGCACAGAATCCTATCTCCCTTACATCCAGTACGTGCTCGCTCTGTGCCGCAAAGTGGATCCGAAGATGTTCGAACCAGATAAGGTTGCACGTGTCATTAAGGGCATAGCAGATGATGCCTTCCATCTCCTTGTCTTCAAGAATTCTTCCACTTTGCATGCCATCATAACCGAATGCCGGCGGTTTGAAGAGGCCAAGAGTCGCCGCATTGCCCAGCCATTTCCCCGCCTTCCCAACACAGCTGCTACGTCCACCTGCAAGGACCTCCGCAGTCCGCCCACACCCACTCGCTCTGATGACATCCTCCATGTCATCCGACGTGTAATAGAAGCCGCATCTCCTGTCACGACCCCCACCCATGGCCCCAACAATTACCAGGCGACCGTCTCATTGATATAGTCCGTCGTGCGCCAAGAATTGACCAACGTTGCCTTGACCAACGTCTGCTCAGTTAATCGGCCTGACTGCACGCCGTCCAGCACTGTCATACGCACCCGCAGCCTGAATGCCCCAACGCGGTATCGCAACCCGGCCGAATGGCGTACTCCAGACGACAGGCATATATGCTCCACTTGTGGCCGTATCGGCCATATTTCACGTCACTGCTGGTCTTCGTGAAATTCGACCCCCTGGTCCTACCACCCACCCCACGGCCCTCATGCTGCTCCCCGGTTCGCCCCACAAACGCATCCAGCAAATTCTGGCGGCACTTCTCGTCCTACCCGCTCTAGCCGCTCTCCTGCGCCACGTCGCCGCTTCTCCCGATCGCCCCCTTCTCGCTGGTCACCGTCCCCTAGTTCCTTCCGGCGCACCCTTCCGGAAAACTAACAGGTGTAGCACCTGGAGGTGATGTTGCCAAACCGACCCGACGCGAAAATCCCCTTTTGACCTTGCCCACACATCGGAACCTCATTAACGTGAACGTGAATGGTGTATCTGCTACGGCTCTGATTGACACTGGCGCGCACGTATCTGTGATGAATGCTCAGCTTCGGAATCGTCTCAAGAAAGTCCTCACTCCTGCCCCTTCGCCTGTGGTCCAAGTCGCCGACGGTGGAACACCAGCCGTTATTGGCATGTTTCCGGCTCGCATGAGTGTCGCCGGACATCATACTTCTGTTTTATTTTATGTACTAGAGCACTGCCCTCACGACCTCATCCTGGGCCTTGACTTTATGTCTACACATTCCGCTTTGATAGACTGTTCTACTGGTGTTGTGCAACTCGCTCTACCTCCTGCTATTGACCCTCCCGATAGTGCTCCGATACGGCTATGTTCCACAGAGCATATTCGCCTCCCTCACCGTGACATTACCTACATAGGTGTCTCCCCCGTTCCACCTATCCCAGACGGTGACTACATCGTATCTCCTAATCCGGATGTCCTGCTCTCGCATAACGTCGCTTTCCCTCACACCGTTGTTACCATTTCAGAAAACACATCCTGCTTTCCGCTTGTGGACTTTTGACTCTGTACACAAGTACTCCCGCGCGGAATATCTCTTGCGCAAATAACGCCAGCCAGAGACTACCACATTTCGGCTTTAACTTGTGACAGCTCCTCGTGTTCAACGCTTACTTCGCCCCCTGTCCCTTCAGATTTGAATGCCCTAACAAAAATGATTGCTCCCGACCTTCCTCCCCAGCGTGCTCAAGAACTACGTTGTCTCCTTGCCTCATACTGGGACATATTCGACCTTGGAGACCGCCCTCTAGGACAAACATCTGTCGTAAAACATCGAATAAACACCGGTGATGCGAGCCCGATCCATCGGCGACCTTACCGTGTCTCGCCTACTGAGCGACATATCATCCAACAAGAAGTTGACAAGATGCTTTCACGAGACATCATCGAACTTTCTTGCAGCCCATGGGCATCCCCTGTTGTACTAGTTAAAAAGAAGGACAACAGTTGGCGATTTTGCGTCGATTATCGACACCTCAACAAGGTAACAAAGAAAGACGTCTATCCGCTAACACGAATTGACGATGCCCTGGATTGCCTGCATGGAGCACAATATTTTTCGTCCATCGCCCTTCGCTCCGGCTACTGGCAAATTGCCGTCGATGACACGGACCGCGAGAAGACCGCCTTTATTACTCCCGATGGCCTGTATCAGTTCAAAGTGATGCCTTTCGGTTTATGTAATGCCCCGGCCACATTTGAACGCATGATGGACGCCCTCCTACATGGTTTCAAGTGGTCCATCTGCCTCTCTTATCTGGACGACGTGATCGTTTTTTCTCCAATTTTTGCGACACACCTCGAGCGCCTGTCGACGATCTTATCTGTCTTCCGTCAGGCGGGGCTACAACTAAATTCATCCAAGTGCCACTTCGGTCGTCGTGAAATTTCTGTGCTTGGGCATCTCGTTGATTCTTCTGGTGTACGCCCTGATCACGATAAAATACGGGCAGTCAAAGGCTTTCCCGTGCCAACATGTGCCAAGGATGTTCGCAGTTTCTTGGGCCTTTGCTCCTACTTACGTCGGTTTGTCTGAAGTTTTGCGACCGTTGCGCGCTCTCTCAATCAGCTCCTCAAGAAAGATGCTGCATTCATTTGGGGTCCTGAGCAAGCTGGTGCTTTCACCGAGCTGATTGGGCTGCTTACGTCCCTGCCTATTCTCGCTTACTTTGACGCGTCAGCTCCAACAGAAGTCCGTACCGATGCCAGTGGCCACGGTATTCTATCTTGGTACAGGAACAACAAGGGCGAGAACGTGTTATTGCCTACGCCAGCCGCCTTCTTTCCTCTGCGGAGAGCAAATATTCTATCACCGAACGCGAGTGTCTGGCTCTCGTTTGGGCAGTGGGTAAATTCCGCCCATATTTGTACGGCCGCCAATTCACAGTCATAACTGATCACCACGCTCTCTGTTGGCTTTCGTCCCTCAAAGATCCTTCAGGGCGCCTTGGCCGCTGGGCTCTGCGCCTCCAAGAATACAACTATTCCGTTGTATAAAAGACCGGTCGGTTACATCAAGATGCGGACTGCTTGTCGCGCCATCCTGTCGACCCTCCTGACGTTTCTGCGGCTGGCATACCTGTCACCGTTCTCTCTCTGGCTGCTTTTCGCGACATTGGAGCCGAACAACGTCGGGACCCCTCCTTGCAACACCTTATTCAACGGTTCACTTCAACGACGCCCGATCCTTCCCTTCACATGTTTGAACTTCAAGATGGTATATTGTACCGCTCTAACATGCGCCCGCACGGCCCTGCCCGACTCTTCGTTGTGCCTGAGCATCTGCGTCAGACTGTTCTCGCCCAGCTTAATGATGTACCGACTGCAGGTCACCTTGGCGTGTCACGGACTTATGACCGCGTTCGTCGGCGCTTCTTTTGTCCTGGTCTATACCGTGATGTCTGCTGTTATGTCGCTGCATGTGATCTCTGTCAACGACACAAAAAAGCCGACCACACTCCCTGCTGGTCGCCTTCAACCATTTGACGTACCATCAGAACCATTCTTCCGTGTAGGTGTTGATCTTTTAGGCCCTTTCCCTACGTCTGCTTCGGGAAACAAGTGGATTGCTGTAGCAACAGACTACGCCACCCGATATGCAATCACACGGGCTCTTCCGACATGCTGTGCAACCGATGTCACCGACTTCCTCCTAGAAAACGTCATCCTTCACCACGGCGCCGCTCGATAGCTACTCACCAACCGAGGCCGCTACTTTCTTTCTAAAGTTGTAAATGACATTCTACACTCGTGCGCGACTAAACACAATCTTGCTTCTGCTTACCATCCACAAACGAACGGTCTAACCGAGCGCCTTAACGGCACTCTTACTGACATGCTGCCTATGTATGTCTCCGATGACCATCGCGACTGGGGAGTTGCGCTGCCGTTCGTTACTCTCGCCTATAATTCGTCTCGCCATGATACCGCAGGCTTCTCTCCATTCTTCCTCTTGTTTGGCAGTGACCCTACGTTACCTTTCGACACCGTTCTGCCTTCTAGTCTGAATCCCACATCCGAGTACGCCTGTGAAGCCATCCTCAAAGCACAAGAAGCACGCCATATCGCTCGACGTCGACTTGTGGAGTAGCAGGACAATCAGCGGCGCTTATATGACGCCCACCATCCTGACTTCCATTACACACCGGGCACCCTGGTTCTCCTTTGGTCGCCGTCGCGACGCGTTGGCCTCTCGGAGAAGTTACTTTCACGCTTACCTTACCGTGTTTTACGTCAAGTAACTCACGTCACGTACAACATCGCCCCTCTTGAGCCAACTGTGGCTCAGCATCGCTCCGACGTGGTCCACGTCGCGCGTCTTAAGTTGTATCACTCACCCGCCTCCTAACCAGCACCGAGCCGGTGCTTCAGCCGCCGGGGGTCATGTGACACGCTGACTAAGAAGATGTTTTAATCATCGTCGGAAGAAGACGATGTTCTGGGCTTCGCGCGCTGGCTACCATCTTGTCAACTGATATAATTATTGTAAATATTCTGTAAATACACGTCTGACTGATTTTAACCGCGAAACATTTTCTTTCAGTATTTTTACATACGGCACGTCTATAGCCTGATTCCGTAATGCCTCCATGACTGCTGAGGTTTCGACAGAATCAAACACTTTCTCGTAATCAATGAAAGCTATATATAAGGGTTGGTTATATTCCGCACATTTCTCTATCACCTGATTGATAGTGTGAATATGATCTATTGTTGAGTAGCCTTAACAGAATCCTGCCTGGTCCTTTGCTTGACAGGAGCCTAGGGTGTTCCTGATTCTATTTGCGATTACCTTAGTAAATACTTTCTAGGCAACTGACAGTAAGCTGATCGGTCTATAATTTTTCAAGTCCTTGGCGTCCCCTTTCTTACGGATTAGGATTATGTTAGCGTTCTTCCAAGATTCCGGTACGTTCGAGATCATGAGGCATTACGTATGCAGGGTGGCCAGTTTCTCTAGAACAATCTGCCCACCATCCTTCAACAAATCTGCTGTTACCTGATCCTCCCCAGCGGCCTTCCCCCTTTACATAGCTCCCAAGGCTTTCTTTACTTCTTCCGGCGTTACTTGTGGGATTTCGAATTCCTCTATACTATTCTCTCTTCCATTATCGTCGTGGGTACCACTGGTACTGTATAAATCTCTATAGAACTCCTCATCCACTTGAACTATCTCATCCATATTAGTAATGATATTGCCGGCTTTGTCTCTTAACGCATACATCTGATTCTTGCCTCTTCCTAGTTTATTCTTCACCGTTTTTAAGCTTCCTCCGTTCCGGAAGGCATGCTCAATTCTATCCATAATATAGTTCCTTATGGCAGCTATCTTACGCCTGTTGATTAACTATGAAAGTTCTGCCTGTTCTATTCTAGCTGTAAGGTTAGAGGCTTCCATACATTGGCGTTTCATAATCATCGTCTCCTGCGATAGTTTACCGGTATCCTGTCTAACGAAGTTACCACCGACTTCTATTGCACACTCCTTAATGATGCCCCTAAGATGCTCTTTCATTGCTTCGACATTATAGTAGACGAATACCTCTTCTGTAGCTTGATCTGGAATTCCTCTATTTTCCCTCTTACCGCTCACTCATTGATCGGCTTCTTATGTACCAGTTTCTTCCGTTCCCTCCTCAGGTCTATGCTAATTCGAGTTCGTAGCATCCTATGGTCACTGCAGCGCACCTTGCTGAGCACGTCCACATCTTGTATGATTCCAGGGTTAGCGCAGAGTATGAAGTCTATTTCATTTCTAGTATCGCCGTTCGGGCTCCTCCACGTACACTTTCGGCTATCCCGCTTGCGGAAGAAGGTATTCATTATCCTCATATTATTCTGTTCCGCAAACTCTACTAATAACTCTCCCCTGCTATTCCTAGTGCCTATGCCATATTCCCCCACTGACTTGTCTCCAGCCTGCTTCTTGCCTACCTTGGCATTGAAGTCGCCCATCAGTATAGTGTATTTTGTTTTCACTCTACCATCGCCGATTCCACATCTTCATAGAAGCTTTTGACTTCCTGGTTATCATGACTGGATGTAGGGGCGCAGACCTGTACGACCTTCATTTTGTACCTCTTATTAAGTTTCACAACAAGACCTGCCACCCTCTCGTTAATGCTATAGAGTTCCTGTATGTTACCAGCTATATTCTTATTAATCAGAAATCCGACTCCTAGTTCTCGTCTCTTCGCTAAGCCTCAGTAGCACTGGACGTGCCCGCTTTTTTTAGCACTGTATATGCTTTTTTTTTTGGCCTCCTAACTTCAGGGGACGCAGTATGTATTCCTTAATTATACACGCGTTGTTGCAATCGGGTTGCAAGCCCCAAGGGTAGCGTTGGCCTGGCGGCCTGGGGCACAGCTGGAAGCATCCGAAGGTACTGGCAAAGCATGAGTCGACCGCTAACAGAACAACTTGTTTATTCTAGCATCGCAAAAGCGCGGCCGGTCAGGTCGACCGAAGAGGAGAGACGGGAGAGCACGTTACTCGACTGAAGAATTCGGCCAGCCTCCCTCTTGGCGTCCGGGGGCAGCTGCTTTTATACTCTCGGAGTTGAGGGCAAGAAGGAACGGCTCTGGATGGGGTGCACGTGACGGCGCCGCTCGGGCACGTTGAGACTAGAAGGTGACGCATCCGCCGGGCCGGCGCCGGTCAGACCTCCTCGCTTCACAGTTGGGGAGCTCCTCTCCCCGGCTGCCGCGCTTTGACAAGCGTGGGCACCAACATGCACACACACACACACACACACACACGCACACACGAAGACACGTGGCATTGAAACATGCCTGGACGCGCTTGGCGGGGAGGCAGCGCTGAACGGGCCAAAATGTACGCCGCTTTGAACGAAGCCCCGGCGTCCGTTGCATGCGCGCCGGCTATACCGCGCGTCGTAGGCGAAACGTAACATCGTGTACCCGCCATCTCGTGTCGCAGTACGAGCAGCGATATGCCTAATAAGTGTAATGGTAGGCCTCTTCGGATGTGCCTGTGGTGATTTGAGCCCTGAATTGCAGTAAAATAGATGCATTCATTTTTTCGAACTGCCCGGCTTTTCAGACAATTTCGCGACCACTAGGGAGTCCGAAAAATCGGACGTTTTTATTTTATTTGTTTATTTATTTCAAATACCCTCATGGCCCTGCGGGCATAATTGAGGGGAGTGGAAGAAGACATACAATAGCACAGATAACAAGAAATGTAAATACATTCATGGGTCACAGCATTACATATCATTGCATTATAGCATAGCATTGCATACATACCGTTACATAGCTCACTGCACTGAGCTTTACAGATTTCACAGATTTACAGATTTCAGCAATTGTGCACATCCATGGACAGCTAAAAAGACGAGAAAAGAAAACAAGAACTAACAAGGCAAACTAGAAATCAGCAACTCAGCGTTCGTGAGGGACCACGAAACGAAAGGCACGCATGTCATGAAGAAGAAATGCAGACACTTAACTTATTCTTAAAATGCTCGAGATCGTCGGTGAGTGCCACATCTGGCAAGTGATACCACTCGGATGACGTAGTTGGAATGAAAGAAGGTAAGCGAGCGGTAGTGTGACAAGGTGGAACGCCCACTTTGCGTGGATGGCCAATGCGCGGTGAAACATAGGTGGGTGGAAGGAGCAAAGCGTTTTTCAAAACAGGATTCAGATTGTAGATCTTAAAAAAAAGACAGAGTCGTGAAATTTTCCTGCGCAATGAAAGTAATAGTAGTGACAAAGTGTTTTTCATTAGTGTGACACTTGATGTGCGGTCATAGTTGTGGAGGATAAAACGAGCGGCACGGTTCTGAACAGCTTCCAACACAGGTATAAGTGACTTAACTTGAGGGTCCCATATCGACGAGGCGTATTCAAGCTTTGAACGAACCAGTGTTTTATAAAGAAGGTGCTTGACTGAAATGGGCGCATTAGAAAAGTTTCTTTTTATGTAACCGAGCATGCGGTTCGCGTTTCCAGTAATGTAGGTGATATGCTGATTCCAGGATAAATTTGATGTCAGATGTACACCGAGGTATTTATACGAGGTAACCGGGGCTAACGACGCATTGTTGATGCTCTAAGAGGCTGGTGGCGAGACGCCTTTTCGTGAAAAGTGCATGGATTGGCATTTTGATGTATTTAAAACTATTTTCCATTTAGTACACCAGTCAGTAACGCAGTTAAGATCTGCTTGCAATAAGTGGACATCATTAGTGTTTTTAATTTCACGGTATAGTATGCAATCATCTACAAAGAGTTTGATAGAAGATTTTATATTGTTAGGCAGATCATTAATGTACACAAGGAATAACAAGGGTCCGATGTACCGATCCTTGTGGTACCCCAGACCTAACCGGCATTGAAGATGATTGAAGACCATTAACGTGGACAAACTGCGAGTGATTAGATAAAAAACAACGAATCCATGCTAGAACATTCGGGTCGATATGAAGATGAGCAAGCTTATACCACAGCAGACTATGGGATACTTTATCGAAAGCCCTGCAAGAATCTAAGATGACGTCGACCTCTGAACCTTCATCAAGAATGGAATAAATCTCGTTGCTGAAAGATAATAAATGGTAAAATTGACTGGTAAAAGGTAGAATTGACGTTGACTGTACAACTGACCATGAGGATGATTCAAATAGTCTGTGCGGCGAACGCGCGGCGGAACGAGGACGAGAACAAAGTACGGTCGCATTGAGGAATGATAGCGAAAGGAACTGTGAAGGAGCTTGAGCTCAAAAAGCAAAGTACTGGCTGACGCCGAGATGCAGGTGACCCTTAACCAAACCAAAATAAACTTTTTAAAGCAGTGAAATGCAACACTGAGGCGTTGTGCGTGGGCTGAATGTCAGGACAGTTGAGGTTGGCTTACCAGCTGCTGAGAGACAATCTGACTTGTGACGAAGTTCAGGCCACAAACCAATGAGCTTGCTGTCAGTTGACAGAAATATCTCATATGCCCTTCAGTCACAGCATCCACATTTGTGGACGAGACCTATTTTTGCCATTTCTGTGCAGTGATAGCAATGAATAGAACACAAACATTAAGCATAGGGTAAAAAGGCCCTCAGTCCCCAGCAGCCGCGAAGCAACTGACCACGGCGGCGGTCAGATCTGTGACGCTGCAGAGGGTGCTAAGAATACCTGGCTCCGGACAGGCCGCCATTGGAATCTGAACCTGGCAACGTTTAACGTTAGAACGCTATCTAGCGAGGCGAGTCTAGCAGTGTTAATGGAGGAATTAGAGGGTAGTAAATGGGATATAATAGGGCTCAGTGAGGTTAGGACGACAAAAGAAGCATATACAGTGCTAAAAAGCGGGCATGTACTGTGTTACCGGGGTTTAGCAGAGAGACGAGAACTTGGAGTCGGATTCCTGATTAATAAGGAAATAGCTGGTAACATACAGCAATTCTATAGCATTAACGAGAGGGTGGCAGGTCTTGTTGTGAAGCTTAATAAGAGGTACAAATTGAAGGTGGTACAAGTCTATGCCCCTACATGCAGTCATGATGACCAGGAAGTCGAAAGCTTTTATGAAGACGTGGAATCAGCGATGGGTAAAGTCAAAACAAAATACACTATACTGATGGGCGACTTCAATGCCAGGGTAGGCAAGAAGCAGGCTGGAGACAAGTCAGTGGGGGAATATGGCATAGGCTCTAGGAATAGCAGAGGAGAATTATTAGTAGAGTTTGCAGAACAGAATAATATGCGGATAATGAACACCTTTTTCCGCAAGCGGGTTAGTCGAAAGTGGACGTGGAGGAGCCCGAATGGTGAGACTAGAAATGAAATCGACTTCATACTCTGCGCGAACCCTGGCATCATACAAGATGTAGACGTGCTCGGCAAGGTACGCTGCAGTGACCATAGAATGGTAAGAACTCGAATTAGCCTAGACTTGAGGAGGGAACGGAAGAAACTGGTACACAAGAAGCCAATCAATGAGTTAGCGGTAAGAGGGAAACTAGAGGAATTCCGGATCAAGCTACAGAACAGGTACTCGGCTTTAACTCAGGAAGAGGACCTTAGTGTTGCAGCAATGCACGACAATCTCATGGGCATCATTAAGGAGTGCGCAATAGAAGTCGGTGGTAACGCCGTTATACAGGAAACCAGTAAGCTATCGCAGGAGACGAAAGATCTGATCAAGAAACGCCAATGTATGAAAGCCTCTAACCCTACAGCTAGAATAGAACTGGCAGAACTTTCTAAGTTAATCAACAAGCGTAAGACAGCGGACATCAGAAACTATAATATGGATAAAATTGAACAGGCTCTCAGGAACGGAGGAAGCCTAAAAACAGTGAAGAAGAAACTAGGAATAGGCAAGAATCAGACGTGTGCGTTAAGAGAAAAAGCCGGCAATATCGTTACCAATATGGATGAGATAGTTCAAGTGGCTGAGGAGTTCTATAGAGATTTATACAGTACCAGTGGTACCCACGACGATAGTGGAAGAGAGAATAGCCTAGAGGAATTCGAAATCCCACAGGTAACGCCAGAAGAAGTAAAGAAAGCCTTAGGAGCTATGCAAAGGGGGAAGGCAGCTGGGGAGGATCAGGTAACAGCAGATTTGTTGAAGGATGGTGGTCAGATTGTTCTAGAGAAACTGGCCACCCTGTATACGCAATGCCTCATAACCTCGAGCGTACCGGAATCTTGGAAGAACGCTAACATAATCCTAATCCATAAGAAAGGGGACGCCAAAGACTTGAAAAATTATAGACCGATCAGCTTACTGTCCGTTGCCTACAAAGTATTTACTAAGGTAATCGCAAATAGAATCAGGAACACCTTAGACTTCTGTCAACCAAAGGACCAGGCAGGATTCCGTAAAGGCTACTCAACAATGGACCATATTCACACTGTCAATCAAGTGATAGAGAAATGTGCAGAATATAACCAGCCCTTATATAGCTTTCATTGATTACGAGAAAGCGTTTGATTCAGTCGCAACCTCAGCAGTCATGGAGGCATTACGGAATCAGGGCGTAGATGAGCCATATGTAAAGATACTGGAAGATATCTATAGCGGCTCCACAGCCACCGCAGTCCTCCACAAAGAAAGCAACAGAATCCCTATAAAGAAAGGCGTCAGACAGGGAGATACGATATCTCCAATGCTATTCACAGCATGTTTACAGGAGGTATTCAGAGGCCTGGAGTGGGAAGAATTGGGGATAAAAGTTGATGGAGAATACCTTAGCAACTTGCGATTCGCTGATGATATTGCCTTGCTTAGTAACTCAGGAGACCAATTGCAATGCATGCTCACTGACCTGGAGAGGCAAAGCAGAAGGGTGGGTCTGAAAATTAATTTGCAGAAAACTAAAGTATTGTTTAACAGTCTCGGAAGAGAACAGCAGTTTAAGATAGGTAGCGAAGCACTGGAAGTGGTAAGGGAATACACCTACTTAGGGCAGGTAGTGACCACGGATCCGGATCATGAGACTGAAATAACCAGAAGAATAAGAATGGGCTGGGATGCGTTTGGCAGGCATTCTCAAATCATGAACAGCAGGTTGCCACTATCCCTCAAAAGGAAAGTGTATAACAGCTGTGTGTTACCAGTACTCACATATGGGGCAGAAACCTGGAGGCTTACGAAAAGGGTTCTGCTGAAATTGAGGACGACGCAACGAGCTATGGAAAGAAGAATGATGGGTGTAACGTTAAGGGATAAGAAAAGAGCAGATTGGGTGAGGCAACAAACGCGGGTAAACGACATCTTAGTTGAAATCAAGAAAAAGAAATGGGCATGGGCAGGACATGTAATGAGGAGGGAAGATAACCGATGGTCATTAAGGGTTACGGACTGGATTCCATGGGAAGGGAAGCGTAGCAGGGGGCGGCAGAAAGTTAGGTGGGCGGATGAAATTAAGATGTTTGCAGGGACAACATGGCCACAATTAGTCCATGACCGGGGTAGTTGGAGAAGTATGGGAGAGGCCTTTGCCCTGCAGTGGGCGTAACTAGGCTGATGATGATGATGAAATTAAACATTCTGATAACCTAAATTACTTTCCTTTTACTTCTGAGGGATATGTATCGTTACAGAGTACCGCTTTGGTGAAGGCATTACCGGGTTTTGCGTGACGTTTGACATGCGGCATGTCGGTAGCAACCTCGGAATATTTTTTTCTTTCTTGAAATGCTTGAGGCCAACGAATAACTTTTGCATGTAATTAGAGCGGGGGATTTAATGCTTTTTATGAAGAAACGTGGCACGACTGACTTTACAATATTTAAATATTTACTTACTCTATAATTATGATGTCTCATCATAAAATGCTGAAAGAGTCATTATACCATCCTGATTTACTTTCAGTGGAGTCTCAAGCAACATCTATGTTTCACACACGTATAGACAGTCGATCATAATTCGTGACTGAAGGGGATGTTCGAAAATATTTGTTTCTGTATGGATCTCCTTTTTATTCGTAGTTAAAATGTTCGACTCGATTTGCTATGGGTTTTACCATTTTTTTTCTAAGATATTTTATTCAATGTGCATTTTGCTAATCCCTCCCTTCTTATTTCTTTTTGAATAAGATAAACACTACTCCTTGCTATTCAAACTGGATTAAGTTGTTTTTGTTTTTTAGCTGCTTACTAGGAAGTGACAGCATCGAGCGACGTGCTGTCGGGCGGTCGTACCATAAAACAAAGTTCTGTGTCAATCAGGGAATTTTCCAAAGGCACTCAGGGAAAACCTGGAAAACTCAGGGAATTCGGAAATGCCAACTTGGTAGACACCCTGGTTTACTGGAAAGTGCGCACTGGTTGGCTTTACGCGCAAACAAATGTCATTGTATCCTGTTTCAATCAATGGTCAAGTTGCGTCCTATGTTAAGGCACATCGCTTTCTGGGCGTCATCATTGACCGCAACCTCTCGTGGAGCCCTCACTGCGTCTATCTAAAGAAGAAATTCGTTGCCATTGCTCAATCTTCGGATTTCTCTGCGGGAAATACTGGGGTACACCAGTCCATTCTATGACGCTGCTGTACAGGGTACTGTTTCTCCGACTCTACGTTACAGTCTACCAGTTTTGTCAAATACATGCTATACAAACTTTCGCGCTTTGGCGAGCACACAAGATCAAGCCCTACGCACGTGTTTAGTGCTGCCTCGGTGCACCTCAACAGCAGCAACAATTGCCATCGCGGGAGACCACATGATTCAGACACACGTAGCTGTCGATTCTCTCAGAGCGCACATTCGACATCTGTCAAGGATCCCGGACCATCATTTAGTCTCCCTATCAGCCGGGAGACCTCAAGCGACTCAAAAGTGATTAACGCTCATCAATTAAGAGTGCATACCATCATCTTAAACACCGGCTGCGAAGCCTTCATCTCCCTTGTGGTGCCTGCGACAGCCTCAAGTGAATTTTGCTATTCCCGGAATTAGAAAGAAGGCCAATCATCCATCGCCGGCTCTGAAGCAACTTACGCTCCTATTACTGCACCAAATGTATCATGACCATATATATATATATATATATATATATATATATATATATATATATATATATATATATATATATATATATATCGATGGTCCGACCTCACCTACCAGCTCAACTGCCGCATTCGTCATTCCAGCTAAGCAGGTTACATGTAGTTCGATTCAAATTGTCCCACATGACTACATGTACGTCGGCAGAACTTGCAGCTCTCCATGCCGCTCGCTATGACGTACGTCACCGAAGAACCAACATAGAAATGGGTCGTATTTTGTTACTCTAAGGCTAGCTCTTCACAGTATCAAGTCTGCATTACGTCACAGAACTTACGAGCAGATATCTGACATCATGGAAGTGCACCGCATTGCTCTGGAAAGAGGGCACAACATTATCTTTCGATGGATTCCTGCTCACTGTCACATCGTCGGCAACAACCTTGCTGACAAGGTTGCCCGGTCTGTCCACGAAGACACCCAGACGCGTCCAACACCTTTGGCGAGGTCGGACGCTGCCAGGGAACTACTTCGCCTACTTGCACGCAAAAAGTCACAAGATATCTGGAGTTCAAGTGCCTTCAATTTCCCATTGCATAAACTGGACCTCACGCTACGGCTACAACTGCCATCTAGCCTTTCCCGTGGCGAAACAACCTTGCTGTGCCGCTTGTGGCTGGGAGTGGCGTTCACGAACGCCTATTCCTATCGTATGGGAATGGCCGAAAGCCCGGTGTGCGACTCCTGTGGGTGCGAGGAAACCATCGAGCTCCTATTGTGTACCGGCCCTCTCTACGATGCACAACGCCTCTCTCTGCAGGCACCTTTAAACCCACTGGACTTAAGACGGTTCTCCGAGTCAGATACTCGGACCGTGGCCATACCCGTCACTGGCACGAAAAGCGATTCGTGCACTAGTACAATACTTGAACTGCACCGGCTTAAGAGACCGTTCATAGTGTCCCTGTGCATCCTCCCACACGCACTCAGTACTTACTCTCTCACTTTTTTCCTCTTATGTTCCCCTTTCCCCCACCCCCATTGTAGGGTAGGAAACCGGGGGCTCGCCTGGTTGACCTCCCTGCCTTTTCTGTCCTTGCTCTCTCTCTCTCTCTCTCATCAAATTAGGCTATCATGCTTATGCTATTGTTAAAAATAATATTTAAAAACTAAAATTTCGTTTACGAATGGATGCATTTATATATTGTATGTCGATGGGGGGACCTAGCTGGTGCAACACCTGAAAAAACAAATAGCGCTAAAAGTGGGGCCATACAGAAACCAGACGGCACACTATTGTGTGTCTTCTAGTTTGGAGGCCAAACTTGTTGCAGCCCAGGTAACAGCGTAACCGTTCTTTTCCAGCCAGACCTTCGCGTGAGTGGTACTGCCACGGCTACGTACGGGAGAAGGCGGGCACTAATTTGCAAGTTTCCTATCACTCAGTCGCGCTTTCGGCGTTGTGGGCGTGCTATATAATTCTAGATTTTAAAAAAAGGAACGAAGCTTTGCGCTAGAACTTCGATAGTATCATATGATGCAATTTTCAGTCACGTTCGGTGACCTGCTGCCCTACTTTTTTGAAGAAATGTTAGGAAATAACTTGCGATCATGGTATTGTAGTCATCACGCAACGCATATTGTTATTTGATCACACTAGGGAACTGATCACGGAGACAGGCCGAAGCAGGGCTGCTTCCTGTTAAGAAGCCTTTGTGAAAATTACGGCATCCGTTCGCAGTAAAATAAGGGCTAGAACCTCCGAGGAATTGGCCCCCTTCCGGACAGGCCGCCATTGGAATCTGAACCTGGCAATGTTTAACGCTAGAACGTTATCTAGTGAGGCGAGTCTAGCAGTGCTATTGGAGGAATTAGAGGGCAGTAAATGGGATATAATAGGGCTCAGTGAAAGAAGCTTATCATCATCATCATCATCATCAGCCTAGTTACGCCCACTGCAGCGCAAAGGCCTCTCCCATACTTCTCCAACTACCCCGGTCATGTACTAATTGTGGCCATGTTGTCCCTGCAAACGTCTTAATGTCATCCGCCCACCTAACTTTCTGCCGCCCCCTGCTACGCATCCCTTCCCTTGGAATCCAGTCCGTAACCCTTAGTGACCATCGGTTATCTTCCCTCCTCATTACATGTCCGGCCCATGCCGATTTCTTTTTCTTGATTTCAACTAAGATGTCGTTTACCCGCGTTTGTTGCCTCACCCAATCTGCTCTTTTCTTATCCCTTAACGTCACACCCATCATTCTTCTTTCCATAGCTCGTTGCTTCGTCCTCAATTTCAGCAGAACTCTTTTCGTAAGCCTCCAGGTTTCTGCCCCATATGTGAGTACTGATAACACACAGCTGTTATACACTTTCCTTTTGAGGGATAGTGGCAACCTGCTGTTGATGATTTGAGAATGCCTGCCAAACGCACCCCAGCCCATTCTTATTCTTCTGGTTATTTCAGTCTCATGATCCGGATCCGTGGTCACTACCTGCCCTAAGTAGATGTATTCCCTTAGCACTTCCAGTGCTTCGCTACCTATCGTAAACTGCTGTTCTCTTCCGAGACTGTTAAACAATACTTTAGTTTTCTGCAGATTAATTTTCAGACCCACCCTTCTGCTTTGCCTCTCCAGGTCAGTGAGCATGCATTGCAATTGGTCTCCTGAGTTACTAAGCAAGGCAATATCATCAGCGAATCGCAAGTTGCTAAGGTATTCTCCATCAACTTTTATCCCCAATTCTTCCCACTCCAGGCCTCTGAATACCTCCTGTAAACATGCTGTGAATAGCATTGGAGATATCGTATCTCCCTGTCTGACGCCTTTCTTTATAGGGATTTTGTTGCTTTCTCTGTGGAGGACTACGGTGGCTGTGGAGCCACTATAGATATCTTCCAGTATCTTTACATATGGCTCATATACACCCTGATTCCGTAATGCCTCCATGACTGCTGAGGTTTCGACTGAATCAAACGCTTTCTCGTAATCAATGAAAGCTATATATAAGGGTTGGTTATATTCTGCACATTTCTCTATCACTTGATTGATAGTGTGAATATGGTCTATTGTTGAGTAGCCTTTACGGAATCCTGCCTGGTCCTTTGGTTGACAGAAGTCTAAGGTTTTCCTGATTCTATTTGCGATTACCTTAGTAAATACTTTGTAGGCAACGGACAGTAAGCTGATCGGTCTATAATTTTTCAAGTCTTTGGCGTCCCCTTTCTTATGGATTAGGATTATGTTAGCGCTCTTCCAAGATTCCGGTACGCTCGAGGTTATGAGGCATTGCGTATACAGGGTGGCCAGTTTCTCTAGAACAATCTGACCACCATTCTTCAACAAATCTGCTGTTACCTGATCCTCCCCAGCTGCCTTCCCCCTTTGCATAGCTCCTAAGGCTTTCTTTACTTCTTCTGGCGTTACCTGTGGGATATCGAATTCCTCTAGGCTATTCTCTCTTCCACTATCGTCGTGGGTGCCACTGGTACTGTATAAATCTCTATAGAACTCCTCAGCCACTTGAGCTATCTCATCCATATTAGTAACGATATTGCCGGCTTTGTCTCTTAACGTACACATCTGATTCTTGCCTATTCCTAGTTTCTTCTTCACTGTTTTTAGGCTTCCTCCGTTCCTGAGAGCCTGTTCAATTCTATCCATATTATAGTTCCTGATGTCCGCTGTCTTACGCTTGTTGATTAACTTAGAAAGTTCTGCCAGTTCTATTCCTGAAAAGCGGGCACGTCCAGTGCTACCGGGGCTTAGCGGAGAGACGAGAATCAGGAGTCGGATTCCTGATTAATAAGAATATAGCTGGTAACATACAGGAATTCTATAGCAATAACGAGAGGGTGGCCGGTCTTGTTGTGAAACTTAATAAGAGCTACAAATTCAAGGTCGTACATGTCACGCCCCTACATCCGGTCATGATGACCAGGAAGTCGAAAGCTTTTACGAAGACGTGGAATCGGCGATGGGTAAAGTCAAAACAAAATACACTATACTGATGGGCGACTTCAATGCCAAGGTAAGCAAGAAGCAGGCTGGAGACAAGTCAGTGGGGGAATATGGCATAGGCTCTAGGAATAGCAGGGGAGAGTTATTAGTAGAACTTGCAGAATAGAATAATATGCGGATAATGAATACCTTCTTCCGCAAGCGGGTTTGCCGAAAGTGGACGGGGAGGAGCCCAAATGGTGAGACTAGAAATGAAATAGACTTCATACTCTGCGCTAACCCTGGCATCATACGAGATGTGGACGTGCTCGGCAAGGTGCGCTGCAGTGACCATAGGATGGTAAGAACTCGAATTAGCCTAGACTTGAGGAGGGAACGGAAGAAACTGGTACACAAGAAGCCAATCAATGAGTTAGCGGTAAGAGGGAAAATAGAGGAATTCCGGATCAAGCTACAGAACAGGTATTCGGCTTTAAGTCAGGAAGAGGACCTTAGTGTTGAATATATGAACGATAATCTTATGGGCATCATTAAGGAGTGTGCAATACAAGTCGGCGGTAACTCCGTTAGACAGGATACCAGCAAGCTATCGCAGGAGACGAAAGATCTGATCAAGAAACGCCAATGTATGAAAGCCTCTAACCCTGCAGCTAGAATAGAACTGGCAGATCTTTCGAAGTTAATCAACAAGCGTAAGACAGCTGACGTAAGGAAGTATAATATGGATAGAATTGAACATGCTCTCAAGAACGGAAAAAGCCTAAAAACAGTGAAGAAGAAACTAGGAATAGGCAGGAACCGGATGTATGCGTTAAGAGACAAAGCCGGCAATATGATTACTAATATGGATGAGATCGTTCAAGTGGCTGAGGAGATCTATAGAGATTTATACAGCACCAGTGGCACCCACGACGATAATGGAAGAGAGAATAGCCTAGAGGAATTTGAAATCCCACAAGTAACGCCGGAAGTAAAGAAAACCTTGGGAGCTATGCAAAGGGGGAAGGCAGCTGGGGAGGATCAGGTAACAGTATATTTGTTGAAGGATGGAGGGCAGATTGTTCTAGAGAAACTGGCCACCCTGTATACGCAATGCCTTATGACCTCGAGCGTACCGGAATCTTGGAAGAACGCTAACATAATCCTAATCCATAAGAAAGGGGACGCCAAAGATTTGAAAAATTACAGACCGATCAGCTTACCGTCCGTTGGCTACAAAGTATTTACTAAGGTAATCGCAAATAGAATCAGGAACACCTTAGACTTCTGTCAATCAAAGGACCAGGCAGGATTCCGTAAAGGCTACTCAACTATAGACCATATTCACACCATCAATCAGGTGATAGAGAAATGTGCGGAATATAACCAACCCTTATATATAGCTTTCATTGATTACGAGAAAGCGTTTGATTCAGTCGAAACCTCAGCTGTCATGGAGGCGTTACGGAATCGTTACGTTACGGTGTAGACGAAGCGTATGTAAAAATACTGAAAGATATCTATAGCGGCTCCACAGCCACCGTAGTCCTCCATAAAGCAAGCAACAAAATCCCAATAAAGAAAGGCGTCAGGCAGGGAGATACGATCTCTCCAATGCTATTCACAGCGTGTTTACAGGAGGTATTCAGAGGCCTGGATTGGGAAGAATTGGGGATAAGAGTTGATGGAGAATACCTTAGCAACTTGCGATTCGCTGATGATATTGCCTTGCTTAGAAACTCAGGGGACCAATTGCAATGCATGCTCACTGACCTGGAGAGGCAAAGCAGAAGAGTGGGTCCAAAAATTAATCTGCAGAAAACTAAAGTAATGTTGAACAGTCTCGCAAGAGAACAGCAATTTACAATAGGTAGCGAGGCACTGGAAGTGGTAAGTGAATACATCTACTTAGAGCAGGTAGTGACGGTGGATCCGGATCATGAGACGGAAATAATCAGAAGAATAAGAATGGGCTGGGGTGCGTTAGGCAGGCATTCTCAGGTCATGAACAGCAGGTTGCCATTATCCCTCAAGAGAAAAGTGTATAATAGCTGTGTCTTACCAGTACTCACCTACGGGGCAGAAAGCTGGAGGCTCACGAAAAGGGTTCTACCTGAATTGAGGACGACGCAACGAGCTATGGAAAGAAGAATGGTGGGTGTAACTTATTCGTGTAACGGATAAGAAAAGAGCAGATTGGGTGAGGGAACAAACGCGAGTTAATGACATCTTAGTTGAAATCAAGAAAAAGAAATGGGCATGGGCAGGACATGTAATGAGGAGGGAAGATAACCGATGGTCATTAAGGGTTACGGACTGGATTTCAAGGGAAGGGAAGCGTAGCAGGGGGCGGCAGAAAGTTATGTGGGCGGATGAGATTAAGAAGTTTGCAGGGACGACATGGCCACAATTAGTACATGACCGGGGTAGTTGGAGAAGCATGGGAGAGGCCTTTGTCATGCAGTAGGCGTAACCAGGATGATGATGATGATGATGATGATGATGATGACCTCTGAGAGATTTGAAAGCATCGTGTCTCCTGACACCCGTCTATTCTGAAAATTGCCGAGATGTTCAGTTAGTATGGGCTCCGCAGCAAGCAGCACGTGCTACGACGTGACAGGTGAGCCTCAGCTATATGCGATTGGCCGCGGCTGTCTGGTGTTGAGCGATCGGGCAGTGACAAGACGCTCTCCCTATGTCCACAATTATCCGCCAGCTTCGTTCTTGACGCCTTTTATGCGCGTCCCCTCACTCCTGGTATCCGTCACACCGCTCACTTTCTTAATATTCTTTGCCGTTAGTCACTGTCGCACTCTTCAACATTCACCGGTTTGTTGAAAGGCGTGGCGGCCGCTAACATTCATATATTGGCTTGATTGGTACTTGACGCATCGAAAACAATTTGTCAGCATAGGTGCTTCAAGTTCATCGCCTGCCTCTGTACTTTCGGGGGATCCATAGGGTTCGGTTTTAGGGCCACTTCTTTTTCTCATTTACCTAAATGACCTGGCTTGCAAATTTTCTGTGCAATGCCGCTTTTTGCGGACGACTGTATTGTTTATTCGAGCATTCAATTTGTGGATGACCAATCTAGCTTATCCGACTATCTAATAGCAATGCACTACTGGTGTATCCAGTGGCATATGACTCTAAACATCCCGAAATGCACGTACATGGTTATTACACGTTAAAAAAAATCCGCTAATTTGCACCTACAAGATAAATAATATGGACACTAAACACGCAGAGGAATTCACATATCTTGGAATTGCAATTGATTTTGAGACGTGCTATAACGCTCATGTTCGGTGTATTTCCTCAGCAGCAACGAGAAAGCTATGGTTATTAAAACACCGTTTAAGAAACTGCACTAGTGCTACCAAATTAACCGCATATAAAACAGTTATTAGGTCAATACTTCAGTATGCAGATATTGTCTGGGACCCTCACACAAATGCTAATATAGACATTATTGAAAGAGCACAAAAAAAAAGCTCTTAGATTTATCTACAATGCTTATGATTGGCGCATTTCAGTCACCGATTTAAGATTGCGATCTGGGCTCCAGACACTAGAAACTTGTCGCAAAATGCACCGTCTACAAACAATGTATAACATAGTTAACAACCACACTAAAATGAGATTTGACAACTACATGCAATTTAATAAATCACGACTGACCAGAGGTAAGCACAATCAAGCAATATTATTGCCGCATGCTAGAACAAACGCATATCTTTCTTCCTTCCTGCCCAAAATAATTCGCGAATGGAACGCCCTTCCGCAAAGCGTGGTCAATTCAGCCACTCCCGATTCCTTCTTATCTGCAGTACAGACGTACTTGTAGTGACATGCGTTCATTGTTTCCTTTCGCTTGTGTTACATATTCTGATGTCTCTTTTATTACGCTTTTCCTATTGGCATCAAATGGGATGGCGTCATCGTATTTATTTGTACTTGTGCATTAGAATACGCTGCCTTGCCTATTAGGCTGTCTTCTTATTATTTTTATTTTATTTTTTGTTCCCTTGAGGAAAAAGAGTTTGAAATCGCGTTATGTTTGTACTACTCCTGCCTGGGCTTTCAAATGGAAGCCGGCAGTATTGTGAAATAAATAAATAAATAAATAAATAAATTTCTGTTGCTGCGTGGATTTCGAGGCCATTATGCTACCTGCCCTCCCACCTGTTTGTTGTGGCGGTTTCTTAGCTTCCCTGGCCCAGCACCCCCGTCCTTGATATATTTTTCCGTACGCTAGTAAGCGTTCCTTTAAAGTGAAGCTCTTTTTTTTTTCGAAAGTTCCCCGCGACGGGGGTGGTTCAGAGCGTGTATAAATATGGAAGGAGGGTGGAAGAGAGGTACGAAGACGCTAGAAACTCGTTTGGACCTTTGCACCGCGTCGAATGTGCACAATGCCCTCTGGAGCTCCCTGGGCGTCGATCGCCACATTAGCCTTTTGACAGCTGTAATTATCCATGACCCCCCGTGAAACCACTGCAGAAATTGCAACGCTTACCTTTCTACTATACCCAAGCCCAGAAGGAAGCTACATAGAATGCTAAAGTGGAGGGGGGGAGGAGGCAGCGAATGGGTAGAACCGACGCAGTCAAGAAACTAGTGATTAACAACAGCCTTGCCATTCTTCGCTCGAAGTTCCCGTACAAGTGGAGGGGATAGGGAAAAGGTGACGTGATAAGGCAAGGAAATGCTACTACTATAGGCACGACAGCGGTTGGCGCAAACTGGATAAACAAGTTCTAGGTACGCTGGCATGACAACCCCCTTCTCCCCCTTCGGACCGCCACTAGCTCTCGCCTTGCTTTCACATTCAAGCTCTCCTTTTCATCCATGTCGCTCTTTCGGAGCCTACCTGCTGAAACTTTCCGTTCCATGGGAAAGCGGGGGGGGGGGGCGGTCTCGGTAGAAAATTTTGGGGGGTTTCAATCCCCCTAACCTCCCCCTAGCTACGCCAATGGTAACCGATACACGCCATGCACTGTAAGCATTAAATTACCAAAATTAAGTCTGGCTCTGCAAAGCTCCAGTCATCAGAATATGTAAACAAATGGAAACAACGAACGCTGAAATCAGCGCGCCTACTAGCCACCGCTGTTGTAAAGCCTGCTTCACTTTCATTCGTATAACTTGCTCGTGCAACGACATAAAGAAACTCAGAGCCTAACACGAACCTTTGAATTTAAAAACAAAAGTTCTTAACTTACAAAAACAAAAAAACGGCACCACGTTCTACTTACAAACAACAAAGGATGGGTGTGCCCCCCCCCCAATTCACCAATTACTTTCTCTTAAAGGGCAACTCCGGCGATTTTTCGATGTCCACTGACCTTAATAAAATTTTCAATAGGTGTTCTCTTTTGCACTTTGATTATCTGTGCGAAATTATATGGCTGCAAGTTGTTTAGTTTTCATGAAAATGAATTTTAAAGATAGGTTGCGTTCCCGACTCATGACTTTCTACTGGCCACCCTGTGTTTGTCTGAGACTGCACCGCCACTGTCGCTGAAATCGTCGCTTAAATCGCCGCTGCCTAGTTCGGAAAATCTGTAAAAGCTCCCTGTGTCGTCAGGAGAGATCACCAGCTTCGCCTCTTTGGCGTTAGCGCCACGTGTACTGCGTTTTTCGCACGCGTTCTGCGTGTTTACATTATGCTAGTGTAGGATCTGACGTCATCGACTCATCGCGACGTCACACGAATCAGCCACCCGTTTCGGTATCTCGTTCAAGGGCTATTGAAAATTATTGATGAATTTCGATGCAAATTGAATCACCCTACCAGTGACAGGACTGTCAATGCCATTTGAAAATGACAGTATCCTAATATGGTTAAAAATACGCCGGAGTTGCCCGTTAATGCGCGCTCGATGGGGTCGCAGTCCGAAAGTCTTTGTGCTTCGCCGAGGACAATGAAGGGCGCCAGATATACACAGCCCTCGGCAGACAGCTGCGACTTCGTGTCCCCTCAGCTTGCTTTCTCGTTGATGAAGGGAAGGCCGTAAACGCGGGAAAAATAGCCATTCTCCCTTTGTCTTCGCTCTCGCGACGCATTCCACCTCGGTGCCTGTTCGACTTGCCAGGTTGAACATTTCAGCCGCACACTTTCTCGTGGAGACGCGCCCTGTTCCGTCGCAGTCTGCCCTTGGCGACGCCGTTGTTTTCTGAACCGCCACAATGAGGCCTTTGCCTTTCTGAGCAATGTCCTATGCACTGCGGTGTGGTGTCCTTATCGAGTGTTCCCTGCGCTGAACACTTAGCTCTGTTTACCTCACGACGCTGTATGAAAACAATTTTCCTTGCCACGCAGTCACCTATAGTGCACCTGAAACCCCCGAGCGTTGGGTTCATGTTCTTGTTGGCCGCCATGACGTATTCTGTTCTACAGTTGACGATTCCGGGCGGTCTCCGGAAGTAACGCCCTCCGGAATCGCGACTGTCCCTACTTCTGCGACGTCTTTTCTCTCTACATTCGACACTGCCAGAGAGCCGCTCAAGTACTGAGATCCAGCTCCACTCCGACCCCACTGGAATTGCTGGAAGAAGCCTCGCGACCCCGCAAGGCGCGCTCTCCGGGATGACCGCTGACTTGGTTTCGGTGGACGCCTCAATTGCGCACTCCCTGAAGCTCGAGCCTAAGCGATCTCCGGTTCCCTGTACTGTCGAGCCAATTTACCTGTGCTACCGCTGAAAACCTTTTGCTTAGCCAAGCCCTCCCCGACAGTACTGCTGGAATTCCGAATCGCCGCGTCCTTACTTAGCTCGGCCACCCCGCTATCTGGGCCTACCTAGACGGCTCCGGCATGTCTCCCATAACAGAGGCACGAGGAAGGTCCTCCGCAACTCCTTAACCTTCACATGGCCGCTGGAATCAGTCCCGTCCCCGCAAGGAACACTTTCCGAAATGGCTCCTCTTTGTAGACAGGCGACAGCCTCGCTCTGCACGTGCTCTACCTCTGAGGGTTCTGCTACGTTGCACTTCCGTGCTCTCCATTCACTGACGCGGCCCCAACCGCGGCTTCGCACTCAACTGCCTCAAGAGAAGGAACTCTCTGTTCGCCCCCGTGATCCTTCCGCTCGCTCTGAACCGGAATACCAAAACACCTGAACAAAGCTGTCTTAGCTGTATCGCGATTCCGGAACTTGTCATCAGAAAAGCGAGACAAGACGTCGGAAACGTTAAAGGGACACTAAAGGTTACCAGAAAGCCAAGTTAAAGTGATAAAGCAATGCTCTAGAACGCCTAAGGAGTCAATATAATCGCGAACAGAGCTTTATAGTAACCGAGAAATTGAGGTAAATGCACGACATGATTTGAGACCCCCCCAGTGACATTCCGGTACTAGCCCGATGACGAAAGCACTCCTCATCATAATTTATGTCACTAGTACTCAACTACTCGTATTAAAAAGATCATTTCATTAGATTATAAGACGGAGGAAAATGCTACTTGTCTACTTCTATTCGATTCTAAGAAAAAAAATAAAATTTTGACGTTACCCTCGAGTAGTATGGGTGATCGAAACGTTTCGTTTTCGCTCGACTCTGCGCGCTCGACTTTACGCCGCGCGCTCTTTGGAGTTTCAGTTGTTTCTTTATCGCGTCGTGCTGCGGTGGTCCTGCTGGCTCGCGAAACTTGGCATTTGGAACAAGCAGCGAGAATGCCACGTCCATGCGCGAACGGTCCGCGGAACTTGGCCAGGGGCCGTTGCAGCGGCGAATCCAACGTTACTTATCACTGTGTGCCAACGAGTGAACCTCTCCGTTCGAAGTGGCTAAGTGCCGTACCTCTGCCACAGCGCGCTGGCGAAGAGCCAAGAAATCACGTCGTGTGCTCGCTGCACTTTCGTCCAGAGGATTACGAGTTCAACGCCGACTTACTGAAGTCGCGTGAAGTGCCTTTCAAAGCAGGCCGTCGTCGTAGTAGTACGCAACGACGCCGGCAGCGCGAGCCCTCAACAGCAGGTCACGTTCATCAGTGCTTAAATCGCTGAACTCGAGCCCCGCATCGCGAGCTAATGTGTCGTTGTCAGGGTCATCCATTGCAACGAGCGTCGAAGTTGGCGTCATAAAATAAAGAACCAGCTTATCGTCGTGCGCTTTCCCTTCCGCTATAGCCACCATAGTTCCGCTTTCGCGCTGCTGTCGGCTCTGTCTTGGCTCTGTTTCTGGCCGCGCGTTTGCGTTTTATGCAGAAAAGCCGTAGCGCCGTCTGCGGGAGCCGTTTTAGACACCGACGGCGCAACGTCACTATGAGACCATGACGTCAATACTCCTCGATTGGAGGCCGGGTGATTTGAACTGCGCTAGAGGTACGCGGACGCTTCAGAACGCATTTTCTCTTAAAATAAGTCTCTTCTTCGCACGAAACAAGCGTTTAGAGGTTTCTGGGATGGTATTTCAACAGTCCACGTTGACTTAATATTAACCTCTAGTGTCCCTTTAAGGGGAAACACGCCATACAGCTCAAAGGAGCAACATTCACGGTTAAGCTCAACCTTCGCGCAAACCTTCTCGAAAAGGGCAAGAAAACTTTCTATGTTTTCGCCGACTTAGCATATGCGCAGCCTAGACCGCACCTATTGCCCTGTAAGTTTCTGGATTTCCTTTTGCATTTCTTCCATCCGAATTCTATGCTTTTCCCGTTTGCGTTCCCGTTCCATTTTGTGCTCTTCCTGTTCTCGCTTTTGCTCGAGCGCTTCACGCTCATGCCCTTCTCTGGCCTCACGTGCTACATGCTCGCGCTCCACTTTTTTTTTCTTAATGCTAATTAAGCATTCCTCAAGTTCCTCGTCTTCTGCCCAGATCGCTTCAATGATCTTCGGCTTTCTCTCTGATTCGAAAATTTGCAGGCGCATTTCTCTGGCAAAGTTTAACAATTCCGACTTCTATAGTGCCTTCAACTCATGCCTTCCCTTAGTGCTGCTAACTCTTCACTCTACAACAACCTTGACGTACTCCAAAATAATTCCGTCAACGGTTACACAAGATCACTGCTTTGTACTCCCCCCCCCCCCGAAAAAAAAAATGCGCTAAGCCAGGGGATATCTCAGTGAAGAAAAGCCATGCACTCACCATATGCAGTCACATGAATCCTGACACCTTCCTTCCGAAGTTGACATCCAGAGACGCTGGTTCTTGCCATGGCGAAGTGTGGTCAATCACATCAGCTGCCAACCAGGCGCTCGTGAATCAGGTGATGGCGACTGGCGTTGGCCGCAGGTTGCATTTCACCGCTACCATCCAGTTGTGGCGATTCGGGTGTCCGACAGTTCATTAAGTTTCCGTGGCTGGTGATGTGCCAGGCACCGGGCGATCGAGAGGTCCTGGGCGACATCCAAGAGATGAGAAAAAGGGATTGCTTACAAATTTACATGATGATGGTTTACATGTACGAACACGAGTACCAGTACGAGCACGAGCATGAGCACACCCTCACAACACTCAAGACCCACTTTTTAAGCATTTCCCCCTTCTCTAGTCGGGGAAATTCACTGTTCTTCTCGGCCAACCACAATCATCGAACAGTTCGCAAAATCCCGCCCATGACGTCGCACCTTTCCGCCAGACTCCGCCTCCAATGTTGCACGATCGCCCCCGCATACGAGGCAACGACGTGGCAAACTGGGAACATGATGTCGACATCGTTCCCTCGGAAGTTTTCGACGTGGGCCTCTTTTGTCAATTAGTGGGTCATTCGTGCTTGTCAGGTTCAGGTAGAGTGGTATTCACGGTAGGTAGGGCTTCCACGAAGAGCGGCGGCTGTTGTCGCCTCGAAGTGAGCTCCTTTGTTTGCGTGGCACAGTCTGTGCCGCGTCCAGTCTATAAGCCAGGCAAGCGCTCGTCTCGCCCGTTAGCTCCAGTGACACTGATTTAGTCGCCAGCTTCCTGGTGCTGAGAAAACGACGATGCAGCGTGAGGGGCCTTTCGTAGCTGCACATTCGCCGGTGGAGCATTATTTATCGGGGGGGAATGCCGGGTACCAGAGAGCTCAACGCCAATCGTAAGAACGGGCAGCCAAGCGCCGTCACTACAAAGAAAATGAGCGCTTAACTGTCTGATTCGGCGTAACTGACTCGGAAAATTTTTCGAGCTCGATCTAATGGAGTTGTGCGCCTTCATGAACGTTGCGTGGCGATAAGTCTTGATAGAAGGTAGAAGTTGGGAGCTATCGCATCCATGTTTTACAGAGAGTGCTCCTTCTACATTGAGACATACATGAGGTATTCGGTTGGCAAAAGTTATCAGGCGCCAATACGAAGCGAGGATGCAGTGAGGGAAGCTTCAGGGAAGTGAAGTAAGCTGCAAGCAACTAGCTTAGAAAACAACGCAAACAATTATACAGAGGAACGAAAATGGGTGTATAATAGCGCAAGCAGGGTGAGGCCTATTGATTACCGAAAGACGTTTGGTTGCACTATTTTATAAAACTCCCTAGTCAATGCTGTGCATTTTCCTTATTAATTTTGATTTGTCGTATGCTTTATCAGCTGTTAATAAACGCAATCCACGCTGTTCCTGCTTGATCTCGTGTCCTTTCGCGCTTTTGAGATATCGCTGTGTTTTATTATTTATTGATTTATTTGTTAGTATGGTTGTTTATTTGTGTGCTTGATAATTTATTACCCTATAATCCTTTATTCCGCCGCCGGGAAATAAATTAAACCAATGGCATAAAGCATGCTTTCACGAGTAATAAAACTGTTGCGTTATGAAGTCACATTGCTTTGTGCTAATAATTCTAGTTATGTTCATAAATTGTTTTTGTCACGGCTTGTTACCCGTTCCCCGTCGGCGCGAAGTTGTGGACGGGGCATACAAGCCGTTTGGTCGTTCTGTTCTCAAGCGAACGCAGCGAAGGAGTCAGAGCCGGGAGAAAGACATAAAAAAAAAAACAACATATTTATCGACTTAAAATGGCATAAAGATTAGGAGAACAAGAACACTAGATTAAATATTACAAGAACAATAGCACACTTTAACTTACTCTAGATCAATGATGAATACAAAAGAAATACAACGAACAGTTAGCAGTAAATATAGAAATTAACACTACACGAAACACACTTAATGGTGGTCAACTAAACAGAGCTCAAAAGAAAGCAAATGGTGACATACGCATGGCCGGGTAGAAGCAGCAAGTCTATAAAGCGTGGAGTCGACGGCAGAGCTTTCCCGAAGAACGCTGGCAAGCCGATCTCGTTGCGGTGGATGCGATTGCTGGGCTGTGTTTCCCGGGAGCCTAGGTCTGACGTGGTCTCTCGAGCAGGTTGAGGTAACTTGAGGGGACCTACCGTGACCTTCGTTGCAGACGTTGGTCTGTCGTCTCTTACGTAACTCGCAGTTAAGACGCGGCTAGGTGGCCCAGGCGATACTGGATGGCACTAGCTCCTTGACGCTTCCCAGCAGATTGTAGGCTCAGCTTCTAGACTGCTTAGGTGCGTCTAAAACCAGCGTTTAAATAACTTCTCCTTTCCCTAGTTCCCTATGTTGGGGAACGGCAGATATTGGTGAGGATCCAATCAAGTTCACCCAATTGTATCCCGGCTCCTCCCAAGGTCTTGGCCGGGCCCCTTTTAATTAGGCACGAGGGAACGGTTGATTCCCCCCTGCTGTAGAGGCCGCGCACTTGTATTGCACCACACACGCACACCATTGAGTCCATGGCGGGCCTCCATTGTCCGTTCACAAACACAGGAGAAACTACGGCAGCCGGCCATACGGCGCTGTCGGCACACATACACTGTCAGCAGTTCGTGGACACAAGATTGCACAGAGACACCACATATTTCGGAGTATTCGCACCCCTGCTTTTTTAGTAAGCTTCTGAATGCATGCGCGGGGCAGAGAATACACAGGGATTCCTACAAAAAGCCATCGGGGCGTCACGGTCGCGCCGACGGCAAAAAGACAATAATCTCTAATCCTGCCATCGATTTCTTTCGGCCGCTTGCCCGAGTGGCCGGCAATAACCGTCTTGCTCGTCGGTTCCTATTACGACGACTTTTTGGCGCACGTTGACCGGTGCTTCGCCGAATCGAATAATGCCGCACCGTGACAGTATTATTGTGTAATTTTTATATATGTTATGTCTTATCACATGACCTTTCGTCAGTAAAAGATTTCTTTATCGTATCTATTAGTATTAAAACTTCCAGAAGACGTTACATGGCTTTTATCACTGACGTGTATTTGTGCGACATAATACGCACACTGAGAATATGTCTTCCTAACGTTTTCACTAAATCCGCTTGTCGTATGGCTCCTCCGTGGTGGTGCGAGGAGACTCCGGCTGCGAAGAAACTCTCTCCTACTATGAGGTCATGTAACTACTCACATAAGCCCTTCACTTCAAGAAATAATTCTTCGGGGCACCCGAAATTTCTTCAAGGGCAGCTGTTAATAAATGTTATACACACACACACACCTATATATATATATATATATATATATATATATATATATATATATATATATACGCGCGAGCAGTGGCACGAGCGCGTGCCTGCGCGAGGCGAGCTGACATGACTTCCTGTACTGCACGCCCCGTTTTCCAGACCATCGTGAGTATGAGCCAGTAAGAGGAAGCTTTAGCTCGGACCCAACTTCTTTCTTTCCACTTTCTGATTATGAGGCACGCCGTAGTGGAGGACTCCGGAAATTTCGACCACCTGGGGTTCTTTAACGTGCACCTAAATCTAAGCACACGGGTGTTTTCGCATTTCGCCCCTATCGAATTCAATGCGGCCGCCGTGGCCGGGATTCGATCCCGCAACCTCGCGCTCTGCAGCCCAGTACCATAGCCACTGAGCAACCACAGCGGGGGACGCTGTTTTACTTCCTGGAGAAATAGTGCGCACTTTTGCGCACTATCTGGAGAAATAGTGAGCAGTCCGACATACTGCATGTACTATTTCTCTGTTCTGTAAATTTTCCCCTCATCATGGTTCCTATATGCTCCATTGCCTCCTCTCCTTATAACCGAATACCTTGAGCTGTTACTATATACCTCTGTTCTAGGCTTGTCCTATTACCCAGGGAGTTCAGATGTTGCAGAATTTGACCCGCCGTGGTTGCTCAGTGGCTATGGTGTTGGGCTGCTGAGCACGAGGTCGCGGGATCGAATCCCGGCCACGGCGGCCGCATTTCGATGGGGGCGAAATGCGAAAACACCCGTGTGCTTAGATTCAGGTGCACGTTAAAGAACCCCAGGAGATCAAAATTTCCGGAGTCCTCCACTACGGCGTGCCTCATAATCAGAAACTGGTTTTGGCACGTAAAACCCCAAATATTATTATTATTGCAGAATTTCCTAGCTGCCTGTTTATCTTTTTTATTGCTTATGTCTGACAGCCATTGGGACCCTTTTGTCTAGATTTTCTCGTTGATCAAATAGGATGCTTCCCTTCTGCATTTTATGTAGTTTACCCATTTCCTCTCTACTTCTGCTTCAGGTTCTCCCTTACTTTTGGAATACCTGTGTTCCCTGGAGGCTTCCTGACTTTTCTTTGTGGCCTTCTTAACCTCTTCATCCCACCAGCTCTTGAGTTTTCGTATCCCTTGCCTTGTTTTTCTGACTCGCGCCTTACCTAGCTCACGCTCAAATAGTCTCATTAACTTTGGGTAAGTCCAATCAGTTTCAGTACCCTCTGATGTTTCCTCTTCAATTTGTTTGGCCGCTATTTCCACTTGGTCTTCTGAGTAAAAAATCACATCTGGCAGTTCCTCACGCGTCGTTCGTGCTTTAGTTTCCCTCTTAAAACTCAACTTGATGCGTTTGTGGTCGCTACCTATACTTTTGGAGCCCTGTTTATCTATAATCATGGCTCCTAATCTATCTTACATCCTATGTGACATTAACGCATAATCTATTGTCGAGTGTCGACCCCCTACCTCCCATGTTATGATCCCGTCACACTTTTCAGTAGAGTTACAGACAACTAAGTTAAACGAACAGAGTACAGAGTACAGTGAGGCCAGTTAGACACGCCTGACTCTACCCCCCGCCTCGTTTCTTGGGCTTTTTTTTTCGTCCTTCACATTTAGCTGAACTACTCATTCACTCTACCTGGGGGGGGAGGGGGGGTTGTCTGATTCAGGTGTGCTTGCGATCACGTTCCCTGTAGAATCAGAAAGCATATGCCAGTCCGCTTTCTTCAAATGAAGCTTTCTTTGCCCCTTCCTTCGACTTTCCCACTGCTGCTGTGGGCTGGTGTGGCTGCTGCTGGCGCGCACACCATGTCGGGGGTGGTTCAGAGCGTGAGTCAGAGAGCAAAGGCGACAGGAGAAACTCGTTTTCACCCCGTGTCGAATGCGCACAATGCCCTCTGGAGCTCCCTGGCCGTCGCTACATTAGGCGCTTGACAGCCGTAATTATGCGTGACTCACCTCAGACTCATTGCAGAAACTGCAGCGCTTCTCTTTCTACTAACGTGCGATGCCAGAGGGGACGCAGATAGAACTGTAGAGAGGAGGGACGAGGAGTTGAGGCAGTTGCCATACATACAGGTGACGTGAGAAGGCAAGGAAACCCCAGTGGTAGCGGGGAAACAGGGTAAGCTTAAGTTCAAGGTACGGTACAGTGCGTTGTTGCTATTTCCGAAAAATAAACGCCATGCAAATATGTAAAGCGGGCAACTTACGCAGGGCGTGCAGAAGCAGAGCCGCATTAATTAAAGCGCATCGCTGGGATTACTACTACGGAAGCGGTCAACCGTCAAATGAACACTTCTGTGCCCACCGCGTTAGCTTTGCGGCTATGGAATTGCTAGAGGTCGTGGATTTGATCCCAATCGCGGCAGCCGCATTTCGACAAATACAAAACGCACCTGCACTGGTCACATCGTGTGCATACAAGACAGGAGCGAGTCAGAGAGGAAAGGCGACGCTAGAAACTCGTTTTCACCCCACCGCTGGATAGTGAATGGATGTTATGAGCGTCCCATTTGGAACGGGGCGGTGTGTTGCGCCACCAAGCTCTTGCTGTTATACTGCCTAATGTCTTACCTGGGTTAAACAATAACAAAAGAAAGAAAACACTGTGAACTTCCCTCACCCAAATTTTCTGATCCCCTATTGCAAACTGTGCTTTTGTGCGTCTCCGTCTTTTGTCGTTTCCCTTCTTTTCTTCCGCCAATCCTCCAATCGCCTCTTACTAATGCCTGTTGCGGATATGTTTACCACTGCTCCCGCTGAACCCAAGGGCTTCATGGAGGCCAGTAGTGCCTAAATCGACCGCTGGGTAGACGTCTTCACATTCTAGTAAAACATGCTCCATAGTTTCCCAAGCTTTACCGCAGCAAGCACATGCTTCTTCTTCCTTTTTATATCTCGCTTTATAGGTGCGTGTTCTAAGGCATCCCGATCTCGCTTCGAAAAGTAATGAGCTTCCCTTTGAGTTATAAATTGTTTCTTTCCTGATTTCTTTTCTTCCTCTTAAGTAGTTACTCATGGCAGGTTTCTTTTCCATTGCCGCTACCCATGAGATTATTTCAGCCTCTCTGACTTTCCGCTTGACCTTCTTTGTTGCTGTGTTGCCCACCCTACAGGCCGCATACTTGCTGGTAAGCTTCCTAGTTCTTTTCCTCCACTGTGAATCAATGTTTTTCCTGTACAGATACCTGAACACTTTCCCAGCCCATTTACTTTCTTCCATATTCCTCAGCTGTTCTTCATACTCAATTTTACTGCGAGTTTCCCTCACTTCAAAACTAGTCCAGCCCATATCACCTTGCACAGCTTCATTTGTAGTCTTCCCGTGAGCGCCCAATGCGAGGCGACCCACTGACCTTCGTTTCCCGTCGAGTCCTGAATGTACCCCTGATTTAAAGCAAACAACCGCATTTAAAAAAGTATGACCTGGAACCATTACACTTTTCCACGTACCTCGGAGGACCTCGTACCTATTGTATCCCTATAGCGCTTTGTGCTTCCATTATGGCTGAATTTCTCTTCCCCTTCACTGTTATTATTTTTTCATGTGTTTCCATATATCTGTTGCCTTCGTTTCCCCATATACCAAGGTATTTATATTCTGTTACTCGAGGTATTTCCTGGCCCTGTATCTCCACTGTCTGTTCACTGTTTTCATTGAATACCATAACACCTGATTTTCTAACACTAAATTTCAAACCTAAATTGTAGCCTTCCTGTCCACAGATATTAGCCGGACGTTGCAAATCCCTTTGCTTGTTAGCTAGCAACACAATGTCATCCACATAAAATAAACCTGGGAGCTGCTGCTTTACTACTGTACCCGCCTATTTGTATGAGAGATTAAACCTGATATTACTTCCTTCTAGCGCCCTCTCCATCCTCACCATGTACATCATAAACAGCAGCGGGAATAAAGGGCACCCACCCCTGCCTCAGTCCCGTGTTTATATGAACTTTCTCCTCGCTCGTCATCCCTTCCCATTCAACGCAAACGGTATTTTCTAGGTAAATCTCTCTCAAAAGCTGTAGACAATCGTCACCTAAGCCTTCCCCTTCCAGAATATCCCACAATATGTTACGGTCTACGTTGTCATAGGCTCCTGTAATGTCTAAAAAGGCCACATACAACGGTCTGTTTTCTACTTTTCATATTTCAATACACTGAGTAAGAACAAACAAGTTATAATCCAAACGCTATACATATTCTGAAGCCATTCTGAAGCTCTCCCAAAATGCCATTATTCTCTGCCCATGCTTGACGCTTTGCTTTAATTTGATTGTTTGCATTGATAGCCTGTATATTACCGGTGTAATGGTCAACGGTCTATACGAGTGAATTCTGTTTCTCCCCCTTACCTTTATGAATTAAATTAATTCTGCTTTGTCGCCAACTGTCTGGTATTCGTCTATCTTTTAAAGTTGTTTCCACTTCTTTCACCAGAGCTTCCTTACTTTTTGGTCCTAGTTCATTAATCAGCCTAACGGGAACCTCGTCTAGCTCCGTGGCTGCACGCTTAGGAATTTTCTCTTCCGCTTTCTTCCAGTTGAAATTTGTCAGCACCAGCTCCTTTTCCACTTGGGTCTCTTTCATGCTCTTTTTTTCTTCAAAAACAACCTCGTCATTGCCTTGGAAAGATTCGGCTGTTACTTTTCGGATGTAATTTATTGCCGCTTCTCCCAGTCTGTTTTCATCTTCGTCTAGGATATGTTATTGTATTGTTGTTGAATTCCTGCCTAATAATTTTATGTGGTTCCAAAATATTCTATGTGCGGCCTTCTTGTTCTCACGTATTTGTGACATCCAACGTTCACTTTCACCTTTTAATTTTGCTTGCACCAGTAAATGAACCATAGACTTTTTCTCCCGGTATATTTCCGATTTACTGGTTACTTCATCCTGCGGCAACTGCGCCTTCTTTGCCTGCCTGTGCTCTCGAGATGCGTTCTGTCGTTCGGCGATCGCTTCTCGTATCTCCCTGTTCCACCAGCTTTTCGGTTTCTTTTTTTTTTTCTAACTAACACGTTGTTTCTCTTTCCGTATTTCTGTCGTTATTACACTTAGAAGCTCACCATATTCCCACTCCTTACTTGGCCATTCGACCGCTTCGAATGAGCACAATGCCCTCTGGAGCTCCCTGGTGTCGCTACATTCGTCTCTTGACAGCTGAAATTATCCCTGACTCTCCTCAGAAGGGTTGCAGAAACTGCAGCCTTCCCTTCCTACTAAGGTGCGAGTCCGGAGGGGACGTAGATAGAACTGTAGTGAGGAGGAAGAATAGGCAGTTCCCATACAAGAGAGCGAGGAGGTGACGTGAGAAGGCAAGCAATCTCAACTATTATACGACAGCAGTTGTTGGGAAACTGGATAAGCTTAAGTTCAGGGTACGTTGCTGCTATTTCTGAAAAATAAACACCATGCAAATATGTCACGCGGACAGAAACTACGCAGGGCGAGCAGAAGCAAGGCTTCATTAATTAAAGCGCACCGCAGCGTCCAGGCGACACTGCAGACGCGGTCGACCGTCAAATCAACACATCTGTGGCCGCCGCGTTAGCTTTGCTGCTATGGCATTGCTAGAGGTCGTGGATTTGATCCCGATCGCGGCAGCCGCATTTCGACGGGGGCGAAATAGAAAACGCACGTGTGCTTATATTTCGGGACACGTTGAAGAACATCACGGTGTCAAAATTAATCCTGCGTCCGCCACTACGGCTTGCCTCATAATCCGATTGCGGTTTTGGCGCGTTCAGCCCCATGATTCAATTCAACTTTAATACTTCTGCCACAATGCGATGTGCAATGTGAGGAAATGACAACGCTGAACTCTCTTAGAGGTTATAAAATATGGCGCACAATAGCACCTCAAGCAAGCACTTCTCTCTGTGTTCTGTGTACTACGCAAACAAGCAGCAGCGGTGCCTGCAAGGTAACGTTAAGCATCAACTCACCACTCTCGTGTTAGCCTAAACGTTGAAGGAATTAAGCTTTCAACGTCACCGCAATTTTTCTTTTTATTCAAGTACCCTAAGGGCCCATACGGGCATTACATAAGGGTGTTACAATAAATTAGTGATAGATATAGTATACGCATTTAAACAGATAATGCCAGCTAAAATAAAAAGAACACAAGCGGGAAAACAGGAAAAAAAGAAACAGTAAGGGCAATACAACGACACGTCCTAAACGTTGAAGATGCCCATAGAATTAAAATGGGTGTAAAAAAGCGCACAATAACACAGTGATGCCTAAAACGAATGAGCAAGAGAATGCTAAGTTAGTACGTTAAAATAGTGTTTTAGTTTTGCTAGGAAATCTCACTGCGCGCTTGGAAGAAGTATTCAAGCTATTAAAGGGAAGCTGAAGAGTCTGTCGAATTCAATAAGACGCTCATATACGGATGCGGGAACCTTATAAACCATGAAGGTAAAATTTTAGGGGGGGATTTTTCACTTAAGAGCGACGCAGTCGTCGGTTAAAATTGCGCTGTAGCTCCGCCCCCCGTCGAGCGCCGCGCTCTCCTGCTGACGCTGACGATGCGAGCGGAGACCGGAAACGGCGGCGTAGTGACGTCAACACTGGTGTTCCGCTCCTTCTCATGCTATCTTCGGCTGGTCATTTCTGAGCACTCTGGAGCGCTCTCGCGAGCGGCGTTGTCTTCGGCTGGTTGAAACAGGGTGCGCGCCCTGCGTTCGGCTGGTTCTTCTCGATTGCTCTCCTCTATCTTGGAGCGCTCTGAGGCACTCCGAGCCCTGTCTTCGGAGCAGTCATTGAGATTGAAACGTCATCGCAGCGCCGCGTCGCTGCTGTTGGCGACGGCCCACCGTAACCTTGGCAACCTAGGCCACTGCATGCTGGCGTCTCGACGAACGTTCGTCCCGCCGGCACGTCCACCGGTTTTTCCGGCAGCGTCGGGAGCTTTGGATAGGCGAAACATCGGACGTTATAAGTAGTCACGTGGCTTCGCATCAGCAATTTCCTCCTTCGAGAGCGAGTCGCACGTTCGGCTTGCGCGCTTGTCCCCAACCTTTGAGCTCGGGAAACGACCGATCTACCCGACTCTGCTTCGGGGCATACAGGCGACAACTCGAAGATACCATCAGTCTCCGCGACCATGCCTGACCGGGCTTATTTCTGCGTGCGTGCCGTCCTAATCTGCTTCGCTCCACCCTACATTCCGTTATTTGTGCGTATATAGGAGTGGTAGTTGACGTGCGCAGCATCAATTGAACTTGTAGGCCGATCATGCCGGCGTTCTGTGCAGCCTACGCTTGCACGAACACCAGCGGCCGCGACGATGTTCCGATGTTCCATTAGTTCCTGCAAGACAAGAAGCTTTCAGCTAAGTGGGAGGCTGCTGTGAAGCGAAACAACTTCAAGCGCTCAAGAACAAGTGTTGTGCTCTAACCACTTCCGTGATGATTACTACCGGAGTTTATCGATAATGCGTTTTGGTTTCTCCTAAAAAAAAAATAGTTAGCACGCTGAACGGAACGTGCGTGTTTATCGCCCACCCTTGACGCAGGTTTAATCGCCAAGCGCCGCGAATTTTCTATTCGCACGTGTGTTGTGAAACAGCCTGCATGCAGCTACCATAACGCAGTGCAAGCGTAAAGTTTACATGTGTTGGAAAGCCTGCTCACGCTGTTTGGATCCCACCGATGGCAACGGTTGTTTGAATCGCACCGCTGGTACGAGTTGTTGTGGTCGTACCCGCTGGTACGATTTGTTGGGAACTCGGCGCTGACGCCCGTTGTTGCACCTGGGTCGCAAGCCCCAAGGGTAGCGTTGGCCTGGCGGCCTGGGGTACAACTGGAAGCATCCGAAGGTCCCGGCAAAGCATGAGTCGACTGGTAACAACAAAACAACTTGTTTATTTTAACATCGCAAAGAGTTGGCGGTCAGGTTGACCGAAGTAGAGAGACGGGAGAGCACTTTACTCAACAGAAGAAATCGGAGCCCTCCTCTTGGCGTCCGGGGGCAGCTGTTTTTATACTCTCGCAGTTGAGGGCAAGAAGGAACCCCTCAATAGACGAGCACGTGATTGTACAATGGGCTAAGGTGACGCACACTGTCGTAGCGCCGCCGGTCGGGCACAAAGACTGGGAGGAGAAGGTAACCTCGGCTCTCGTAGCGCCTCTGGTCAGGCACAATGACTGGAAGGAGAAGGTAACTTCTGCTCTCGTAGTGCCTCTGGTCGGGCACAATGACTGGGAGGAGAAGGTGACTCCCTGCTGTCGCATCGCCGCCGGTCGGGCACAATGGCACATACACTCACACACGCACATGAAGACACGTGGCATCGGAACATGCCTGGAAACGCCTGGAAACGCCTGGAAACGCCTGGCGGGGAGCGTAGCGGCGACGCCGAACGGGCCAAAATGTCTGCCGCTTTGTTGCAATCGCGCCGGCTAAACCGCGCGTCGTAGGCGAAACGTAACAGACCGCCCCGCCGGGGGAAGGAGATCCCGATGGACAGGGGACTGCATCCGCTGTCCGGAGGGATGTCGCTCGATGATGCTCATAAACGAAGTCGGGCGTCCCTCGACGTTTCTTGAGCGCAGCGCACAGAGAAGGCCTCGTTCTCTCGTTCAGGTTCGCACAGGACACTGCAAAGTGACCTCGGGAGAGTTCACATTCCTGTTCTCGTTCCCGGCAAGCGTTAGAATTACGCTGAAACTCAAGCGCTCAGTCAGCAAGCACGGCACAACCCTCACTAAGCCCTGCCAGGCTCTTTCCCCTTTTATACCACTGCCTAGTTCCTTACAGTAGTCTAGCATCACTCAGAACGCGTCCACAAATTGGAAAATTGCACTAGAAAGCATATCATCACTTTGAAACACTAAACAAAAGCAATATGTTAAAAAAAATCCTGCCTCAGGAAGAAAAACATCAGTAACAAACAATTTTGAGGCTGATTCCTACGTTAGGGGCTTCGACTTAAGCCATCGGCGTTACCGTTGAGACTCCCCTTTTTGTAACGCACCTCAAAGGAATATTGTTGCAAAGCGAGGCTCCAGCGCAGGAGGCGGCCATTTTTGGGAGAGATGGTCTGCAGCCATTGGAGAGGGCAGTGATCCGTCTCAATGATAAACCTCGAGCCGGCTAGATAGCATGACAATTTCTGAACGGCCCACACGAGACATGCACACTCTTTCTCGGTGGCGCTATACGCCTGCTCACGACTGGTCAGCTTACGACTAGCATACAGGACGGGGTGTTCTACTTCTCCATTTTCCCGTTGGCACAGTACAACGCCCATGCCTCGCTCACTAGCATCGCACTGAACAACGAACCCTTTTGTATAGTCTGGCGATCGTAGCACAGGCTGGCTTGTTAGGGCACTCTTTAGGGCGCTAAAAGCTCTTTCCTTTGTCTCGTCCCAGACGACTGTTTGGGGCTCTGTCTTAGAGCATCCGTCAGGGGAGCCGCGATATCAGAGTACCTGGGGATGTACCTCTGATAGTAGCCGGCGACACCTAAGAACGACCGAATATCGGTCTTCGTGCGCGGTTGCGGGAAGTCTCGCACAGCGGCCACCTTTATTTCAGAGGGGCGGCGACGACCCTGACCAATCACGTGACCGAGGTAGACAACCTCGGCCTGTGCTAACTGGCACTTAGGAGCCTTTACTGTCAAGCCCGCTTCGCGCAGGCGGGTTAGCACTGCCCGCAAGTGTGCCATATGCTCAGACCAGGATGCGGAGAATATCGCTACGTCGTCAAGATACGGTAAAGCGAATTCTTGCTGTCCCCGCAACACTTTATCCATGAGGCTTGAAAAACAGTATAGCGCGTTCTTCAAACCAAAACTCAACACTTTAGGACGGAATGTTCCCATTGGTGAAATGAACGCCGCATACCTACTAGCCTCTTCTGTAAGTGGAACCTGCCAATAACCCCTGACAAGATCTAGGGTGGAAATAAACTGAGCGCTACTAACTTTCTCAAGGCGCTCCTCGATGTTAGGGATCGGATAAATTTGATCCTTAGTGATGGAATTAAGCCTGCGGTAGTCGACGCAAGGACGAGGTTCCTTGCCCGGTACCTCAACTAAAATCAAAGGGGAGGTATAATCACTCTCACCTGCCTCAATAACACCGAGCTGTAGCATTTTCTTTACCTCAGCCTCCATAATATCGCTCTGGCGGGGTGACACCCGATACGCCTTGGATCGTACTGGCTCTGGGGAGGTAAGTTCTATGTCATGAGTAAGTACAGAAGTCCTACCAGGCCTCTCAGAGAACAGACCTTGAAACTCTTGTAATAGCTGGTGTAGTTCGGTTTTCTGCTCAGGCGACAGCGGTGCTTTACTGATAAGGTCACTAATGACTTGACCGGTGTCTTCCCTGTTCGTCACTGAGCCTAGTCCCGGAAGCTCGACCGGAAGCTCTTCAGGAACGTTTACCATCATGCACACTACTGCTTCCCTTTGTCTATAAGGTTTGAGCAGATTACAGTGGTAAACTTGCTGTGCTTTCCGCTTTCCTGGCAGACTTACCACGTAGTTAACGTCCGACAGTTTCTGAACAATTCGTGCTGGGCCCTCCCACTGCACGTCTAGTTTGTTGTTTAGCGATGTGCGCAATATCATGACCTCATCGCCCACCTCAAAACGACGGGCCCTGGCTGTCCGATCATAATAAACCTTGGCCCTCTGCTGGGCCTTTGCCATTGCTTCACCTGACAACTCCTGTGCCCTTCTTAAGCGTTCGAGGAGCTTAAGCACGTACTCCACCACGACTGGGTCGTCGCCCCTGCCTTCCCACGATTCTCGAAGCATGCGAAGCGGAGACCGAAGCGAGCGACCGTACACCAGCTCAGCTGGCGAAAACCCCGTAGCCGCATGCGGCGCGGTCCTTAATGCAAACATCACCCCAGGCAGACACAGCTCCCAGTCAGTTTGATGTTCAAAACACAAGGCTCTCAACACGCGCTTCATGACGGAGTGGAGCTTCTCAACGGAATTCGACTGTGGGTGGTACACTGAGCTGTGTAACAGCTTTACCCCACACCTTTCGAGAAAAGTTGTCGTCAAAGCGCTAGTAAACACTGTGCCCTGATCTGATTGGATTTCCGCAGGAAAACCAACTCGCGCAAATATGGACAGTAGTGCATTGACTATCTCAACTGAGCTGAGTTCTTTAAGCGGCACTGCTTCAGGGAACTTTGTCGCTGGGCAGATCACAGTCAAAATGTGTCTGTACCCCGTGGCTGTTACCGGCAGAGGTCCCACTGTATCAATAACGAGCCGTCTAAAAGGCTCCGTAATGATAGGTACCAATTTCAACGGCGCCCTTGATTTGTCCCCTGGTTTGCCCACCCGCTGACAGGTGTCACATGTCCTCACGAAATGGTCTGTGTCCCGAAAACACCCTGGCCAATAGTACTCTTGCAAGAGACGGTCCTTAGTTTTCTTAACTCCTAGGTGTCCGGACCACGAACCCCCATGCGTCAAGCGCAACAGATCCTGACGATAGCATTGAGGCACGATCAGCTGATCGAACTCCACTCCTCTGCGGTCTAGATACTTCCGGTACAGGACTCCACCTCTTTCCACAAAACGAGCATTTTTCTTGGCGATACCTTCCTTGACATTGCAGCGTATGTTTTCTAGGCTGCCATCCTTCTTTTGCTCGGCTATCAAAGCCGACCGGCTGACTTTTAGCAACCTATCAAGTCCGTCTGACGTAGGCGCGATGAGCAAATCAGTAGATAGCTCTTCTAACTTTCCCGTGTCGGGCGTTTCCTCTCCAGTATCTGGCGCCTTCAACGCTACAGGCTCAATTTTATTCAGTTCGTCAGCTTGCTGCACCTCTGACCCTTTTTCATTGTTCGATAACGTCGGCCCCGCAACTACCGCCTTTGCAGCGAGCTCCCGAACCTTCGACCTGGTTAAGGCCTGAACACTAGCTTCACCAAACAAAATCCCCTTCTCGCGCAGGAGGTGATCGGACCTGTTCGAAAATAGGTACGGGTACTGGGGGGGCAGCATAGATGACACTGCCGCCTCCGTCTCAAGCGCTCCGAAAGGTCCTTCAATAAGCACCTTTGCTACTGGCAGACACACGCTATGAGCTTCCACGGCTTGCTTGATCCATGCGCACTCGCCCGTGAACATATGGGGTTCTACGTAAGACGGGTGAACTACATCCATCGTAGCTGCGGAATCGCGAAGCACTCGGCACTCTTTCCCGTTCACGAGGAGGTCTCGCATGTAAGGCTCGAGACGCTTCATGTTCTCGTCAGTGCTGCCTATTGAAAAAAACACAACTTTTGGTGTTGTTTCCGGACACAGCGCCGAAAAGTGACCCGGCTTCTGGCACGTATAACAAACGCGCGCTTGCCTCATCTCGAACCGCTTTCTGCGTTCGGCTTCGGCTGCCGCCGTCTCCTTAGGTTCGGTCGCACTGCTTCCACTCGCATCCGCACTACGTGCGTTCCCCTTTGCTCTCATGGGTGTGAACTTCGGCCTCTCAAACTTCGAGCCAAATTCACCCTTTTGACCGTCCTTAGCTCCGCGAGCCCGACGCGTCACAAACTCCTCGGCTAGCTCAGCGGCTTTAGCCACCGTACAAACGTCTGGCCTATCCAAGACCCAGTACCGCACGTTCTCCGGTAACCGACTATAAAACTGTTCTAGCCCAAAACACTGCAGAACTTTATCGTGGTCACCAAACGCTTTCTCTTCTTTGAGCCACTCCTGCATGTTTGACATAAGCCTGTACGCAAACTCTGTATATGACTCACTTTTGCCTTTCTCATTTTCCCGAAACTTCCGACGGAACGCCTCCGCTGACAGCCGGTACTTTTTTAGCAGACTCGATTTCACTTTGTCGAAATCCTCTGCCTCCTCTCTATCCAAGCGAGCGACTACGTCGGCCGCCTCGCCGGGTAACAAAGTGAGCAAGCGCTGTGGCCACGTTTCCCGAGAGAACCCCTGCTTCTCGCACGTTCGCTCAAAGTTAACCAGGAACAAACCAATGTCCTCTCCAAGCTTAAACGGCCGCATCAGGTCAGTCATTTTGAACAATACGCGTTCTCCTGCACCGTGTGCCTGACTTCCATTACGAGCGCGTTCCATCTCTACCTCAAGACGCTTCATTTCCAAAGCGTGTTGACGGTCACGCTCTTGTTGCTCTCGCTCTTTCTGTTCTTTACGTTCACGCTCTTCTTTTTCTTTCTGTTCTTTAAGTTCGCGCTCCTGTCTTTTTGCAGTCTCCCTCTCTTCAATGGTCTCAAGGCATTCCGACAGCTCGTCATCCTCAGCCTCTAACTCAAGAATAGCCTTTAGCAGTTCTGGTTTTCTGAGTTTGTCCGAGACATCCAGACCCAACTCTCTTGCAAGCTCCAACAATTTCGGTTTGCGCAACGACTTCAAATCCATGGCTGCTCTGAATGCTGCTTTCTCTACTGCCTAATATTGTCTTGCCGCAATCTAACCCGGCAGCAACGACAACCACAATTACCAGCTCTGTTTCTGACACTAACAAAAGCCTGGCAAAGCTCAGAAGAAGAAAGTCCCGCACTCACCAAACCTCGCAGTCAAGAGTTCAGCGCAGTCGTTCCGCTGCAGGCAACCAGTCATCACACAGGGCTCGTTGCACTGCTCCCGGATCGTCGTTGAGCTGTTCAGCATACAGTCAACTGCATATCTTCGCTGCTGGCCTCCGTTGTCGCGATCTCACCGCTGGCAGACAGTTGTTTGGATCCCACCGATGGCAACGGTTGTTTGAATCGCACCGCTGGTACGAGTTGTTGTGGTCGTACCCGCTGGTACGATTTGTTGGGAACTCGGCGCTGACGCCCGTTGTTGCACCTGGGTCGCAAGCCCCAAGGGTAGCGTTGGCCTGGCGGCCTGGGGTACAACTGGAAGCATCCGAAGGTCCCGGCAAAGCATGAGTCGACTGGTAACAACAAAACAACTTGTTTATTTTAACATCGCAAAGAGTTGGCGGTCAGGTTGACCGAAGTAGAGAGACGGGAGAGCACTTTACTCAACAGAAGAAATCGGAGCCCTCCTCTTGGCGTCCGGGGGCAGCTGTTTTTATACTCTCGCAGTTGAGGGCAAGAAGGAACCCCTCAATAGACGAGCACGTGATTGTACAATGGGCTAAGGTGACGCACACTGTCGTAGCGCCGCCGGTCGGGCACAAAGACTGGGAGGAGAAGGTAACCTCGGCTCTCGTAGCGCCTCTGGTCAGGCACAATGACTGGAAGGAGAAGGTAACTTCTGCTCTCGTAGTGCCTCTGGTCGGGCACAATGACTGGGAGGAGAAGGTGACTCCCTGCTGTCGCATCGCCGCCGGTCGGGCACAATGGCACATACACTCACACACGCACATGAAGACACGTGGCATCGGAACATGCCTGGAAACGCCTGGAAACGCCTGGAAACGCCTGGCGGGGAGCGTAGCGGCGACGCCGAACGGGCCAAAATGTCTGCCGCTTTGTTGCAATCGCACCGGCTAAACCGCGCGTCGTAGGCGAAACGTAACAACGCCAAGACGCTGCGCTCCCCCTTCTCTCGCACACATAAGAAACCGACCATCTCACGTAGCCGACGGAATTCGCCGGTTACGAGTAGCGTGCGGATGGCGAGCTGATGAAGGTTCTATACTACACGTGCAACAACAGCCGGTAAACTTTTCCCGCGTTTAAACCGTCTGTGTAGATTGCCTACAGCTTTGGGGCAGCGCACAAATGCTGAAGATCGCATCACCGCTTACGTTCTACGAGGAGGCATGCAGGAACATAACACTAAAGTTGTTTGCCCGGAAACGTACTTACTGGAACGCTGAATGCAGCTTAGCAAAAAACATACTCGCCAAAGAACATTTCCAACACAAGGAGATGCTAACACTTCGCCTTGTTAGCGTGGAAAGCAGTGCTTGCACCAGCATTTTTTGCTTCTTGTAGAGGCCGGCTCTTCGCAATCGGCTCGTACATGTAGTATGTACAAGTATAAACCCCTTACAAGTGATCTCGCACGCGACAGCGACAGCGCTACAAGCGAGGCGATGGCTGTCGCGTTTACTCGTCGTCTGCAAGCCGAACTCCACGCGAGCGACGGCTTTGAGCGACGACTTCCCGGTATGAGGGCAGCAATATACGCGCCGAAACTAGCGTGACGCATGCTTTATCAATTTCAGTTGATGTATTTTACTGAAGAAGGAGCATAAAATATTTCTCAAGGTCTTGCACTAGGTTCTTATTCTTGCACGTCTAAAATTCAATAGTTTGCTCGTTCCGTGCTACAAACAGCAGTATTTGAGTTAAGTACATCCAGTTTCGGCTTCGCACAATTGGCTAGTCGCTCATAGCATTTCCGGGCGACTAGTTCTAGATTTCTAGAAACGAGCGATCGAGCGACAACACCGAGCGATTTGTTCAAGCGGCGGCCCGTTTTGTCGCTCGAAGCCGTCGCCCGTCACCGTCGCGCGCAAAATCGCTCTCGTAGAGTTTGGACTTAACGCCGAACTCCTCAGAGAAACGCAAGCTCTCGAAAATTTCCATGACCGTCTCAGCAAAACACCACCAAACTACTTTGCACGGTGCTTCGCGTGTAGCGGCAGCAGTCGGTCCGGACGAACACCATTGTTGACGTCACGAGGCGCCCGACCAGTCACAGGCGGAAACGAGGCGCGCGAGCTGGGCGTGACTGCTGCTGCACTTTTCGTCGAAATAAAATATGTTTGCGCTTTCTTTCCCTCAATTTCGATAGGATATTCGAATTCAGAGGGTTGAAAACCATGGCGTACTGCTCTTCACTCATTTTTTCTGGAAAAGCTTTCAGCTTCCCTTTAAACTGGGAAAGCTTAGGAGGTAGGATCAACGGCGAATATCTCAGCAACCTTCGGTTTGCCGATGACATTGTTCTACTCAGCAACAATGCAGACGAGTTACAACAAATGATTGAGGCCCTTAACAGAGTGACTGTAAGAGTGGGGTTGAAGATTAATATGCGGAAGGAAAGGATAATGAAAAATAGCCGGGCAAAAGGAACAAAAGTTGAGGACCGCCAGTCGATCTCTACAGTCTGTGAAGGAGTACCTTTACCTAGGTCAATAAATCACAGGGAACCCTCATCATGAGGAGGAAATTCACAGAAGAATAAAAATGGGTCGGATCGCATACGGCAGACACTGCCAGCTCCTTATTTGAAGCTTACCATTATCATTGGAAAGGAAGGTCTACCCTCAGTGCATTTTACCAGTGATGACATATAGGCCAGAGACTATAGGAGACTGACAAAAAAGCTTGAGAACAAGTTAAGGACCGCGCAAAGAGCGATGGAACGAAGATTGCTAGGCATAACGTTAAGAGACAGAAAGATATCGGTTCGGACCAGAGAGCAAACGGGTGTAGACGATATTCTAATTGACATCAAGAGAAAGAAATGGAGCTGGGCAGGCCATGTAATGCGCAGGTTAGGGGTGCGATCTTGTACGCGCTCCAAAATAGAATGGAGGCGGTCCGTTCAACCGAGCCGCACACGATTGGCCAATTTGAACCGTGACGAACGCCATGACGTCAATTGTGACGTGTATCTGCTGTAAATCATTCCGTGTCGTCTGCTATCGGACGAACGGAACGGAACGCCTATTTCGGGACGTGAAGAACGGACCGCCTCCGTTCGATTTTGTAACGCGTACTAGATCGCACCCTAGATAACCGTTGGACCATTAGGGTCACAGAATGGGTACCAAAAGAAGGGAAACGCAATCCAGGACGACAGAAGAAGAGGTGGGGCGACGAAATTAGGAAATTCGCGGGCGCTAGTTGGAATCGGTTGGCGCAGGACAGGGGTAATTGGAGATCGCAGGGAGAGGCATTCGTCCTGCAGTGGACATAAATCAGGCTGATGACGATGATGACACAAAATCAACGTAACTTGGTCACTTCATATAAGGAAAATGCTTGCTAAAAAGGTACACATACCAGCATATACTGCATGCAACAATGAAAAGCACAACCAGAGAAAATTTTATGCAGCACAAGGAACTCTGTGCTAACCTAGAACAAAACCATTTGCGCAAGGAACATCAAAATAAGGTGAAAAAAAAGCAAAATAAGAAAAAAGCGCACAATAACACAGTGATATCTGTAATGAATGAGCAAGAGAATACTACGTTTGTCCGTTAAAATAGTGTTTTAGTTTTGCTAGGAAATCATCATGACTTAGAGCTGATAGGATTTCATTTGGTAACATATCCCGGTGATATATCGCGAGAAAGAGGGGCGAGTGACTCAGGAAGTTAGTGCGTGCAAGAACGGGCTGCACTTTAAAGGGATGATCAAGGCGCGGGAAGCCTTAAGGCGGAAAACACAAAAATAATATTTTAAGAGCGTAATATTATACGTTTTCACTCGTCTATTACAGTGGAATGGTGAAAGCCTATTTCTTTATTGAACTGATATAAAACGCTTGTTTCGCTGCAACTATTTAATGTCAAGTTTCACTTCAGTTGGCATTGAAGTTTCATGAGTAAAACGTGTTCAGCAGTGAAATTAACTGCACTGCGGACTTTTGAAGAGTGTTATGCTCAGATTCCATACACTTTGTCTATATCTGTTGCACACCTCATCGCTTCCGCCGATAAAAAGGCTCTTCAAGAACAGCAGACGCTCCGGAGGTATCAAGTATGACGCCATCTTGAAAAGGTTGCATGACGACGATTTTGTTTGCTTCTGTGATTGACTGGCAGAGTAACACAAACCCGTGCGGTCCATGTGCCTTGGTTGCTAACTGCTGTTTTTTAAAAAAGTTGTATCCTACTATAGTAAGCAGAATATTTCGATCTGAGCAGCTTTTTAACAAGTAAGAGTCCCTCCCCCAGCAACACTGAAGTGAGAGCGATGTCGCTAGCCCACCTTGTAAATTGTGAAAGCCGCCCATCGTTCTGCTTTCAGAGGAGGGAGTGTAACTGTGGTTAACGACCTACATTTTGACCTTTTCAACCACTTTTGAAAATAAAAAGCTGGTGCAATAAGTTCGCGTTGTTGTAGAGAAATTTCTTTGTACCGCTTTTTTGCCCAAGTACACGTGTCATGGCTGGCCCCTGTCATCGTTGTTCTGTCGATAGACGAGCCAAGCAACTCATCGAAAACGAAGGCGAAGGGAGCACCACTTCTTACTACAAACGAAGGCTTATCTGCATATTGTAAACCAGGTAAAACTTATAATATTAAAAAAGTATAGTTCATTTCAATACAGTTGAAACTCAACTTAACGAAGTGATGACCACGCTCGAATTATTTCGTTAAATCGGGAAGTTTGTAAAATAGAGAACGAAATTTTATGATAGTAATAGAAATTTTGACTTGCGTGTATTCGCGTTTAATTACAATTTAGAGGTTATTCTGTAAGCAGCAAACAATTAGTTGCACTTAGTTTTGAGCAAACCAACTTTGCGTGCCTTCACCAGCCAAGCTTAGCCTTGTTAGGCCTACGAGCCATAAAATCCACAATCGAATTCGGAATCAGCGGCGTCTAATGAATCAATCTTGACAACACGTGCTAGTTGAGAGAAAGCGATACGCAGTCACTTCTCCTAGCTCGCGAACTTCACGCGTTACCACAAATCGAACCCAGTTTGGTGCTAGGTTAGAGCCGTCGCTTTGATGGGTGCCGCCATGTTTGCTGACGCAAAGCTTTTGGGGCCGCTATTTGGGCTCTCGCTAAATCGGTGAAATAGCGTTCCCAACGCAAAACCCAAACGCAGTTTGCGTCTCGCGCATGCGCAGTGACTTCGACGCTACTTCTTTGGGGCCCCTATTCCAAAACTCTCTATTGTTAGCTATTAACTGAACGTACAACTGCCCAATTCTTGGCACATCCCCCATTGTGGGAATGTGCCATGTTTTGCAAGGAACAGTCAGCTTTTATTTTATAATAAGCATAAGATGAACTGTTAGCGGAATCCAGCCGACAAGGCTCTATTTCAGAGGTGAAATAGGGGCAACACTCTTAAATAATAAAGTTTACACTCTTTGGGTACCCGCCGTGGTTGCTCAGTGGCTATGGTGTTGGGCTGCTGAGCACGAGGTCGCGGGATCGAATCCCGGCCACGGCGACCGCATTTCGATGGGGGCGAAATGCGAAAACACCCGTGTGCTTAGATTAGGTGCACGTTAAAGAACCCCAGGTGGTCAAAATTTCCGGAGTCCTCCACTACGGCGTGCCTCATAATCAGAAAGTGGTTTTGGCACGTAAAACCCCAAATAATATTATTATTACTCTTTGGGTCGTATCATGTCCCTCAACGACAATCGCCATCTGTCTTGCCCGCATTTCCTGTCTTTAACGCTGCGAGCCCAGTATTTTCAAGTCACGAATAGCTTGCGCTTCGGCTGAAGGGAAAGGCTACGATGAAGCATACCGCAGCGCGATTGAAGCCAAACCTCGTGGCCCAACACGTGATCGCACGTTAAAGTGCGAGGTTGGCTTTAATGTTCCCGCTCTGCAGGCGGAGCCACAGCAGGCAGCCGAACAAGCGCGCACCGAATAATAATTACTAGCATAACTACTGGGCTACTGCAGAAACCAAACGTCTCAACATCTCCGGAATCTTTCTCTCTCTCTCTCTCTCTCGCAAAAGGTCACGTGTTCCACCACTGTCGCTTCACAGGGCGTTCGTTTGCCACGGCTAGTTGCGTGATGCAATGCTCCCTCCTGTATTTATCAGCGTGACATAGCATTCTCGATAGGAAAGTACCGAGCGCTGAGTTTTCAAGAAAGGAAACACAAACAAGGCAGATGACGATTATCATTGTGGGACAAGATAAGCCCCAAAGGATTTAAGAAAAAAAAAAAGGTAAGGAGCTGGGGAACTTCAACTCCAGAAAACTCAGTGACGCACGCGACGCTAGCGACGACGCCCGCGACGCCGGTACGGTGACGCGGCCGTGCATGGTGGCTCGGCCGGTGTCCCAGGAGTGTCTGGAAATAGAAAAAATAGTTCGCGCATTGCGTGCGATTGCCATCCATCACTTGTCACTCTTAATGCGGACTGCTTACGTAGCTGCTTGTATAGACACCGTAAGGTGTTTTATTTAATCAGTTTTGATATTGTCGGCTCTGGCCTTTCTGCTAGGATAAGTTTATGTGCGGAAGGACACAAGGTCAAGCGCGGAGAGTGGCGGCTAACACAAAATTTGAGCGGGCATTAGTCGTTTTGTCACTCTCCTTTGTTCTCCCACTGGTACAAACTGACCGCGCTTCCCAGGGCATTCGCATGACTTCGCTTTGCACAATGCTGTACCAAGAAGAAGGTAACCGGAAAATGGATGCATATCTCAACTCATTGGGGTTCTGGAGGAAGCAGATCGCCGCTGATGGCTCCTGCTTGTTCAGAGTGGTGTCTGAGCACGTGAGTGGACCACAATTCTGCATACTTCCTCTATTTACTCGCTTGGCCTTTGTGCTCTCGTATTGGCTACCCTTTGATGTATTAACGCATTATGAGAGTATTTAGTGTGACAACTTAATGAATGCTTGTTATCGTTCTTTTCGGTCACATGTAGGTGTACAGCACGCAGACGAAACATGAAGCTGTACGACGAGCATGCGTGCAACATTTACGTGAGAACAAGTCCACTTATGCAAAGGTGACATACTAGTTCATCTGTCGTCTTAACCTTGGTTTCTTTTTTTTTGTCCCCCTCCCCTCCTTTTTTTTTTTTTTTTGAACGCTGCTGCGTTTGCAGTTTGACGTCCAGCAACGCTCGAAAAGCTTCTGGCGCATAGGTTCGCACGCGGGCTTGGCATGCAGATCTGATGGCCCACGTGGAACGTCGCACGAGGAAACAGGGGTCGCGAGAGGAGCGGCCTCGTATATCCCAACGCTGTTTAGGAGGACCAAGTCCCGATATTTGGTTGGCTAAATTATCGTTAAATCGTAGCTCAGTAAATATAACGTGTGTCGCGTCTGTTCTGTGTTCAGTTAAATATTCAATTAAATACATTTAGTAATGAATATAGTCCATGTGGGGCAAAAAAGAAATCCGGCAGTGATTTTTATAGCGCGGCTCACCTGTTTCTTGGGCAATCGCAGAAGGGGTGAAGTTGTGCATCTCTCAAGGTGGAAGTGTGCACGGGTTCCACTGGTGAGACGGGTGGCATAATGCTTGATTTTCGAGACGTGCATGGTTCTGGCATGGTGCAGAAGGTGTAGGCCTGAGCCAGAACTTTTCTGTTCAGCAAACTGGTAAACTGCACTGAAGCAAGGTGTGAGGTTCTATAGAAACAATCTGTCGTCTGGCGCATATATGTACGTGCAGCAGCTGTAAGGCAAGGTATTCGGTAGCAAATCGGTGCAGTATTGCAACTTCGTATGGTGTTCTAGGTCGTCTTTTTTGGGGGGCAAGGACTTCACTGTGGCAATCCAAGATTCTCAGCAATGGAGGTATGTTGGCTTGGAGTCAAGTGAGCTGGCCAATAATGGCTTGTGGGATGTCAGGCCCAACTGAGGCAGAACAGTACCATTGCTTTATGCAGCAGGCTTGACGAACTGTCTGGATAAAGGCAATGGTAGGGAATGACCAGTTAGAATGTGTCAGCTAGGGCTGTTGATCGGGTGCTGGTAGTACCTCATTCTGTAAACATTGTTCTGACATGATCTGCACTTCAGCAGTGAGATATGTATAATATATATGTGTGCTATGTATATGTGTGCCAGATATATGTGTGCTATGTATAACACTATTGGTCGTTCTTAAGAAAATTTTTGGGTAGATAATGCTGTTCTTTCTGTAGCCGTTTGCTGTAAAACAGCCGGCTTTGGTGTCCCGAAGAAAAGGCTGGCATGAACCATTTCAAACAAGTCTTCTCCCAGTATTATGAGCAGGACATTGTCTTCAGCATGACTGCCTCAACTGCCCTAACTATAGGACGAAATGCTATCTTGAGCAGTGTTGTACCCACAGGGAGTACAGTGACACCTTTTACAACTGCTAAAGAAGGATCCGTCCATGGGTTGAGCATGTGAGGCAGTAAGAGTGACATTTTTGGTATAGTAATCTAAGAACCCATGTCTGGGAATGCCTCACATTCAGTTATTCCAGTGATAGTCGCTGCAAAGAATGGGCATTGGAGCTGATCGAGAGCCTAGCGTATCATAGGGCTGCTATGTAAAGACTGTGGAAGGGGCATGAGAGATGAGCTGGCGTGAGGTAGTTTTTGGGGACTGTGACAGGTGGCTTGTATGTGGAGGGAGCTTTGAAGCAAGGTGGATTTTTTTTTTTCAGTTCTAGCAAATTGCCTGACAGGTCTTGGTTTAGGAGCAAGCTCATTATGTGTTCCCGGGGCAGTGTTCCTGATGGTGCTGGTTTGTCCCTTAAAAGCCTCTGGCCTTTGCTCTACATGATCTAAAACCTGGGGTGCATGCGATGCTTGAGCTGCAGTGACGAGCTTGCAGTGTGCTGATAAGCATTTCTTTTTGGTCAAGGATACTAAAAAAAAAAAAAGGAAAGAAAGAGAATCTGCTTTGTACCCACTGCATAAATGAGATCATGATCGGCATGATTTACACAGAACACCAACTATATACCCCGCAGGGGCGTCTGCGTCAGCAGGCGTTTGGTGTGTTGCGACACCACGTACCCGAGCACACGAGGGTTGGACCCTCCCGCGTGTAGCCGTGCGCGGCTTAGCCGTGTCCGGGGAAAGGGGGATCCTGGGGGTTGAGCCGATGCCGGGTGTTCGGACCTTTAAGGCCCCCCGGCGGAGGCAACACACCTCTTTGGCCTCTGCTTCACGTAGACGGCACCCCCGGACTGACCCACCCGGGGGAAATCGGCAGTCGCCTTTTCCTGTCTCTCTCTTCCTACAACCTTCGTCTTTCCCTTACTTTCCACCTTTCCTGTCTCCTTCTCTTTCATTTACTTCCTTCTTCTTGGCGGCACGGGTTAACCCTGTGTGGCTATCCAACCTTGGGTACACCATATTTGGTTATAGTGGCGGCGTACGGCTGGCGTCGTGCAGACTTGCATGCAAGTTCTGCCGCGTCCCCTCGTTGGGCTCCGTGGTGGGCGGTCGGCGCTGTTGCCGAATTTTTATATATTTCAAGGAAACTTCTTTCCCCAAACTTCCTGATCGCCCTCAGAAACGAGGGCGCACCGAAGATCTCTTTCAATTTTTCGGACGACAAGTCCACAACTTTCCTCGATTCCACGTGATTCACTCAGAAAAGCCAGACAAACTAGTGCGATCCATTTCACCGTTCCTTGTATCCAAGTCTTTGACCGAAGTTTTCGGTACAGGATATAAGGTGTCGAGAATGTCAAGTGGTGATCTCCTTTTGGAGCTCCAAGACCAGAAGCAGTATGAGAAGCTGCCGAAACTTGTGTCATTTGGAGAGACCCAAGTAACAGTAACCCCGCACCGTACCATGAACACAAGCCGCGGTGTTGTCTCGGACGATGACTTGCTGGAGCTCACTGAGGATGAACTCTTGGAGGGCTTCAGTGACCAGAATGTTATCAATGTTAAAAGAATTAAGATCAGGCGTGACAGCAAAGAAATCAAGACCAAACACCTTATATTGACTTTCGGCTCAAGTATTCTGCCAGAGTCTGTAGAGGCCGGGTACATCAAGCTCCGTGTTAGGCCATATGTCCCAAACCTCCTTAGATGTTTCAAATGCCAACGCTTCGGCCACAGTTCGCAGAGCTGCCGAGGCCGTCAAACCTGTGCGAAGTGCAGTGCCCACGAGCATAATTCTGAAGCTTGCAAGAACACTCTCCATTGTGTAAACTGTGAAGGCGAGCACGCCGCATACTCGCGGTCGTGCCCGTCCTGGAAAAAAAAAGAGAAAGACATAGTCACAATCAAAGTTAAGGAAAACATATCGTTCAAAGAGGCACACAGGCGGGTGTCCTTCCTGCCAAAGAACACCTTTGCCGAAGTGGCACGTCAGGGGGCAGCGCCACAACGGTCTCCGGTGGCTGTCCGACCCACAGGCAGTGAGTCGGCAGTTACGCCATCTGCCCCCACGGTGGTTGCAGCTAGCGCTGCTCCGCCTACTCAGCAAACGGGGCCATCGACCCCGAAGGTGGGCGCAGCCGAGGCTGCCCCAACCTCCCCGGCCCCTTCCAGCGCTGGCAACAGCCGGCGCAGCCAAATCCCGCAGGGTGCCCCATCGACCTCCGGGCTGGTGGGCGCAGGGGTCTTGCCCTCCAAGGCAGGACTCTCCCTTGTAACTTCTCGCTCGCAAGAGCACGTGTCCGGCGCCTCACAAGAGGCAATGGACACTACACCTGTCCTCAAGGCACACCAAACGCCCAAGGAGCGTCGAGACTCCCTCGAACGCTCCAGAAAGGGCAGAACTCCCGTTACAGGGCCTCGAAAGGGCTCTGTAATTTAATCTCTGTAATTTTCATAATCACTACTTCTGTTTCTGTACACACAGCACCTATTGATCTCCAATATGGATACACAAATAATTCAATGGAACATCAGAGGTCTTCTTAGGAACCTTGATGATGTGCAAGAGCTTATACAAAAACACAATCCAACAGTGCTGTGTCTACAGGAAACACACCTAAAACCACAACATACAAACTTTCTCCGACCGTATGTCAAGTTTCGCAAAGATCGCGATGATGCTGTCGTATCATCAGGCGGTGTTGCCATTTTGATTCATAAAAGTATTTCCTGTCAGCTTTTACAGCTACAAACGCCCCTTGAAGCAGTGGCGGTTCGAGCTGTTCTTCTAGATAAACTCGTCACCATTTGCTCGCTTTACGTACCCCCACACTACAAATTAAACAAACATGAATTTGAGTCATTTATAGACGAATTGCCAGAACCTTATGTTGTTCTTGGCGATTTCAATGCGCACAGCTCCCTGTGGGGCGACACTCGTACAGACGCGCGAGGTCGTCTTGTTGAACAGTTCCTTTTTTCTTCAGGTGCGTGCTTGCTGAATAAGAAGGAACCCACGTATTACTCCCTAGCAAACAGAACCTTTTCTTCAATAGATCTTAGCATAGTTTCTCCGTCCATACTGCTCGAACTTGAATGGGAAGTTAAGAACAATGCTTACGGGAGTGACCACTTCCCTATACTGATAAGAACATCTAAAGAAAACGAATATCCTCCACAAGCTCCTAGGTGGAAGATAGACACAGCCGACTGGGAGAAATTTCGAACCCTCACTAACATCTCATGGGCCGACATGTCTTCTTTAGAAATTGATGCTGCTGCGGAGTATCTTACATCATTCATAATAGATGCCGCATCAAAATGCATATCCGAAGTGAGTGGTCTGGCATGCAAGCGACGTGTACCGTGGTGGAATAGTGAATGTAGGATCGCCTGTAAGAATCAGAACAAGGCGTGGGGGTTGCTACGCGCTTCTCCCACTGCAGAGAATCTTATCAACTTATCAAAGTCCCAAGGCAGGCGAATCCGCCGACAAGCCAAAAGAGAAAGTTGGCACAGGTTTTTATCGAGTATTAACTCGTTTAGGGATGAGGCCAAAGCCTGGAACAGAGTTAATAGGATTAGAGGGCGGCAAATATATCCACTCCCTCTGGTAAACACACAGGGTGATACACTGCAAGACCAGGCAGACTCACTTGGGCAGTATCTTGAGAGTGTGTCAAGTTCAACAAATTATTCACAATCCTTTCTCAAATACAAACGAATAGAAGAATGCAAGCCACTCATCAGAAAATGTCGCCAGATTAAAGCGTACAACTGTCCTTTTAGTGCTGCCGAGTTGAGAGCTGCTTTGAGCGCATGCAAGAGCTCTGCGCCGGGATCTGATAGAATCATGTATGAAATGCTCAAAAACTTACACAATGACACGCAAGTTACACTACTCACACTTGTCAACACCATCTGGGATGCAGGTTACCTTCCAACCGCATGGAAGGAAGCCATTGTGGTCCCTGTTTTGAAACAAGGCAAAGACCCTTCCTCAGTGGCAAGCTACCGCCCGATAGCACTCACAAGTTGCATTTGTAAAGTGTTTGAAAAAATGATAAATCGCCGACTCATTCATTTCCTTGAACAGAGCAAAATGCTTGATCCTTATCAGTGCGGCTTCCGAGAAGGGCGCTCCACAACTGACCATCTTGTACGTGTAGAAGCAAATATCCGGGACGCATTTGTACACAAGCAGTTTTTCTTATCCATATTCCTCGACATGGAGAAGGCCTATGACACAACGTGGCGCTACGGCATCTTGAGAGACTTGTCAGAAATGGGCATTCATGGCAATATGCTAAACATAAAAAGCTACTTGTCCAATCGTACATTCCGGGTAAAAGTCGGCAATGTACTGTCACGTCCTTTCATACAAGAAACTGGTGTACCCCAGGGAGGCGTGCTTAGCTGCACGCTCTTTATCGTGAAGATGAACACGCTTCGTGTTTCATTACCGCCGGCCATTTTCTATTCTGTCTATGTGGACGACATTCAAATAGCTTTTAAGTCCTGTAACCTCGCAGTGTGCGAGAGACAGGTACAGCATGGCTTGAACAAAGTATCAAAATGGGCAGAGAAAAATAGATTTAAAATCAATCCTAACAAAAGTTCTGTTGTTCTTCTTACACGAAAGAGAGGCCTGATCCCGGATCCTTGCTTAGAACTGTGTGGACACCAAATACCTGTAAACAAAGAGCACAAATTCCTAGGTATTATACTTGACGATAGACTCACTTTCATTCTACACATTAAATATCTGAAAGAAAAATGTCTAAAAACAATGAACCTAATGAAACTTCTATCTAAGACTACGTGGGGTAGTGACAGAAAGTGTCTAATGAATATCTACAAGAGCCTAATTCGGTCACGATTGGATTATGGTGCCGTAGTGTACAACTCTGCCGCCCCGAGCGCGCTAAGGATGCTGGATCCTGCCCACCATCTGGGCATCCGCTTAGCAACTGGCGCTTTCAGAACAAGCTTGATCGAAAGCTTATATGCCGAATCGAATGAGTGGCCGCTGCACTTGCAGAGATCATACATCAGCTTTACGTATTTCCTTAAAGTGCACTCTAATCCTGAACATCCATGTTTCAACACTGTCACTGATATGACGTGTGCTACAATTTTCCGAAACCATCAGTCTATTAGACAGCCTTTCACGCTGAGTGTGAAGGAGATTAGCGATGATATGCATGTCCCTCTCCTGGAGCACCGCTTAATGCGCCCAACCAAGCTATTACCTCCTTGGGACTGGCAGGTCACAGAATGTGACGTATCCTTTCTAAAAGTTTCAAAGCATGCTCCAGAGGTAGAAATTCGAATGCATTTCCTAGAACTTCAGTACAAGCACTCATGCAGAGTTCTACACAGACGCTTCCAAGTCACATGCCGGAGTATCCTATGCAGCCGTCGGTCCTTCTTTTTCGGAATCCGATGTACTACATCCAGAAACAAGTATCTTTACGGCAGAGGCGTATGCTGTATGGTCGGCTGTAAAGCATATAAAGAAATCAAAACTCCAAAAAGCCGTTATATATACTGACTCCCTAAGTGTGGTGAAGGCCTTAATGTCACCCTACAAACATAAAAATCCTGTACTTACTGAGGTCTATTCCGACATGTGCAAAGCTTATCTATCTAACCAGCAAATCATCATATGCTGGGTACCCGGCCACAGGGGAATCGAAGGTAACGTTTTGGCAGACCAGATGGCTACGTCAATTGCACTCCCTGCTGTTAATAATACTGCTTTGGTGCCTCCCACAGATCTGAAACCTTACATACGAAAGAAACTGCGAAACCACTGGCAACGCATGTGGGACGCAGAAATAAATAATAAACTGCACGTTATAAAGCCACAGTTAGGTTCTTGGGCCTCCCCAACAAAATCTCGGCGAACAGATGTCCTATACTGTCGCCTCAGAATAGGACACACATTTGGCACCCATAATTATCTGCTTACCGGAAGTGAACCCCCAATCTGTGGTAGATGCGGCGAGAGGCTTACCGTACTCCACGTGCTCCTGGAGTGTCGGGAAGCCGAAACGGAGAGAAAGAAACATTTTCCGCTTGCTTACCAACATTACATCCCTCTACACCCGGCTATGTTTCTTGGTAAGGAACCGCTTTTTGACACCAAGGCAATTCTCAACTATTTAAATGATGTTGTCCTACATGTAATAAGACCATTAAACTCGTAGCGCATCCTCTTTCCAGAGGATGGCGCTGTGATAAATTTTTTATGTAGCACATGCCTCTAGGCCCTTGTGTCTCAAGGGCTCTAAGGAGGCAGTGGTGCTCTAGTGAATTTTAGAATCCTATATATTTTCTATTTTGCATCATTCTTCTACGATGGATTTTAATGTTCATAGTATTCGTCTTTAGTCATCGCCATAATTTTATAGCCCGCAGATTTTACGCACTTTACAGCGACTATTTTTAGGCCACTTTACAGACAAGTCACATCTTCCATAATACATCGTTAACACTACCACTTGTCATGGCGCTCTTTGGCCAAACCTGGCCCTTGCGCCATAAAACACTACACATCATCATCATCATCATCATCACCAACTATATAAAGACAGTTTATACAGAAAAGAGGTACTTAAATATATCAATGCTAGATGTAAGTTATTTGGTACATGAGAAATAACTACACTGTGAAATCACGTTGGCTAGTACTAAGGAAATAATGATATACAAAGTCCCACTACGTAGCACCAGTTATGCTACCCTCTGAAGAAAGTGAAGTTTAAGGTGCTTTTGGGGCAATGTAAGAATGTTTGTATTGCTTTTCTTATGTATATTTAATCTGTTAAGGAGAATAAACTAAGAACTTTGCTTCCCATAATTAGTCCTCGTACGGGGTATTGTCCACTTCTCTGTACTGCGTGTTGTAACACGCTTCTTAGGTTTTAGCTTAGCAGTTGTTTTCATAAAATCATAAACACATTATGGAGAAAATCTTAAGTTATGAAGTAGACGGTATTCAAAAGTGAGATACTGTAAAACCTCGTTAATACATACACACTTAATAAGTCATTCCAGTTTAAATACCAGTTGTGATGAATCCCCCATCCTGGGTCGCCATTGGACCTAATGCATTGGCTTACTGCTTAAACTATAGTGACTTACCGCTTGCCAAATGGTTAGTGCGTAGTATTTACTTCAGCTTTCAGCATGCAGAAGTGCAAAATCGGTGCAGTGTCTGTGCAGACCATAGATAATAAAATTGTGTCGGATGGAACTTTCACGGACTTCAGTCGCCATCAATAGTAGTGTCAAAACATGGTGGCCATGACATGTTTGCTGCTCCCATAGCTTCTGGCGTGTCCACATTGTCCACAACAACAATGCGGAAGTGGCTGATGGCCTTTCTGTATCCAACAAGAAGGGAGGCCTGATGGAAAAACTCGCGGCCTTGCTGAGTTTGAGGATGCCGTTGTCACTGCAAGGCCGCCACGGTGGAAAGTGAAAATCGCAGGCATTTGTGTCCTGCTCACAAATAAAACTTGTCTGTGTGTGTATAGGAGATAATTAAGACTTAATTATTTTCTGGCCAGTAAGTCTATAGTCGCTCATCTGCCATTAATTGTTAATTAATTAGTATATCTCTTAGTGTGTACCTCATCCACATTCCCCGCCATCTACTTATTAATGAGGTTCTGCGGTAAATGTGAAAAACATTGTATTGTATAAGTAAATCTTGTGTGTGTACTGTGTAAGAAGTGCCAGCAATAATTCTTGCTGCTTTCTTCTGCAGTGTTAATAGGCGTGTGGTGTTAGTCTTACATGTGGTACCCCAGACAATTTGGAACTAGCTACTCTTAAGTATGAAATAGGGCATGATAAATCGTAAGCTTTAGTTTTGGTGGGAAATTCAAAGCAGCATTTGGTTAAGAAACCAATTGAACAAGATCATTTCTGTGTTAGATAGGACATGTGTTCACTCCATCTCATGTGTGAATCGAAGACTACTCTTTATTTAAAGCTATCAACAGTTTTATATGGTGGTTGTGAAGGAGAAGTTTGTTATTTCGATACTTTTTTGTTCAGTGCATGGAACACTTTGTCTTCCTGGTGTTACTAGTAAGTCCATTTGCTGTGAACCATTCATGCAAGGCAGTAAGAACTGTGTTTCCTGTAGTAATTGTTTTGTCACTAGAGAAGCCACTGAGAAATATGCTGGTGTCACTTTCATACAAAATTATAAGACAAATCGCCTGCAATGTTCACAAGGTCATTAGCATAGACACAAAATAGAATACGACCTAACAAACTACCTTCGGGAACTCCACAACGAATCAGCTGCAAGCTACATAGAAAGTTACCTATGACAACCACTTAGTTGCGGTTGCTCAGATATGAGAATGTGAGGTAAAGCGACAGGCCCTGGATACCGTAATGTTCAAGTTTTCGGAGCAAGATGGTGTGGTTAAGCAGGTCAAAGCCCTTGCTGACTTTGACCTGCTTAACCACTCCAAGTTTTAGCTTTTTGGCTTTAATGTTACTTCAAATGAGTTCCTTCTGGACAAGTAAAATGGATTCTATTGATATATAAGGAGTGCTTATTAAGAAATCTCAACTGCTTTCCACTATTTTTTCAAGTGCCTTCGAAAATATGAGGAGAAAGGAAACAGGACGATACTTGCTTACGTTACTCCTTTCTCCTCCTTTGTAGATCTGACAATCATTTTCTGACTTTATGTTCTGACTTTATCATTTTTCCTTTTTGGGAATACTCCAGATGATCTTGATAAGTTACATGTGCACCAAGTACAGCGCGATGATGTCTGCTATAAATTTTATTGGTCGTATTTGAAAACCATTGTAGTCAGTGGAACAAGTTGACTTCAGGTTCATTAAAATGCTGGAATACCTCTTCTTTGTCAGATGAAATGCAGATGTTTCTGTTTGAGTGCTCATAAGGAAGCTAAGAGCTGTTTCGGGATAACCAGGCGGAGCAAAGCTTGTGTAAACAGAATCAAAATGTTCCACTAACATAAAACCAGACCACCAGAACCATCAATGACAAGTTTTCTTAAGTGGGCATTATTCACTGCATCCTGCATTCCCATGAGTTTCCCTACCACAGGATGAATACCTTGATGTGTCCCGTGACTGAGTATTGGCATCAAAAAGAGCTAGAGCCAGGTTAAGACGCAATCGATAAAACTGCCCCTTCTTTATGAAAAAGATCAAAAGGCTGTGGGTCACAAATAAACATATAATGTTGATAAAATATAACCGCCTCTTTCACCCATTTTTATACACACGATTGGAGCCTAAACTAAAGGAGTTCAGAAATGCCAGAAACATGCTCAATTCCATGCTCAGGAAACCAAGAAAGGTCTTTATTATGAGTAGAATTGTGATATCCAGGACATGTGGCATTATTTACCTGTGTTTATTGTAATTGTCTTTCGTTATGTAAACAATCTCGAGTTCAATTATTCTGCTGTTGCATACATCCATCGAAACTTGCTATAAGCAATGGGCTTTTTGACAAATAATTTAAAAGATAGTTTTTGAAGAATTTGTTGGTCTTTATAGGTTTCCTAAGGTCGGCAGAAAAGTGAGTTTCCATAGTATGCATATATTTATACCAATTTAAGTATAGGTTCCCATTATGCGGTAAAGCTGTTCAGCATTTGTTAGGATATCAAATAATATCTGTACACACATGCACACACTAGCACACAGACAAAGAAAATTTGTCCTGCTCCTTCTTGGACTAACCCATAAATACCCCCCTGAAATAAAGACTGCATAAATGGTGTGTAGACTTGCCCGAAGTAAGTACATGCCGCTCTTTTGACTGTTTATGTAGTGGCAAAACTGTGATTGACTGTCACAAGTCTTTCATGGCAGTGTTTGCATTGAGATATTCTAATTGACATCAAGAGAAAAAAATGGGGCTGGGCAGGTCATGTAATGCGTAGGTTAGATAACTGTTGGACCATTAGGGTTACAGAATGGGTACCAAGAGAAAGGAAACCCAATCGAGGAGACAGAAGACTAGGTGAAGCGATGAAATTAGGAAATTCGCGGGTGCTAGTTGGAATTGGTTGGCGCAGGACAGGGGTAATTGGAGATCGCAGGGAAAGGCCTTCATCCTGCAGTGGACATAAAACAGGCTGAGGATGATGATGATGTGCAGGGAGTATCACAAGAAAAATTGCATTAAACTTGTCTTGCCGGGTGCGTTAAGCTGCTCTAACATATAGCTTTTTTATGTTATAGTACCTTGATGGGGACTTCGAGAACTACCTGTTGAATATGGAAAATGTGAAGGCAAGTATCAGTTGTGATGATACAACATATATTTCATCCTCACTGAGCTGACTGTCGACACAGCTCAGATTTTTTATTTTTTTTTCCAGGTCTGGGGCGGCCATTTGGAGATGCATGCTATGGCAACACTTTACAAGTAAAAAACTGAAATTTTCTTTTATAGCGTCCCTATTGCCTTAGGCTTGGTCTGTTTAAAATGAGCAACTGCTAATAATTTTTTATTTATTCTTTGCTGAGGATGGGGACCATTTAGTACTTTCATATTAGGGTGCTGTTGCTTTGCTTTTGGTTGGGCCTTGACAGAAATTTAATCTTTTCGATTTATTAGCTGCTTGAACAAAACTGTCCAAGGGCACAACAAGTATGGCATCGCAAAGACCATCTAAGCCATCTAAAGTCCTTGGGTGTAGCGCACCCGCTGGATCCACACAGACAGTGCTTGTGTGTGCCATTAGTATGACTTATGTACCAACAAGTTCAATGTGTAGCTCTTGGCGAACTGGCCACACTCCTTTGCGTGATTTCCTTCACTTCACAGTGTTACACACAATGATTTTTAACATATTTAACTTCAATTTAAGTTTTTTTTTTTTTTGCCATATCTGTTTCATGTTTACAAAGTATTTATAGTTGCCTCTTTTACTTGAACCTACAGGAAAGACTTCCTCATCTTTGACAGCCCATCCAAAAGTCCCTACTACGCAACTGAAAATCGCTTCACAAGTGTGGTATGATTTCATGGATGCAGATTTGTTTCGCCATGTAGACGCTGCTTTCCATCTATCTTCTCTAGGTGATGTTGTGCTACATCCGTGGTAATCACTATGATGCGGTCTACTCAAAACAAGAACTTGATGCAGCAGCATTCTGCCAATGTGAGTTCCAAGGTGTTTTCATCACTCTTTCATTAGTTAATACATTAATCCTAATGTGCCAACTATTTCAATTTTATCATAAAATGCCCAATTTTTTTAGCTTGTTTACAGTTGTAGTATTGACAGCAGTACTTTCATAATTTTTCATTCGCATCCAGTTTAGCACTAAACTGATTTCATTTTGTGCAGCACTGATTTTTAAGGAATGCAGACCCAGTCTTCAACTGATTTTTAGAGCTCCAATTTTTGGACTTGCTCCATTATTCAGACCTAACTTTAGCAGTGCCACCAACTCATAGAACCAGCGTACAATGGTAACTGGAATTTCAGGCACCATTGCTTGAATGTTCCATTAATAACCTTCTAGAACATTTCTGTTTGTCACAGATTCTTGCTGAGACTGTAAAGCACAGTGCATCCACGTAGAAGGAAGTCTGCAAATTTTAATAAACAGTCAGAATCTCCATATTAGAACAATACTCAAAATATTTAACAATCTTTTGAGCTTTCATTGCCATATTTTTCAAGTTTTAGGGTTGGCAAGTCTGTTAATATGGGCTGTTTCATTGTTTTCCGCAGCCATTTTGTACAAAATTTTGTACGAAAATGTTTTTGAGATGGGAGACGATGTTGACTTGGCAGTTCAAAAGATGCTCCATGACAAGAAATCCTTCAAGCACAGGAAGCACATGAACTTTGAGCAGTGGAAAGAGTGGTAATGGCCAAGTGCTTTTCTTTCTTATGCAGCTTTCATGTGTTGGAAATTTTTTGGTTGCACTTGTAATAGGCTGTTTATTTTTAAGATTTTTTTTCTTGAATATGAGGCCCCCAGACTGACTTTTGCTGTGCTTATACATAGAAGCCTATTAAATTTTTAATACTATTTTAGATAACGAAATAAGATAGACTATTTTTTTTTTCCATGGCCTGAGTAGACCATAATGTTTCATAGCACAGATCTTCCAAGTAAACAGTCGTCTACTTGTTCCGCTGTCAGTGCTGATGGCGACTTTGAATAGGTCTGGCTGGAGTCACTTTACTGATTTGTTTAGTGGCTCTAGGTTAACCTGGTGTCTGCAAATGAAAGACCTTTTCAGTTCCTGCTTGTGTAGAGCGTAGGCTCTTATTAGAAAAGTAAGTGCTGTTTGAAATTAATAATTTGTTACAGTTTACAGTGGCATGCGTGAGAACCCTGATCTACAACCACCTTATTTATCGTTTTTCTATTGGAAAATTTCCCCCACATAATTATAGAACCCAACTTTGCATCAATTTTCTACAAAAAAAAAATGCGAGCATTATGCAAATAAATTTGATAATGGAAAAGGATGCATGGCAAGTCAGAAAAGGCAGGTTGGCAACGCCACCTTGAAGTTTACATGCCAGCTTGCTGTGATGCCGTGGATTTTGGTGTCTGCTCAGACCTAGTTAATTTTTGTATAGTTAAATATGACTAAACTGTATTCGCAAGGAGCCATGCAATGAACTTAGAGAGTTTGGGAACATTTAGTGCACTGCAACAGTCCTGGTGAAAGGAAATGCTGGCACCAGAGTTCTTGCAAGAAATTAAGATAATAGAAGCTTGACCTTAAATTTATGTTATAATCAACCTTTTGCCACAAAATAACTCAAATGGAGTTTTTAAAGAAGGCTTCATTAGTATAAACTGATTTAGCTTCTCTCTTTAGTATTTTTGAAATGTGGAGTCCTATGTAACCGTTGATGACTCTTCACGAGTCAGTCCCTGGGGGTCAAGGATAAGGCGCTGGTTCCACATTACAAAAGTGATGGGGCCCACTCTCCTTAGCGGTTGTTTTTTTTTTTTGTTTTTCTTGCTTATGGCACCTCTGTTCTTAGCAACAGTAGTAATAAATAGTTGCTTTTTGAAAACACTGAGCCAATCTATCAAATTTGCATCAGTTAGGTTTTGTCTTTAGTGCCCCAATAATTAAAAGGACACTAAAGGCAAATACTAAGTCGACGTGAACTCCTTAAATGCCATTCCAGAAATCTCGCAACGCTTGTTTCGTGCCAAGAAAATACTTAGTTTACGAGAAAATTGCATCTGAAGGGTCCCAATACCTTTTTCATAGTCCAAATCTCCAGCCACTAAACCAGGGGAGTGGTGACGTTGCATACGCCATCACCACCCTTTGCTGCCGTCGGTGGGTTAAACAGCGCTTGTCAGATGGCGGTACTGAGCCAAGAAAGAGCAGTGGATTCGCCACGGCAGCTGCTTTTTGGTCAAGTGGTGTAGTCTGTGCAGGCATCCTGCGACATCACATGGAAGTTGAATTGCTACTTGCAGTTTGTGCGAGTTTCGCGAGCCGGCAAAACCAGCACATCACTAGGTGATAATGAAATACTGAAACGCGAAAGCGTGGACGGCGTGGAGTCGAACAAAGAGGAAACCTTTCGACCGCCCGCATCGTTGTCAACGGTATTTTCGATTAGTTATCTTTTCTAAAAACGACATAGAGCTTGACAAGTAGCATTTTATGTCGCCTTATAATACAATACAAAGTTTGTTTCTTTTTTTGCAGCAAGTGATCGAGTATTAGTGACACAACTTAACTGAGGAGTGCTTTCGTCATCGGGCGAGTATTTCAATGTCCTGAGGGAGTCTCCAATCATGTCCTGCATTTACCTCAATTTCTCCATTATTAAGGCTCTGTTCGCGATAATATCGACGCATTAGAGATTCTCGAGCACTAATCTATCACTTTAACTTGAATTAATATTTGCCTTTAGTGTCCCTTTAAGTGATTGCTATACATATTCAGTGAGCAAATGTCTAATATAAGTTTGTTTCGTGTTTTTCTTTCTTGCTTTATTTAGTGTAAAGTTTGGCATAGAGACCAACGTCCTTCCTGAAGAAGAACAGGTTAGGCAGCATGCGGTTGCAACTGCGCCGTGCATGATTTGTTGAAGTTGTGCCATCTGTTGCAGGCCACTGCTTCTGAAGTGGCGACTGCATTGGCCAACCGAATAGCCCCATTCCCATTTAAGGTTGCCAAGGCTTTGGACCCGACAATCTACAGGAATGTTGAATATGACAACTGGAAAGAGGCAGAGAAAGGTAGCTGTCAGCATCAAACTTAGCTCTGAGACTGCGCAAGTCACCCACAGTAGCAGCTTATCCTTTTCTGCTCTGTCCTGGTGGCTTAGTGGCTACAGCATTGCACTGCTGAGCTCGAGGTTGCATGTTTAATCCCAGCCATGAGCAGCTGCATTTCAGTGGGAGCAAAATGCAATAAGGCTCATCTATGCTTTTCTTTTTTTTTCACATTCAAAAGATACCTATGTGTGACACTCAATCAAAGGTTTAATTAATTTTTCTGTTTTTACTGTTTCAACATTGTACTAAGGAAATGTTTTTAGGTGAAACAAAAACATATTGATGTCACTTTTGTTGCAAGAAAGCATTTGCATGTCATTTTTTCCTGTCGGCACAAAGTTTGTGGTCTTCAATTACATATTTATCTGTATCTGTGTTTATCTATATTTAGCCTTGATACTGAAAATAATAGAACAGATAAAACTTATATGCAATGTTCCACACAAAGAGGAATAATGCATAAAGAGGAACCAAGTTCTTTGAGTGCCTGTTGCGTACAGGAAATGCTTTATGATAGCTTTTGATGCGAAAGTGTAAAATGGCCCCTTGGGTGAAAAAGCCAGCACCTGGCGTCAGTGGTAGCCTAAATTCCCATTCGCTGTGACGCCACGGCACGAGTGCGCCTTGATGGAGCAGAGCGGGTGAAACAAAGCCCCAGCGTGCCAGGTTTTGCGTGTTGGGAGAGGGCCTCGCTTTCGGAAGCCTGTGTTAGCACCCCATTCCTTGTCTTAGCAAGCTCTTGCCTGTGTTCTAACTGCACTTTGGTAAGGTCAGATAAAAACTCACCAAGTGTCTCAACGTGCTCGCACCCTAACTCAATGGACCACTCAGCTGTGTTCACATGGACATTATTGCTTTCGCATTCACAACTCATAAGTGCTTAAATGTCCTCGGGTTTTTTTTAAGTTGAGTTTATTGCTTCCTAGCTAGCATTCAGGTGGGATGGCTTATAGTAAAAGAAGAATGAATAGATGAATAAAGGTATGTTGTGGGCTCTATTATTAGTACACCTTTTCATTTTTTTGTTAACAAGTGTTTGGTATGAGTACACATATGGCAACTGTTCTTAGTGCAGTCCTTCAGTTTGTTACATATGTCAAACTTGTACAGGTTCATTTAAAATGTTTTCTTGAACTTTCCAGAGAAGATGCGCAGTGAACAACTTGTGATTCCAGACTTGAAGCCTGGAGTTAAATGTGTGGTAAGTAGTCCAGCACTTGTAGTTGCATTGCTAAGTGGATCGTATCTAGGAAACAGTGGTTGCTTGGGAAATTCTGAAACGTTGGATCTCCAGATGGCTTTTCTGTGGGAAAGCCTATACCGTATTTACTCGCTAAATGATCATGCTTTTTTGTCAAGAAATTTGACGCAAATTCAGGGGTGCGGCCGTTACGTGGGTTAGTTTTCCGTGACAACAGGTCAACGAACAGGTGGCTGCCGCTTTAACAGTGCGGAACACCAAAACAAAAATGGCGGGCGGCGGAGCAAGCCAAATGCGTCAAACGCGATTTTTTTTTCTTCTCCTGAGTACATTACGTGCATCAAAACAGTTTCTTCCGTATCAGTAATGAATAATATCGTTAATATCGGCAAGTTTGCAGCAATAATCTAGCCATGTCCACTTTGAGGGGACAGAAACAGAGATGGGCGTGCTTAGCTGCCAGTGACATAGAAACACATGGCGGGCATGCTGCGAAAACTGCGGCATTTGTCTTCACTACTATCCTAATACGGCATGTTTCCGCTAAGGGTGAGTGAATATCTTAGCTGTGTTACAAACTATGACATATGAATAGGGTACACTTATAACATATCAGTGTAAACGTGGCTACTATCGTTGCCGCTCGTGATTTTTTGCGTGCCCACGAATGCAGACGAGAGGAGTTGAAAGGCACCTTTTTTTGTTTTTTTTGTTGACTACAACCATTACAAGGCCTACAAATAATAAAGCCAAGGCAATTTCGGTTGTAGCTTTTTTTTTTCATGGAAGTGCAGAAAGTGGTGAAAGGAATGAAATGGGGCATCTGCTTAAGAATCTGTTCGGTGCATGCAGACCGCTTGATATGTCTTTAAGAGTCGTTCGACAGATGGTAAGCGCGATCATCATTAGCTAGACTTTGCACACGACATATCGCTGCGGCAAGTTCGGGGTGCGATCATTACGTGGGAAAGAAAAAATTTTAATTTTGACGACAAAATTCAGGGGTGCGATCATTATGCAAGTAAATACTGTACTCTTTCTCATACATATCAGGTAATGCTGTGGAAGCTTACCACTAGTGCAGTCATAAAAGGCTCACTGCGTGTGTTAAGCAGTGCAGTTTTTTCATCTGGGACGCTTTCCGCGGGTGGTTCAGAGTGTGTACATATTGTCATGTAGGTGACGGTGAGTTGGCTGGCATGCAGGCAGACAGAGAGGGACATAATCGAGACACGACGCCACACACGGCGCTGCGCGCAGACAGAAAATTGATATCATGCGTGAATGGTAAAGCAGTAATAAATGCACATGGCAATATGTAGAAGGAGCTTGGCAGAGATGAAAGAAGACACAAGAAACTCGTTTGGACCTTTGCACCACGTCAAATGTGCACAGTGACCTCTGGAGCTCCCTGGGCGTTGATTGCCACATTAGCCTCTTGACAGCTGTAATTATCCGTGACCCCCTGCAAAATCACTGCAGAAATTGCAACCTTATCTCTACTATACCCTAGTCCAGAGGGAAGCTAGACAAAATGGTAGAGAGGAGAGGGGGAGAGGAGGCAGAGAATGGGTAGAACCGACGCAGTTGTGAAACGAGTGAATAACAGCCTTGCCACTCTTCGCTCTCAGTTCCCATACAATGGAGGGGGGAGGGGATAGGGAAAAGGTGGTGTGAGAAGGCAGGGAAACGTTACCACTATAGATATGACAGCACTTGCGGGGAAACTGAATAAACTCAAGTTCTAGGTATGGTGATATGACAACTCCCTCCTCCCCCTTCGGACCGCCACTAGCCATCGCCTTGCTTTCAGATTCAAGCTTTCCCTTTCATCCATGTCGCTCTTTCAGAGCCCACCTCCTGAAACTTCTGTTCTGTGGGAAAGGGGGGGGGGTCGTCAAAAAATTTCGGGGTGTTTTGAAGTGGTAGTATGGGGCTAGTGATGATAGCATGCCATCTCCATATGAGCAGATGAGCATGGTTGTGCTCAAAGTGGATTTTGCGATGCTGAACAAGCAGAAGGGGAACTTAGGGATCTGGTTTTTCTTATTCACAATGTAATGAATCCAAGAAAAGCATAGAGGAAATCATTTGTAGTTTTAATTGAAGTGTAGAAATAATTAGCTTATAGTAAATTAATGTGATGCATGCGGCATGAGAAAGTGCATGGCGCCATGGCTTTGTGTACAGTGGGACACAGTCATTATCAACCTATTTCACGTCCAATGCAGGACAAGGCTTCTCCTAGCAATGCTTGTTTATATCTGTCTTCTGCCTCCATCTCCTATACCTGCTGATTTCTTAGGCTCATCATGCTACATCTCTGCCATCCTGGACTGCTATCCCCTTGGTAACAGAATTCTAGTAGACCAGTAGTTCTCTGTTCTATGCATTGCATGAACTGCCCAAGTCACTTCTTCCTCTCACTCTCAACTAGAATATCAGCTAACATCCATTTGTACTTTCTTTCTCTTAACATTATGTCAATAATTTCCCATTTCAATCACTTGTTGCATGGCTCTTCATTTCTTCTCGTGTTACTTTGTTGTCAAAGTGCAAAAGCACACTTGTAATTTTGGCTGGTTCCTACGCACTCCAATTTGGATTGCAACAGTGTGGAGCCTGCTCTAGATCGGAGTCAAAGTACAAACTGAATGTTCAGCTGCTCACCAGAGCAATCGGAAGCCAAAAGGGGAAACACATCAGTGCTTCTTCTGTTGTAAACAAACATGGCGAATAAAAAATGATGTGCAGCAACCAAGTAACCCACCTGCTACTGCTGTGGCAGATGCGATGCCAACAATGGAAGCTACTGGAGTGACGCGACTGGAACTCCACCAAATCTCGGTCACAGTTTCAGGTAGAAGGCGAGAGTGCCTCTAACCACTCTGAGTGAGAGCGCGATGCTCTGTAAGAACCAGGCAAATGTAATGCGCCGCCAATGTTGTGGAGCACTTGAAAATGGCCAGCTGATTGGGCAGTTTGAATGTGTGCCCTTACGTTAGGTACGTAGCTCCTTCAAACCAAAACTGTTGAAATAAAACAAAAGGTATGCTTGATAAAAAAAAAACTTCGGTGTTTGGTTGGGAATTCTTTATTGTTTTCTGAGATTATCAGCAGTGCTTGGTATTCTAAACATGAGAAATGAAAACTGAGGCTTCAGCACAATTTCTGCTCCCTTAAAAGGAATGTTCTCATGGCATGGAGAAATGCCTGCTATCTTGTAACATAAGAATGATGAAGCACCGCATCTACCGTAGCTTAAGTGGTCTGAGGCCTACAAGAGATACGCTTCTTAAATTTTTTTTTGCATACTATGCCGCTAAGCGATGCTTCAACCCCTCGACAGCACTAAATATTTTTTATCTAGTAACTTAGTATCTATATCTCTTATCACCATCTATATATCAAATAAATTGCGGCAGGATTAAGCAGCAATTTTTGTCAGCATTTGTGAGCTTGAGTACGTGCCGTATGCTGTTGAGAAATTACTTCAGCATGCAGTTCGATTGCAAAAGGAAAGAAAAAAGCTTTGTTTGAAATTTTAAAACTTTTCATTTAGGGACAAGAATGTAAGCACATACCTGACATCTTGAAAAGGGGCGCAATGCACACAATGCAAAGAGAGTACATGAAAAAATTGATGCTCTCTTCTGTGTTTTCTGTGCTGCTCCAAGATCATTTACAAACAAGCTCAGCTGTTTGCTTTATTAAGCAAACATGCCAATATTGAAATGATTTAAATTATACATGCCTACCATGACACTTCAAGGCTGTAGCTTTTCGTCATTTTCACTGCATGTCTGTTGTTTTCTGGCGGAAATAGCCAATGTACAGATCACAAATGGTCCTTTCTGTGTTGCCATCAGTTCTGCCAGTCAGGCACCCTTTAAAAATGGGACTGTGCGGAAGAATGTGGCTTTGTCTCTGGGCAGGGATTTGAACACAACTTTTTAGATGTCTGCCAACTGTTCTAACCACTCTACCATGGCCATTTCATCAAAGGCACAAAATAGCAGGAGCATGTTATGCAGCTTGATGCACCACAGCAAGGCCAATTTGTGCGTGCTTTGTGTAGGGTTAGAGCCTACTGTTGCAAGCATTGGAACTCTTTGCAACAATGAAAAAGCATATTTCCTTGTATGTGCAGCTAGGTTCATCATGTGACGAATAGGTAGAACTTGAAACACTTCCGAGAGGAAATGTCAGTAAATGAGCAGGCTCTATACACATAATATAGTGCCAACACATTTTAACCGTTTAGCTGCCTTGAAAATTTTGAAAACATTTAAAAGTGTGGAATTTTTGTTAGACCTGCATATTTTGTACTAATATTTTTCTATGAATGATGGTACTAGGAATGTCTTTTGTATTTTTACTGGTCCTGTTGAAAAAAAGTAAGAAAAAGTTGTACATTAGTTAGTGGTCAAATTTACAAGAAATGGCGCATGTACAAGGTGGTCCTTTATGCAAGGGAACATGTGAGTGCATGGCCTGTGCTCTGCAGAGGCTGGTTAAAGCACCAGCAGGTGGCAGCAAGGGGAAGCACATCTGCTTGTAGCGTCATCTATTGGAGGCCTGAGTAACCAGACATGGCTGAAAAGCAAGCAATTGCTGGACTCCCTTCCATGCCAGATGGATGCGCAACGCATGGGGCCTACGCCCGGTACACTAGCTCACTGGAAACATGAAAGTGCCAACATATGCCCGCTAGTTGAAAGGCACTCCCAGCATACTTTAAGGCAAAAGCATCCTTTGGCCAGTACCCCAACAAGATCTGTGTGCCAATCTGTGTATCAGCACAAAAATGCGTAGTGTACGAAGTGTCGACATTTAATAGTAATAGTGTAAATGTAGATTATTGGTAGCTTTATAAGCGATAAGGGACAATACAAAAAAAAAAAATTGATTAGAGAGAATACCCATAGGAATACATAGTGTCCATAGAAAATGCATGGGAAAGCCTATAACAGGGTTGGGCCAACGTCAGATTTGGGGGTGGGCCAACTTCAAATTTGTGTGTAGGTCAACTGAAATTTGGTAGGGGGCCAACTTGAACTTTGGAAGTGGGCCAACCTAAATTTGGGGGTCGGCTACCTTGAAATTCGGGGGTAGGCTTATGTATACTTGAACAACTCCAGTAGAGTTCCTGCATGCTTGTTTGCAGTACGCAGCTCTGGCTTCCCACTTCCCCGCATAGCTTGAATAACCCTTGCCTGATTCGGAGCAGCTTAGGAGAGACAAGTGTACTCAGGTCAGACATTAGCTTAGGTAATTAAATGTATTTGTTTCGTTAGTTAGGCTTAATTTTTTAATAATTCTGTTTGCTTAATTACTCTTGATTAGGCTTTAGTGATCTAACCTTAGTAACCCTTGAATTATGTGTTAGCAAATTAATTGTAATTAGCCTCACCATTAATTACCCTCAGCTATGCTTAATTTTATAATAATTAATCGATTAGTCTTTATTAACCTTAATTACACTTTACCTCTTCGGTACTCACTATGTACAGTTGAACCTCGATATATGAAACAGCGCGGTGATCGCGAAATAGTTTGATATAACCAAAATTCAATATGAAAAATTGTGTGAAAGACGCTTCAAAAACTTCTGCAAATCAATCAATGAACCAAGGCACGATCGGGGGTCGTTGTTTGGGGCACGCGTTTGGTTGCGCCGCATGTAATTGACCTAGGCCACGCCGACATCGTCCACTTGGAGCGCGCGGTCGATTGTGCCGCATGCAAAGTCGGTACGGCCGAGGCCACTCGCGTGCAGCGCAACCGAACGTGTGCTCCGAACAACGATCGCCGATCGTGCGCCAATCGTGGTGCAGTAAATACTCACTTGAAGCTTCGCACAAAGTATTTATTTATTTGGCTGAAAGTACACAGCAGTGTAGCCTGCTTCTTATTGGAAGCTGTGTGCTTAAACACAAAGTAGCCCTCCCTGCCCCCCTGGAAAAATGCTCCGTTTATGCTCGGAAACGAGCTCATAGAAATTATGGCGCACAGTGTTCAGTGGGGCATCATCAAAGACGTCAGTGCAGTCCGTTTTATGAAATCATCGCTGGCGGTACTTCCAATGTAACAGGCAATGAGCAATTCACATTTTTTGTGCATAGGGTAGTTGGGATAACACTGGAAATTCATGAGGAATTTCTTGGCATGTGCAATGCACTAGGCAGCAGAGCTGAGACCTTGTATAAAGCCGTGAGGGACATTATTTTGTGCCTGGGCCTGGACTTTCTCAACCTAAGGGGGCACTGTTTTGATAGGGCTGTGAACATGGCAGGCAGATTTAGTGGCGTGCAGAAAAGGATTACAGACTCTGAACCACTGTCAATATTTGTGAACTGCAGTAACCACTACCTAGACTTGGCACTCCTGGAGGCCGCAAGGAACTGCGATGTCGTCGGCAACTCTCTGAACATTGTAAAGGATGTTTCCAATGCAATCCTCGAATTGAACAACAGGAAGACTTTATTCGAGCATTGTACTTGCTCGGGTAATGATGCCGGTGAGCAGGATTGTTCCAGGCCGAACACCCTACAGCTACCACTGTGGCCAACGATATGGACAGTAAGAGTAAAATCAATAGATAGGTTCATTGAGAACTATGAAAGGGTGCAGGAAACTCTGCAGGAACTGGTACAAGTTGAAAGCTCTCTCAGTGGCACCAGCAAGACAGCTATAAAAGGGTATGAGAAAGTATTGAAGAAGTTCGAAACTTTATTGCGTATCAACCTTTCTATACCCCTGTTTGGCCCATGCTCGGAATTAGCGAGGATGCTTCAAGGCCCAGTTTACTGTGCTGCAGGAGCAAAAGAAGCAGCAGAGTCTCTTTGTGACTGTTTGTCAAGGCTACGGTCTGATGCCTCATTTGATGTCCTATGGCAGCAGACAAACACAAGAGCAACAGAGTTAGGTTAAAGGAACCTCGTGTGCCCAGAGTTTCGCAGCCGCCCAAAAGGCTTCAATTCACACACAAGCCTGAGGAGCCTGCAGCGCTTGACGACAAGTCGTTGCAGAGGAAACAGTTTTTTGCCGCTATCAATTGTATTACCAGCGAGGTACAGCCTGGCATGGAACAGCTGATTAGCCTCAAGCACATTTTGGCTGAAGCTGCTGAAGGTCGAAAATTTGCGGCAAATAACTTAAACGAGCTCTTAGGAGCACATGCTGCAGATTTTGACATCAGCAGGCTTTCAGTGTAACTCGTGCTTCTCCCAACGCTCCTGCCTGATGAGGGTTTGGCTGCAAGTGAATGCATTGTGCAAGTTCTGCAGGGGAAGTTTGCAGATAGGTGTAAGATGATGGACCAGGTTGTGCGATACCTGCAACTCATTTTTTCTGTGCCTGTGTCAGCTGCTTCAGGAGAGCGATCTTTCAGTGCTCTGAGGCGAGTAAAAACATTTTTGCGCAATCAAATGATGCAGAGGAGGCTGACACACCTTCTCCTCCTCCACATGCACAAGAAGAGAGCTGCAGAACTGCACTTGTATGCTGTTACAAAAGAGTTGGTGCCTAGAGCGGCAGAATGAACAGTGACCTTTGGCCTCCTTTGACAACCTCTCCTGCTCAACGCCCTCTTGTCATGGCAGCCATGAAGCTCGTCAATCTGCGATAATAGCTTTGTACCTGGTGCCTACATTCTTGCCTACTTGTATCACATTTGTGTACTTGTATATCAGTTCACATTTGCTTCACTGCGGGAGTGAATGCAGAAATATTAAAAATGATTTTTTCGCAGCTTTCGAACCTGTTTTGTCATTTGCGCAGGGTTTCAGAAATTTCCAACCATTTTTAAAGTGTATAACAATGCAGAATAACTGAGGATGCAAATATGTAAAATTTTATATGGCTAAAATGAATTAAAACATTAATAATTTATCATTAAAGTGATACTAATTATTAAAATAATAAAATCTAATGTAAATAAGAATTGACTAATATTTGAAAGAAGTAATAAACACAACAAACAAAATACTGACCCCCCCCCCCCCCCCCCCAATCCCAAAAACGTTCTGGAGTCCCTGTAAAGTTGTCAAAATTAATCCAGAGTCCGCTGTTATGGTGTGTCTCGTGATCAGGTGTGGTTTTAGCACATAACCCCAGAATTTGATTTCGGTTGATGACAAGCAGGTGAAAGTGTGTAGGGAGCAAGAAAAGAGGAAAGCTGCTCACTTTCTGCCACACACACGGTATTAAATGGAAGTTGGAGAACTTCATTTCGCCAACACTAGACCTGCCCACATAGTTAACTTGAATTTCGCCTCAATATGCACCATGAAAATGCGCAGGTGCTAGACATTTTATGTCCATTAAAGAGACACTAAAAAGAAATGCAATGTGATTTCAGACTTGCAGACAATTTCCTAAATGCTCTATTTTAGTTAATTGCACAATAAGAGATTATTTCTTCAACAGAAAATTGAGGCGGAGCTTCTATTTTCTAGATTTCAAACCGAGACCACGGCACTGGCATGTCACTGTGAAGTCTTTTAATTTCAATTAATTGGCTCACAGTTGGGTCTTTGTGGTACAGTACAAATTTTTGAAACTTGCCGAGTTCAGGCTTTGGCTTCTTGAGAATGCAATGTAGTCCATCTTTACGGGGAGTAAATTAACTATCCCCGAGCTGTTGTCGCCAAAATCCATGTCACGGTGAGCTAGTGCAGGAAGTCAAGGCAGCGTCACCATCTCTGGAATCCATCTCTGTGGTGCAGACAAAGGGCCAGAGATGGTTAACATAAAGCTCCACTTTCCACTTTGTTCATTTCATGGTGCTCACTGCTGCCCCTTTCAGAGCTTTTGTGTGAGTAGATTGCATGTGCATTCTTTTCTTTTCTCTTCTGTCCTTTGATCTCTTGTTACATATTAAACCTGTAGTATCATGCCAAGCCTTTGGCTCAGCTTTGGCTCGGCTAACCTCTCCACCTATCGTTAAAGGGGCAGTGAACACTTTTCTAAGTAATCTCAAAACATCACTATTAAATTGTGCCGCCTCATGAAAGTGCTGCAAAAATTTTTACAATCCTTCAAGCACAAAGTTAGAAGAAGTTATCGGACGGATGAGTGGCTTGCTTTCTCCTTTCATTTCCACTAGTGTGCTGGAAGTTAAACTGGGGAGGTGGCAAGGGGTTGGCAAGGGAGCAATGCCCCACTGGCCCCACGTAAAGGTTGAATGTTTCGGCGGCAAGACTGCTTGTGGTTGCAGCCCGTGATGGCTGCGGTCTCTATGCTACACTTTTTGACTATGAGGCCACGTGCAACAGATGCAACTACGCACAACTGTCGTGTGTAGACCGGCAGTGCAAATATGAAATGGATTTTCATTCATTTTGTGATCGCAGACATATATATATTTTATTTAACTCTAAGGAACTGTAGTTCTATTACTGAAAATCTGAAGCAGCAGGAGCTTGATGTGGGCGAGTAGGTGTAACATACTAGAAGAAAAAACAGCGCTACAAAGACGCGGACTAAAAGAAGAACATGTACCTGTCCGTCGTACATGTTTTTCTTTTAGTCCGCGTCTTTGTAGCGCTGTTTTTTTTTTTTGTTTTTTTTTTCAAGTATTACTGAAATTGTTCTCGTGATTACAATATCGACCATTAGCCATTCTGGGCTTTGCTGCTTGCGATGATGCATCTTGACGACATTGCGAAGGAGAGAGCAAGGGATTTTTCAATGCTTTTGACTCAAGGTTGTAAATTCCCTGCTGCATGCAGTGTAATAATATTTGGCGCCCATGTTCACGAGAGCTAACAGGTCAGCAATGTTTTCTTCCTAAGTTCAGAAAGCGTTTCAGGCCCCTTTAAAATTTCTCTCACCACAGTGCTCATATTTTGGCATACTGGTTGATATAGTATGCGGTTTCCTTGTGATGCATTCTTGGAGCACGTAAGTTACATGTACAGTGGGTGGTCTATGCAGTGTGAATAAAGTAAGATGGCAGTTTGTTTCAAGAGACTAGTGCACTTGGCTAGTGGTCTCTCGTAACACAGCACCTACCTTCTGAGCAGTTTAGCTCACAGGATCCGAATGCAAAATATATCTGTGTGCTGCTGTATTTTACACACTAAGCTAGCGGCAACAAGTTGTGTCTCGTGTTCTTGCTGATCTGGAGAATTGCTTGCGTTGCAGGATGAACTAGTGAAGTGGTTAGTTTAAGTGTGGGCCACCATCCTGCTTGCCATTGTGGAGTCGTTTGATAAACGCAGAGTATCAAATGCACTATGGACCGTATGGAGGACTAAAAGTAAAAGCATAAATAGCAATGAAGTGTCCGAGTATGATGATCAAAGACATTAAGTAAATAAATTTCTATTTTTTTAAGGTAAAGTCTGCTGGTTTTACCTTTCTCTTATTGCTGAATTGGAGGCATGCTACTTTTTTTGCTAGAAAATTAGGTGTACATTCAGTTACTACAGTGTCTAGGAGCTCTTCTGACATTTTTACATTAGTTTTCTACTTTTAACCCATACCAAGTGGATGCATGTTCGATTTGGGCCAAATACTGCCAAGTGAATCGGCAGTATGTGTTGGTGTTCTTCTGGTTCTTGCTTGATTTGGACCAATTTCATTGGTTCCGTCAGGGTTGAATTAATGCAAGTTGACTGTGCTATGGTAGCCAGTAAATAAATTATAGTTGTAATCTATTGTTCTTGTTTTTTTTTCTTATAGGTGCAGATGTCTAACGACTTTGAAGGCCACAGCACTTCATTCCAAGCTCACGTTCAAAATGTGGAACCGGATGAAGGACTTGTCACAGTTTTCGTTGAAAGGATGGGGAAATTGTGAGTGTGCAGCTAATCTTCTCGTTGCTGTGCCTCATGAAGTGAGTGAAAGCACAAATACTTTCAAGAATTCTTGAAGTTCTGCTCTCTATTTACAGTCATGGCACAGTGTCCACAGAACAAACATTTACCTGCTGCACTGGTTTAGTGGGTATGGTGTTGAACTGCTGAGCACAAGGTCGATAGATCAAATCCCGGCCGTGGTGGCCACATTTCGATGGGGGCGAAATGCAGGGAAACGCCAGTGTCCCGTGCATTGGGGGCACGTTAAAGATGCCCTGGTGGTCAAAATTAATCCAGAGTTTCCCACTACAGCGTGTCTCATAACCAGATTGATGTTGTGGCACGTAAAACCCCAGAATTCAATTCACGGAACATTCTTTAACAAGTTTAACAGCTGAACTGCTAGTGTTTGAAGCAATAAGCATAGCTTTGTGCTCCTAGCCATGCCTTTGTCACTTACATTTAATCTGAAACTCTACGCCATAATGACATTGCTCGCATTATTTGAAAGAAATGCACTAGTTCAGTTTTTGGAGAAGCTGGAACATTCGGGTCTGTTCTTTTTTCCCCCCTGACAGGAAAGATACAGTTACAAAATATATGTGCAATGCTTGTTTAGTGCTTTATTTATTGGAATGTGACACTTCACTGACAACCTCTGACAATGGAACCCTGCTCCTTGAGACACGCATTCTGAAGTCTGTGTGCTCTGGTTGTGTAGAAACAAGACTGCTGTCTTTGGTGGAATGGGTGACATGTGCTGAGGAGTTGGCCTTTGATGCTCTGGAACAAAACTGTCAAGCTTTACATTGACAGAAGTAATTGTAACAAGTTGCAGCTGAGCACACCTTGCACCTCAACCTTCCCCCTTCATCTCATGGCAGGCTACTCTGAAGGTGTGCATGTAGCCAACTGTGCAGCCTTTAAATGGGGAGAACTATTACCAGGTATTTTACATACCAGATTTACTCAAATCCAGGCCGGCCCCGATCCGAAGTGTCCCCAGAAAGTCTGAATCTAGAAAAAAAAAAAAAAAAAAGAAAGAAAGCTTACACCTTAAATGTAGGCCAAACAAAAAGCGACGACAGCGTTCACAAAATGAAAACAGAATTTATTGCATATTAACATGCCCAGCTCATTCTGCGTCTCTATCTTCGTTATCATTGTTACCTCCTCGTTGCGGCCGGTGCACACAAAAAGAGTCTCCCGTTGCCCCCTTCAAAGACGGACATTTTTCTTGTCGATGTTGAAGTCTCCCCTGGCTTGAATGTTTGACGATGCATCTGTGGCTAATACAACTTTTCGTTTGAAAGGGGCAGTATAGTGGCATTGCCTGTTTAGTGCCATTACGATAATGCCTCACCACATGTCGATACAACAGGTCAAAATAGCGATGCTGCTTGTGTACTTCAGTAGAGATACTGACTTTTCTAGATGGCGCTAGCTATGCACCATATTTATCATTTCAATTTAAAACTGGTGCATTTTTGGAAATCCTCGGATCTAAGCCGACCCTAGAGTTAGGTATATGATTATTTGAAAAAAAGTATCGGCCTAGGTTCAAATAAATGCGGTACTTTGCCGCAGTCTGAATGCACTGCTTCTGTTTTTTTTTTTTTTTTTTTTTAGAATGCACTCATCGGTGGTCATTATGTGTTACGAAAGGGGTCAAACCGGGCTAGAGGTGCATATGGAAAGCATAAACAAAAGTAGGGTGAAGAGAGGGTGCTGCCAAAGTTTTGTTTCAAAGCGGCAATATTTATACCTCGATATAGTGAACTTCAATATATTGAAATTCTTGATATAATGAAGTATTGAAATTCTTGATATAATGAAGTATTTAACCTTTTATAAATTCTTGTCCAATGAACACCATGTACAGTCGAGTCCGGATATATTGAATCTGAATGGGATCACAAGAAAGTTAGATATATAGGTAATTCGATAAATAAAATAATAGTCCCTGGGGCCAACTGCGGCTTACTGATTGGTGTGTCCGAGGGCCGCTAAGTTACTGCACACAATTTTGAAAAAAAAAAAAAAAAAAAAACAGGTGCGCTTTATTTAAGTGCAAAAAAAATATTTAAAAATTGCTGATTCTGGTTTACTTCTTCTGCGAAATGAAGTTGAAGACGCTCATTTCTGTTTTGTCAGTAATATCAAGGTGCGAAAGCCCCATGCTTTCCATATCGCTGCAGACATGACGAATCATGTCAAATGCCGATGCCAAGAATTATGCATAAAGACATTCCTTCATTTTCTCCTGGGCAGGAGCGCACCTACAACAGGCTCTTAATATTGTTTGGTCAGCGGCTTGTGGCTTTACAGTAAACCCTCGTTAATGCGAAGTTGTAAAATCCTGGAAAAATTTCGAGATAAGCGGAGTTTCAAGTTAAGCAAAATGCTGAAAATTTCAGTGACCGGGTCACTGAAAGAGCCAGTAACAACCAGCACTGTCCTTGCCCGTGTAAGCCTTTTGCAGCTCAGCGATGTGGTGGTTGCGCCAGGTATCTGCAGTCCCTTCATCAACGGTGCCGCTTTCGCCATGGATAGGTTTCGAGGCCAGGTTATTTCTATTTTTAAATCGTTCAAACCAGCCATTGCTGCAATTGAAGTCTATGTAGCCCATCTGCAATGCCAGAGCGTCTGCCTTCTCCATCATCATTTGAGTTGTCACGGGAAGGTTGGCTGCCCTGACATTCTGGAGCCACAACATGAGTCCTGCTTCGACGTCCGGGAATTTCGAGGCCCGAATCCGCTTCTGCTTGCTGGAAAAGCTTTGCTCGAAGCCATCCAAGACCTTCTGTCGATTTTTTAGAACTGTCGAAAGCGTCAACAAGGGGACGCCGAATTCTTTGGTGATGCTTGTTTTGGACCTTCCTGCTTTCTCCACTGCCTTGATTGACGTGACTTTTTTTTCTCCAGCGTCAGAGATTTACACTGCTTGGGGCGGTGCATCGTCGTCCGTTGACCACACACACACTCACACAACAAAAAAATCGCAGTCAACGCATCAGGCGCATAGCATGACAAAAAAGAAAACTAACAGAACCGCACACGCACAATCACCTAAGAGCGCTCACAGGTGCGAAATGCGGTGGACTGGAGCCCGCTGGAGCGACTACCCGATAAAACCCATGAGCCCCTGCGCGCAAGCGACGCACACCACGTGACTGCTTCCAAGGTTACTTGACTCGGTTGACGGAAAACGGCTACGTCCGTGGGAATTTTGTATTCGCCCTTAGATCATGACCGCATTCGGCACTTAGTAGGAACCAAGCGCTCGCTCGGAGCCTGTATCACCTGGCCTTTGCCTTCAGCCGTCCCGGTCAAAATTTCGAGATATCCGTATTACGCCTGAAAAATGCTTCGAGATAAATGGGAGCAAATACATACCACCTATGGATGGGAAGGTGCGGTGTGGAAAACTTTCGACTTAACTGATATTTCGAGATATGCGAGTTCGAGTTAACGAGGGTTTACTGTATCTTCTTGTTCTTCAGAAGCATGCTCAATGTGCTGCGCGGGATGCCGAAGTCATCTGCTACCGTGGACTTCTCGCCTGCCTCAACACGCTTGATCACTTTCAGCTTTATTGCGTAGTCCAAGTTAATTCTTTTCTTTACTCTTGCAGTGGCCATCGCTTCTGCAAGATTGCACAACAAATACCTTAAAAACCCATGTGTAATACGAACCCGCATATAGTACGAGGTGAAATTTTTGGGACGCGAAATGGAAAAAAAAGTTTTATCCGCGTATAATACGAGTTGGGAAAACTTGAGGAAAACATTTATTTAAATTGCACTCCTGACTTCAATCACTGTCTTCCTCAGCTGCGCTCTCTTCGGATAGTTCTTTGTCAGACATATCTACCCCGAGGTGCTCATCCTCTGTGCCATCGAGCGCTTTTAAGATGCCGCACTTCTTGAATGTGCAACGTACAAGGTCCTCTGGTGTGCTGGCCCATGCGACCACAATCCACTTGCATAGCGCGGCTGGTGAAGCTCGCTTCAGCCGCCCGGTCGGCGTAACTGCAGGCTCACTTGAGCGCATCTAATCTGCGTAACACCACTTGACCGTGTCCTTGAACGGCTTCTTCGGGCAAAAATCTAAAGGCTGCAGCTGAGGCGTCATCCCACCTGGGATAACAAGTTCAGTGCCGGATTCACGTAACAGTCTCTTCACTGGGTTGGCCAAATGGCAACGAAATGCGTCCAGCACGAGGATGCACGAGAACGACAACAGTGCGCTGGGCTGCCTACACCAGACGGACTTTATCCAGTCGAGCACAAGATTCTGGTTCATGCAGCCTTTCTCATGGCATCTCACGACCACATTTTTTGGCAGCTACTCACCTTTAGGCACTCTCTTGCGCTTGAAGATGACATTGGGTGGAAGTTTGCGTCCGTCTGCCGTGCACGACAACATGACGGTAACTCCCGTTTTCTCATTGCCAGTGGACCGGACATAAACTTAATTAGAGCCCTTTTCATGCACGGTAAGGGGCGATGGTCTGTCCAGATAAATCGGCGTTTGGTCAGCAATGCCGATTTGCCCTAGCTGGAAGTTCTTGGACTTGCGCAGCGAAATAACGTGGCACTAGAATGATTGGGGCAGCTTTTGCGAAATCGAAGTTCAGCGGCATAAGGAAAAACCAGCACGGTACATGTAGCGACATATCCAGTGCTGGCTCGCTTTGAAGGCGGAGCTTGGTAGCCCTTTTTCACTTACAAGCTCCTTTGCTTTTGCCTGCATAAGCTCCACGCTCACAGCTAGATGCGCGACTCTCTATTGGCGTACGAACTCCGTCAGGGCGAGTTCGATTTCCGAGAATGTCCCATTCTTCGGGCCGCGAAAGCTTCTTCATGTGCCGCTGCACATGAAATGGGCTTCCTTCTGTCGACGCCATCCGCGAATGCTTCCGTAGTTGACGCCAAACTGCCTCCCGGCTGCACTGTTGCCGATGTCCTGTGCGGCTAAAATAACCTTTCTCTTGAAAGCACCCGAGTACTGTTTTCGGGGTCCGGACGTCTTGGTCCGTCAATGCGGAATTGAAAAGATGCACTTCGCGAAGCGTGGTTTGCATGTTTGCTGCCAAGGTGCGCACTCAACAATAAAGAAATGATGCTGTAGTCACGCAGCACTAACGAAACCAAGCCGTAGCCACGCAGCAATAAAGAAGCCAAGCCGTAGCCATGCAGCAATAACGAAGTCAAGCCATAGCCACGCAGCAATAACGAAACCAAAACTTCTAGCCCAAATTTCTGACTGAAATTTTCATTCGGATTCGGATATAGTATGAGGCGAAAATTTGGGACGCTAATAATAGGAAAAAAACCTCGTATTATACACAGGTTTTTACAGTAGGCACTCAACCCACACGACGACGATGCCACAAAAATCAGAAAGAAGGAATGTTGATGTTCGAGGTAGCACGTGGGCTAGCCAAACAGCTTGATGGGCCTTAACTGACTGTACACACGAGGCCCGCAAGAAGCAAAAAGTGCAGAAAAAAGGTTACTGTCGTGGTTCTATTTGTGAACGTGATTGACGCGCAAGCGTATAGGTCGCTGCGACGCTTCACCTTGTTTCTTATTCCCCCCTAGACTTTCCTTTAGGTGGCGTTGCTTTGCCAAAGTGCACTAAGCAGTGCACTTTGAGGCCATCGGCGTGTGCCTCATTCGGTATAACGAATGTGCTGGTGAATGGGCGTTCTATATATGCATGCACTAGCCCTGTACATTTGCATGGGATTTTCAAAGGGTCTTTACAGCTGTTGCATACACACAATATCATTTGTCATACAGTCGAACCCACTTATAACGATACCGGTTTTAACAATATATCAGGTATAACAATGAGAAGCTGCTGCACCGTCGACTTTTCACCATGTTCTCCTCCATGGTGAAATAACCCGCTTACTACAATGCTCCGACACCGCATTATCGGCTATAACAATGAAGTCTGGCTGCTGGGTGTCCGAGCCGAAAGGTAGTGAAATGCAAAATCGTTGAAAAGAAAATGAGAAATTCAAGCTGCTGCACGATTGGGCTGCTCCAACAGCCGCCGCGCGCTCATTTTCCAGCCATCTCCGTGCGGCTCTCTCTGGTCACCCTTCCACCCCTCCAAACACAAATGGGCTGTGCCCATAGCTCTATGCCGCCTTTCTGAAACCTAGATGGACCGCGCCAACTGCGCCGCAAGCAGATTACGCTGAGATTTGAGGGATCACCAGCCGTTAGTGCGCACTCGCGAGTAAGAGCAGGTGTGAGAGAGGAAATCTCTGGGCTTTTGCTCCTTGAATATATGAGTCTGCCTAGACACTACGGAGGAGGTTTCTTAGCGCGTGTCGTATGCATTTGTCCCCTAGACATGCTGGCATGCGAAGTACGGTCAAGTTTGTTTATGCTCTGCCACTGGCTGCCTGCGCGGTGGGCCAGTGGGCACAGACGCACCATCTGGTGATTGCTCGACCCCACTCTGCAATGCCGGAACGCCTAGGGACAAATGCCTACAGCACGCGCTATAAAAACCTCCTCCGTAGTGCCTAGTCAGAATCATATATTCAAGGAGCAAAAGCCCCCAGATTTTCTCTGTCGCACCTGCCTTTACTTGCACCTCCACAGAAACGGCTGGTGATCCCTCAAATGAACGTCACGTGTGCTTCTGCAAGGGTTGCAGAAGACAGTGCCAGCCTTTCCTCCTTTGCCCCCACAAGAACCACCTCTATCGCATCTTGTTCTCCCTCACGGGTTGCAGAATCAGGTGTCTTAGCTTTCTTTAGATGACTATCATCATCATCATGTTGCTGGCTGGCTCCTCATTCAGTGCAGTTCTGCGAACAGCTTAATCACTTTCGTTCGTTTTTGTTGGTTGTGTCGAAGTCGTTCCAGGCCACGCGGTTTCTCAACTTCGCTTGACTCGCTGCCGAAACGGAAGATGGCTAATCCGCCTGCTGATCATTGGCAATGCATGCCGTTGCCGCTGAAAAGAAAGCGCACGGCTGTAGATTTGGAAACTATGTGCTTCTAACCGATGAGACGATCGTCACAGACATGCTTGCATTGGATAGCGGCGGCGGCGGCAGCGATGATGCGGTAGGGCAGGCTGTCTCAATGCTTTCCTCACAGGAGGCACATGATTCAGTCCCCTCCAGGGCTTCGTTTTCACGAGGAACCTTCCGCTGCACTGCCTTGGAGAAGGATGACGGCTATCTTCGCGTAAAGCATGCATGGCTGACGGACATAGGCTTTTCTCGTGCAGGCCAGTGAGAAGTACGTGCTGAGATGCTTGTGGTGATCTCTCCTCAGCATTTCTTCTGGATTTCTCAAGCTGACAAGCTGTCATGGCAGCCTTCTTGCAATTTTTTAAAGGCCCCTTTTATTATGCAAAATAGAAGTGAGGCGTGCAGACAGGACACAAGAGTAGAGAAGTGGACAACACGAACGCCTCTTTTTTTCGCCTCAGTGCTCCCTTCAGTTGATAGTCGGCGTTCGTGTTGTCCACTTCTCTACTCTTGTGTCCTGTCTGCACGCCTCACTTCTATTTTGCATAATGAATCCTTACCAACCAGCTCAGCTTTCTGTCGTTCTAAGCCCCTTTTAGGGCCACCAAAGTAATGCCTTGGCGGTGTTCGCATATCGCTTGCCACCTGTGACACCTCTTTGCAGTTGTTATAGCAGTGCCATTCTATAACGCCGACAGCTGCAGCTTGTTACATGCGATTGGAGCGCACAGGAAGGAGTTCCGATCAGCAGCTGGGCGATCAGCACGATCAGCAGCTGGGTGGAGGAAGGTGGTGGGGAGGGGCACTGGCCTCCCTGCCTATATAGTCTTCTTGTATCACCTCTGCCGTCCCCCTATTTTGATTTTTTCATGCAACCTGGTTAAAACAATTATCGGTTATAACAATGGAATTTTCACGACACTTGAATATTGTTATAAGTGGGTTCGTTCGACTGTATGTGGGTTCGACATATCTGGGTTCAACTGTATTTCAAACTTTAACGAAGTGTGCTTATACGCGATTTCAATGTAAAGAAATTTTCACTGCTGCTGGCACAGGTTGATGTGGCTTTTGTCACTGCAGACCATTGAATAATGACACATTGTTACTGCGAGTTTGGTTTATTGTTCACTTGCAAGTTACACCGAAATTCTTGTTAATGGCTGGCCAGTGCATACGCAGAGCCATAGGCGGAGAGTTTTCATTGTTTGGGGGTGGGGGGGGGGGAGGACCAGCTATCTGAACCATGTATATATATATATATATATATATATATATATATATATATATATATATATATATATATATATATATATATCATTCTTGCACTTCAAGAAACTTCATGTGACCTCGAAGAATTGAGTGCTGAAGTGACGGCGCTATATGAGTATATCAAGACCTCATAGTAGGAGACAATTCAGTTTAGCAGTCTGAGTCCTCTCCGTGGTGTAATCTTCCTTCGTGTAATTGTCGCATACGTGGATATAACTAATGCTGCTTGGCCTTTCCCGTGAGACTGCAGCCTCTCTGTCTTCTTTTTTCTGTGAGTCCGAGTATAAGCACTGCTGCGCATAACTGCTGTTGATTCTGATTTCGAGTGAATCTGGCTTGGCCTCATTTCGGTTACATTGTGAATTATACAGTGTTCCCCAACTATCATGCACCGAGACTTAAATAAAGCAGTTCTGTTACTTGAAGAAAACCTAGTGCATATTGTTTCCAGTAATTCTTTCGTTACCAAGATTTATTTTGGTAATTGCAAATAATTCTCTAACTCGAGAAGTACTGTCCTAATTTTCAAAGTGTCAATGAGGCATTTTCAGGCACCCCAAAATGACATCTAACTGCGGTGTTTTCAGCGATGTACTAATTGCGTACAATTTTTGCCGTCTGGCAAAAAAGCCTCACGAAGTATGACAAATACCATGTGAGTGTGCTCCCACCCACATCGTAAAGCAGCGCCGTCAAATAAACTGATTGAAAGCAACCGCATTGCCTGTCGCAAACCTGAAGAGACAGCGCATCACCTTAATAGTGGTAGGGAAGGAGCACCAGCAGCAGGGTTCGTGGCTTCGCAGCTATTCCTTCCTCCCATTTCTACGTCACACTTATCTGTCTCTCAAGACCGAGTGATCACATTGATAACAAAAGCCCCTTGATAACACGGCCGAAGCACCACTCTGACCATGCACGAAATGCGAAAAGCAATGTAATAGGCATAGAATGTTTCAAAATCCCGGCTTTGCTCGCGCCACAACGAAAGAGAGTGCACAAAGCTATATTTCGCGCCAGAAACTTGCTTCGGACCAAAGCCAAATTAATGTGAGCATATTATTTTTCATGAAAGGGTATACGTGCTGCAAAAAAATTTTTGTGTCGAAAAATAAAAGCGAGAGAAACAGACCGGGAAGCGACCAACGTGTAGAGAAAAGGCAAAACCGATGCATTCAAGAAAGTAAATATACCACTTCTAAAGGAGCCGAATTGGCAATCGGGATGTCTTTACACACACACACACACTGAGATTTTAGTGTTTCCTTATTATCTATGACTTCCTAAGCTCCGTTGAACATAAGCCTAGAGGACGTGTTCGAATAGGTCTTCTTCTGCAGCTACGCAGTATTGTGTGCATTTCATCCCATCTTCAGTGGCTTTCTCGATGACCGATGCCAGAACTCTACGGCAGACATCTGTTGTCCTTGCCTTGAACTAATCTGACGTCCATCTCGATCATGTAAGCACGATCTTTCACCTAACCCCAAAGAAAGAAACCGAGTGGAGAGAGGTCAAGTGGCCTAGCCGGCCAATTTACAGGCCCGTGCTTTCCAATCTGTTGCGCATGAAAAGTCACATCCAGCCAGTTTCGTGCTCGGCTGCTGCTTTGTGTGGGTGCCCCATCTTGCTGATACCACAGAAGTGGAAGACGTGACAGTGGGACTTCACTGAGAAACTCATCCACCACTCCCTCAAGGATTTCATTCATGTAACGCTGTCCAGTCAGCGTGTGTGATCGAACAAGATGGAACCAATTATAGCACCGGCATAAATTCTGAACCATGCATTGAGCGTCCACTGGTACTGGTGCTGATTGCGCTTTACCCAGTGTAGATTGGAGTCCCTCCAGTAGTGTGCATTATGCAAATTTACCTAGGCGTTTCTGCGAAAATTGGCTTCATCTGTACACATGATGTTGCTCAAAAGGTCCGGTGACTCTTCGGCATTTTATGAGGACCCTCAAGAAGTCTAGACGGTTCTACAGGTCCCTATCTTCTAAGCATTGGTGCTGGTTAAGGTGGTACAGGTGAAAGGCCGTCATTTAGAATCCTCCAAACTGATAACTCGGAAATTGGTACCTGGGCGGCCACGTCCCGTACGCTAGCATGAGGGTTTGAGGCCACAAAATCTAGAACATCCGTGCGTAGGCTAGAACTCAAAAATTGAGTCCTCCGCCGCTGTTTCTTGAAGCTGCTGGTTTGTCTCAGGTTTTCATAATTTCTGATGATAGTCGATGCGCTTGGTCTATCGCCACACTTCCATGACTGATATGTATATTTGCGGTCTTCCTCTTGTTACCATCTGCAGATCTTAAGGCAAGGATCATGTTTACCTTCTACTCATTAGAGAAAGACATGGTGACTGGGGCGAAGTAAAACGCACCTTTAAACCTTTGCACTGACATTGTCAATTCGCTTTTGTGGTGATAGGTTTTTTGGGAAAAAAAAAACATCCATGTACTTTATCTATGCTAACAACAGCTATCACAGCTCATTCCAAACTAACACCAAACCCGACATGTTACTTCAGCCGTGGTGGGGCAGATAAAGCACTAGCTTGATCACATTCACGCCGCGTCCCCAAGCGAGCGACGCTGCTGTGACTAAACGCGGTCGGCGGACCAAGTATTGTTCATGGATTCGTCGTGGCCACCACGGGTTGTTAGAAGCGGTGGAAATCCGGGGAGCTCCTGGAAGATATTTTGCGCTGCCATCTCACGCAGCTTAGAAGTCATGAACAGATGTGGCGGCCATTGTCTGCAGAGTCAACACTGGGATGAAGAGGTGCCTGTTCGGGGAAAAGCACCATGTCTCCGAGAACCCACTAACCTCGGTGTGGTCAGTGAAACCTGTGCGGAAGTGTGTGTAACTGTCCGCCTTAAAGGTTAAGGCGGGTCGGCTACGATGACTTTTAACGCTCCGAGTTTGTAGCAGGTTGAACGGCTGTTTTTCCCTCACCTATAGATCTAGGGAGGACAGACTGTATTTAACGAGCCATTGGCGGCTCCTCAGAGTGCATTCCTCTTGCAGTCATGTTAGACTGATGAACTCTAACGTTCTCAAGTAAATTCTGTAAATAAACTCATATTCCTCGTTCTCATTGAGAACAAGTCTCTCCCTTCAACAACGTCCTCAGCGTGGATAAGTTGGACGATGGCATGGGCCAGCTACTATCTATTTCATGCCCGACTCCAAACATTACAGTCTCCACACGCATTTAGTGCTGGAGGTTGTGTAAACTTGTGTTTCAGTGATGCATTGAAGCAAGAGGGAGACAAACCATTTGCTTCCATCTGCCTGCACTTTTCGGGATAGCATCGTCCCACTGCAGGCGACACTATCAGCCACGAAGGCAGAGTTAACATGATAACATCATAGGCCTCGCTTTCTACCACCAATGTGAGGATGTCGCCGACACAGCATGAAACGGTATCTTTAGTTTTAGACTTTCAAATTTAACAAAATAAGTTTCTTTTCTCATTGAAATTAGTTTTTTTTTTCTAATTGTCCAATAATTCAGACAATGTTGCTGCCCCTTCCACATAAAAAAAATCTGTTGGCAACTGTACTTACATAAAGGTCAAATTTCAGTATAATGAAATAAACTGTCGATTTTACTGACGTCGTTACATCTTGGTTTAACTTCTAGGAAATACATTTCGATGAAAGAAAAACAAACAAGATAATCTTTGAATTGAAGATCTATGAGTAACATTTCATGTGCCATCAAGGTATTCCGGTTTATTGTCAAGCAATCAATTCAGTTTATTCTTTCCGCAAAACATTGTTAAGCAATGCCATTGATAAGCAGGCAATGTGTAGTTGTGTGAAACATTGTAATTGACATGCTAAATGTCCTATCAGCATGATGCTCTTAGTAATCCCCTTATTGAGCTGCAGGATATATTATATGAGCCTCACAAGGGGATCATTCTTAAGTTTTACAGAATTTTGAAAAATTGCTCATGCCAGATAGCGTAATTCTAGTCCTTGAGCTGGATTATTCAAAGAGGAGGGCATTACTTGTACGAGAAAGCGAAAAGCGCATAATCAACTAATTGACAAAAATTCACTACTTAACTAATTCAGAGGATGGCACGTTGAGACATGTGCCATCAACTAGCAATTCACTGTTGTTCCTTGTTCCACTTTCTTTTTTAACAAAACACTTTTTTATGCTTTGAAGCGCAAAAATAACTGAAATGCCCATGTATTTAGTTGCACACTTTGACAATGAATATTTCGAAACCGTTGTGATCCTGACAATTCATTCTAAGTAAATACGCCTTGCGAACTCACTGGCTGCACTTCATTAGTTTGTGTTGGGCTGCTGAGCACGAGGTCGCGGGATCGAATCCCGGCCACGACGGCCGCATTTTGATGGGGGCGAAATGTGAAAACACCCGTATGCTTAGATTTAAGTGCACGTTAAAGAACCCAAGGTAGACCAAATTTCCGGAGTCCCCCACTACGGCGTGCCTCATAATCAGAAAGTGTTTTTGGCACGTAAAACCCCATAATTTTTTTTTCATTAGTTGTAGTATGTGCCATGAAGTCATTAAGAAGTTAATGTGATGTATTGTTAATTAGTTGAACATGTGTTTCGATTTCTTGTGCATGTCCGCTTCTTCGAATAATCCAGCTCAAGGACTAGAGTTAGGCTATCTGCCAGAGGCGACTTTTAAAAATTCTGTAAAACTTAAAAATGATCGCCCCAAATATTGATTAGACAAGCAAGCTGCTGGCTCTCTGCACATCTGTATGAGCACTAAGATTGTCACACCAAGATGTGGCCTCGGGAACTGGTATGGTGCATGTTCCCTTCCAAGCATGCATTATTGGCACATAGTTAACCTGTTTGTGATAGCATCCTATTTGGAAGACCAACTCACAGTCATTTTGCTACTTTTATTCAGCTTTGTATTTTTGCCTACAGTTGTAAAATGTATTGCTCTATATTTTTTGTGCGTGTTGCTGGTGTGTTGGTTTGCAAGTGAGCTTGAGAGTGATAAACAAGATTGTTAACTTAGTTTGTGCAAGTTCTGAATGTCAAAATCAGAACTTAAGACAGTCAAATTTCATTATCTTTGAAGGTGCACAGTCCCATATGACAAAGTTCAGGCACTGCCCCTGCCAGCGCACAAAGGTAAGGATCCATGAGATATGACCTTCCAGTGTATAAGGTAAAATAAACAACCTTTGGTAATGTTTCGTAGCACATTTTTACATTACAGTATTGTCTGAATTGATTTTTAGTAAGATGTGTGGAAATTTGGCATTTAATTCAAAACTATCTATTCTTTGTATCCTATATGATACGTGCCACAAGCTCCAAAAATAAAAACTCCACATAACAGGAATGATCTACCTTATGTTGCTTGCTAATTTGCATGTTATTCTTATGTTTAATGTCTTGTGAAATATTGTGACTTTTCAGTAGTTAGTGACTGAACAGTGAAATTAGTAAAGCTAGCTCTCTACAGAAAGCGTACAGAAGTAAATATGTATAATCTGAAGGTTTCAAGAGGATATCTTCGTTTGTTGAAAATATTGATGGTTTATTAGAACTGTCTGTTTCCTAAGTTCTTCGACTGAGTTTGTCGTTGTTGTTGTTGCTGCTGCTCATTTAATATTATGCAGTGTTCTGTGTCACGATCCGCCCGGGTTCGTGAACGAGGGAGAGCTCGAGGCACCCTCTGTTAGATAGATGCTCTGCAGTGTGGTGGTGATGAACGATGACTGACCGCCGAGCAGCTGTGCTCGTCGGTGTTTATTGGGTGCGATGACCAATGTTGCTTACCGAGCCTGGCGGGCCAATGAAGATAATGCCCGAGAGGGCGTCACATGCTTGTTACACCCCCTTATCCTTAGTTTGTTTGTCGACAACAAAAAAATGTCCAAGGCTAGTACGAGGCTCTGCCTCCGTCCTAGCCAGGTCGACAGTGCTTGCTACCCAGGCGAGTAACGGTCCAGTGGCCTCCGCCGTCGAGTACTCCGCCTGGGCATCGGTGTTGACGGGCCGGGTGTGGCAATGCCGGGTGCTGCCTGAGCCAGCCTTGCTTCGTCTGGATGGTCCGCAATGGTCGGCCTTGTGACTAGTGCCAGACTTGACACCGGCCCAACAGGTGTCGCACCTCTGGCAACGCTTGCCGCCTCTGAGGTGGGCGGTGCTCCGCTGGAAGCGACTGGTGTTGCTGCTGGTCCTCCTGTGGGCTGGATCTCTGAAGTGGCAGTCGAGGGTGCTGGCCAGGTCTCAAGGCGAGACCTAACATGGTCGGCGTGTCGGTGCCACATGGCCCCATCTGGCATGTGAACGAGCAGCGATGAGGCGCTGGCAGGAGCCACCACCTGTCCGGCGGACCAGGGTGGGCCAGGATGGAAGTTCCTGGTGAAAATTGGAGCTCCCAACTGCAGCAAAGGCCCGGGACGGCACCCTCGGTCAGCAGTCAGCTTCTGCTTCAGTTGCTTCAGGAGCACTGTGGATTGGAGGTCCGGATGCAAGACGTCCAAGGGTGTCTTGACCATCCGACCCAGCAGGAGCTCACAGGGGGCACAGTCAGTGACACTGTGGGGCGTGGTCCAATACTGGAACAGCATCCGGGTAATCTGCTTCCGGAAATCCCCTGTCTGGCTCTTCTTGAGCTTGTCTTTGATGGTTTGCACCACCCGCTCGGCTTCATCGTTTGAAGCAGGGTGGTACGGCGGAACCATCAACCGGCGGATTCCGTTCTTTGTCAGCCAGGCCAGGTACTCTGTGCTGGTGAAAGCAGGACCATTGTCGGACACGATGACATCCGGCAACCCCTGGGCAGCGAAGACCTGTCATAGCGCTGCAATGGTCACGCCTGCTGATGGAGTGGTGACAGGTAGAACCTCCACCCACTTCGAAAAGGCGTCCATTACCACCAGGAAGTAATGGCCCTTGAAGGGCCCCCCAAAATCCACATGTAGGTGGGATCAGGGTCTCTGTGGGAACGACCAGGGGGTGATTTCCACATGACGTGAGGCCTGCTGATGCTCCTGGCAGATTTGGCAGCTCTGCACCATGTGAGCGATGTCCTGGTCCAGGCCAGGCCACCAAACATGGGACCGGGCCACCATCTTGGTCTTTTCCACGCCAGGATGACCCGTGTGCAGCAACTGCAGGACCCTGGACCGGAGACATTGTGGGATCACCACCCTGGAACCCCACAGTAGGCAGCCCTGCTGCAAGCTCAGCTCAGTGGCCTTGTGGCTATAGACCTGCTGAACCAATTCCTCCCCACGGAACACCGCCGTGACCACCTAAGACAGGACTAGGTCCCGGCTGGTCCCTTGTGATACCGCAGATCTGGAGAGCACCTCCGGGTACGCATGCTCCAGCGTGAACACTTCAGCAGGTTTTGAAACAGCATCAGGCACCTCTGACGGGGTAGGCAGCTCAGGGCATCAGCAGGTCCCAGGTCCTTTCCCGGGCGGTAAACCAGCTGGTAACTGTAAGCACTTTGGGCCTCACTAAGCTAATGATATTTGATAATTGTTCTCTTATTTGCATTACTGGCCTGAGCCAGATAACCAAAATGATGCAACCACATAATTATGCTTTAGCATGCAAACTGCCAACAGTGGCTGTCAATTTCGCATCGACTACTGCTATTTCACCTACAATGGCTATGCATGACTGCGCTTTGAAATGCAAACTGCTAAAGGTGCCTTTCAAGCGTGTCCCGACTACTGTTATTTCATCACAGGGCTCGTCATGCTCGATGGTGGCTTCCCAATACAGTATTTTGGGCCTTCTGACATTGGCATTATTCATCTCAATAGGCTGGAAAAAACAGTAGGGGCAGCATAACTACCTGGAAGCAGGCCTCCTAACAGGGGCATGTCGCTCTCCATTGCTCTTATTTGTTCAAGTGGCTTGAGGAAATTAACAATGACTGTGCGGTGGAGTAAACCGAGCCGACGGTGTGTTTCTGTTATTGCCTGGCTGCATGTATTGGCCTTTAGGGGCATGTAAAGCTTTACGATAGCTCAATATGACTGCTATTGTTTTCCTTTCGACACGCAGGCTGCCATCATTGGCGGTCAATTTCGCCTCGGCTGCTGCTACTTCACCATAGAGCCCATCAACACGATAATGGCTGCCCTAGTGAGCACTTTCGGCCTCACTAAGCTAATGATGTTTTATAACTGTTCTCTTATTTGAATTATTTACCTGAGCCGGATAACCAAAATAAACGATGCAACCAGGTGAATGTGCTTTGGCATGCAGGCTGCTAACAGTGGCTGTCAATTTCGCGTTGACTACTGCTTTTTCGTGTCAAGCTTGACACTGGCTGCCCGAATGAGCATTTTAAGCCCCAGATAGTTATTCAGGGTTTATAATTGTATTTGCATTTGATCAAGTTTCCATGCCAGTACTTTATAGAGCACGATCTGTGCAGGACGTTGCTTTTTCAAAATTGAGCTTCCATTAAAAGGAATACGTCACCAAATGAACTGCTTATTTATTTGAGAGGTCATGGGGGGTGGTTGGCTGCTGTGAACCCACCGGCAAAGTTTTGGTAGCCCTAATAAGGGCTGATATTTCATTAATAAGAAGCTGTTATGCTTCGTCGAGTGGCTCAATGCCGGACAGCTCGCAGTCAGAGTCGCTTTCTTCAGTGTCATCTTCACCCACTTGGATGACGATGGGTTGGATGTGGTCACTCCCAGACGTGTCAAGCCTGAACTCTGCCTCCAGGTCCATCACGTGGTGAATGTTCTTCCTCCAGTCTTACGCCATTAAGTGTTTGATTTTTTCCCTCAAGATGTCTTCGACCGTGGACAGCTTGAAGTCTTTGTTGTCCGCAGCGATGCCATTTTCACCTTTCCCGCACGAGCTCGATAGGTTTAAATTCACAGTGGTATGGTGGGAGCCTGAGTACAGTGCAACCCCCCCCCCCCCCCTTTCAGCTGCATTGTCTACGATGTAGCTCAGAAAGTGTGGCTTTACAGATGCTACGAACTCAAACAGAAGATTTTTCACCATCCTTTTGCTGTAGGTGATGCTTTTGCTTTTGATCTACTCCTGTATTTTTCCTTCCAAGCTGTCGTCTGCAATTTCTCTTCTCGCTGGGTATAGTAAGGTGCATTGTCCAAAACAACGACGCTACCAGCTGGCAACTTCTGCAGAACGTCATTAAACCATCCCTTGTAGCGATTGCCATCCATTTCTTCGTGGTAGTCGCCTGTTTTTTGGCCTCGGGATACATCTAAGCAGCTGTTGACGAAGCCATCCTCGCTGCCGATGTGCGTCACAATCAGGCGCTGGCCTTTTCCAGAAGTAAAACTCTTTCTTGGGCTAGTTGGTTCATGCTTGAATGAGTAAAGGCAAGGCACAAAAGACAAGGACTGATGAAGGACACAAACGACAGGACCGGCGCCACTCGGGCTTGAGAATTTTGCATACGCACCTGACATGCCTAGAAGATGGTTGCAAGATGCCGAAGATGCGTCGAAGAGGAGCCGGTCCTGTCGTTTGTGTCCTTCATCAGTCCTTGTCTTTTGCGCCTTGCCTTTACTCATTTTTTAGAAGGTTGTTTCAGTCCCGTCGACAGGCCATTTACTCGAGCATACAGGCGTCCATGCTTTTGCACCACGGTGTCTGTCCACATGATCAACTGAGTGTGTCCCGCCGTCACCCATGTCTCGTCCAGGAAAAATATCTTTCGGCCTTCCACCCGGTAGCGCTCCACGTCATGAAGGTAGCGATTCCGTCATTTAGCGATGTCATCCCAGTCGATAAGTAGCGAATTATGGCTCCTCTTCTCATGCTTGAATTCAATCTCGACAAGCAGGTGACGTACAGTACACCGCTTCAGTGATGGCCGATCCATATGCTTCGAGAACTCGTTAGTTATCTTCTCGGCCGTCGGTATCGTTGTGGTGAAAGAGATCGTGCACACATGACCTCAGCAGGCACAACGTGAAGCTGTCATACTTCGTCCTGCGTCTTCTTTTCTCCGCATTTCGTAGGCGCTTTTGCGAGGGCGTCGACAGTTTGCAACCAGAAATGTGCGACGCTTTGGCCTCCCTCCTCACCTTGAACACTGTGCTTTCGTTGACACCGAGCATCTCGGCTACAAACTTGGTCGTGGCCTCCGCGCTGCGTTCAGGCTCCCTGTTACGCAATACGAGGACCATGTTGTGTGAATCGCTATCCAGGATATGGCCACTCTTGTTATTCTTGTCGAGGCTCCTTGGTGGTGTGGACATCGAGGCGACACAAGGCTCGTTCGGCAACAAAGTCCGCAGTCAGCTCGCTGGGCTCCACGGCAGAAAACTCGCCTGCAATGCCTTGCGCGAATGGGCGAGATTGCAGGCTTGCAAAAAAAAAAAAAAAAAGGAAAAAACAATTGTGACAACACAAAACCAAAAAATATAAATTTTATGCTATTTAAAACCAAGAGTATTTGTTTAAAACTATGAATGAAGCATTCTTGTACCTTCCTGCCTCGACCGTATTCTCGCCCCAGGTTTGTAATGGTTGCGATAAATGCATTGTTTTACATAAGTGCTTTTTCAATAGCAACTGATTCGTTTTAAGCTTGAAAAATGAGTAGTAGATACGCCTTGTGCATGTGATCAAGCGCAAAAGCCTTGCGGAGCTGCTCTTTCTACCTTTGTCACTTGCAATGAAGCTAAAGAGCAGACGACGGGCAGCATTGTAGAAGGCACAGGGTTATTTTTCTGTTGCTATCCGGCATGTGCTGTCGCACATGAGAGCTTTGCTAAACAAGTCATCAAAATAGAAAAGTCTTTATTTATACAGAGAATTCTGCATTTCAGGAGCAAGGTTTTTTGAGCAGGTCTATTTAAGTCGCGGAGGTAATTGGCTGTCGCGCTTCGGTCATCTGGGCGGGGCCTCCCCTTTTTTCTAAAATTGTATCAGACTATAGTCGAAGTACATGGTTCTTGTTATTTCGTATAACCCCCATGTTATACGCTATATATTGCGAATCTGTAAAAATTTGCTATTCAGATGTGCAATTAAAAAAGAAAAAGTCATTTTCTGAATGCTTTTTTGTATTTACTGCCTGAACTTAGTGTTCAGTTAACTTCGCCATTGTACATACTTGTTATGCGGTGAATCGTGTTAAAAGAGGGGAAAGGGGCCAATGTCGCGGGACAAAGTATGTGCTCCTTAATTATACACAGCTTGCACATATGCCGTCTCTGTCCAAGCCAAAAAGTCGACAGGAAAACCAATAGCTTATTGGATTATTGAACATGTTGTTGCTATAAGTGTATTGTTGCTATACGAGTACCGTATTTACTCGAATCTAATGCACACTTTTTTTTCCAATAAAATGGGTCTAAAAATTGCATGCGCATTAGAATCGAGTACCACCCTAAATTTGCGGTACCATACTGCCATCGGCATTTCGAAATGGCCGCTTTCTACACGCGTTGAGCCTAGCTGTCGTAGCTTCCTCCATGTGCTTTAGTAGGTGTGCTTAGATTAGTACACCATCCGTCTCCCCGTTTTCTGCGTTTGCTCTGTCAGCCTGGAAGTGCCAACCGCGAAGACACTCGATGCCGGAGTTAAAAGGAAAGTGATCATGTGTGCGGAGACGGATGGAAATAGGCCACCATCACGGGTGTTCGGAGTTCCCGAAACTTGCGTGCGGGACTGCCGCAAACAGAGCAGGCGTTCTACTCTAGTAGCTGCTGTGTATGGCGCGGTCACGCGGCCCCTATCTTGACATGATATGCAATGGAGACAGCCTATGCATCTAGTTGCACCATGCTGAATTCTCGTCGCTTAGTTCGCATTGAAGTGAGAGGCTCCACAAAGGCCAATTTGCTCGCACCTGCTACCGCACTTCCTAACTCCAGTGTCTTGATAAAAGTTTCCGCGGTCACTGAGTGAGATGTGTTCATGTTTGCTTGTGCGTGCGTGACGCCATGCTTGTAAATTTAATAAGTGAATGTGTAAAAGTTCATACGGCCGATAAAACTGCTGTCCTTACTTTTCATATAGCTGTCTACTAATTTGCTATCACAATCGACGCTTCGGCTTTTGGGCGAAACTGCTACTTTTTCTATTTATCGCAACTTTAGTGTATTGGGAGTGAGTGACTGAGTGAGTGAGTGAGTGAAACAACTTTATTTTGTCCACTATAGACGTAAGCAAACTCCACGCCACCTGGCTAGGCCCACTCGGGGACCATCAGGTGGAACCTGACGGCCCTGTCGCGATTTCTAAATTTCTAAATTTACTGCTCAGAACTTCCTAAGTTTTTGACCTTTCAAGAACACAAAGTAGTACATCTTTAAAGATAATAGTATAACTAGGCCCGAGCATACATTGTCAAAATCTGTGACCTCATGGCAAGCTGGTGCAAGAACTTCAAGGTGGCATCACCACCAGTCATTTGTTTTTGTGCCTTTAAAAAAAAAAAAGTCTTGCCGTACCTCTTTCAACTTGAATGAGAGTGTCCTTTTTTGTCAATATACAAGGGTAATTTACTGATACAGCTCCAATAAGTTTTCTTTTTGATGTCCCTGTAAAAAAGAATAAGTGTGAGTGTCTCCTCATAGTGTGCCCCCTTTAGAGCATCATATGTAATGAATGTTTTGCAACAAATTTATGGCCAATGAGTTAAAAGAGCTGAAGTAAAATGTTTTTCTGTATAAAGCAAAAACCTTTGTGCTCTTTTAAGTTGGTGTAGTGAATCAGATCACGAAAATTCATAACAAATAAATTGAAGGCTTTGCTCTGTATTCCTTCAAGATATTAAATGTTTCAAGACTACTTGCGTGTAATATTTTTAACATAATAAATTGGTGCAGTTGGGAAGTTTGGTACCAGACGGGACATTTCATAGCTTTGTTTGGGTACCTGCTGTGGTAGCTTAGTGGTTACGGCATTGCACTGCTGAGCATGAGTTTGAGGGTTCAAACCCCACCGTAGCAACTGTATAGCGATGGGGGCAAAATGCAAAAACGCTAATTTACTTAAGTAGGTAGGTGCATGTTGGAGCAGAAAAAAGAAAGATAAGTGTTTATCTAGAGTCCACTAGGGCATGCCTCATAATCAGATCGTGGTTTTGTCACATAATTCCCTGGAATTTTATTTTAAATAATTTTAAGTTTGGTCTTGGTAAACAGATTTTACAAAAGACAGAAAACCGAATGTTGTTTGTACGTTTACGCATGCTGCGGGATGGGCTCTTCGTCAAAGTAACTCCTAAGTGTTTGTGATTACTGATCGCTTGTAGCCTTTTAGCATGTATGTAAGCTGAGAAGAGGAACGTAGTATGGGTCCTGGTGTTTACTCTAGTTAATTATTTGTACATAAATATCTATGGGTATGAGTGGGTTAGTCTAGTTTTCAACAACTAACTGCTCTAAAGGCTCTTGAGGTCTGTAACCACTTTACAAAAATTTTTAACATAGGAATTGGTTATTTGTAGGGCTGTGCGAATAGTGATTTTTGGGAATTTAAGTGAGGAGTGCTTTCATCATCGGGCAAGTGCTTGAATGTCCCGGGGGAGTCTCTAATCACTTCCTGCATTTACCTCAATTTCTCGATTATTCAGGCTCGGTTCACGATAATATTTATGCCTTGGAGATTCTTTAGCAGTAATCTATCACTTTAGCATGACTTAGTATTTGCCTTTAGTGTCCCTTTAATTCACACTCTGTGGGATGCACTTAAATATGCAGTACAATAGCCACAGAAGAAGCAGACATAAAGACAATGCTAAATCCAAAATTATGCCAGACTGTCGTACAACTAGATTAGAGTAACTTCTGGCACAGGCTTTAGACAGCTTTGGATGTGGCCCCAGAGACAGCAAGAAAGAAATAAAGAGCACACAGCTGCTTTGAACTGCAGAAACTATCAGTAGAAGACTTGAAAGTACCACTGCTCTGTCAGGGCACCCTGTCTATTTTCGTAAATCATGTCAAGTTACGTCAACATATTGTATATCACAACCAATACTATATTGATACTCCTGGCAAACTTTGGTGGCAATAGATGAGGCAGTGAGCATGTCCAATGCAGAAATGGTGGTCAGTTGGGCAGCATTTCGTGCTTTCACGGGGAACGTTGTTGTAGTCGTCATGCTGGCTCTACTTCAAGTTTGGGGTTACTGGCACTCCACATTGCATTCGCTGCACTGTTGCCAAAATGGTGCCCCTGTGCGATTATGGACTGCAGGCAAGAATCACGAATCGATGGCACCAGTCTTGGTGAACATTACAGCAAGAACACAGGGGAAAAGAGACATCGAGATATTGAGGAGCTGAAGTTACCACTGCCAGTGCTTGTTGATAGGGCTTTACCTGTCATGGCCGACGGAGTGCTTACAAGGTCACAGTTTCGTAGTCCTATCTGCCCCTGTTGCACTTGCACACCAATTGGTCTTATTTGGCATAGTGGAATCGGTTTATTTAAATGCCAATGACACAAATGTGCATCGTGAGCTCTACTAGCATGACAAAGTGGAGGGGACTACTGTGGAATCAAGCCGATCGTATATGAAATTTCTACATTCTCAGTGCATGAGTTCTGTGACCACCACCAATCTATCATAAGCTTTTCGAAGTGGCACAATAAAGGTTCTTTGGGAAATTGCAAGTGCTTCCTTTACTGGAATATAAGGAATGGAATGGACCAGCTCAGCCACTCCTGGTGTGGGGAATGGTCCAACTCCCACCATTTCTATGAGTTGAAGAATTGCGGGCATCTCCACTCGCTGGAATGGAGGGCTGCACTCTGCAACTCTGGTCTAGGGTTGGAAAGAATTTCAAACCTGTAGGATCTGTAAAGATAGTGGTGAAACCTGAAACATTGCTTGGCCTGTCATATGAAAGAGACCTCTGAGTAAGCGCTTTGATTTAGTACACTTTCACTTGGCATTACATGGCGTAATGTGCATTGCTGTGCTCTGGGATAACACTGTATGTTACATTTAGTGAAAGTGAAATTTTTCGCCAAACTTTTTCCCTGAGCTCACGGTGAGTGCCCCAACTGTACTCGCGAGTTCTGTCACTGCTTTTGGCTTGCTGTGCAATCTTGGCTATAACAGAGAAAGGTTACTGCATTTGATTCCCACCTACAGTATTGACTTCGTGCGAAGGGCCTGTTCCACACCAGCTGCAGGGTTGCCTCTACCAGCAGACGTTGCTGCCAAGCGTTCAAGGTAATGTGGGTTTCTTCACTGCTCCTTCCTCATTGGCTATTGTGCCACTTTTCAATTGTGTAGCCTGTTAAAGTAGCTGAGTGTCTCAGTATTGTGCCATCAAGCATGATGTCATGAGTTCTCTCCTGTGGCAGCAGCTGAATTCTGATGTACACAGCTCGACAGCTTTTGTGAAGAGAGGAGCATTCATAGTGGTTTGTTGTGAAAGGAATTTGTTCCAAACAGTGTTACTTGCGCTTATTAGGCAACTTAATTCTGAATTTTGCAAAACACGGATGTTAGTACTACATGGCGATTCCACATGAGATCAAACATGCATGTCCAGTTGAAAAATTTATTTTGTCTGTTTTTTTTTTTATGTCATGTAGGAATATCCAAACTGCACAGAACCAAAAATTTTATTCCCGAAAAGCGTTCCCAGCAAGCTAAAAAAATATTTGAAAGTGGTGGCGGGAGCGTCCTCCTATGCTTACCACAATATTTTCCGATTTCACAGCCGAATTAAATGCAAACTAAAAACTTGTTGCAAACCTTTTCTGCTCATTTTAATATGCTTCACAGTAAATTAATTACATACATTTTTTATGCTGTCCACAAACGAAAAAAATGTTGAAAATCTTTAAACATGAACCAAAGAAAAATTTTGTAACTTTGACGCGTCTTGGTGCGTTTTCTATTTCACAGACACTTCAAGAAAGTGTCAAACATAGAACATTCTCTTTGCAACGTTTATCCATAATATGATCTTCCAACATAAAACACAAGAAAAAAATAGGTCAATAAGTTTAAAAAAAAACTCATTTTCAAAAATAAAATAAACTCCAGTTCCAATTTTTGAAAAAAATGTTTGGTGGAAGTTCACTTATGTTGGGCAAAACGTGGGTGTGATAATGTTTTCTCATTTGCTTTATTCACAAAATTTAACTGGCCAAAGTGGCCCATGTTGAGAGTGCTGGCTTCAGTATGTTTGCTGGTTGTCTGTCAGTTTGCATTGCACACAAATCTACTTCTAATTTCTTTGATGCTTCAGAACTTCGCTCTGGCAGCTTGTTTTCAACAAAAATGTATTGTCAGCTTTTATTTGTGTGCAGTTGTGCAGGGGTGGGGGGTTGCCGCCCTCTAAAGTGCTAACGCATACTGAGTTTTCAGCCTACAACCTGTGTGGACATCGCACTTACGCCTACATTATTCGCTTTGCAACAGCATGCGAGGCACCACGAGTGCATGTGGTGGCTGACTTTGCCAAAACCCGTCTGGCGCACACAGTAAATCACCTGTGAGCAGCGCCAAGGCAGCCTAGTCCGTAAGCAATGGAGCGCTCCCATAATCAGCAGGTGCACCATTATGGAGGTGCTACTTCACTGCTTGCTCCCCATCCCCCTTGTGCAATGGATACTGGAACCTTCTTCGGCACCAGCACGTGCGATTCATACTGCGACTTTCTAAAAACTTATCCGAGGCATTTGCCGAGTCATTTATTTCGTTTCCCGTTGTCACATGTTTTCTACATCACTCACAGATAATGTCTCCCTGTATTACCTCGACCTTCACCTCTGCCTTTCAACTCTGAAAAAGTGCAGTGCGGCATGGCTGAGCCAAAAGCTGTTGAAGTTGCCTAATTTTTATGATATTTTGTTAGCACCTTGATAACGTGCCTTCCCATGCCAAGAACAGCAGAGGTCACTGGTGGCGTTAGACGAACGTTGTCCTTCGATAACGAGTGTGGCCCATGCGTTTTCACAGTGAAAAGCTTTAGACGGCCTTGTTCATAAAACATGAAACCGTGAGGCATTCTAGAGGCTCATTCACAACATTGGCGCAGAAAAAGCGACAAAGAGTGTGATGCTGTTCAGTATAAACATTTTGACTTGATCTAGCTGTTCACTGCACGCAATGCATGCGGCTCATAGCTCGGTCTGAGTATTCTGTGCTGATTATTTACGTGTTCACAAGAAGATTGCTAAGAAAACAAAGAAGATTCTGGTTACGTAAAAGTTTTGGATGTTGCCTCCTTGCGGAAGCTACTGCCAGAGGCTGAAGATATTCGTGACACTGACGAGGTCTGCCAGCATTGGTTTACGTGCCTCAAGGAAATCCTGTCATCTAGTGGCACCCACGATGAAGTATACAAGGCACTCCTTCAGCAAGAAAAAGTAATTGACAACTTCAACAGGTATGTCCACCTTTCTTCTGATGTTTCATCATTGAAGCCACCATCTTCCATTCACGAACGCAACATACGATCTTACATAAGGAGAAAACAGGCCGAGATTGAAAGCATTGTGGTGACAAAGATGCGTTTAACCTTAAGCACTGCATATGGAGGCGTCAGTATGCCTAAACCGTCTGAGACAGAATGTTTTGCATGTGCTGGCTGGTTGGGATAGCTTGAAGCAAGCGTACAAGCCTTCAAGGTTCTATCGAAAGTACCTCAGTCTCTTAACCATCATGCCCCCAGAAGTTGAAAAAAGACGCATTCGAGAGGCAATCCCAGCTGTCACAACGTACATGCTCAGAAAGGCCAGAAATTGGCGCGAGAAGCATGGAATGTGGTCAGATTTTGATCTGTGCATGAGGTCAAGATTAAGCCCATCGGATGTAAAAGCTGCATTCGACTATTTCACCAAGGAGGAACTTGGGTGCTCGTGGCAGAGCCCGAACAAGGATGTTGTGTCAGTCGTCATGAAACGCCAGAGTGAGTACGTCTCAAAGCGATTTATGACACATTCTATCCATGAGAAGTTCCAGTCGTTCAAGGCAGCTTACCCCAAAAGTGTCATCACCCTGTCAAAGTCTTACAGCTTGCGTCCAAAATGAGCGCTGCTCACACCGCAACAAGAGGTTTGCGTTTGCGTTTATTGTGCCAGTGCTAGCCTTTGTCTCCACGCTTGAGAACATAACTGGCATGGAAATCTCATTGGAAGGCATGAAAGCATTATGCCTTTGCGGCTCCCCAACCATAGACTGTATGTTAGGTGGATGCGAGCGCTGCCCATAGAGTGAAAGTGTCACTTTCGCCAGTCTGGGAATGGTTGACGAGGATGAGGTCACGCTATCTGTTTGTGAAAGCGATGACCTGATCAAGAAGACGTTGTCTCCAACCGTTTTTGTTAAAGAGCTTGGCAAACAGGTGACCAAATGAATTTCTCGCGAATACTTATGCCGCACACAAGCCGCAGCTGTTCATGAGGTAAAGAAGTGCAAGCAGCATGGAAGCATTGTTCTGCGTTTTGATTTTGCAGAAAAGTCGACTGTCCTTCTCAAATGAAGCACAATCGTACCATTGGCGTAAGAAGAGAATCTCCATTTTCACCTCTGTCGCCACGTCAAGGAAAGCAACACACAGCTTTATTGTCATAAGCGACAACATGCATCACGGTGCAGCGCGCACCTGCTATGCCCTAGGTAGAGTGCACAAAGTGTTAGATGAAAAAGCACCCACCTACTGCCATGTGACATACGCCATTTTAAATATAAGTGCCAACTGTATGAGTTGTGCAATCCAAGTACAGTCAAATCTCGCTATAACGAATCACGCAGAACTGACGAAAATCGTTTGTTATTGTGAAAGGTCGGTATAGTGAAAACTCTCAAAATCAACCATTCTGCCCATCAACCCATCAGATCATAAGTTGTCACCGTTTGAGCTATCCATGAGAATGTCACTGTTGGCTCTCGGCCCGTGCCGTTGCTATTTTCCATAGATTCCATCGCCACACACCACCGAAGCACCGTATGATAAGAGTAAATGTGCACAAAGCAAATGCTGAAAAAACTACAGACAAAAAGGAGGCTCCATGTCGCCTCCAAAGGGCAATGTTTCTTGCAGTTTGTTTGTTTTTCACATTCCTTGCCATGGACGCTGCAACTGTCTCACTCGAGGTGGACGCCTGAACTATTCGAAAGTGCAAGCGCGCGTAAATGACACCATCTGGAAAGTGCAAAGTGTGATCGTGTGGCATCCCCGCGAGTACGAAGGTTACATTTCTCTACGTGCATAGCTAGTACAGCTGCAAAAAGAAGTGCAAAAGGAAGAGGCGTGCGCAGAAAGAAGGAAGAGAAGCGCATCCATTGCTAAAGGCGACACTTACCTGGGCGGAGCATGCACTCACTAAACCCGATGCGTCGTCACCTTCACAATAGATAAAAAAATTCTCTCTGATTTTCTTTTCTCTTTTTTTTTTTTTTTTTTTTTTGTTGAGCGCCGTCTCAGGTTTCCCGAATCAAATGCTCTGTGGTGTCCACTTTCTACACCTTGTTGTCTGCTAGCCTACTGTTTTGGCTGCCGTGAAGGATACACGGATCTTGAGGAATCCCCAGATTTTGGAATATTAGTTCGTAGTACTGAGACGTTAACATGACATGGAAACTTAGTAATCATTGTTATTCTGAAAAGTTTGGCATTTTTAAGTTTGTAGTATTGAAATATTGCATCATTAAAGGCATAAGTCAGCAGGGGATTTGTGGAAAGTTCATTAATCTGAAAAAGTTCGTTAATGTGGTGTTCATAGTATCGAGGTTTCACTGTGTATGTTCATGAGGTGAATATTTTCCATTACCGGGCATGGGAAGGATACCTGTGACCAAGGTTCCCTGCAGAACCTGATGTCTGGAAGTGCTGCCTTCATTCAGTCGGCACATGAGGTGGTTTCCAAACTTAACGGCAGTATCAAGAATGTGGCTCTGCTTCATGCGCCTGCTGCAGCCATCGACAAGCATTGTCAGCAGAAGTCGGTGGAGTGGAAGTCAGTGCCGCATGTCCTGGGAATTCAGTCATGGCATGTGTGGATGTGTGTACGCAACCAGTCAAGTGGACATGCGGTGTCCGTTGCCAGAGCTGCCGCTAGCCAGCTGACGGTGATCAGACCCTTTTAAATACTAACTGCAAAGGACATGCAATAAATTTGTTCGAGCACCACAAGTGGTGTCGAGTCAGAAAACAAAGCAGAAAACACATTCTCTGTCCTTCCCACAATAAAAAACCCAGGTAAACCTTCCTTCATTTGTGGCAGCTGTTGCCTTTTCTTTTTTTAACAGACAGTAAATGTCAACAAACTGGAACGAGTCATCGCGGCACTAAAGCCAGCACGCTCAACATGGGCCACTTTGGCACCTTATATTTTGTGAATCAATCAAATGAGAAAACATGTTATCATACCCATGTTTTGGCCAACATAAGCGGACATCCATACAAAGTTTTTTTCAAAAATTGGAATCGGAGTTTCTAAAAAAATTTTTTTTTAATGAGTTTTTTTTAAATTTTGTTTATATAACTATTTTTTTTTTCTCGTGTTCATGTAGGAAGGTAATATTTTGCATAAATGTTGCAAAGAGAATGTTCTATATTTGACACTTCAAGTTTCTGTGTGAAATAGAAAATGCACCAAGATGCATTGAAGTTATAAAATTTTTTCTGATTTGGGTCATGTTTGGAGAGTTTTAACATTTTTTTTTTCGTTTTTGGACAGCATAAAAAAAGCAGAACTAATTTACTCTGAAGCGTAATAAAACGAGCAGGAAAAGTTTACGACACATATTTAGTTTGGACTTAATTCAGCTGTGAAATTGAAAAATGTTGTGTTAGCAATAGGGAGGACTCTTGTGCCGCCGCCTTCAAATATATAATTTTTTTCCCTTGCTGGGAATGCTTTTCGGCAACAAAATTTTTGGTTCCGTGCAGTTTGAATATTCCTACATGTCATAAAAAAACCAGACAAAACAAAAATAGCAGGTGGACATGCATGCTTGATCTCTCGTGGAATCACCCTATATAGGTGTAGTACCGTATTTGCATACATACAATGCACATTTTTTTGCAGATCTTTTTAAATTTCTGGCCTCAGAATGTGCCTTGTGGTATATTCAGGTTCATGAGATGAATATACAGGGTGTTTACGTAACTTGTGCCAAAGATTTGTACCAGTCACATGGTTTTATTTCATATTTCGCAGGCTTTCTTTAAAGGCCGAAAAAAATCGCCATGCAGCATGCACGTTGCCACAAAAAATTGGATCGGTCGTTTCTGAACACTCTAAAACTCAAACGCACTTGGCCGTAAAGAGTATATTAAACATTTTGCGTAATTCATCTTGGTTAACTAATTAAGCATGATGTAAAAGATACTCTAAGGAGCACCACATGATGGCAAACCATATGCCATTAGTTTCATACAGCTGCGGCTAACCACTTTTCGTTACATGAAACATTCTGTATGATACCTTTTTATTTTTGCCTGCTTTCCCTGCTCTCCATGCCCATTGTCACTTTGCATCGTCCAAGAGCTGTGAGCTCAAACTTGCCACTGTGCATTTTGCGCCGTCTTCTCCCAATTTCAAACACTGCTAGTGCTGCATCACTACATGATTATGCACCTTAAGCAGGATGATAGGGGGCTGTTGTGAAGGCACGTGAAGCAAGCGGTCTGAAGTTGTGCGGTGTATCACTGCACAATCCGTGAAAGGCTTTGTCATGTTCGATTGTGTCAGGGGCATTTTTAAAGTGCTGTTTGTTCAATAACCTTGGTGAGAGGGCAATGCCGATCTGGCCAACAGGGACAAAGTACTCGTCCTTTCACTTTTTTTTTTTTTTTTTTTTTTGCAACAGCACTTCGTAGTAACAATGAGTAAAGGTCTGCGCGCATCCGCTTTTCTACACCATTTCTTGTTTCCTTGCAGAATCCCTCCTCACATTAGATTCGTGGTCACTTTATTTTTCGTGCATATATAGTATTTAATTTAAATGGACATTAAGAGAAACACTAAGTCAGCTTAGCCTCATAAGATATTATTTCAGAACTTAATTTTCTCTTAAAGGGGTTGAGACACCAAATTTTGAGGCTATAAAAAGCATGTTGTAGGCTGCTTCCGTATGCAAGGACACCCAGAACGAGGTATTGGACGCTGCAAACATTTCAAAATAATTTTAATTGAGCTCCAAAGAGTCACTAAAAACTCCTTCTCGTAGTCGAGACCCATCGCTAGCGTGGCAGTTACTACGTCACAGAGGAGGAACGAAAATATTGACGTCATAGCACACCAGCACAAAAACGTGACGTATGATGAGTAGCGATGAAATGCCGATTACGGAGCCTGCTGAGCCGAGCAACCGAGCATAGCCTCCACTACGACCGAGCTACAGGCATATAGAAATCCTTTCTTAATGCAAAGAAGGGGCAAGGCGTCCAGACACGGACACAAGAGGAGAGAGGTGGACAACACGGACGCCGCACGCCGGCCCGCCAACGGCAAACTGCTTGCGGCGAGTTGCCCTGCGGACGGGCCTTTACACGTTTGAGTGTAACACTAGCCGGCCGACTCCGAAAGGGACCAGGACATGCGGCGTTCGTGTTGTCTGCTTCTCTGCTCGTATAGTCGCGTAGTTCGGCAGCTCTGAGCGGACTCTCCTTCGCTTGGCCTTTCCACGTTACCGGCCCGTCCACGTTACCGGCACGGAAACTCGCCGCACTCCGTTTGCCGTTCGCGGGCCCCCTTGCGACGGCGGTTTTGCTTGCGAACGGCGATATTTCCTTGCCGTAGAGAGGACGGGCCCGGGACCCATTTGTGCGGCATCCGTACGGCGAAGCGGCCAATCAGCGACCGAGGAGTGGTCGCTCTGGCATCGACGGCAGCTTCACCACCTCGGATCGTTCGGCGCCGCCGATATCGTCGCTAGGCCTTTTCCGGTTCACATCAAAGCTAATGCTTACGGCGCTTCGGAATGAATCACCGACTCTCACAAGCCGCAATATTTTCTTACCGTTGTTGTCGCTCCTCGCAATTTATAATAATCGCGACATGCACTTCGAATCGCCAGTGGTTGACCTCTGCTGGCAGAGCACGCGTATGCGCGAGCAGACGACGCAGCATAGTTTTACGTCACTATTTTTTGTGGGCCACGTGACCAAGCCGTGTTGCGTTTCCTCCTCTGTGACGTCATAGCATCCCCCGGAGCCCAGAAACCGAAACCGAAATCGCTCGGTATAATAATGCTATTATTAAATTATTTATCGGATATATATGAATCCCGCTGTGTGTATCGTGCTCCCTGAAGCATGACGCAACGTTTGAATCAACAAACGCATGAACGAAAATTTTGATGTCTCCACCCCTTTAATAATGAACCCATTACGATGACATTTATGTTTCGAATTTTGCGCTGATACCCCAGAGTTGGTGTCATTGTGATGTCATGAATTTCAAAGTAATTTTTTGTAATGCAAATTTTTTTCGAATATTTCTAAATTTACTGCTCAGAACTTCCTAAGTTTTTGACCTTTCAAGAACACAAAGTAGTACATCTTTAAAGATAATAGTATAACTAGGCCCGAGCATACATTGTCAAAATCTGTGACCTCATGGCAAGCTGGTGCAAGAACTTCAAGGTGGCATCACCACCAGTCATTTGTTTTTGTGCCTTTAAAAAAAAAAAGTCTTGCCGTACCTCTCTCAACTTGAATGAGAGTGTCCTTTTTTGTCAATATACAAGGGTAATTTACTGATACAGCTCCAATAAGTTTTCTTTTTGATGTCCCTGTAAAAAAGAATAAGTGTGAGTGTCTCCTCATAGTGTGCCCCCTTTAGAGCATCATATGTAATGAATGTTTTGCAACAAATTTATGGCCAATGAGTTAAAAGAGCTGAAGTAAAATGTTTTTCTGTATAAAGCAAAAACCTTTGTGCTCTTTTAAGTTGGTGTAGTGAATCAGATCACGAAAATTCATAACAAATAAATTGAAGGCTTTGCTCTGTATTCCTTCAAGATATTAAATGTTTCAAGACTACTTGCGTGTAATATTTTTAACATAATAAATTGGTGCAGTTGGGAAGTTTGGTACCAGACGGGACATTTCATAGCTTTGTCTGGGTACCTGCTGTGGTAGCTTAGTGGTTACGGCATTGCACTGCTGAGCATGAGTTTGAGGGTTCAAACCCCACCGTAGCAACTGTATAGCGATGGGGGCAAAATGCAAAAACGCTAATTTACTTAAGTAGGTAGGTGCATGTTGGAGCAGAAAAAAAAAAGATAAGTGTTTATCTAGAGTCCACTAGGGCATGCCTCATAATCAGATCGTGGTTTTGTCACATAATTCCCTGGAATTTTATTTTAAATAATATTAATTTTGGTCTTGGTAAACAGATTTTACAAAAGACAGAAAACCGAATGTTGTTTGTACGTTTACGCATGCTGCGGGATGGGCTCTTCGTCAAAGTAACTCCTAAGTGTTTGTGATTACTGATCGCTTGTAGCCTTTTAGCATGTATGTAAGCTGAGAAGAGGAACGTAGTATGGGTCCTGGTGTTTACTCTAGTTAATTATTTGTACATAAATATCTATGGGTATGAGTGGGTTAGTCTAGTTTTCAACAACTAACTGCTCTAAAGGCTCTTGAGGTCTGTAACCACTTTACAAAAATTTTTAACATAGGAATTGGTTATTTGTAGGGCTGTGCGAATAGTGATTTTTGGGACCGAATCGAATATTGAATAGTGCTCAAAGTGTTTTTTGAGTAATGAACAGCCGTTATCGCAGATAATGTAAAACAGTGTCCACATCATTGTATTCCTTAAGTTAGCAAGTTTGTCATTACATAGTACAAAAAAAGAAATGGCGCTGGGCAGGCCATGTCATGCGTAAATTAGATAACCGGTGAACCGTTTTAGAGTTGCAGAATGGGTGCCAAGAGAAGGGAAGCGCAGTCGAGGATGACTAATTTCATCACTAGGTGGGGTGATGAAATTAGGAAATTCTCAGGCGCAAGCTGAAATCGGTTGGCGCAGGACAGAGCGAATTGAAGATCGCAGGGAGAGGCCTTCGTCCTGCAGTGGACATAAAATAGGCTGATGATGATGAGTACGTTATGAAGCATTCTTTATTAAAAGCATAAATGGAGCGTTATTAGCAAACAAGTAGTTTCTTTGCATGCACAGGACTCTTCAGAGAGTGTGAATGGTCACTGTATAGTCTGTAAAGTATGATTGTCTAAGTGACGTAACCCGCTCCACTGTGAAAGGTCTAATTTTTTATGTCTATACTTTGCCCGTGGGGTTTAGAACTTAACATACTTTTACTCCAATTCTATCTTCATAGGGCACAGTTGAAATATTGAGAATTTGAAAAGTATCAAGAAAGTAATTCAAAGACTGAATAGAATAGCACACTATTCAATTTGTTATTGGAAAGTTTTGAATGCTTGCACACCCCTAGTTATTTGTGACTGTACTTTGTGTGCAGATCTTCCGGAGTCGCAGTGCAGACTTGCACGCAAAGGGAAGGCCAAGGTGAGCTTTTGTGACTTGCTGGCACACGAGATACGTTTGAATTGCAGACATGCAATTGTGACAAAAACTGAATTTGAATGGGATTGGATCAGAAAACAATTGTTTTGCAGAAAAATAACATAGCTGCCTCTCTAACCTTGAGTTACTGCTTGTCAACTCAGTACTGTTTACGTGCTTGGAAAGTTACACTTGCTTTGGCAGCTGCAGACATCTTTAACATAAACTGAGCTTTCAGTGAGAGCATAATTCTGCAACACCAGCGGTAACATATATGATATGAGAGATGGAGCACCACTAGGCATGTCGGAATCACAGTTCTGGAAAATTAATTTCTAAGAGTCGAGAAACAATAATGAAGTGATGAAGTCAGACACCCTGAAAGGTGCAGATCCTCAAAATATATAGTGTCATTGAACAAAGGATTGCAGTGGTCTTTATGGACCTCTGGTGTGTGGTTGTGCAGATTAAGCTCTGTGCATACTGAGACATTTCCTTTCATTGTAGCCAGCATGCTTGTTTTAAAGTTCACATTAATGGAAAAGAGGACGTTTGAGGTCCGATTGTAACCAATATTCTTGGTCCTGAATAATTGGCCAGCAAACTGCCTTTCTTTTTTCTTTTTGCTTTAATCTGAATGTTCATGCAGCTGGACATTTGACAGATATCCTAAAACTTGCTTGGTTTTGTAGGTTGTGTGCTAGAAAGTAGCACGTCTTACTTACCTAAGCCATTGATATCAACCACTGAGTAATGGCCAGCAATTACATCGTTAGTTAGGGGCCGCCAAATAAAAATATATATGAAATATTGTTAGATTGCTCTAAAATAAAATGTCCTTTCAACTGTGTTGTAGAAACCCTACTGGCAATGTAGAAAAAATTGAGTGAACAAATACAGTGACCAGTACTCTGGTGTTACCTCTGATAGGCCATTTTTGTTTTTGCTTAGTGTCAACTGGCAGAAGCATTTGCCAATGGCCATGCTATGCTGTCTTCTGTATGTATGACTTGTATATACTGTGTCTTTCATGTCAGCTGTTCTGTAACATGAATAAGCCATTGGTCATAATTCCTGCCTTTTCTGACGCCTTTCTCTCTTTCCTTCTCTTTGTGTTCCCTTCATCCCCTTCTTCGTGTGTAGGCTAGCCAACCGTACGTATGCCGGGCTATCAACCTCCTTTTCTCATTTCTCATTAACCTCTACTCATTTCTTTCTCACACGGTCACTGACCGATTTGCCCATTGATGCCGTGCACCGCTTTTGCGCAGTTCATTGCAGGCCCATAACATTTAAGCATACTCAATAAATTCATTATCATCTATTTAATGCTTAACTATTACAGACCCCTTCCTTTACCTGCTCACAGATTATCCAGGGACTTCTTCATGGGCATTTGTTCCCTTGAGAAAAACTCCTACAGATCTGAGGAGACTTCAAGCCAACTGCATGTCATAGGCAGTGAATAGCTGCTTGCATTTCTTTCATTGTGGGTTGGCTTGTCCCCAATCCAATAATTTAATTTGGAAGCTGTCAAATAAATTATGGCGACAACAGTAAGGTGAGGTGTTTGAACATATCTTTTTGCTTGGAGACGCCCAGTGCACAGCACTGTGGTGACATCTGGCAATGCCAGTCACCAGCTAAGCACAGCCATCCAATATCTTTTGTGTGGAACAGCGGGATTCACTGTAGATTCTGAAGGTGGCATTTCAGTAAGTTGTATCAATTTGTTCAATACTTTAGGAACTGTGCCATAACCTTCATAGTAAAATGCACATTGCCTGTGTGGTGGACCCACATTTGTGGTGAGGTATCTTTTCTCCCCGCTTGCAGCTGATATTCTATACATAACAAGTCAAAATGATTTAGTTCACCCTGCCGGGGTTATTTATAACACCTCCTGCATCATTTGCAGTCTGCTTCTGTGGGAAAAGTAGTGGTTAACACTGGAAACAAGGCACTTGCAATCTTGAAAAAGAGGATCTTGTCATATGCTTTGAATATTGGTTCAGCATAAATTTTGTTGTATTCGTTTTAATCAGAATCGTTTGTAGTCTAAAATGCAGCTTCTACAGGTTGGTTACTGCATGCAACAAGCCAGGCCTCATTCTGTCCACTATTTCAGAACACGGTGCTCATAAAGCATTCCCTGAGAGTGATCTTTTCTGGATGCCCTTCTGTTTCAATCAATTCACAGACCACACTTTGCTAAACACTGCATGAAACAATAGATTACTTCTCATATATAGTGCCTTGTGACAGAAGCACTTGATGTATTTGTAAATTTATAAACGTAAGAAGTGTTAAAATTTTGAAGTCCCTGTACACGCAACATAAACAGGCCACCTTTGAGATGCATATTATTGTTTACTAATGCAGAATAACATTAGAAAACTGTATTGGGCTGTATTTTGTTTCAATTATTTTCCTAATGCATCCTTATGGCCATAATGTCAAATTGTGTAGACACCAATGGTAGCATGGACATTGAGAGAATGCGCAGGTGGGACATTTTGGCTGGAACACCAATGCATTTCATTACACATTTTGTGTTGGTATTTCATGGAAATGGTGCTGTTTTGCATCATGGCCAACTTCAATTTGTCAGTTACATGTCCTGAGATAATTAGGAGATTTTAGTTTATTATTCAATCAATTGCTTATTATCACATGGATTCTCACGTCTGTCACAATGAATAATGTTTTGGTAAAGAAGTCGTGTCGGGATTTTGGTTGTGCTGTATTTAGTAGTCACTTGGTCTTCCCTGAAACATCTGTTACTTAGTCCTTGTTGTATTTTAACTGGGGTGAATCTGCTGTGTGAAGAGGAAAAGACAAGCTCGAGGCTTCTCTGTCGTCTCCTTAGCCGTATAATAACAAGTTGAACCTGCCTCTTACATAAGCCTGCATGTCCAAGTGGACCAAATTGAAAGTGCTTTCTGAGTACAGTGCCTTATTGCCATGTCTTTGTAGGACCTCTCCTTGTGGCTGCCTACAGCGGTCACTGGAGCACATCCACCCTTGGACTTCTCTCTTCCGCAGCCTTCGAATGTCAGTTGCTCACCTCCTGATGACCAGTAAGCTGCTCTTGTTGTTTGCAGGTGCAATGGTTTCTTTTCTTTTTAATTATGACATTTAAAAATGGTCTTTGGTGCATGGTGCACATTTCTCTTTGTGGCTTTGTTATAAAAAGACGCAGACAGAACCTGCATATTAATTAATAAAACATCATTATTGAATGTTTATTTGCTCAGCCTATGGCATACAATTAGGGTCCTTCATTCTTTGGTTTTATAGTTCCAAATTCGGGCGTATAAATTGGGCGTTATTTTTAAGCCATATATGCCTAAACTTTGACTGACCTGCCGTGGTGGCTCTGTGGCTATGGTGTTGGGCTGCTGAGCACGAGGTCACGGGATCGAATCCCGGCCACGGCGGCCGCATTTCGATGGAGGCGAAATGCGAAAACACCCGTGTACTTAGATTTAGGTGCACATTAAAGAACCCCAGGCGGTCGAAATTTCCGGAGTCCTCCACTACGGCGTGCCTCATAATCAGAAAGTGGTTTTGGCACGTAAAACCCCATAATTAAATTTTTAGAGCGCAGCTCTTTGGCGTCCGTTCCTGGGTTTCGCGTCGTCGTCGGCGTTGTCGTCGGCCTCGTAACCAGCTCCGCCCCCCTTTCATCCCCCCAGCGCTAGCAGCGACCGACTGATACCGCTGGATGCCGCTGACGCCGCTAGAGAGTCAAGATAACGTGACTGCATAGAACACCGTCGCCGCCATGCAGAAAGAGGAGGAAAGGGTCCCCCCCCCCTGTTCTTGTGTGGCGGATAGGGTGCTCTTCAGTTGCCGACGCGCCGGTTATTTCACGTAGGCCCCGGCACGTCGACGAATACGTGACCACCTTCCCACGGCGAGACCTGGTTCTTAGCGCTGCGGAAGCGAGGGTATCATATTGTTTGTGTCGGCATCGGCGGCGTTGTCCCTGAAACCAACTCCGCAGCTGGGGTTGACTCACTATCGGCGTCAGCGGCATCAGTCAGTCGCTGCTATCTCTTCCCTCCTCCCTTTATCGTGTTGTCCGCTTGCTGCGCGCGCTTCTGCCCCCATCGTTTGCCGCTGGGTGTACACGCCGCCCCCCTCCCCCCTCTTCCTGCGAGTCTCCGGTTGTCAAAGCGCCGGCTCGAACTTAATTCCTTTCTTCGCTCCTCCTCCAATGCAACCCCTGTGCGGTGGCAATCAGAGAGCCAGATCGGTGGCGGCGGATCTGTATATGTGCACCGCCCGAGCCGAAATTGCCGCTGCCGTTCGCCCTGTGCGGTGGCAATCAGAGAGCCAGATCGGTGGCGGCGGATCTGTATATGTGCACCGCCCGAGCCGAAATTGCCGCTGCCGTTCGCCACTGCGAAATTATCTGCCAGTTCTTTCTGAGCCATGAGCGAGACGACCGATGGAAGTCCTCCGTCTGCTGCTGCTGCTGCTGCTGCTAAACGAGCTGCCAGAGCAGAGGCCCAGCGCCGTCGCCGTCAGAATCCAGAGGTGCGTGCCGCCGAAGCAGAAGCTTACCGTCGCCGCCGTCGAGATGATCCAGGAGTACGGGAAATATAAAAAAAAATTCTGTGATAGCGCATACATGTGTTGCTCGATTTCTTTGCCTCAATCTATCGAAAAGGTGAAACAGCTTATTTGCTGCGTTCAAATTTCGCATTAGGAAGTAACGTAATCGTCGGTAATCTTTATCTAAAAGTCAAATAGAACTGGATAAGTAGCATTTTATTTCGTCTTACAATGCAATGATGTTGTGCAACGAGTGGTTCACTACTAGGGACAGAGTTTCACTGATGAGTGCTCTCGTCATCGCGCAAGTACTTGAATGCCCCGGGGGAGTCTCTAATCATGTGGTGCATTTATCTCGAATTCTCCATTTTTTTTAAACTTTGACTAGTTAAGAATTTTAAAATATTGTTTGGTAAAAAGCCTTTCAGGGGCTCCAGAATGTTCCATCAGCAGTTTATTGATAGAACATTTTTGTGTAACTGTTGGTTTTGAGCCATCCTATATATAGCAAACTAGGTAAATGCACTGCTTATTGAAGTGATAGGATTTAAGCTCTTTACTTCGAACTGTGGTTTAACTTTTTTCACAATGCACGGTAGTCTTGCTGTGACAGATTGAACAGATTGTTCGCCTATTGAGTAGAATTTATTCAATCGGGTAAATCAATTTTGTGCTTTCGGCCAATACTGTTGGCTCTTTGAATGCAGTGGCTTATAGATGTGAGCTTTCTGGTATGTGGCTGCTATGGGCTTTTGAAATGGGAGCAGGTCAGCTTTATCACTTCCTACACTGCAGTGCTAGAACACATTCACGCACATAAGGAAGGTATGCAAGTAGCGAAGAATACCGCTTCTTGCTTGTATAACAGTGAAGTATATTGCAACGGTTCGGTGAAGCCTCTACACTCTACCTTTATTGGATTATATTGTATGAATATAAAAGCCACGGACTCCTGACCATGCCATTTGAGTAACTATTTATCCCATGTCTTATTACCAGCTGCTTGTGTTCCACACATTGAGTGTTAGACGCTACTGCAGCAGTACTGTAGCATTTGTAATGAAATTTTAGGTAATTTTAGGTAATGTAATCTTAGGTAAGGTAATGAAAACCTTGTACCCATAATTCTAAATTACATCAACAAAGTTTGACTAATACTGTGTCAGTTTATGGGAAATATGCGCAGAAGACAGCACTTGAAAGCTGTTTATCCTGTCCCATGTCTGATCCAAGCATAGATTATTTTATGGGGCGTAGTAGTTTGTGTAATGTGCAAGAAAAGTGACCACTTCATTTACAAAAAATGTAGACCACTTCGTCTACAAAAATAGAAGGTTGCATCTTGACGAATTAGTGTGTCATAGGACTAGGTTCTAGGAAAACACATTAAGGTCATATTTGCGCTTACTTGCTGCATACTTTTAGATATTTTACTGTTGGCTCAGTTATAAACATGTCATCACTGCCTTACAAAGCTTTGCATCCTGCTTCAGCCACAAAAGTGCTGCCCGGCACATAGTTCATGCCCGTGGTGCATTCTTGACTGCTTTCCTCGTCTGTTGTACTAATGCAGCGTACTTTCAAGCAAAATAATGGAGGCTGTTGGGTGCACCTCATCACGAGTGTCAATTTAGTTGAAAATTATCTTCAGCCTTGGGGGGGATTTTTGTTTGCAATAGCCTGATCAAAAAATATCTGCCCTCCAAAATGAACCAAGAGAATGCATGGTTACGTTAGTTTATCTTCGATAGGATGTTTGGCCCATCGATTACTATAGGTTCTCGAAACTGCACCCAATCTGCTCAGTGTTCTACATATAGGACACTGCGGTTTCAAATGTTTTAAGTGACGAAATTTTAACTACAGACAATAGATATTCTGATGTATATGCATTTCGTCCCTTATGAACATGTGATCACATTCCCGACGACAATAAATTAAATTTCAATTCTCATTGGTAACTATTTTGCCACGAGGTGGCATCCTTGTCCATGTCTCAAAATTTACGATGTTGCAGCGGTCGTTACACAGAAATAACTAGATACGCACTTACCAAAGTGTGCTCTGAGAAGAGATATGACCTTATGGATGCAGGCTGCCAACCACAAGCTTTTACATAAAATTTGAGGAGTTACAGCCAATGAAAGAAGTGTACTACATGTAGGACGCTAGGCATATATAGGTTAAACGGAAAAGCTGGTGAGGAATCCTAATTTTTGTTCTTTGGAAGCCCAAAGTTCAAAGTTTTCCTGCCAACTCTCACAAATTATTAATGTAAGGCAATGTTAACACAGACAACGTTTGTGTCTTTTTGTACGTGTACGCTTTCTTAGAACAAATAAAAATACTGACAAGAAGAGGTGCTCCCAAGTCACATGACATAGTTGCTTATGTAAATCTTTGTTTGCATGCATTATTAGCACTTTTTAAACAAACCAAAAAATTAAATAGAGGCATGCTTGGCGATCCCTTGCTTAATTTGTTCTTCACACTTTTTTTTTAACAAAGAAAGAAAGACTGACCAATAGTGCACACAGGCGAGGTTCGCAAGAGGTGTGATGCTTTTAATTACAAGCCTCTGTTGACATCACAGTTACAATTTACGATGCAGAGCAACATCAGTACTGCATTTGATAGGTTACGGTAGCGGATGGTGGCGCAGGTCTGCAGCCTGCAGCCTGACCCGCAGTGGCAGCTTAGCGGTTATGGCATTGTGCTCTTAAAGAGCATGAGGTCGCGGAATCAAATCCCTGCAACCATGGCCACATGTTAATGGAAGTGAAATGCAAAGACGCTCGTGTACCATGCATTGAGTGCACATTAAATAAACCTAAGTGGTCATAATTAACATGGAGTCACCACTACGCCAGACCTCATAATCAGATAGTGCTTTTGGCACATAAAACCCCAGAATGTAAATAATTGATATTGGCCTGCAGGTCAGAACCTGAGTGCTTCACTTGGTGGATTGTTCTAATAAATATTCTTTAAACTCATTCTCTAGAGAATGCTTTTCATAGTGAAATTCAGGGGAAAATCAGGTTTAACCCAAATTGTATCAAAGTGATTCTGGGCACAAAAATCTGAAAATTATCTGGTTTTGTCTGAAAACGAGGGGCCCTACATATATTAAATTGTAAAGCTGAAACCTGTGATTCTTGTAATGACACGTCGAGATAGTACATGCTGTTATAACTGCAATTCAAAACAGCTAATTTTCTGTTTTGAAAGTAAAAAACTCACGAAAATGCCCTTCCTCAATGTGAATGATGTTCAGGATACCTGCAGTTATGGCCTCAAAGGGGGCACAAAGGAGAAATATTAAGTTAACCTGTATCACTAAGTTGGGCTTTTGCAATAACAAAGAGGCCCGCTCTTACAGTAGGCTTGGCAAGTCCGAAAAGATGCAAGAATGAAAGACTGGTGGGGACACCTTGCTGAATCCAAGATGGAATGTGTAAGCGCGACTGAACAAGGACATAGAAAGAAACGAACACACAGAGACAGCTCTGTTTTTGTGTGTCTGTTTCTGTGTACGTCATCGTTCAGTTGTGCTGACACATTCTATCATGGATTCAAACCAACTAGCCCGCCAACGCGTTTTAACCTTCCAGAAGCTCCTGCATCAGCTTGCCGTGAAATCATGGATTTTGGCACCATCTGCTCGAGACTGTAGTTAATTGTTTATCAGGACAATGTTGCATTCTAAAGAAACAAAAGGCTTTGCTTAGCAAGTTTATAGAGTATTTACTGTGTCAAAATGACCAACAATATGAGAAAGTATGCTGTAATTCGTGACGTTGCGCTCATGTACCAGCGCTAAGCTTTTGGTATGAAAATCAAGAAGTGGAAATTTAGCCTTAATTTTCTCCACTAATGAGCCTCTTTTGCAAAACGAATGATAGTTTTGAAAGAAGAGTGCCAAGTAATTTAGTGTTCCCCATTGGTGTCCCTTTAGGTCTGTTGGATGATACGGTATTACCTCTACCATACAAGGAGATCATGCAGTGTGCTGCCATTACTGTACTCCTCACTGGCGTGATAGCAAAGCTTTGCCAGGTGGAATGATCTTGGAGAAAGGTCTTCAAACTTTCCATGTAAACGTAAAAAAGAAACATCTTAATTGGGACCATACTTACAGGGTGTCTACCAACCGGGAAAACTGGGAAAGCCGGGAATTCTTAGGGATTTTGAATAGTCTGGAAGAAACTCAGGCAAAAACTCGGGGAATTCATGCTTCAATCGGTGAAAATTAGCTGTCATTTTATTGAAAGGGAATAGAAGTCGCCCTACTGCTGGCTCGAGTAAAAGAAAGGAATCGGAATGAATTGTTTTTGATGCCATGTCGTCGGGTGGAGAAGTTGGCAGTGTACAGTCAACAATCGATTTTCCGGACACCCAATTTTTGTGAAATGCCCGATAATGCAGACAGCTTCGCGGCACCACCATGTGCCCCATAAAGTCAATGTATAAGAATGTCTGCAATTTCATGCACAAGAACCCTTTGCTGTCAGGTTTTCCTGACTTTTTGCCACAACCGCAGGTCCAAAACTGCATTAATCAAAGCGAACACCGCCGTTTTGATTATCTCGCCGTCTCGAACCAGTGCTCTTGCACGTAGATCCGCTGGCAGCTGTAGCCACCACTGTGGCAACGCTAGGCTTAGCTGCTTCGATGTTCGCTGTTAAGGTTCATGCCGTTCGGTGCCGTATTTTTCATTGAAAGAATTGGCCACTGTCAGTAATGGCACCGACTCCGCCTCTGCAATTTTCGCTATTGGCTTCGAAGCTTAGAAAGCATGGTGCGTTGCATAATGCTGGTTCCTGAAAGGCAGCTTCGTCTCAGCACAGTGATGTTACGCAGTGAAGTGTACGTAAAGTGTTGAAGTGAAGTTTAACAAGCGTGGGAAAGGTTAGTTTTCACGGGACACAGTACATACTCTGTAATTATACACGCGTGCACTCACCATCTCCTGTCACAGTATGAGCACCAATATGCCTAATAAGTGTACTGGCAGGCCTTCAGAGCTTTTTCGGATGTGCCTGTGAGGATTTGAGCCCTTAAGGGCAGTAGAAGACATGCATTTATTTTTTCGGATGTTTTCGTGGTGCCTAAGGAGTACGAAAAATCGGGCGTTGACTGTACAGCTGACCAAGAGGTTGCATCAGCTGGTCCATGGGGCGAACGCGCGGCAGAACGAGGACAAGAACAGAAATGACCATCGCATTGAGGAATGATCGGGAAAGGAACTGGGCTGCCGATTCTTTTGAAGGAGCGTGAGCTCAAAAAGCAAAGTGTTGGCTGACGCAAAGGTGCAGGTGACCCTCATCCAAAGCAAAATAAACTCTTGAAAGCAGTGTATGTAAAACTGCGTATAAACTCTTGAAAGCAGTGTCTTAGCAGTATAGCTAAGAGTATGCGAGGACAGTTGAGGTTGACTTTCCAAAGGCTAAGAAAATCTCACTTGTGACAAATTTCGGGCCTAATACCAATGATCTTGCTATCACTTGATAGAAATAGCTCATTTTCGAAAATATTTGCTTCTGTATGCATCTCTTTTTATTCGTATTTGAAAATGTTTGACTCGAATTACGATGGACTTTATCGTTTTTCTTTTTCGAATATATTTTATTTGCTGTGCATTTTACTATCCCCTACCATCAGTTTTCTATTTTGAATTAAGTAAACACTACTACTTACTATTCAAACTGGATTAAGTTTTTTTTTTCTTAAATGCTTATTTGAGAGTGACAGTATTGGGCGACAGGGTGTCAGCCTGTCTTGACATACATAAAATAAAGTTCTGTGTCACTCAGGGAAAACCTGGAAAACTCAGGGAATTTGAAAATGTTAACTTGATAGATGCCCTGATTTAATTTGATACCATTTATCACCTAATTTATAATTGCAATTTCTCGTAGAAGCCATGTCTACGTTCTGCTACCTGCTAATGAAGATCCATATTTCCTGAACAACACACTTTTATTTATTTTATTTAATTCATTGAATAAATCAACCAGAATAAAGTCTAGTTTCTTGAAGCATGCTTTTGACTGACATTAACTTTTGCGATGTTCGCACAGTGAAACTTCATATCACGTTTTGCTCCTTAAAGAGACCCTCAACCATGCCTCGGACCTGGAAAAAAACCCATTCTGCAGAAAGCACGTGCTGCTATGAACATCTCATCCACATTTTGCACTTGTGTGTGGCTCGTGGGGCTCACAAGTGGAGTGCAAAATGACCTTTTTCTTAAACATGCTCTTTTCAACAGAGACCTTCTCACCCTTTCGGGGCTACTGGCGGCTGCCGCTTGGCTTCAGCGGGCAGATTCCCATAGAGTGCTGCCATTGGTCAATAACTGACATCAATCCAGAAGTGTGTTTGGATCAGGGCGCTTCTTCCTGCGGTTAGCTTGTGTGTTTATAATGTAGTTTACTAAACAGGCTGAAGTACGTGAAAGTCTTTGTTTTGAATTTCGATAATAATAATGTGCAGTAGAGTGTCATTGATAAGGTCCTGTTGCTTACAACTTCTCGGTGCCAGCGCTCGCGATCGGGAACACAAAAAGTTACCCAATAGAGTTACACTTATTTTTTACCGGTTCATACGTTCCAGAAAAAACAAATTTTTTTTGGCACCAACATTTAGTATGTCACCGAGCTGCGATTGTATGATGCGTTTTTCGGCTGCCAGAGCCCGTGTAAACAAGAAAAGGCGAGAGAGTGCATTATTGAGAACAGTAGCCACCTACTGCATCAGCTTACCCTCAATACTCTCCCACCCGCCTCGCATGAAAACACCGGCGCACACTCAGTTTTGTATTCCAGTAACAGCAAATCTTCTGCCGAGTTGTCAGACACCACATTCACAGCTGTTCCTGCCAAACCTATTGCGATAAGCATCTTCACAACACGTGGAGTGTAGTGCCTTTGGTAGCATACTGCATGCCTTTAGCAGGTGATAATCCAAACACTCAGTCATTCCCTGCTGCAGGCGGTGCTATGTGAGCGCCACGTTTCGCTTCATGGGCATCTGGCGTCGCTTACCAGCTCGATTTCATTTCAGTTTCCTGTCGCCGTCTTGAGAGACTATGCAATAGAAAAACAACAAAATGTGTGTCCGGCCACCGAAGCCCCACCAGCTCCACACGTGTCGGTGTCTCATTCCAAATGAGCAATGAATTGTACAATGCTTCGTGGTACATAGTTGTGAACTACAGTTGAGTCTGTCAAACTGTTTAGTTATTTTGGATCATACATTTTCTCTGTTAGTATGTTTTTCCTCGCATTTCCTTTTTGTGTGTTAAAAGTATGAATGAGGTTCTACTTTACTTTCTGTAGAAGGCAACTATTGTCTGCTCCCGTTCAACTGTGCCTGCCCACATAAGAATGAAACATTGGTTACGATGCTTATTGGTGTCAAAGCCGTTGGGTCTCACTAATGTCTATTAGTCATTAACACTTATCTAGCCTCTAGCCATGCGAAACTTTTAAGGTCAGACCACAGGTATGCTTGCCAGGGTGCGCTTCCTCCTGGCTGGACGCCTTGGAAAACATCACTTTGTAGTGAGCTATTGATAGTGCTTCAAAATACACAATTTGGATGTGGCTACTATCTGTCTGTCAAGCTGGTGCAAAACAAAGCTCATCCGCACCACGTAGCACAGCCAGACTGGAGCACATGAGTGCGAGTGTGCACTCCAGCCCTGTTGTACACACTACACTTGGCTACCACAATTTCATGTAGCTGTGTCTGCTGTGTAGCGTACATACCGTAGCCGCAACAGGGCCCACTCCCTGAGCTCTCTGCAGCTCATTGAGGACAACTGCGTGTTCTACTGGTTTCTGTGGCTGGCATGGCTCCAGGTAGGGTGTACTGCCTACCATCGCCAGGCGTGTGGCAAGGTGGCCCGAGCGCTAGCATCTGACTGGTTGTCTTCTACCCAAGTTGCACACCTTCAAGGTGTGTCGCCATCATGGTCGAAGTTCGTAACGTTAGGCCAAGGTGTGTGTGGCCAACATACCCGCACAAGCGAACACAAGAACGGATGTTCCGTTCGACCCATGGAAATGGTGTGGTTGCTGTAGAAAGAAGTGCGAAAGCAAATGGGCTACTCATGCCATTCGGCACGAGAACACACAGCTGCGTGTAGCACTGGAGCACAGCAAAGGTATGAGACACCGTGCACTCAAGCATAAGTTGAGGGATAGCCTCTGAATTTGGAGTGCCGTAGGCACCAGAATCGCAAGGAGTGGCATCTATGTGAACATTCAAAATCGGATTTGGACTGCTCGCCATGGTGACGTTCAGTAGGCGGAGCAATGTGGGCACTGCCCCACTCCACCATAGCCTTTGCAGGGCAAGGCATTGTAGAAGGAGTGAGAGCACCGTAAAGGATATAAAAGGCGATGTTTGATTGCCAATAACTCCGGTTCTGCTGAATGCATTGAAGTACTTTTTTGTGGCAAAGTATTTCTGAAATGATCCATTTTAATTTCAAGTGTTTTTCTCAACTTCGATAAGAAATGTTTCAACGTCCTTTTAAGAGGAAGCTTTAGCTTGGGCCCAACTCCGATTCTGCCTATTCAAGTGCATGTAAAATGCAGAAATGCTTATATGAAGCAGCCGTTGGACTGATTTGAATGAAATTTGTTGCACCTATGAGAGGAAGGTCAATGCTAGGGACTATAGGAATCAAAATTTTGATTTAGGGCCTGGAATTTTTTGCATGAATTACCGACAATTGGTAAGTCTAAAAAAATTGAAGCACAAGGTTTACAAATTCCTAACTGCAGTAAGAACAGATGTTGCAGTTTTGTAAACTTCATCCGTTAGACCTTCAAAAGCAGACAAATTTGATATATCAGTTTGTCTTGCATGAATTTGTTACAGTGTTTACGGGGATTTTGCAAAAGTCGATCTTACTCGTGTATTAGTGGTTTATTTGAGAGCCATGTTATAATACACCAATTTTGTCCACTTGAGATGTACTGTTAGATGCAGTTTACAAAGTTGTAAATTTAATTGATAGTTTAAAAAATTGCTTACCTAATTCAGTTTCGTTTCCAGCAATCACAAGATTTTAACATTTTCTTTTAAATGCAACAAACCTGATCAAATTTTCTGCAGTGGTTGCTGAGAAATGTGATTTGTCCATTTCTATGTATTTAGATAAAAGACCCTGAGCTAAAGCTACCGCTTAAGGAAGCAAAGTTGTAAAAAAATTTCAGCGGTCACTGTTAAGCAACTACAGAATTTGTCATGCTAGCCATGAAGCATAATGTAATACAGTCGAAGCTCGTTATAATGTAGTCGCATCGGAGGTGAAAATACCTTCGTTATAGCCTGCATTCATTAAAGCATACACACAGATATTGGCAAAAAAAGAAATGTGATCCTTGATGTGCTTTTCCTTGATTTTCAGAAAGCATTTGACCGTGTTTGTCACCAAAGGCTAAAGCTCAAGCTACAATGTGCGCTGAAAAATGAACAAATTCTTCGCTGGCTTGACTCTTATTTAACTAATACACAATATGTCCGTATAGGAAACTCATTTTCTTCACCTGCTCCCGTACTTTCCGGTGTACTTCAAGGTTCAGTACTTGGACCTCTTCTCTTTTTGATTTATCTGAATGACTTGTCCTTTGATTCCCTGGTACGATGCCGGTTCTTCGCTGATGATTGTATTGTGTACCACTACATTCAATCACCCCATGATCAGACTGCTATACAGGATTACCTTAATGCAATCGATAATTGGTGTCAATCCTGCCGTATGAACTTAAATGCCTCAAAATGTACTCAAATGAAGATTACTAGAAAGAAAGCACCATCAATTTGTACATATAAAATCAATAATGTAGCAATTAGGACGGTTGACAAATTTAAGTATCTGGGTGTAGTTATTGACTCGAAGTTAACCTGGAACGCTCATGTCCAATACGTCGTTTCGGCGTCGCTAAGGAAGCTATGGCTAATTAAACACCGGCTCAAACATTGCACTAGTAGGACTAAACTCGCTGCCTACACGACACTCATTAGACCACTGCTTGAATATGCCAATGCTGTCTGGGATCCCCACACAAAGACCAGTGTCAACAACATTGAAAGCGTGCAAAAGAAAGCCCTTAGATTTATTTATAATATTTATAATAGACGAGTCTCGATCACTGATCTCAGAACACGGTCTGGCCTCCCATCGCTAGAATTTCGGCGTAGACTGCATCGCCTACAAACTTTGTTTAATATCGTTAATAAACAAACAAAAATGGATCCCGACATATACATCAATTTTAATAAAACAAGAGAAACCAGACGCAAGCACAGCAAAACGATTGTGATGCCACCGACTAAAACTACTGCTTATCGCTTCTCGTTTTTTCCTCGAACTATAGCAGAGTGGAATGCTCTACCGCAAGAAGTCGCTTGTATGTCCTCGGTTGAATCATTTGTGTCTGCCGTACAATCTTTGCAATGAAGCGTGTTCGTTTTAGAATCACCATTTTCCTATTTATGTAAATTTTGTACATGCTGCCTTTCCCGATGCAATAGTCTGTATATTTAAGCATTTTTTTATGGTTCCTTGTAACCCATGTTTTTGTTATTTTGACTTGCAGTGCCGACTTTGTATACACTCACTCCTGCCTGGACTGCCAAGAGGCAGTTGGCAGTATCTAATAAATAAATAAATAAATAAAATAAATAAATAAATAAATCAGGTCTGTGCAAAGTAAATGCAAGTGGATTGCCTCCGATAGGCGAGCAAAGGGTCTCTTGCTGACTTTGATGAGCTGTTGGTATCTTGCCATGCCACTGCGAGGCATAGGAATGACAGTAAAAATTACATACACACGCACTTCACCACCACGAATAGGGCGCCTCAAAGCGCATCTTCTCCCCCGCTCCATGCAGGGCGGCAACATTCTTTGAAGGTGTCGATGCTGACAATACTTCTTCAAAACCTGTTATCTTGGCTCGGCACGCTTCACTGTTTTCAAGCCCACCTCAGATGTCTGCTGTACGTGTGCATAGTCAGCAGCCACTGTATGCCTTGTCGGTCTTGCTGTAACTTTTGCAATATGACTGGGTGCAATGACTGGGTCTTGCAGTACACCAATCGTTAGAGATTGTTAGAGAAATGGCTGGCAAATGTTTTCATTTCCTAGAGATAAAAAGGGGGCTTCTATGGATGGTGAATATTAAGAGAAATAGACTGCCAAGAATAGTTCATCTGTATGCACCATGAGTGTTGAATTTTCTGCTTTCATTTAACTGATTTGCAGTCACGAAATAAAGTTCAGTGAAACAGTCTATGTACAGTAAGAAACAGTACATTTTGGTAGTGGAGTTTGTTGACAGTGTGACATTGCGAAAAACCGAACTTCCGCAACCTTGCTGAATCAAGTCCAATTTTCAGCAAAGCTGTTTTCTTATTTTAGGGCTCCAAAAAGGGGGTGACCAAACGACACAGGAAATTTTAAATAGTTCATTTTTGCAAACACATCCTAAATAACGTCTACAGTGGAACTACAGTTTGAGAGAAAAACTAACCATGGGTTCATTTTTGTCTGGTGATATCGATTTTCACACCTCTCGCATATAAGCCATGATATCTCCTTTCAGTTAGAGTTAGCCAGCGTTCACTTCGTCCCTGCATTGTATGTCTGGTTAGTGTCGAAATCAATGTCACCGATGTGTTCTAACTAGGCCGTTGATGCTAATGAAATGCAGTAGTTAAATAATCACTAGCCAGTCTTATAGGGCCTCTGGTAACCGTACACAGCACCTATGTTGTTGGAGGATGGCTCCTCAGTGGTCGCTTGTTGTGGTTGTGGTTGACCACTGCACATAGGTCATTCTGATGTCTTTTTGTTAGTAATGTATGTTGTGGGTTCTGTTATTGTTTACGTATAATATGTGTTGTCAGTCGAGCTTGTGAAGTTAGCTTTGTTCCATCCAAGTAACTTGTTCAAATGGAAGTTGTCTTCAATGCATCCTCTACATATTTTTGTCAGGGTGAGGTTCCCTTTGAGCCCCTCATCGCCCATAGACACCAGCGAATCAGTTTGGACCCATCCTGTACGAATGTTGGCACCTGGCAGCCCCTGCGCATTTCCTCAGGTATGTGCTTTCTTTTTTTTTCTTCACTGGACCTGCACGAACATTTCCTTGCTTTAGAATAAGTGTTGAAATGTGGAAATACTTGGATAATAATGAGCTGGCACAGTCTCCCTGTTCTTAGGCTGCCAGTTTCCGTAGGAATAATTGTGCAATTGAAATGGGAAGATATACTTTCCAATACGTTCATTCATATGCAGGGGTAAAGTCAACTTGAATTAAGCAACCACAGCAAAAGAGAGAGAGCAAATTTATTTGAAAGGTGTGGTGACTTGTGTGGATGGGGAGGAGGCAAGGAATCTAAGTATGCCTCTCTATCAAGGCCTTGCATGTGAAGACATTGACAGAAATGAGATTCAGATGAGATGAAAGGGAGTTAGTTGCATGTACAGTGAAACCTCGTTAAACAGTAGTTGGCCGGAGCTCGGAAAACGTATGTACTAAACGGTAGTACTTTTTAACCGAAATAGCATGAGATCGCCCACTTACCTGTCGAAAACGGAACTCTGAGAGAGCGATGAAAAGGGAAAAAAACATACAGTATTAAATCACTTCGTGCGACAAAAGTGTTATTTTCGTTTGATGCTGCGGCGGCCTAGCACGACGACAGCGACCTCAAACTTACTGAAGCTGCATGCCAGCTTTTCAGCCAGCTCCCTCTTCTCGGCAAACACTCGCATGGCTGATTCCTCGTTGGCGTTACGTATTCTCTGTGCACGCGCGCAGTAGTGGTGCAGAAGTCCCGAGGTGCCTTTTTCATTGCGGGGTGCCAGAGTTTGGAATACTTTTTGTTTGGAATAGAGTTACGTTATCGCGCCCCTGTTCTCGTCGCGATGATTGCATTCATGAGGCTGACGTAACGCGCAGCTTCTGCCACTGTCGGGCCTGAATCGCCCATGCTGTCGCTTTCCGTGTCATCCTCACCACTGTCACTAGTCGACACTTAGGCAGCAACAGAGGCAACGATGGCGAAAAGTCGAACCTTGTAGCCGACATCTCTTTGCGGTCGCAGCAGTGCTGCCGAGCAACTTCTTCGCATTCCAAATGCCACACACTGTAGTCGTTGTTGTTGTCCTGAGTGGCTGTGGCACATACCCACAGTGGGGGATTGGCCATGGATCGGGTGGTTAAATTAGGTGTCAACAGCAGATCCCTGTCGCGTGCCAGCGCCGACTTCTTCGTGTCACGTTCGGTAGCACGGGCGATGTCTAATTTTTCTTCTATGCTGAGCACCCGGCGTCTTTCTTATCCGAGCTTCGGCATGACACGAGTCCTTGCCAGCACGACGCCACAACGCTTCTGGCACGGCGTCGAAATGATGTTGATGTGGCTTCACGTGCAAACGCACAGGGCGCTTGGAGGCCGTTGTTCGGATCTCTGAGGCTTGTTGTTCTGCCGGGCCGCCCGATGGAGACGATGCACCGCCGTGTTTGCGCGACGAAAAGTGGAAACGCTACGTTTTAACCGATGCGTACACAATAAGCTGGTACAGTTTATGCGGATACAAAACACATTATGTTCACTGGCTGCTGAGTCGGGGATTTGACTTTAGTACTTTTAAAACAAAACTACGTACTGTTTAAGCAGCTACGGTTTAACGAGGTTTTACTGTATGATTTCTTTGTCTATTTTTAGACAAATTGAGCATTTATATGTGTGGCCATTGTGATCTCTTCTAGAGGACTGAGTTGTTTGATTTTAAATTACAGAAGCTAAATAAGCCCATGTGAAAATGCTCGACATTTCAGCATGCCCCGCTCTAACTTGAATAGGATTTGGGTATAAGGCGGCAAGCAACCCAAGCAAAAAATGAGCTCGGCGGAAGATTGGGCCGTTGCCTATGGCCAGTCAAAAAAGAGACGGTCCGATCTCGGCCGTCTGGGCCAGGCTTGGCTTTTGCAAATGTGTAGTCCGTATGCCAACCACCAGCAGACCGTCGGCAAACAGCACCGGGCCGGTGTCATAACCACTGGTTAATTCATTGTGGTCAGGTTTGACCCACACGCATGGGCCGACAACTTCCCCACGACCCCATCAGCGTAGTTTGTCCTCAGCCAGCGTTTGTATGCTGGTATTCTTTTATTTATTATTATTATTTATTGTTTTAGTCACGCATACAGGGTGCTTTTTCTTATGTCAGGTTTCTCTCTTTTTTTTTTCGGTCCATGTCACAGATACCAGCATGTTCTACTTATTCGACTGACTTACCTTAACTGATGGATATTACATTCTGGATAAGTCGCAGTGCAGAAGCATCTAAATAAAAAAAGATTGTGCTAATCATCTTTTTAATTAATGGCTTTATGGCTAATGTTGTAATGGCAGAATAAGCCCATCAACATGTAGGACCTATTCAGTTGGAACCAATCTTGTAACTAGCCCCAGTTTTAAGATATATGCAGTCAAAAGTCGGTAAAATAAATTGGTCTCTGTGTTCTTGTTAGCTTTGGCAGGAAAGTAGCTAGGACACTGATGCATTTTCACTGCGCTCTTTGACATATGTCTGGAAACTGGTACTAATTCAAAATGGCTTCTTACATAATAGGCCCGGCATGTTAACAGGCTCATTTCCGCCATTGCCACATGTGCACTAAAAAGTTATTCATTAAAAAGATGAAGAGCGTGATTTTGTCTATTAAAAACTTCTGCACTACAGCTTATTTAGAAAGTAATGTCTGTCTGTCAAATGTAACACAGCTGAAAAAGCGGAATGCCGGTATCTGCGACAGGAATTTAAAAAAAAAAATTGTTTGGCATAAGAAAAGACATGCTGCGTAATTCGCTACTTAATTCATGCACATGTTTGTGTCTTAAGTCAGGCTATAGAAGGCGAGATATTTGTGGACAAGTCATCACTGCAGTTGATCTTTTGTAAAATTTTTTGTACTGTTTAGGTAGAAACACACAGAAATCGGAAAAATTTGTTGTGGAATGTTGTAATATGTTGTAGGTTAGTGGTTTGGTCAAACATAACATGAGAATTAATCAATGACAGTCTTATGGGCATTCCAAAAGGCCTTCCTTGAACTGCATAAGGCCATTCACCAGATAACTGTGTAGCCAGGTCACTTGAATGCTTCTTCAATGGTCCCGCTCTGACATATGAAATACAGACACATATTATGTAAGTTTGAGAAATGGAACATGTATAACTATTGTTTGGGTGCTTATTATTGGACCAAATGCTGTGTGGTCTCTCAATAACTCTTTAAGCATTGTTCTTTGGAGCAGGTTTTGACAAATCCATGATTTCTCATGGTGAACACTAAGTGCAATACAATAGACAAAATAGCAGGCTGCAGGCACTGCAGGCACTGCATTCCCCCTCCCTCCCCCCCCTCCCCTCCTATACACCGGTGCTACATGCATTTATGATCCAGCCACATTCTGTTAATTCACTTGCCCGACAAGCTCTGGCATGCAGACTCTTGCACATTAATTGCACCTGCAAAGACCACAAGGCATCGAATTTAGATTGTGTTATTAAGATGCCAATTTCAACAGATCCAAATGTACAGACATGCTCTCGAAGCAAGGAAATGCACCGTCAATGGTACCTATGCACTTTTTCTCTAAACTAACTCTCGAAAAGGTAGGCTTGAATAGTCTAAATAAGACGTGCGACTTACGTGTAAATGGGCGGTCTATGGGGGTCCATAGGAGGTGAAAATATGGGGGCTCAAAACATGACACCCGCATTTATAGTGAACTTCTCATGAACAAGAATCACAGTGCCAAAGAAGCTATTCAAAGCTGTACCGACCATACAGCCACAGAAAACTTCTTCCTGGCAAAAGGTCAACCAGTCCCCCTTATTTCTTTAGTGCACTTTCCCCATTACGCTCGAAGCAGTGGACAAGGGGAGAGAAGTCAAACACAAGAGAAGCAGTCACCATCTACGCGCCTGCCTCTTTTTCCAGTTGCTCCCCCATGAGTGCTGCCTAACCCAAGACTGCCACAGATGGATGAGGCGACCTGCTGCTCTCTATTGTTTCGCTTCCAAATACCCTGCCCTCCTGTCTGATTGCAAAAATGTGCTTTGCATTGCTCGGTTGTCTGATGAGAGTTGCAAACTTCAATAGATTATTTCCATTTTATACTGCCTTGTCTTGAGGGGATGCCATGCTACGCAGTTGTCACAGTATGCTTAAGCGTTTCACTTGTTTGAGAAATGAAAGAAACGTGCCAAATCTAGCAGCTGGCACTAATTAATGCAGAGTGTTGCCATTTGTACAACAAGTGGCGAAGGTACCCTACGCTGCATTAAGAAGGGAACACTGTTATCAGATAAGCCGGATCTCCTGTTTATTTTACTCTGTGGCCACGTGTTTACAAGCTGTGCGTTAAAATTTGATTGTTTTTCCTAGTAATTGCCAGTTATACCGTATTTACTCGCATAATGATCGCACTCGCATAATGATTGCAGCCCTGAATTTTGTCGTCAGAATTCGATTTTTTAAATTTCCCGTGTAATGATCGCACCCCGAACTTGCCACAGCGATATGTCGTGTGCCAAGTCTAGCTAATATTGATCGCGCTTACCATCTGTCGAATGCTACGCGAACGACTCTTCAAGACAAACCAAGCGGTCGACACGCAACTAACATTCTTAAGTAGACACCTCATTTCATTACTTTCATCACTTTCCGCACTTCCATGACTAAAAGAAAGCTACAACCAAACTTGCCTTGGCTTTATTACTTGTAGGCTTCATAATAATTTTGGCCTACAACAACAAAAAAGGTGCCTTTCGATTCTTCTCGTCTGCATTCGTGAGCACGCAACAAATCGCGAGCGGCAACTATAGTGGCCACGTTTACACTAATACATTAGAAGTGTACCCTATTCATACGCCGATGCTTGTAACACAGCTAAGCTATTCACCCACCCTTAGCGGAAACGTGTCGTATTAGGATAGTAGTGAAGACAGATGCCGCAGTTTCTGCAGCATGCCGGCTATGTGTTTCTGTGTCACTGGCAGCTAAGTGCACGCATCTGTTTCTGACCCCTCAAAGTGGACATGGCTCCATTATTGCCGCAAACTTGCCGATATTAACGATATTATTCATTACTGATAGGGAAGAAACTGTTTCAATGCACATAATGTACTCACAAGAAGAAAAAAAATCACATTCGGCGCGTTCGGCTTGCTCTGCCTGCCGCCAGTTTTGTTTTGGTGTCCCGCAGCAAACGCGGGACGAAAAAAATTTTTTTTTCTTTCCGTAGCAAATTTAACCCGCGTAATGATCACACCCCTGATTTTGCGTCAATTTTGCTGACAAAAAAGTGCGATCATTATGCGAGTAAATACAGTATCTACTGCACTGGCCTGCCATAGTCTGGCATAACACACATCATGATGTGTCCGAGAGAGGGAAGTTATTTCAGGCAGAAAAACTATTGATGGCCCTTGATGGTGAAGGAGATGTACGCATCACACTGGAAAAATGACTGTGCTTTACAAGTTCTGCGGACAGGTGATGAGGAGGCAGAGGGGCACCATATAGAGGCAGTACTAATCAGCAATTTTCTTATGTTACTGTGTAACTTTTTTAAATAAACTTATCCCCAGGAATGACTATTTAAAATTTTGTAAAAGTATCTTGACTAAATAACCAACAAATTACAATTCAACAAATATTTTCAGTTTCTCAAGACAGTGGTGTACATTATGCCGTTTGGGTTATCAAAATTTCTATGAACTACCATTCTTTTTTGTATTTATTTTTTTCTTTTTAAAGACAGTGATTTGTCAATGGTATGTGAAATGCTTTGTATAGGTGACACTAGTACTGTAGTACACAACTAAGCTATAGTTTTGTAGATCACCTGCTGCGGTGGCTTTCCGGCTATGGTGTTGTGCTGCTACACACAAGGTCGCTGGATGAAATCGTGGCTGTGGCGGCCACATATCGGTGAGGGCGAAATGCAGAAATGCCAATGCCCCATGCATTTGGGGCATATTAAAGATCCCCTGGTAGTCAAAATTAATCTGGAGTCCCTCACAAGGGGGGCGGCCTCATAATCAAATCGTGGTTGTGGCACGTAAAGCTCCAGAATTGAATTCTATTCATTGTTTTGCAGATCAGAAGTACAATGTTCTCCTTATTCTGGGATTTTGCCCGCAGGGATGTCTGCGTCAGCAGGCGTTTGGTGTGTTGCGACACCACATACTCAAGCACACGAGGGTTGGACCCTCCCGCGTGTAGCCGTGCACGGCTTAGCCGTGCCTGAGGAAAAGGGATCCTGAGGGTTGAGCCGATGCCCAGTGTTCGGACCTTTAAGGCCCCTTGATGGAGGCAACACTCCTCTTTGGCCTCCGCTTCACGTAGATGATACCACTGGGCTGACGCACCCAGGAGAAATTGGCTGGTTGCCTTTTCCTATCCCCCTCTCCAAACTTTTTCTTTCCTGTATACTTTCTCAGCTGTCCTGTCTTCTCTTCTGTTACTTCTACATTTTTGTAGGCGGCTTGGGTTAACCTTATGTATGTGCCCTCTCTTGGGTATGTTATATTGGGTTATAGCAGCAATGCACGGCTGGCATCTGCAGCCTTGCACATTAAGTACTACAGTGTGGCCGCCATTTTCGCCGAAGGGGGACAATGGCGGTCACCCACCAATGCGGAAGTGACAATGCCAAAGGGTGACTTTTGAGGGTGACGATCAAGTCACCTTCAAAAGAGGGGACGCACCAACGAAATTCTAAGCCTCTTTAAGCTGAAAGAAATTTTCCCCCGATTTCAAATTGTACACAGCGAAAAAAAACTGAAAAACCAGCTAGAACCGTGCCCCCATTTCTTGTTGCAAAAGGCTTGACTGATACCCTTGGCCCAGGTTATAATGTCACCAATATGGCAAGTGGCGACCTCCTGCTTGAGATCCGTGATAAAGAACAACACAATAAACTAAACAAACTTGTGGCATTTGGAGACATTCCTGTTATGATTTCACCTCATCAGTCTATGAATGCAGCATGCGGAGTAGTGTCTGATGCAGATCTGATCAACTTGTCCGAGACAGAACTATTGGAGGGCTGGAAAGAGCAGAATGTAACCAATGTACAGTGCATCATTATCAGACGAGAAAATAAGGAAATTCCTACAAAGCACCTAATCCTGACCTTTGCCACTTGTGATCTGCCACAAACCATAGAAACTGGATACACAAAGGTAGCTGTCAGACCATACATCCCTAATCCAAGAAGATGCTTCCAATGTCAAAGATTTGGCCACGGATCGCAGAGCTGCCGTGGTAGTCCAAGGCCACGCCTCAGACAAGTGTGAAGCGACACCTAACTGTGCAAACTGCAATGATGAACACCTAGCATACTCCCGATCTTGTCCAAACTGGAAAAAAGAAAAGGAAATTATCACTCTAAAAGTACACGAGAACATCTCTTTCACGGAGGCACGATAAAGGTGCTCACCATTCCATACCACAATGTATGCTGATGTGATGCGTCAGGGCACAGCGCTGCACCGGCCTGCGCCACCTGCCCGGCCCGCGCACAGCGAGTCGTTGGCTGTGGCACCTCCCACTCTCGAGGTGGCAGCAGCCAAATCTGATCCATCCATCAAGACACAGAGGCCGGCTACCCCGGGTATGTCAGGCCTCAACACCACGCTGCACCAGGTGAGGTCTGACAAACGAACTAGCAGCCCGCACGCGTGGGCATCCAGTGCCTCTCAAGAGGCAATGGACACAACACCGGCATGTTTGGTGCTGAAAAATTGGCGCGGCTCTCTCGAGCACGCCAAAACAAACAAAAAACCATAACAGGGCCAGACGACGGTCCTCTTACCTAAAGTACACAACTACACACCTGAACGCAGAACATTTCTCATTCTAACAAAATGGCTGTACAAATTATTCATAGGAATGCTCGTGGCATTCTAAACAACTTAGATGACATCAAATAAATAATACAAGAGTTTAACCTTAGGCTGTTCTGTGTTCAGGAAACCCACTTGAAAACATGCAAATTTCCTAACACAATACACATTATACCGCAAAGATCGCGATGATAGGCATGCCACTTCTAGTGGCGCGGCTATTATAGCTCAGGGGTCAGTTCCTTGCCAACATCTCCACCTTCAAACTAATTTAGAGGCAGTAGCGGTTAGTGCACTTCTATTCGACAGGCTGGTTACAGTCTGTTTACATACCACCCGAACATCGTTTGCAACTTAGGGAACTTGAAACGCTTGTCAATCAGCTCCCTGAGCCATTCATTTTAACCGGTGATGTGAACGCTGATAATACGCTGTGGGGCGACTCGCACTGCGATGCAAGAGGGCATACTGTAGAGGACTTTCTTTTATGTACCGGTGCGGTTCTCCTGAATAAAAAAGAACCCACTTTTTATAGCACCACACATAAATCATATTCTTCAATAGACTTAACCATTGCCTCTCCATCTCTAATGCCATACCTTGATTGGAAAGTCCTAAAGAAACCCTTATGGAAGTGACCACTTCCCTATTCTCTTAAGTTTAACAAAACGAGTTGATTGCCCTCCACAGATTCCCCTATGGCAAATCCACTTGTCGAATTGGGAACTGTTTCAGGAGATTACATATTTGCAGTGTGATGATTTGGTTTCATTAAACATGCATGATGCTGTGGAGTATTTGACACATTTTATTATTGACGCCGCTGAAAAATGCGTAAAGCAAACTAACGGACTTGCTAATAAACATTGTTTGCCTTGGTGGAACGACGAATGCAAAGAGGCACGGAAAAAACAAAATAAAGCTTGGGGCCTGCTTCGTGACTCTCCAACTGCGGAGAACCTCATTAATTTCAAGAAGGCAAAAATCACAGGGCAGGAGAACACGTCGACATGCTAAGCGAGAAAGTTGGGAAAGGTACTATGTAGTATCAGTCCGTACAAGGATGAGGGTAAGGTGTGGAACAGGGTGAGCAAACTAAACGGCACTGAAACACAACCACTTCCTTTAAGAAACGCTTAAGGTGACACCAAGAAAGATCAGGCAGATTTCCTTGGCAAGCATTTTCAAAATATTTCTAGTGCATCACACTATGCGCCAACTTTCCTAAAGTTCAAGGAACGCATAGAGCGAGAGCCCCTTGAACGAAAGTGCGCAGATAATGAACCTTACAACGTTCTATTTAGTCTCGCTGAACTGAAGGCTTCTCTTTGTTCCTGCAGCAACTCAGCACCAGGTGGTGACTCCATAATAGATGCAATGATCAAGAATATGCACCCAGACGCATTGAACACACTTTTGTCTCTTTACAACACCATGTGGGTATCTGGGCATATTCCATCCTCGTGGAAAGAAGCGATTGCCATCCCAATTCATAAGCAAAGCAAAGACCCCGCGTTAGCCAGCAGTTATAGGCCAATAGCACTAACAGGCTGTATGTGTAAGTTATATGCAAAAATGATAAATCGGCGTCTAATCTATTTCCTGGGAAGCAATCGTCTGCTTGATCCCCTTCAATGTGGTTTCAGGGAAGGTAGGTCAACAATAGACCACCTTGCTCGCATTGAGGAAAACATTAGAGATGCTTATATACACAAACAATTCTTTCTCTCTGTATTTCTCGACTTGGAGAAAGCCTATGACACAACATGGCGATTTGGAATCCTCTGAGATCTATCTGCGATTGGCGTACGTGGCAATGTGCTGAACATGATAGAAAACTACCTGTCTAACTGCACATTGCCACAAGGGGGCATGCTCAGTTGCACCCTCTTCACTGTGAAAATGAATTCCCTTCACAAAGCGATTCCATCCTCAATGTTTTATTCAATATATGTGGATGATGTGCAACTAGGATTTAAGTCTTGTAACCTTGCAGTGTGCGAGCACCAAGTCCAACTCAGACTGAACAAAGTCTCAAAATGGGCAAATCAAAATTGCTTCAAGCTAAGCCGCCTCAAAAGCTACTATGTACTTTTTCCTAGAAAGAGGGGCTTTATACAATATCCTGATATAATGCTGCATGGACAACACATACCACTCAACACTGAATATAAATTTTTAGGCATAATACTCGACTCAAAACTAACCTTCATTCCTCATATCAAGTATCTGAAAGCTAAATGCCTGAAAACAATGAACATCCTGTAAATACTGTCATACACAACATGGGGAAGTGACAGGAAATGCCTCATGAAGCTCTACAGGAGCCTTGTATGATCACGGTTAGACTACAGTGCCGTAGTGTATCACTCTGGCTACACCTAGTGCTCTTAAGATGCTGGATCCTGTGCATCATCTTGGTATCTGCCTCGCCACCGGTGCCTTTAGGACGAGTCCGATTAAAAGCCTCAATGACGAATTGAATGAATGGTCCCTTGATCTGCAGCGGTCATATTCTACTTTCATTTTCTGTAAGTACATGCTAACAAAAACCATCCTTGTTATCCCACCATAAACGATAAGACCTCTGCAACGCTCTTTCATAACAAACCTACAGCCAGATAGCCATTCTCGATCCGTGTGAGAAAGCTGAGCGAGGATATGAATGTTCCTATTCATGAAAATCGTCTAATGGCTTCTGCCAAGCCGTTTCCGCCGTGGTTCTGACACATCATTGGCTGCGACACGTCATTTGTAGAGGTAACAAAGCACGCTCCAGAGGCCCACATTCATATGCATTTTCTAGAATTGCAATTTAAATACTCGTGTCCAGAATATTACACAGATGCATCTAAATCGCATGCTGGCGTGTCGTATGCAGCCGCCGGCCCATCCTTTTCGGAGTCTAATGTTCTTCACCCTCACACAAGCATCTTTACAGCAGAGGCGTATGCACTATGGTCGGCTGCAAAACACATCAAGCAGATAAAACTACATAAGGCGGTCATATACACAGACTCATTAAGCATTGTAAAAACATTGATGTCATGCTGCAACCACAGAAATCCAGTAATTGCAGCTCTTTTCTCCCTCCTCTGTACTATTTATGCCTCTGGCCAACATGTAACGGATGCTGGGTGCCTGGACACAGAGGTATTGAAGGTAACGTCCTGGCAGACCGAATGGCTACCTCCTCAGACACGAAAGCTTGCAACATGCCCGTAGCCATTCTGGTCTCAGACCTAAAGCCACACTTATGGAAAAGACTGGCAACCTATGGCAGCATAAGTGGGACGCTGAAATCCTTAATAAACTCCATGTAGTTAAGCCATGTTTAGGATACTGGCCATCACTGACCAAGTCCATACGAAGTGATGTCCTATTCTGTCACCGCAGGATAGGGCACACTTATGGTACATATAGTTTTTTGTTGACTGGTGGTGAACGTCCAATGTGTAGTAGATGTGGGGAGACACTCAGTGTTCAGCATGTCTTCCTAGAATGTCGCGAAACACAAGTCGAGAGGAAAAGACACTTCCCCTTAGCACATATTCAGTGTATACCACTTCACCTGGTACTGTTTCTAGGCAGAGAACCGCTATTCGACGTGCAATACATTTTAGCCTTTTTAAACGACATTGACACGCTCCGTGTTTTCTGTTCAAGAAATTCGTAACACGGCCTCTTGCGAGACACCACGATTGCGATGTCAACCTTTGTTATAGCACATGCCTCCAGGCCCTTGTACTCAAGGGACCCGCTGAGGCTGTTGTGCTACTCGTCATCAACAATCACCTGTCCATTTTTGTGCATGTAACGCTATTACACCCTTGTTGCACATCCTATATTTATAGCATACCCTACTTCAGTCATTCTCATATTTTTATTCTCTATATATTTTAAGCGATTTACAGCTTTCAGCTTTAGGCCTCTATACAGCCACGTCACATCAGCCATTAGTCCATTTAGTACTCACCATCAGTGCCTTGGCGCTATTTGGCCACACTTGGCCCTTGCACCATTAAACACTACATATCATCATCATCATTCTGGGATTTTACTTACCAAAACCATAATCTGATAAGGAGGCAGGCCGTAGTCAGGGACCCCAGATTAATTTTTGTTCACCCAGTGCACGGTACAAAGGCGTTTTTGCATTTTGCTCCCCTTCAAAATGCAGCCGACACTGCCAGGATTTGATTCCATGACTTCATGCTTAGTAGCGTAATGTTAAAGCCAATGCTTTCCTTCAATTGTCATTTTCACCTCATGTCATGTGCTGATCTCACAGTGCAGTTGAATGCAGCGACAGCACTGGCCAGTGCGAGCACGTGTTACCCGTATCGAGGTTACGCTGTTTCATGCATGTGCCAAGAACGGCTTGAAGGACGTGGGAACCCACATGTGTAATTTGTAGATGACAGTTTGTGTCAGTACAAAAGTGTTATCTGTGTAGGGCACTTCACTAACACATGTATTGATAACACAAAAGCTGTTTTGAACTTGTTTAGATTAGATAGCCCTGGGACAGCTTACGAGTCTATCTCAATGTAGAAAGGGATTTGTGTGCCCTGTGAGCAAGCTGCTCTGAATGATCCTGATTTTTTGTGGAACCTGCAAAATGAAGAAGATACTTGCCTTTGTCACCTGCTTGCTCCATTTGCTATACTACATATTGCAAAGCCAGTGATTGGATTTCAAGTCTGGCCAAACCATATAATGCATGTGCATTAGCAACCTGCACTTATCTTTCTGCTTGGAAGCTTTTTGTTGGACAATGATATAAGGTGTGCTGATGCAAATTATTATGGTGATGAGGCTAAAGATTAAACAAATTTTTCTTTCTAGCCAATCATGTACCAAGAGAAGCAAAGGTTTCAAAGCCCTGCAGCCTTTGACTTCACACCCCAGACATGTAAGTGCCTCTCTTTTTATGCTTCCAATTTGGAACTTTCATGTTGGTTTTCTTTGATTGAGAGGTGTGACAGTGTGGAGTATTTCTTTTCAATTTAGAACTTAGCACAGCATGGAATTGCTACTAATTGTAACCATGTGTGGCTTAACTGTGGCATTGTTTCATTACATAATTTCAAGAAATAGTTACTGTTTATTAAAAGTCATCTGAAATGAAAATTAACTTTTGCATAATTAGTAATAAATTAATAGTAGTATTGCTACACGCGTGTGGTATTTAATTGTTTGAACGAGGCACATGGGCACCATCACTCGAGAAAAGAGGAGGAAGAACGCTCTCTGGCTCTTGAGCTGTCGACTGAACTGGCTGGCGCTGGATTATTCCTTGTAAATATATTTTGTAGATAGTCTCCAGTTTTAATCCTTCATTCGCGTAACATTTTGGTGGAGGTGCTGGGTCCATTGACCTTCGTCCATCGACCTTCGATCTGGTGATTGGCAGATTTCCGTCGATGAGCAAGACCAACAAAAGACCGCTTTCGTCACTTCAGATGGCCTCTACCAATTCAAGGTTATGCCATTCGGTTTATGCAGTGCCCCGTCACGTTTGAACGGATGATGGACTCTCTGCTTCAAGGTTTCAAATGGTCAACTTGCCTTTGTTACCTCAACGACGTCCTTGTGTTCTCTCATACATTTGAGACGCACCTTGAGCGCGTCGCAGCTATCCTTGACGTCTTCCGCAAGGCTGGGCTCCAATTAAACTCATCGAAGTGCCACTTCGGGAGCCGACAGATTACAGTACTAGGCCATCTCGTCGATGCTTCCGGAGTACAACCTGACCCAGTGAAGGTTCTAGCAGTAACGGCTTTTCCTTTACCTCAGCCTCTCAAAGACGTCCGGAGTTTTGTGGGGCTCTGTTCTTATTTCCGACGGTTCGTGAAAGATTTCGCAGCAATCTCGACCACTCACTGAACTTCTGAAGAAAGGCATGCCTTTTCGTGGGGTTCCCCTCAGGCTGCCGCATTTTCACGCCTTATCACGATTCTCACCAATCCACCGGTCTTGGCCCACTTTGACCCGTCCGCGCCTACAGAAGTCCAAACCAATGCCATTGTTTATGGGATCGACGCCGTCTTATCGCAACGCCAACATGCACATGACCGCGTTATAGCCTACGCTGGCTCCTGACAACTGCAGAGCGCAACTGTTCAATTACCGAGCGCGAATGACTTGCTTTCGTCTGGGCTGTTTCAAAGGTCCGCCCATATTTATATGGCAAGCCCTTCTCAGTAATCACAGACCATCATGCGCTCTGTTGTCTTTTGTCACTCAAGGGTCCTACTGGCAGGCTCGGTCGTTGGGCCTTCCAACTGCAAAAATATCCCTACACAGTGACTTACAAGTCGGGACGCCAACACCAGGACACAGATTGCCTCTCTCGCTACCCAGTCGAAGATGTGACCTCTACGTCTGATACTGACACCGACGCCTCTGTTCTCTCTGTTTTTCCACTGCTCCATGTCGCTAACGAGCAGTGCCGTGACCTGTCCTTGCGTATCATCATTGACCGCCTGAAATGGTCACTTGCTGACAGTTCCGTTCGCTTATTGACACTTCAAGATGGCGTACTCTACTGCCACAACGTTCACCCCGACGGTCTTGCATTACTCCTTGTGATCCCTAAACACCTTCGCTCGGCTGTTCTCCACGAACTTCACGACCTCCCCACTGCCGTCACCTGGGTGTGTCACGTACCTACGACCGGATCCGCCAATGCTTCTTTTGGCCAGGGCTTGCTCGCTCCGTTCGTGTGAGAAATGCCAGCGACGCAAGGCACCATTGACGCCCCCTGCTGGGTACCTTCAACCACTCGACATTCCCGCGGAACCATTCTTTCGGGTTATTTTGGACTTACTTGGCCCTTTTCCTCTTGCTACCTCTGGGGACAGGTGGATCGCTGTGGCCACAGATTGTGCCACGCGCTACGCGATTACCTAGGCGCTTCCTACAGGCTGTGTCACAGATGTCGCCGATTTTCTTCTATGCGACATGATTTTATTACATGGAGCTCCGCGACAACTTCTCACAGACCATGGCCGGACATTCCTATAAAAAATTATCCTGCAGTCCTGTGCCACGAGGCACAAGCTATCCACGTCGTACCATCTGCAAACAAATGGCCTCATGGAGCATCTCAATCGCACTCTCACAGACATGCTCGCGAAATATGTCTCATCAGACCACACTGACTGGGACCTCGCTCTACCGCTTGTCGCATTTGCTTATAATTCCTCGCGCCACGACACAGCCGGTTGTTCCCCATTTTCGCTTCTGTTCGGCTGAGAACCAGCACTGCCCCTCGGCACAACCCTCCCTGTTCATGCGGCACTGACCAGTGAATATGCACTTGACGCCATCGCCCGCTGTGCCTACGCAAAGGAAATTGCCCGTGACCGCCTTCTGAAATCCCAAGAGAGTCAGAGGTGTTTGTATGACCAGCGACACCGAGACGTGCACTTCCCGCCTGGTTCTTTGGTGCTTCTATGGTCTCCGTCGCCTCAGGTCGGCCTGTGCGAAAAACTGCTGTCTTGTTACACAGGCCCATACCGAGTGCTTCGTGCCATGACTCCCGTCACCTACGAGATCGCCCCTGACGCCCCATCTGCTTCCCAGTCCAGTGATATCATGCACGTTACACGACTGAAGCAGTATCACTCTCCCAGTGATGACATTTAGACGCTCTGGGACGTTGTTTCTCCTGCCGCCGGGGGATTATGCTACGCGCGTGTGGTATTTGATCGTTTGATTGAGGTGCGTGGGTGCCATCACTCAAGGAAAGAGGAGGAAGAATGCTCTCTGGCTCTCGAGCTGTCGGCTGAACTGGCCAGCGCTGCATTATCCCTTGTAAATATATTTTGTAAATAGTCTCCAGTTTTAATCCTTCGTTCGCATAACAGTATATACAATTGAAGTAAACTTGGCAAAGCTGCAGTGATAGTAATAACTTAATTATCTAATTACCACCCTTTAATGACACCTTAGCAGACAACGGAGGCATGTGGTGCGGAGTGGAGATGACGCGAATCCTTGAACCATGTACGCATGCTGATCATACCTGGGCACCGAGGTGAATTTCTTGTTCAGTGTCTCCTTGCTAAAATAGATGCCGATGGTTAATAATACTCGGGGGTTTTGTACCACTTCTGGTGAGCAGTAACTGTGGCATTTTTAAATTTTGATATCAGAAATGTTAATTTTTCTGAGCTATTTGTGATGCTTCCTCTCATATGTGAAATTTTGCCACTGTTTAGCTACAAGGTAAAAAACAAGTTTTCAACATACATTGCAATTTGCCTTAAACTAACACTGATAAAGTTAATGGAAAGCTTATTCCAGAGGTTTGGAAATTTCCTTTCGTAGCCATATGTTGACGGGTCTCTCATGTTTGAGTATGCTCATACTTTTAAAGAATCTGAAAACAGAAAAGAAACATTGTATTACTGTGTTGATTTATTTTACTTGCACATGCTACCAGGTATGCCGCCCAGTTGCAGTCAGTCTACTGCGCAAGACATGCCACGGGAAAATGATGTAAGCCATAGTTTTAATTTCAATGTAACATTTTTTCCTCTTCCATTTTTTTTTTGCCAGCACTTTGTATGTGTTATTTTCTTCCTCTTTCCTTGTCCAGTTGTGTTGCACTTGTAATCATGAATCCTAACCAACTAGTCTGCCACCAGGCTTTATCCAACTTTTTTTTTCTGTTTTCTTTTTAAGGCGTGAGCAGTAAATGTTCGGTCGCACATATTCTCCATCTCTTTTTTTCTTTTCTACTTCTAGGCTATTATGAGCTATTATAGGATAATATGTAAATTGTTTCTGGTATGAACTCTTGCTTATAAAGCTCATGGCTTGAAAGTTTACTGGCTATAAAGCATGCTTCGTGAAATATTAGCATTGCATCGGCTGTATATAGCTGTTGTGCATTGCACTTGCTATGGAAACTTGTATGACAAAGGAAAATGTATATTGTGAAGCTTGTTCAGGGATGCTAGTGATGTGCCAATTGTGCCATCTTGCAAAAAAACCACCGAGCTGCACCAGTCTGCGCCAAAACACTAATTTTGAATGAAATTGCCAAATTTAGCAGGGTGTGTTTGTTCAGTGGCAACCAGACAGCGCTTAGGCATGCTTTGGCTAATGCTTAGCCCTGCAATCCAAGCCTGAGCTATCCTTTCGCCATTGGCATTATTGGAGTGCGGATGTGTTTGGAGGCATAATTGTAACTAGGCCTTAAGAAAAGCAAAACTGTTTTGGGCTATACAACACATAACGAATGTTTTATAAAAGTGTTACGGGTTAGCGTATACAGTTGACTTTCGTCACTTACAGCGCATACATAGACGAGGGACAAAAAGTACGACGAAGACAAGACAAGCGTGAAGACAAGTTGAATCTCACGATAAGGAAATCAGCGGGGAACATGAAAAAATTAGCTTTCACGAGAATTTCATTGGTGTGAAATCAGACAGCAGGTAGGTAATGCGTTGCAGAACAAAACTTTCATGTCAAAATTCTGTTAGCCTGCTTTGGCAAGCTTTGCTTGAGGATATAGAACCGCAGTGCCAACAGTACAAAGTGCACTGCATGCGTCGATCAGCAGGGGCAGCAATGCTGCGGAGCAGTATTCTGTCCTAATTGCTTTTGGGAACACAATCACTTTTGTGTAACTAGGCACTGGATGCAGAGTGACAGCACTCCAACACAAGCGGCAGCATTCCTCTAGCACACGCTGTTGCTCTGAGAAGTCAAAGCGTCCAGTGCAGAGTGTGAAAGTGATTTTATCTCGTATACCCGAAGGCAGTCATTCGAGATTACGGCCCCTTCGTGCAAATCTACATCCGGTGCTGAATCCGCACGCGATGCCTGTCAGGTGGCACCGAAACCAAAGTTCTTGAACCAAGGGATGCATATTCCGGGACAATCGCTTAATCGCAGCCCAATGTGTGGCACTCCATGCTGCAACCGCTATCTCAAGTGCCATAAACAATTCCACATCGGTGGAACGTGGATTTCCTTGTTTTTGCTGCATTTTGCTCACCGAGATACACATTAAGCACTGCACTACGTGTGCAAAAACCGTCATCACATGTCAGTAGCAATATGCGTGCCGCTTTGAATGGGAGATCAACAAACAAGTGGCCATGACATATTTCTGGCACACGCAATTGCTCCAGCCGCTTTATTATTTTTGTAAACAGAAATGACGGTGCCCACGCAAGTGTAGCGTGGCGGTATTTTACACAATTTTAGTGCAAAGCAATCGCATTTGAACACATTTTGGAGCCTGCTAGCCTTGTATGAGTAGGTTATATGTGGGGTTACGTTTTGGCAAATTTCGTTGATGCAGGATTGTAGTACAACGACATTTCGTTGTCATGAGGTACGAAATGCATCGAATGCTATGGGCATTCCACCTGGGATACGAAAGTATTTCATTGTCACAAGAATTGTGTTATTGCAGGGTTTTGTTATTGCGGGTTTCGCCTGCATGTGGACCAGCTAAAGATGATTTGAACTGGCGCTCATTTCATAGGGCGGTCAGGAAAGAATGCTGTGCTGAATTAATAAGGTCGTACAGTCTGCTTAGTGTGTTGCTCATAAATTTCATTATAGATTTTAGCACTTGATATTGCTCCCTATTGACACATCTGCGTCAATTAATTGGCAAACGTAGTGCATTTGATGTTCTAAATCTATTTTGCACGTGCACCACGCAAACAAACGACCTGCTTGCTTTCATGAAACTTCTTGGTCAAAAATATCCTATGGCAACCACAATCGTCGCTCAAATTTGCACTCAGGCTACATTATTTGCTGCCTGGCCACACCACAAAAAATCAGGTCCTTGCCACTGCAGCACACAAGCCAATGATGTAATCTTTCATATTTAGTCAACCTTAGTGGCCAAATTGTGGTCATAATTAAACATTCACTGAAACTGCAAACCTCTGAAATTGTGTTTGTGGCAACAATGTTCAAGATGTGAGTTGCGCAGATTGTCTTAATAAACCATCGTTCAGCATGCAAAATATCAGTTGCCGTTTTTCACTGGATTTATGGCAGCTGTGGCACAACCGTGAATAAGCCCGAATAATCAAGCTTATTCAAAATATCGGTCAATGATACAGACTGGAAAGCCAGTGAACATATTTTATCCCTTAGTTGTTTTCAAAAATATCTTAGAGCTTTTTCTCAGCAAGTGATGTGAAAGAATGGCAGACGTGCAATGACGCTATCCCCCGTCACAGTAAGAGTGCCGAGACATCTAGTAACCATACTGGCAGGCATTCACAGCTGCTTTTGGCATTGCTGTGGTGATTTGCAGCCTTCCTAACAGTGTTTCCATGGTGCTTTGAAGAATGAATCAACGAGGTTCTATTGTATATATGTACTGTTTAGCAACAGTGTGTGGTATAACCTGTAAGCGAAACGCATTAGCATTAAGTGAGCTTAACAGAAATTTATGCCTGCAGTATCCAACATCTCTATGCATATGATTTGCAGGATTCCAGTGTTGTGAGCCCTGGTAATCAAACCCAACTCCCAAGAGCTCACCGTGCTGAAACACCATACTCTGGCAACTTTACCCCTTCTGTGTTTGACCAGCGTATCCTTGGTCAACCTCCGCACACAGAAAGAGGGTTTCTGAGTGCACCACTGCCTTCATCTTATGACTACGTTTCTGCTCCTTCCTTCACTTACGTAAGCACTTTTGTTTGGCAAGAAAATCATTAATTGTTATTGCCAGCTTTCTTTGTTGTGCCATGCTTCCCCTGGTTTGTAAGTTGGTTTGTTATTTCTTTTATAGATATTGCTACATTACATTGGTCGACAGGTGAAAGAGAACAAGGTTGGTTGTGAATCTTAGTGGCTCCTCAGCTTAGCCTTCCATTATTATCGTTCATCCTTGCATTTCAAGTTAACACCTCATCATAACAGTATTGGTGAAGGTGTTGGGTATATGTCCACGGAGACCATGTTGAAAGCATGCAGGAACTTCATGCACCTCACCAAACTTTCCACACATCAACAAGGACAACCTTGTTCTCTTCTTTCACCCATCGACCAATGTTATTTATTGTAGCTGTATTTTGTAAGCAGTAATCATACACGGCTTGTTATTGGAGAAACACAGGTCTGTTTTAATGCTTTGAAAAAGTGTAGTTTTGGGCATTCCATCATAGCAGACCAGAGCACGACGCAGGGGCTGTGAAATGGACATGAGTACTGTTGACTTCCGTTAATTGAGTCATGAGGGGACCGAGGAATTTCATTGAATTGTACAGCAGGACGAATTAAACAAGACGCAGAAAAAATGCCAGAACACACCATTGATTTATTGAGCAGTACTTGCCCCATTCTAACACCCCCCAAATCAAGTGTGCACCTGTCTTCCATGTTTCCAAAGTGTAAAACTAACTTATAAATTACTTTAAAACTCCCAATCAAAGAAATGTAATGTGCACCTGATTTTTTAGGAAGAAAAATAAACAAAGATCCAAGTAGGCCGGTTTCCTAAAGTTAGCTTCGCCTTATTACAGCCATGTTATGCGGTAAAACATACAACCGCCAGAAATGTGATTTTAGTTGCGTAACCGATTGAGCAGTGTAGGCAATTTTCGGCCCAATTTTCTTTGAAAAAAGAAAGGGTGGGAAACGTGCATTATGATTGGGCAAATACCGTAACCAGACATAGTGAGCTTCTGGTATTGCTTAAAGATCTTCCCAGAACTGGCTGAAAATAAGCATTTTCAGACGGAAGAGGATGTGGGTTCAAGGCACTCATTGTCCTCTATGCTCCACTGATGCATGCTGCCACGAAAGGGGTTGCCATTAGGGTTTTGCATAGGAATCACGTGTGTGCATTCTGTTTGGTCAAGTTGGAAGTATCCGGGGTAGGCCAGCTTTAGGATCAAAGTAACGAAAGTTTAGGCCCATGGATATGCATAAGTGCCAGCCGGGCCTTACATTTGATGTCGAATTAACAATCAGATTCACTGAAGTCTACTGTACAATGCAAATGCAATGCATAATTAAAGATTGCACATGCACATTTGGCAACTGAGTTGACAAATTTCACTGTTCGTGCCTAAAAGATATGAAAAAAAATAATGTGATCGGCGTAGGACAAGGCAAAATTATGAGTTCATCTTATTCGTCCATTTCTAACCCCTCTCTCTTCTTTTTTGCATGGCATTTGCTTTTTTTTGTCTTTTAGGTGTTGTCAGGGTGCAATCTCTTTAAGCTTTCTCAGGGCACAGTTAATTCGCTTTTACTCAGTCATAAAACAAGGGGAAAATTTCACGATAACACAGTGTTTTGGGCTAAGCAAAATTTTGATGTATGCTCAGCATGTTGTGACTTCAGAGCTATTAAATTGTGCAATCATGTGGCTGCTGTCTGCATGGGATGACACTTGACATGTCACTTGAAGCGTGTCGATATCAGCACTGGCCTTGTGCGGAACATTTTGTGGCAGCAGAGTCCAGAGTGCACCGCATGGTCACGCATGTTAAGTACAGATGCAGCTCACTGCTCATTGCCGCTCATGGTGTGGCGGTGTGTAACTGTGATCATCAGAGTCTGTCATGCTGATATCTCAGTGGAGTAAGGTGGAGAGCATTACTATTTCACTGGCAGTGTTGATAAAGTCCTGACACAAAATCTGTATATAGGGAGGTCAGAAATCAGTTTATCTGGCAGGAAATAACATCTCACACGCACCCGCGTCTGTGGCATCTAGATAAGCCCCCTCCTGCAATTCCTGTTTCTGCTCCCCTGTTTTCTGCACACATTCATCCTGCAGGTTTTCATCTAGCTTTTCCCTCTACTTTTGGTTTATTGGAGCATGGCTTATGTTGTGATAACTTTACATAATCTTTTCTGGTGTTCCCTCTGTGTTTTGCTGTCAGCTGTCACACCGATCTAGATAGCCTTGTACTACTAAACATTGTAAGCTCTTCCTCCACTCCTATACACAGACTGCACCCTCTCCAGACATGACGTCTCCCTCTGTGCTTTGCTGTGCTGTCAGCCAACACACCGATGTAGATAAGATAACCTTGTACAGTTGAACCGACTTATAACGATACCGGTTTTAACAATATATTGGTTGTAACAATGAGAAACTGCTGCACCATCAACTTTTGTATGCTTTCTGAGGTGAAATAGCCCGCTTACTACAATGCCCCCATGCCGCATTATCGGTTATAGCGATGAAATCTGGTTGCTCGTTGTCTATGTCGAAAGGTAATGGAATGCAAAATCCTTGAAAAGACAAAAGAAAGAAATTCAAGCTGCTGCACCCTCGCCTGCTGTCCCAACGGCCGCTTTGTGTCCATACAATAAAATCTGTTTTCCAGCTTTTACCGTATTGCCAGTCTTGCACACCTCTCTCCCATCACGTTTCCACCCCTCCAAACACGAATGGGCTGTGCCCATAGTGCTATGCTATGCCACGATCTGAAACACAAATTGACCGCGCCATCTGCACTGACAATGCTGCTCCTAGATTGCTTGGTGACCCCTCATTGTACAGTTCTGCCAACAAATTAATTAGCTTGTGCTCGTTTTTGTTGGTTGCGTTGGAAGTCGTTCTTAGCCACGCGGTTTCTTAGCTTCGTTCGACTCGCCACCAAAGCAGAAGATGGATGACCCGCCCACTGATCGTCGACAATGCACAACGTTGCTGGTGAAAAGAAAGTGCACTGCTATAGGTTTGGAAATGAAGGTAAGTATCGTGAAGGACTACAAAGACCATTGAAAAATGTGATACTTGGTGAAGAAGTACGATCTGTCACAGCCGGCAGTGTTGTCAATCATCTGCTCGATAGAGAAGTTCGACAAAGAAGACTGTTCTGTAGAAAATGGGTGCAAGCGCGTTCAACAAGGTGCCTATAAGGAGGTGAAAGAGGCCCTGTACAAGTTGTTTCTCGGTGCTCGTGCCATGAACTTGCCCACCGTGGGGCCAAATCTGGCCACAGAGGCAAAGCAGTTTCATTGCTCATGAATGATTTGGACTTCCAGCCAGGTGGTGGCTGGTTACAGCACTTAAGAGATACAAGGCATTGTTTACAAAGCCATCACCGGCGAGGGCGCTTCGCTTGACATGGAGGCGAAGCAGAAATGGGTGGAGGGAATACTGCCCCAAATCCTCGACAGCTACGTTGACGCCGACATATATAATGGCGACAAAACAGGACTGTTCTTCCACATGTTGCCATACAAGATACATGCACTCAAAGGAGATACGTGTAAGGGTGGCAAAAACAGCAAAGCTGCGCCTCACTTTGTTTTTGTGTGCCAACATGGACAGGAGCGACAACTGATAAGTAGATTTTTCATTGGGAAATTAAAAAATTTCCACTGCTCCATGGTGCTGCCAACCAGTACGCTACTGTCGCAACTGCAAGGCATGAATGACGCGAGAAATTTTTCTTTTTCTTGGGTAGCTCTTGGAGTTTGGTCAATATATCGAGCTATGTAAGAGGAAGGTGGCGCTCACCCTAGATACTTGTGTCCACCTCTCTATGCCTAAGCTTTCAAGCATGGAAGTTTTTCCTCTGCGGCTGAACACGATGGCAAGTTTGTAGCCCATGGACGCTGGTGTGATTGCCAATTCTAAGGTCATGTATCATCGCCGCGTCCTGAACAAGTTATTCTTGTGGATGAACATGGCCACACATACAAACAAGGAGCAACTAGACTTGAAGATCAATCTATTGATGGCCGTGCAGTTTATCTTTGGTGCGTGGTCTGAAGTAAGCTGTCCTATGGTGCAGAACTGCTTTAGGAAAGTGTGCTTTGTTCGAGGCAACAGTGACTAAGCCTGCGAAGCCTGCGAAACTAAGCCTGCGAAGCTCCCACCGACGAAGTGATACCTGAACTTTGGCCTGCAGTCGATGAGGATCCTTCAGGACTCGGAAGAGTTTCTACATGTGAACAACACATTAGAAACATCAGAACTTCTAACCGATGAGGCTATTGTTGTGAACGTGCTTGCATCAGATAGTGACGGCAGCGATGGTGCGGTAAGGCAGGCTGCCTCAACGTTATCCTTGCAGAAGGCCCTGCAGATGATTCCGTCCCATTGGTGCTTTGTTTTTGTGAGCGACCTTCCACTGCACTACGTGGAGCACCTGGATGCCTTGGAGAAGGATATCGCCAAGCTTCGCGCAAAGCAAGCAAGGCTGACGGAAATGGGTTTTTCTCGTGCAAGCCAATGAGAAGTACATGTTGAGATGCTTTTGGTGATCTCGCCCCAGTGTTTCTTCTGGAGTTCTCAAGCTGAGAGGCTGCCACAGCTATGTTCTTTCATTTTTTAAAACTCCACTTTTTGGACGACCTAAGTAATGCCTCGTAAGTGAGCTCGCATGTCACTTGGCACCTTGACCCCTCTTTGCAGTTGTTATAGCAGTGCCATTCTTGAATGCTGACAGCTATGGCTTGTTAAACGTGATCAGAGCGTGCAGGAAGCAGAGTTAAACAATTAAATGAGTCAACACAATCAGCAGCCGGGTGGAGGAAGGTGATCTTTTTTTTCATGCAACCAGGTTATAGCGATTATCGTGTTTATAACAATGGAATTTTCATGGCAATTCAATATTGTTATAAGTGGGTTCGACTCAACTTACAATGCAAGCTCTTCGTCCACTCCTAAATGCAGGCTGCCCCCTATCCAGACATGATGTGCAGTCCACCACCATGCATCACTCCAGATGCCCGTGCCAACGATACCCCTATGCCATATGGCCAGGAAGTTCCGATTGTGCAGCATCCACAGCAGCAACAGTTTGTCACCTCCTACTTTCCAGGGCCCTTTGCTAACGGCGTATTCTCCTATGAGCCACCAGCACCCACTGTTAACCTGGCTGCTCAGCGTTCTAATGACCCCGAGGGCCGTGACCTACCCAGGGGTAAGTGCAATTCCTTTATCTATTCTCCAGAAGTCGTTGCCATGAATGGCTGTTCTTGCTGCACTCAGCACTGACCCTGTCTGCTTCCTTTCTGTGCCTAAGAACTCCTCACACTCAACCTTGTGACCTGTGAGTGCTTTGCTCAAGGTGTGAAGCTGTTTCCTTAGGTGGGAAAGTGCAGCACACCCCACCGGCCCTCGATTTACCTTGCCACTGTGCATGCAGCAGTCTTTTAAAAAAAACAGCAATGAGGTGAGAGAAGTTGAGAAATACTAGAAACTGTTGACTGTTTATGATGTGTCGCCATTGAAGGTTGCACACCTCAACCTTCTTTTATGGATACTGTCAAGTTGCCTTCAGTTGCCAACAACTCAGCACTGTTAATATTTTAACAACTTTGCTAAATTCCTCACTGCATTTATGTGCTCAACATGCAAAATTGCTTGTCTATTGATGTTTGGCAATTCCATGGGGGCCACAACCAATTCAAGAGATCCAACACATTCTATTTTAGTATTGGTACTGCAAAATAATTTCACTCAATTAGTTTTTAACAGCCAGTAAGAGCAATTGATATTATTCAATGCCTTTAAAAAATTTTTGAATGCCTAGTAAATAAAAAATAGTTATAGCATTTTGTAATACCGTAAAATTCCAAGCACCCCCCCCCCCCCCCCCCTCAAGCAAGTCGCAATTACCAGAAAAGTGTGTGTGGGGGGGGGGGGGGGGGGGGGGGGCTATCCCGGAACGGCACCAAAATTCAAGATCGTGACGACAAAATTTTCCTGCAAAAAAAAAAAAAATGCAGTGGGCATGGATTTAAAATTTTATTTAACATGAACTTTATTGAGCCAAACATTTATTAGTGCTGTTCATCACTCTCAGAAACCATCGGAAGACTCCTCCAACTTGGTTGCAAAAATAAGTTGGCAGCATTTGGCTTGAAGTCCACGGTCAAACGTTTAGCACTAAGAGAGTTTTATGTTTTTATTTATTTATTTATACATACTGCAGCGCGCTAGGGCTATGACAGGAGTGAGTAGACATGCGAGTAAAACTAATTATGATATGCAGAAACAGAAATATAGAAATAGAAAAATGTAAGGGAACAATACATAAGCAAAAGCATTTAAAAATTGAGAAATGGGTAACAAACGAACTTTGGCAGGTAACAAATTCCACTGTTCAATCATGCGGGGGAAAAAACTGTATTTGAAAGTGTTAGTGTGTGGATGGAGTGGTCTGATATTAGAAGCGTAATAAGCTCTAGTTAAAGTTGGGCAAACAGGCATTAAAAGGGAGGGATCTGATAGGTGACAAAGAGAGTTCTTATAAGAATAGAAAATCTTCAGAGATTCTATGTGCCACCGTCTAGAAAGAATCTGGAGGTTTAATTCCGCAAGAGCAGTTGATGGTGAAAAGTCTCGGTCGAAGCGACGGTAAACACAAACAAATAGCCTTCCTCTGGACCGATTCAATACAATTAATTTCACATTGTTTATATGGGCTTCCATACGGAGGAAGCATATTCTAAAATTGGGCGAATCAGTGTTTTGTATGCTATTAATTTAGTGTCCCTTGGAGCAGCAAAGTCCGGCCGATGTAACCAAGTTTTTTTAACGCTTTACTACAGATGTAGTTAGTCTATATGTTTGGACCAAGACAAGGTGGGTGTAAAAATGACGCCTAAATATTTGTATTGAAAAACTTGTGTTAGTGGAACACCGTTGCATATATGATCAAAACATACGGGCATGTGTCTGTTAGTAAAAGACATAGCAGTTTTAGCAATATTGATGCTCATTTTCCAGGTAGCACACAAGCCACAAAATAAAACAAAGGCATCTTTAAGGCGCTGATGATCAGCAAGTGAGTCAGCTGGGCTGTACATAACACAATCATCAGCATAGAGGCGTACTTTTGAAGTAACATGGTCTGGAAGGTCGTTAATAAACAATAAGAATAGTAGAGGGCCAAGTACAGATGCCTGTGGGACTCCTGAGGTGACGTCGACTACAGAAAAATCTGCAGAATCATAGCATACGAATTGGGAACACAAAGAAAGGAAACTGGAAATCCAAGACACTAACTGAGGGTTATTTAGAATATTGTGGAGTTTCAAAAGCAATTTAGAGTGTAGTACTGTGTCGAAAGCTTTGCTAAAGTCAGTGAAAATGGTGTCAATCTGATTACCTAAGTCAATGTAATGGGAAAGGTCATGAGTGAACTCCGTAAGTTGGGTTACAGTACTAAAACCGCACCTGAAGCCATGCTGAAAGCTGTTCAATAGGTTATTCTTTTCAAGGAACATTATTATATGCTTAGAGATTGTATTCTAGTATTTTACATGAGGTTGCAGTTAAAGAAATAGGCCTATAGTTAGATGAAAGCTGTCACCAGATTTATATAAAGGTAGTACTTTAGCTCTTTTCCAGGAAGAAGGCACAATGCCACTATTCAGGGACTTCTGACATATATTGAACAGATATTTACCACAAATTTCAGATACAATACAATTTCAAATACTACAAAGTTACGATACAATTCAGGGTCAGCCGTAGTGCATGGCTACCTACGGCGGAGTGGAAACGGCAGCTTGGCCATGCTCGCATCACAGCTAGCGACACTGCAAATATCAACATGTTTTCTTCTTCGTGTGAAATTATTGTGAGGAGGGGATAAAGCTGCAATAACTGTAACAAAACATTGCAGCTTGGCAGTGTCATTGGTTCCTTGTGAAACGCCGTTTGCTTTAGATTCGAAGTGAGCCAGAAAAGGCTCATTTCGAATCTAACTAGGTCGCTTCGAGGGTGAGAATGCGATGTTCGAAAGATAAAATGTCACCTAAAACTCTTCAATTGGCCACTCGCAAACGAAGTGCTGCCGATCTTCTGATAATGGCGTAGTAACCGCTGATCCATTCCAACATAGCGTGGGGGCAGCGTGTGGCACATCGTTATTGCCGACTCGGGTCGCATGGATGGGAATGCTTAAGCTGCATTGTTCCCATGGTTGAAGAACATAGATGGTGATTCTAAATAATTAAAACAGGCGTAATTCACATGGTCTTACACAGACAATTGCACAAGAACGAGAGTGGTGCTACGTGGCATCTGAAATCGCACAGGTGCATGCGCCATTGTATGCCCTGCATCATGCTGTTTATGCTGTAGAGGCTGTATGCCTCCTCCCTAGAGGCGTGCCTTGAAAGCATGCAACTTTCGTTGCGACTTGCAAAATCTGTGCGCCCCGATCACCTGCTCATTTTGAAGAGCTTGTCATTGTCATGGTTGGACTAAAGTGGGCCGTGCGCTGCCGTGCACCCAGTTTGGTCGTGCCTCCGTGCTCTGGTACTTCGTGTGCCTTCTTTTTACCACGACCGGGTTCAAAGAATTTTTGTAACTGTGGGGTGCTTTAAAAAATGTTCGTTCTATTTGGAAACAGTTACAGTAGGCAGGGTCGGAAAATCATAAATGCACTGAAATGTGGTCATTATGACCGATAGATCATTATAATAAGTTGGTTTGACTATCCTTGGTCCTGCGATGCATGTGATTCTCCGGAATGTCACCAAGATTTAATGTGACCTGTGGCCACTACCTTAACATGCAAAATACTTATTGTTTAAATGGGTTTTCTAATCGAGCTGAAAGAGGTGTGTCATAGTTGTTACTATGCACTCTCTCGCTCTCTCTATATATTTGCGCCATCCATGGTCGCCATCTTGTGGCGGCAATGGCAATTATACAGGATAGGCTGGCTCTGACAGTAAACTGTTGTGAATGTGGCTCCAGTTTCATTAATCTCTAGTTTCGTATTGGATTGCACTACTCAAGAGATTTTCAGAGCTTTCTTGGGGGAAAAAAGTGCACATTAGAATCTGGTAAGTACTGTAATTATTTATTGTGAACTGCAATTTTCACTTTAATGTGTTCCTGAGGCAGGCCTAACATAGGGGTCTTCGATGCATGCCCCGAAACCTAAGCTCCGCCGAGAAGGATGCTTCCGTAATTAGCGTCACCACTGTAGTCGCTCTTTAGGTCAAGTTTGAATTATCTGCAAAGGGTAATTTTAGGATCGATAAAACGAAAAAGTTTAGTCCCATAGAAATTTATGGGCTCTAAGCCAAGACCTTCGGTCAGGATTGAATTAACCAAAATGTCCAATTAACGGAAGTCTACTGTCGCATGTAATCTATAGTGACATGTTTTTAGTTTTGTTGATCTTGTTTATCTGAGGCTTATTTTCAGGCAGCATGTGTGCTGCTCTGTTTTTTCAGCCCTATATATTTGTCGGTGTGAATAAATTTGCTGCTGTTAGTCGGTGCCCTTAGGGTGCACCTTTCCTCTGTTCTATACAGTATTGTGCTGTTTTTCAACACCTAGTTAGCACATAGCCTGGTAAATAAAAAATAATTATAATTGTTGCTCCTATCTCTCTGGCTTTCCAGATTTGGCAACTCGGCGGTTCTTCTACAACATTGGCCATGACGTACGTGGTTCTTGCCTTTCCCACTCAATAACCTCATTTGCTGCTGCTTGTTTTCGCTGGTTGTGCCCTGACCCAAACTATATACAGTAGAACCTTGTTGATACGTCTTGGAAAAAAACGCTAGAAAAATGTACTAATTGATAAAATGTACGTTCTGAAGTAACTAAAATATTTGAGAGACTCAACTGTATTTGACATCTGCGTAAGGCAAGGCGTTACGAATGAGGCACGGGACATGTATGCGCATCGAGCTGGTGGTGCTTTGGCGGCCTGAGGGACATTTTGTTGTTTCCATATTGCGCAGTGTTTAAAGACTGTGACAAGAAACCATAACTAAATCGAGCTGGTGGGTGGCACCTGATGCCGCTGAAGCGAAACAGGATGCTCACATTGCGCCGCCTGCAGTGGGGAATCGCGGCGCGTTTAGATTATCGCCTACTAAATGCATGCACTATGCCCCACATGCTGTAAAACAGATGCTGAAGATGCCTATCGCAAGAGGTTTGGCGGCAATAGTGGTGAATGTGGTGTGCGACAACACGGGAGGCGAATTGCTGGTTCTGGAGTATGAAACTGAGTCCGTGCTAGTGTTTTTACATACATGAACTGGGAGGGCGAGTATTGCGGGGAAGCTGATGCGGCATGCGGGTACTGTTTTCAATCGCACACGCCACGCGCTTTTTCTTGCTTATATAGTATCTAGTAACCGGAAAATGTATATGATCACAGTCTGCAGCAGGGAATGGTAGCATGTCTGGGTTATCGTCTATTAAAAGCGGGCAGTACACTTCCAACGGCACAATGCGCTGTGAAGCAATAGGCGAAAATGCTTATCGCAATATGGTTAACAGTGATACATGTGTATGTGACGTGCGATGACCTCAGAGGTGAGTTGCTGTTACCAGGATAAGAAACTGAGTGCATGCCGGTGTTCTCACGTAAGATGGGCGGGCAGGTGTTGCAGTGAAGCTGCTGCAGCGGGCGGCTATATACTGTTCTTGATTGCACACACCTCGCATATTTTCTTGTTTGCATGGGATCTTAGCGGCTGGAAAACGTATCATACAATTGCAATTTGGTGATGTACTGAACGTTGGTGCCGATAAATCGTGTTTTCAGGGACCGAATGCATCGGTGAAAAATAAGCGCAACTCTATCGGTCATGTTTTATGTTGTCAATCGCACCGGGAAATCGTACGTAGTGGAATCGTATCAACGAGATTCTACCGTACCAGCCATGCAAATCCACTCTCCGTGCTACTATCCTTGGCAACTTGCAAATGATTAGCAGGGAGTCTACCAACTAGGAAAAGCAGGAATTCTCAGGGAATTCGTGCTTCTATCACGGATAATTAGCTGTAATTTTATTGAAAGGGAATGAAAGTTGTGGTGATGCTGGTTCGAGTAACAGAGAGGAGTTGTAACGAATCATCCTTGACGCCGTGCCATCAGCTGGAGGAGTTGCTAGTGTACAGTCAATGACTGATTTTTCGGACACCCAAATTTTTTGCAGCAAAGTGCACATTTAATCAGTAAAAGACGTTACTTGATCCTTCATCAAACACTGGCTAGGGTGTGCACAAGTTGCAGCCTGCTTGTTTCAGTGCTAGTTGAAGCAGTGGTAGAAAATCAATATGGTAGCCAAATGCACGAAAGGTGCAACACGCCTAAGCTAATGTTCTTGTCACTGTGAAAGGAAGGTCTATGCATACGAATGTGACGAAAGAATGTGTGTGTGTAGTGAGTGGTGAACATCCTAACACAAAAGCATGCATTCACAAAAATTTCAAAACCATAATACAGGAAACAGTGGAATGTTTGGATAATCTATACATAAATTGGTCTGCAGGTGACGCGATGAAAATGTGAATAAATCACTAGGGCAGGCAAACATTACATATTTTCTAATATTCAGTCGAGTGTTATGCTATTCGATCTTCACTTTGAATTGAATCAGTATTGGGAATTTTCTAATTACTTATAAGTAATGTATGTCAATTTAAAAACGTAATCGACAGTTTCGGTTTGGTGTGCAACTTCATTGACATTGGCATAACTCATAGCCAAGACGAGCCAAAACAAAACCACCACTGGGCCACCTTGTTGCCAACCAGTTTTTCAATCACCAAAGTTTTGGATTCTGTAGGGCACCTTCCTCAACTTTTCTAGCATCATTCGCTCGCACGATGATAGAAAATCTGGAAAATGGTGCCATTCAGGTTGTTCTCCCTATTCTAACTTTACTTGGTAATGTCATTTCTCGGCGATCTAACTGCAACTTCAATCACCAACACCTGGCTAAACACCTGGCATAAAAGCCAAGTGTCCGTGTCACCATGACGAGAATTTTCCAAAACCATTGCAAGAAGTTTGCCGCCCCTTGAATGGCTCAATTATGATCATGCCCGAGATACAAACACGGGATAGTGATATGATCATGATTGGGTGAGGTGTGTCTTCACTGCAGGAATCAAAGGGCAATGATGAAGGCAGGCATCGCCATCACGAGAAGAAGAAGAAATGTATTTAAATCATTTATACAAGGTAGTGACTCGATCAGTCTAGCGGTTCTGGTTAACACTGGGGCCAGGGCGGTCTTCATAGGTCGGCGCACTCACTCACACTCACTCGCACTCATTTCAAAGGCGTGAGTGCCAGTGAGTGTGAGCGGAGGTGAGTGTGAGTGAGTGCCAGTGAATGTGAGTGCGGGCGAGTGTGAGTGAGTGTGAGTGGAGATGAGGGCGAGTGAGTGTCAGTGAGTGTGAGCAGAGGTGAGTACGAGAGAGTGTCAGTGAGTGTGAGCATAGGTGAGTGTGAGCGAGTGCCAGTGAGTGTGAACGTGACTGAGTACTGTGAGTGGGAGCATGAACATGAGTGAGTCTGAGTGCAGCCGAGTGTGAACGTGAGTGAGTGCTTGTGAGTGTGAGTGGAAATGAATGTGAACGTGGTGTTTGTGAGTGAGTGGAGGTGAGCGTGAACCTGAGTTATTGAGCGCGGCTGAATGTGAGTGAGTGCTTGTGAGTTGAGGTGGCTGAATATGAGTGTGAATGACGATATGAATGTAAGTGCTCGTGAGTGTTAGTAGACGTGAGTATGAAGGTGAGTGAGTGAGCATGAGTAGACGTGAGGTGAGTATATCACAGCTAGCACACCAATTTTATATTTATTTATTTATACAAGATACCCCTAAATGCCCTCGCAACCAAGGGTATTACATGGGGGGGGGGGGGGCCACATATACAATGACAAAAAGAACACATGTGACACTATACTAACAAGTTAGAACTTCGTTATACAGTCATAACGCTATGTAACACTATACAAATTAATAACAGCTATACAACCTACAAACAAATGTATTGAAATAAACAACGAGAATCTTCATAGAAATATAAGGAATAAAACAAAAAAACCTAATGCACATATAGATAACTGTTTACACAAGGATTACGCTGTAGTACAGGCATACAGTAGATTTAAAAACTTATCGTGATCCGTGGTGGTAGCAACACATGGAGGCAAAGCGTTCCAGTCAGTTATAGTGTGTGGAATGAATGAATGTGCGTAGTTAAATGAACGACATGACAAGCTCTTGACTTTGAAGGGATGGTTGCGTCTATCAAAAATAGCAGATGGCAAACAAAAAAAGTCGTTATGAAGAGTTGAGTGATGATAAAATTTGTGAAAAAGTGATAAACATGCAATTTTACGGCGGGGAGATAGTTCTTGAAAGCCAGCACGTTTCTTCAATGCTGTGATGCTGTTATGACATGAATACCGTATTTACAGTCGCCGACAGTTTATTCAGACCTCACGGGGACTGCGGAAATGTCCGAATAAACAGGTGTCCAGAAAAGCAGATAAAGAAAAAAAAAAAGAAATCCTTTATTTCCACGCACTTATTCGGGCTCAGCAGTAGGCTTGAAGAAATCGTGAATGTGCCGTTGCACGCTGTTCCGTTTACGCGCAATCAGATAAGCCTGAATCTCTGAGAGGGTCGTATGGTCACTATAGGCGGCTGAAAGCACAGTCACTGCTTGTACACGCTCCGCATGCGACGGCAGCGTAGCACATGGTGCGTCATCGTCGGGCGGCGCAGCAGAAACCTGACGAATGATCTCTCTGTCGTCGAGTTCTGCGCATGTCAGTACAGCAGTATCAGCACCTGTGAAACTGTCAAATGAGACGGTGTCCGGAATCGCAATGCAACCACTGCGCAAGTCTCGGCAGAACATTTTCGGCGTCAGTAGGGAGCACATCGGAAGGCGACAAATCCTAGGCCTACCAGCACCTGCTTGCCAACATTCCCCAGCGCAGTCTGCACGGGCACTGTCGGCGCCATTATACAATTGACACGATGTTTCCGTATGCCGCGTTGCATCACCGCAACCTCGACACAGCACACAAAGCAAACATCACCACGCCAGCACGTTGACACCAGTCGCACAAACGAAAAACGTGGTCTACTCGCAGCATCGTGCACGAAGAAAAAAAACAAATCAACTGCTGGATTGTCTTGACATGGCTTAGTAAGCTGAAACCGGAACTGCTGTAGCTACGAACCAGAAAGAAACGATGATGATGAGCGGGGATTTGCAGTAGCGCCACTTCGTGGGGCAGCAAGGAGGCTCCGTTCAAAACAAAAGTGGCGTTCAGCAAGTCGAACCATGTACCGGTCAGAGTCGGTGCATGGTGCTTTCGATCGAGTTGGCTCAAGGAGTGTCTGAAAAGTAAGACGAGAGGTTGCAAGGTGTCCAAACTTTCGGCAGTTGTTATACAATATAGTCTATGGGAGAATGGCGGTGCCGCGAAGCAGACTGAATAATCGAGCATGTCCGAATTTTTGGAGTGCGAAAAATCAGTCGGCGACTGTACTCGCATAATGATCGCGCTCACGTAAGGATCACACCTCTGAATTTTGTCGTCAAAATTAAATTTTTGCTTCTTTCCTGTGTAATGATCGCCCCCCGAACTTGTCGTAGTGATATGTCGTGTGCCAAGTTTAGCTAATGATGATTGCCTTTACCATCTGTCGAATGCTGTCAAATGCTACGCGAACTACTCTTGAAGACATACCAAGTGGTCTGCACGCACCAAACATTTTTAAGCAGATGCCCAATTTCATTCCTTTCATCACTTTCCGCACTGCCATGAAAAAAAAAAAAAAAAGCTGCAACCAAACTTGCCTTGGCCTTATTACTTGTAGGCTTCAAAATAATTTTGGCCGACAACAACAAAGAAGGCGCCTTTCGATTCTTCTCGTCTGCATTCGTGAGCACGCGACAAATCGCGAGCGGCAACTATAGTGGCCACGTTTACACTAATACATTAGAAGTGTACCCTATTCATACGCCGACGCTTGTAACACAGCTAAGATATTCGCCCACCCTTAGCACAAACGTGCCATATTAGGGTAGTAGTGAAGACAAATGCCGCAGTTTCCACAGCATGCCCACCATGTGTTTCTATGTCACTGGCAGCTACATGCGCCCATCTCTGTTTCTGTCCTCTCAAAGTGGACATGGCAACGGTGTTGTCGCAAACTTGCCGATATTAACGATATTATTCATTATTGATACGGAAGAAACTGTTTCAATGCGCGTAATGTACTCACAAGAAGAACAAAAATGGCGTTCGGCTTGCTCCGCCGGCCGCCATATTTGTTTTGGTGTCCCGCACTGTTACAGTGGCAGCCACCTGCTTGTTGACCTGCTGACATCCCGCAGCAAACGTGGGATGAAAAAAAATTATTTTTGCAGGAAATTTAACGCGCGTAATGATCGTACCCCTGAATTTGCGTCAATTTTTTTTTTTTACAAAAAAGTGCGATCATTATGCGAGTAAATACAGTAATCAGAGTAGATGAAATTAACTGCGCGGCTCTGTAGTGATTCAATGCTATTTATTAAATATGCTTGAGGGGGATCCCAAATTGCCGAAGCACATACGATTTTAGGTCGGATTAGAGTGGTATAAGCACGTGATCGGAGGTGAGAAGGGGCATGCTTTAAGCTATGTTTTAAAAGACCTAATGACCGATTAACGGATGCAACAGTAAGGTTAATATGATTGTTCCATGTTAAGTCGGAATGGATGTGAACACCGAGGTACTTATAAGTGGTTACCAACTCAACTGGATTATTATTTAAGGTATATGCAGTTATAATTCGAGACTTACGGTTAGTGAAAGACAGATTTTGTTTTAGAAGGTTAGGTTAAAAAGGGTCCCCAGGTGACTGCGGGCGATTAATCATAAACTAGGGTGTGCATTAAGTTCGTCTATGCATCTACTGGACGCAATGGGTTAATCTCACGCTTAGGTTAAAAGCACCGAGCCTGAGCGGCTGACGCTGCGCAGTTGGCATTATGAAGATTGCATGCAACATCAGTACTTCGCGGAAACACTGCAACGTGCGACTCGCATCGAGCCACATAAAAGGACCCCACGGGCTTGACCATGACAAATTTCAAGTAGGGTGATCCACAAGACTGAGCAAGAGTCTGTAAATAAATGTTCCATACTGTGGGCCATACCGCTAGTGTTGTGAAAAAATGTTGAACTTGTGTTTTTAGCATGAAAATATCAGCAAACATCACTGAAAATGAACTTAGTCTTCTATACAAGTAAGCTGGCCCCTCCCCTCTTTTAATTTTTCACTTGTAGTGCTTGTGTTGAGGGTTTATGCAAAAACCACAACTATTACCTTCAAACCAAATAATTGGTACTTGTATTAGCCTAATTATAGCAAATGCTGCCGAACTTTTCTTCAATGGAATATGTACTGCTATTCGAAATACAGTCAGTGTTCGATTTTTCGAGCTCCCTAAGTATGAAAAATCGGTCAGTTGGAAAATATGAATGCATGCCTTCTAGGGCCCAAATCACCACAAGCACATCCAAAATAGCTCTAGAGGTCTGCTAGGAAACTTGTTAGGTGTATTGGTGCTCGTCCTGTGACAGGAGATGGTGGGTACATGCATTTGTAATTAAGGAATACTGCATAGTGTCGCAACAATGGCACCTTTCCACTCCTCGTATGCTTCACAGCAATACCTCAGGTGTGCTCCACCATGTAACACTGCCATATTGTGGCGAAGCTAACTTTTGGGAACAGGCATTATGCAATGCAACATGCTTTCCATGCTTCAAAGCCATCGGCAAGGATTACAGAGGCAGCAATGCAAGCAATGCAGAGTCTGTAGTATTGCAAATTGTTTCTATGAAAAACATGGCACCGAACTGCTGGAAGCTTGGTAGGGGATGGTGCCGCAGCTAGGCCTAGTGTTTCTGCGGTGGTGGCTATGGCTGCCAGAGGATCGGCATGCAAGAGGCTCAAGGCATGCTCAAGGTTGTGAGATAATCAAAATGATGGCAGTGGTGGCTTCAATTAATGTCGTTTCATACCTGTTATCACAGCAAGTCCAGAAAACTGGATGGGGAAGGATTTTTGCGTCCCAAACTTATACATTCTATTACATAGATTCTATGGGGCTTGCGGCAGTGCTGCGGAGGCGTAAAAATGATTGGGCATGTCCAAAAAGTCAGTCGTTGACTGTATTTGATTCGAAATTATTTAACTCAATTATTATTCACTTCGAATTCAGACCTAAAGTTTATGATTCGCCCATCCCTAGAAATCACTGGCAGAACTGCCCCGAATAGTTTGTGAAAATTACATGCTAGGTTAGGAAAATTATGTTTTTGAATTGAACAAAAACTGCACAAGGAAAGTAACGTAAAGTAACAGATTGGGGGGGGGGCTCTTGTTTAGTTGTTCACTTCTCTGAGCGAAATTAGGTGTATTTTACAGCAAAAAATTATATTACTGTGAATTTTCGTTAATGTGACCCAGACAGGATCGACGAAATTCATCGAATTAAATAGAGGCAGAAGAAACTCCAAAACACTCTGCTGATTATTTTGGAAATATTTGCCACAATTTAACGTGTTCCTGAATTGAACACACAGCCACCTTTTATGGGTTTAGAGTAGAAAACTAATGTAAGAATGACATTCTTTATTTATTCACAGTACCTTGCAAGCTCCTTATGAGAGCATAGTATAAGGGGGGCTTTACTTGGTTAATTATATCATTTGGTGACAAATGCTTTAGAAGAAGAATGAAGCATGTGTGTGGTAAAAAGCAGTGTGACAGGGAAAATATAAGGCATCATAGTACGCCAAAAATAAGTAACAACATGCACTAAACTGTACGAAAATATGCTTATTATAATCGCAATGCCCATGGTCAAGCGAGAATGCAGATAGATCGATTGAAGCTAGTTATGCAACACTTAAAATTAAATTAAGTAAGCAAAAAAGAAAAAAAGAAGCACTGATACAATCTCGAACGGGATGGTGGGCCATGCCTGTACTAACCTCTTCAACAGTTCGTCCTACAGTGGGCACATATCTCTAGAGCGTCAAAAGCATGTCACATCAAATTTACATTTAAAATAAATAATTTTGCTATTGAGCTTTTGAAATGAAAGCCTAAAAGAGCCACATTGCCGTCATCATTGTCACCATCTTTAAACAATTTGCCACCATCTTGTAATGACAATGGCGATGAGGGTTGGCAGTGGCTAATGCCATGAAGACAGTTTCTATGTCGTATCCAGTTGAAAGGTGGAGTAAATTTCGTGACCAATTCTCTCTGAAAAAATTAATGTGTTAGAATCGGGGCGGAAATGCTAATCATTGATTGTGAGCTGCTGTTTTCATTTCCTAATGGAAGACATGCTGTAAATTGGTATTTTCGGAGAGAGGTACTGTGTCTTCAGTGCATTTACTGTCCTCTAGTGCCATCAAGACAGATGCAGCAGCCATTGGGCAATGATTGGGGCCATGCATTAAAGGGACCGTGAAATGATTTTCACGATTTTGTACAAACATACCGAGTTGTAGAATAGGTCTTTCTGATCATTAATTGATGCATCTAAGTGCTCCACGTAAAGCGTGTAATTTATAATAAGGTTTTAAAGATGTACATCGCTGCCGATCGCAGCACACTGTCAGCGGAATTTTGAGCCACCCCTACCCATATGACGGTAAATCACCCAATTGACGTCATTAGGGCGAGCTATCCGATTGGCTGCCTAGGGCACGTCATTGATAATTTTTCCTCCTTTATGGTGAACAAATGATCGTAATAGTTGGAATGTTAGTTAATTTGTTTATATAAAGGAGAAAGTAACAGAAAGAGAATGCACAAGAACAATTTCTCGCTACACTTAAGAGGAAGCTTTAGCTCGGGGGCTCCTATCTAAATACATGTAAAAGGAGAATTCGTTTTTCTCAGCAACCACCGCACCAAATTTGACGAGGTTTGTTGCATTTACAAGAAAAACTCAAAATCTAGTGACTGTTGGTTTCGAATTTTTTAGTTAGGTCGTGAATTTTTTATTAAAAATTGGCAAAAATCGAAAAATTTCAAAAAACAAAACTATCAAGTTTACAAGTCTGTAACTCAGCAATGAAAGATGATATCACAATTCTGTGAATTGCATCTAATAGTACATCTAAAGCGGACAAAATTGGTATGTTACACATGAATATAAAAATATTTAATCATAGGGATATACAACGTTTGCAAAACCGTTGTAACCAACGTAACAAATTCACGTAAGATGTAAAATGACATACTGAATTGGTCCGCTTTGAATGATCTAATGGATGCCGTTTACAGAACCGCGATATCAGGTCTTGATGCAGAGATATGAATTTGTAAACTTCGTGCTTCTATTTTTTTCAAACGGTCAAATATTTGAAAATCGTGTTAAGAAAATTTAAACCCTAAATCGAAATTCCGCTTCCAACAGTCACTAGAATTTAACTTTCTCTTTCAAATGCAACAAATTTCATCAAAATCGGTCCAGGGGTTATCTCATAAAAACGTTTTTGCGTTTTACATGTATTTGAATAGGCCGCGTCGGAGTTGGGCCCGAGCTAAAGCTTCCTCTTAAGCACTTGCGGCACACAGCAAGCGTCATCTGCTTGTGTTACAACATGCTCCATTTTGACGAGAGCTTCGCAGTCAGAGTCGGTCTCGGTCTTTTCGCGAGCACTATGATTCGACTTTGTTGCGTTATGGACTGCAAATGTAGCGACTGGCAATATGTCAAGCTGCGACATTGTGTCCCTCTGCAAGGCAGCAGACAAGCGGACTGGCTGCAGCACATCGGACTGCCGCCATCCGATTGGCGCCAGGATTTGCGTGTTTGTGGCTGTCACTTTACACAGGAAGATTACTAACACAGTAGCGTTTCGCAAGTTCGGTATTAGGGTAAATGCAAGCGCAAGGAGACAGGGCCTGGCCAGTTGACTGCGTCGTTTCACGGGATGAGCAGAAGTGCAAATGTGAATGGTCTGCACGGTGCAGCCACCTGGTGGCAAGAGCTCAACCACGCACAGTAGCAGTAACAAAATGTATTCTTCTTTGCTGCTGGTGTAAATTTTTTGTAGGAGTGTAATCGTTAACATGTTTTTGTAAATGTTTTACACTTGGTTAGAGCAATATTAGCTCTTTTTTTGACTGGTTAGGCTCTGCGCCAATGGGTGGCTGGACCGTGGAGACCGATCAGGCAGCTCATGTATGCCTACGCGAAAGTTCCTTCATCAGCTTGAGTTTATGCCTCCACCGTTCCGTCGAAACGCCCAGCTCGCCTGTGGTTACCGGAATACCAGACACGTTCAGCGCTGCGACAGAATGCTCGGAACGTACGCTGCTTCGATAGCTCTCACTTGGGGTCGACTGCCAAGCAGCTGGCAGAGAGTTTGGAGAGGCTTCACATGCTCGCTCCTAGAAAACTGGCTATCAGCGACACGACGTGCCATCATGATGCAGAGCCTTTGAAGCAGAGCTTAGCCCTGATCACTCGGCAAACAAGTTGAGAAAATGCATGGCTATGGAGGAGGGTAACTTGTAATCGTCGCTAGCTCTCTTAATATGAGATGTTTCACAGAAATTGTGGCGCGAATGATTAACTTTAGCTGTACCCTACGCATCTACAAAATTTGTCCAAACTGTTTCAGGGGCCCTTTAATTGGGGGTCACCATTGCGGTCACCACTTAGGTCTTGTGCACACACGATGACCAACAAAGTTTGCTTTATCTGGCAAGGGCTAATTTTGCAATAGAAAGAACATTCTGGCCCATAGATGCGTGCCGGAACTGTCAGTTGGAATCAGATTAGCTGAAAAAATTCATTAAATAGAGCCAAATTGAAGAAAGTCTACGGTATTTGCATACTCCTAATTGTTATGCAAACATAAGTACAACCTTCATAAATGTAGCAAGCTTTTGCCTCTTTTGTGGTGCATTGGCGACACCAGCAGCTTGTGTAATGAGTATGGGTGCGTAAATATTAAAATTTTCAAATACGAACTGAATGCAAATACTTAGCTTTGAATATTGAATAATGATATGCACATGCTTTTATTGGATTAACTAGTTATGTTGGAACTTTGCAATTGCATCGTCAGTGTTAAAAAACTAGACTAGTAAGCCGTTATACTAAAACATGGTATATTTGGCTCATGTTATAAAATTTAGTAATTGCCATTGGCTGTCCTCCCCAGCATGTGCCTTAAAGGGACCCTGAAACGCTTTTGACGATTTTCTACAAACGTACTGAGTCGTTAGAGTAGGTCCTTCTGATCATTAATTGGCACATCTAAGTGCCCTGTGTAAAGCGTGTAATTTATTATAAGGTTTTAAAAATGCACATCGCTGCCGATCGCAGCACACTGCTCGGCGGAATTTTAAGCCGCCCCTACCCATATGACCGAAATCACCCATACGACGTCAGTGGGGCAAGCTATCCAATTGACTGACAAGGGCGCGTGATCGATAATTTTTCCAACTTTATGGTAAACAAATGATCTTTGTAATAGTTGGAATGTTAGTTAATTTGTTTTTATGAGGAGAAAGTAACATAAAGAGAATGCACAAGAATAATGTTTCAGTACACTTAAGCACTTCCGGCACACAGCAAGTGTCGTCTGCTTGTGTTACAACGTACTCCATTTTGACGAGAGCTCCGCGGTCAGAGTCGGTCTCAGTCTTTTCGCGAGCACTATGATTCGACTTTGTTGCCTTGTGAACTGCAAACGTAGCGACTGGCAATATGTCAAGCTGCGACATCGTGTCCCTCTGCAAGGCAGCGTACGAGCGAACTGGCTGCTGTGCATCGGACTGCCGCTACCCGATCGGCGCCAGGATTTGCGCGTTTGTGGCCGTCACTTTACACCGGAAGATTACTAACGCAGTAGCGTTTCGCGAGTCCGGTATTAGGGCAAACGCAAGCGCAAGGGGACAGAGTCTGGCCGCTTAACTGTGCCGTAACGGGATGAGCCATGAGATGAGCACAAGGTCAAATGTGAATGGTCTGCACGGTGCAGCCACCTACCATACACAGTACACAGTAGCAGCAACGAAATGTATTCTTTGCTGCTGGTGTGTATTTTTCGCAGGAGTGTAATCATCAACACGTTGTTTTTATGAATGTTTAAAATGTTTTACACTTGGTTAGAGCAATATTAGCGCTTTGTTTGGCTGGTTAAGCGCTGCGCCAACAAGTGTATGGACCGTGCAGACTGATCAGGCCGCTCACGTACGTCTACGCTAAAGTTCCTTCATCAGCTTGAGTTTATGCCTCCAGTCATTTGCCGAAATGACCAGCTTGCCTGTGGTTACCGGAATACAAAACACGTTCGGCGCTACGACAGAATGCTCGCAACGCATGCTGCTTCGATAGCTCTCGCTTGGGGTCGACGGCCAAGCGGCTAGCGGAGAGGTCTCGCGCAGGTGGGGGCAGGCTCCAAAACAACCGGAAGTGGATGATGTGACGTCGCATCGTGACGCTGAACCAGTGAAGGCGGAGCTTAGCCCCGCTCGCTCGGCGAACGAGTTGAGGAGGAAAAGCATGGCTAGGGAGGAGGGTAACTTCTAATCGCTTGTAGCTCCATTAATACATAACGCTTCACTTAAATTGTGGTGTGAATGTTCTACTTAAGCTGTACCCTACGCGTCTACAAAATTTGTCCGAACCGTTTCAGGGGCCCTTTAATTATGCCACATCAAATGCCCGTAAACTCGGGAGTCATTTGACCTTGTGCCAGTCATCACTCATCGCATTTGCTGTCAAGCAATAAGCTCAGAATGGGAAGTGGCGCTTCAAAAAAAAAAAAAAGAAAGCAAGCAAGAAAAAATAAATGTCCACTTGTGGCGTCCGGAAACCATTGCTACTGAGAGCCTGGCTTTACCGCTTAGTTAAGATGTTCAGTGGTTAAGTGTGCTTTACAAGCGGAATTTCACTAAAGCCACAATATCACCCCAATATTCCTAGATTAGATAGAAACAAATGTGAAGAACCGTGTTTGCTCCCACTCAGCCAGCAATATATTTGATTTGATTCGGATATTCGTATGAAACCTAATATTTGAGAATTTCTAAATATCTATTTTTCGAATCGGAATATGTATATTAAAGATATAGTATTTGATAATATTTTAACTTTTAGAATATTTGTGCACCCCTAGTAACGAGTGAGAGCCCATAAAGATGGTGTTGAGACATGCCAGAATGTCACCAGCATTTGCACTTCTTTTTCTCTCTTTTATGTGCAGTACTTTTGGACATTCGGCACCACTCTGCAACCACAACCATTTGTGTTCCAATCAACACAGGGCTACAATAGCAACTTCAACATGACCCATGTGCCATATGTGGTTGACTCCAGCAGGGTCATGCCTGATGTCAGATGCAGTACATCAGGGTCTGCAGCAAGCACAAACAGCTTCACTGGAGGTCTGGATGGTATTTATCATTCTTATTTATTGAAATATATTGCATCCACTTGCTTAACATGGGCACCAACATTTTCACATCTCAAAGTAACATGTTGGCATAATTATAAAGCACATCCTGGTGCCATATACAGCAACTGTGGCTCATCATTTAATGCAATTTGCCAAAATGTAATTAATGGAAACGCATTCTTTGCCACACATTGGCACTTTGTGGTATGTTGGTAGGTAGGTGCCTGTCTGCCTTATGAGTATTTGATTTAAAAAAAAATTGTGTCCAATGGTGGGCTTTGAACCGGGTTCCCAGCACTGTATCCTGATGCTCTGCCCTTTAGGCCATAGACGCATGCATGCTGCTGTTGTGCTAGCAAGCAGTTTGAGGCAATTGGCATGTATTACGTCGCATAGCAATAATTTGCTTCTGAAAGTGAGAGCACGTGCCTGCACACCGGTTTCCATGAGGCCAAGGACACAGGAATGGAATACAGTAAAACCTCATTAGTACGTTCCCACTTAAAGCACACTAGTATTGGTTAAAATGTATTTGCAATGAATTCCCGACCCAGCCTCCATAGAGCCTAATGGCTGACTGTTTAAGCCATAGTAGCTTATCGTATGCCTACTTCTTGGCGCGTAACGTCACTTTTTGTTGCGTAAGTTGGAACTGTGAGGCCTCAACTCACAGTGTGGCTGTCACCACACTGTGCTCCAAAGGATCATGTGCCTTTCTGGAAAGTGTGGTAAAACCTTGTTAATTTGTATTTCACCGGACCGGAAAAAAATGTCCCAATTAAGCGAGTGTCCATTTATCAAGGGTATCCAGGACACAATAGACAAATGCTTACTACTCAGCATGCTTTTATTTACTGAGTGATTGAACAAATCCTGTTTTTATTCTGCACAAAAGCAGTGTGGAAGCTGCAGTTCTCATCATTTCGTGACTAAAATCGCAGCGGCAAAGGCCTCACAACTTCCTTGACAACACACCCGCAGCGTGCGCCTTCATCTGAGGGCTGTTTCACATACTGTGACTGGAACGACGAAAATCGGTGTAGTCGCAAGTGTCACAATGTGATTTTTAGAGGGCCCATTTCACATGGTTGCGATTTCAACAATGCGACTGGTGCGACGCCCGGGGTTACTTACTGCCAGGTTTCGTGGCACACACTGCATAATTCTTTCAATGTAATGAATAAAATGTTTAAATTATAATATTGTTTACTTTTCTTTATTAGGAGCAAATAATATGCGTGTTTTGTAATTTAAAAACGGGTTGAAGGTAAGATTTGTTTTGGAGTGCGCAACGGCGGTTGCTGAAGTTCAGTGCGATGAGACTGTGCACGTAAACAGCTGTTCACAGCTGGTTCAGCACTGTGTGGTGTCTCTTCTGCCTTCTATGACTGTTTTGATCAGCCTGCACTATAACCATCTACAAGATGACCTATCAAGTTCAGATAACTACTCTCACCGCATATGCAGTATTCGGAATTTGGCTGCCACAAAGTCGTCGTGTCAGCCTAACGAGATCCTCGCACTACCCATGCTCAGCGTCAGTTTCTGGAGAAATGATGTGTGTATATTGCTCGTGATTGCGCATATACGGTACCTGCTCCTAGCCTTCTTGCACCAAACGCAACAACAAGCACCAACTCAAAAGCCACGTCTGCCCCTGAACAAAGCCGCAAATGATCTGTGTGATTGCTGAACTGTGTATATATATATATATATATATATATATATATATATATATAGGAGTCCTTCTCTGAATATTTATAAAGGTGCAAAAGCCAACGCATAAAATTTTTTGAGCAGGTAGCATCACTTCTGTAGAAACTGTACGTGGTATCATAGCATTCTAAAAACCATGCTTGTCGTCCACTTTGTTTTCCTGTGTCTCGCACTGGTAGTATACTGTGAACTTCTCACATGAAGACCATATCAATATGCGCTATCCATAATGCTGGAACGTAAGCCCACGGCAAGTGCAGTTGCCGTGGGGTTTTTCACCTTCCTGCTCTGCCTCGCACGCCGCTCATCGTTAGCTTGTTTTGTGAAAATAAATATTAGTATTATATTATTGATGTTATTAGATGTTATAGTTCCTTCACTGTAATCTATAGCACTCATCCAGATTTCTTAAGCCACACTCTTAAGCAAAACTACACTCTTTTGCCACACAACAATAATCGCCATCAGTCTTGTCCGCATTGCCTTTCTTTAACGCGGCGAGTCCGGTACTTCCCACTAACGAATGGCATGTGCATTATCAGCATGACATAGCATTCCCGACAGGAAAGTAGGGCGTGCGGCGTTTTCAAGAAAGGAAACGCAAGCCAGGCAGATGACAATTATTGTTGTGTGGCAGAGATACACCCCAAAGGGTGTAATTTTGCCTAAAAGTGTAGTCATGCATTTAACGTGTATTAGGTCAACATTGTTACGAAATGCTAATGGGTGTCATTTCAAACTATATTGTTTAGCCAAAGTACAAATGAAAGCCTCAATGTTTCCTTCTATCTGGTATTCCTAAATAGATTCAATTTGCAGAATTTTACGCCTGCTTCAATTGCCTGCAGTTCAATGCTTAGTGCTGAAAAAACTGATTCCTTTTCTTGCTTTCAAAAGGGTGCTTCAATGTGGATAGCAAGCTATAATTATTCATTTCGAAAGTCACTGAGCACGTGCTGGTGGGCGAGTTGGTTATACATGATTACGACTTCACGGTTGTCCCGTGTCGTCTTCCTTCATCCGTCGTTTTATTTGGTGCCTTCGTCGTAATCATTTCGAAAGTGTTAAGCTATGATTACGTCTCTAAGCTTATCAATGCGATTTTGTTCCATGAACACAAGTTTTCTTCCTTCCTATCATCAACAGCCATGAAATGAAACTTTTCACTTTCATTAGTATCAGGATGCAAACAATCTGGAGTTTCTCCTGGGCATTTGTCCACATGCTATAGTCTGCATGTTTGTATCATGTTCTGGTGTTGCAATCGCAGTGATGTACACATTTCTTAAAAATATGTTGCACCAAAGCAATTTATTGAACTTTGTTTTCAAATCCACAAGATTTGGCCACGCAGTAACGACCCAATTGATAAGCAAAAAAAAAAAAATCTGCACATTCAGTGCATGTGTTAAAATCTATGCGAAGTTAAGTTTTTGTCAAGTGGCTAATTAAATGCTGTTAAAGTAGCTGCAATATTATACGATTAGTCTTTTTTTCAACAATCCAACATGTAATCTTTTGCAAGGTTTGTTTATGCGCCGCATAGGTCACAACCTTAATATCATGTAATGTTTATGCACTAAACTGTTCACAAACTATACCAAAATGCAAATGGCAGTTTATGTATGTCGATGCTGAGTGTTTGGACCTTTAAGGCCCCTCGGTGGAGGGAGCATGTCCCATTGGCCTTGGCTTCACGTAGACGGCACCCTCGAACTGACCCCCCCCCCAGTTGGGTATTGGGGTGACCTTTGCGAACTTCCAGTCATCCAGAACTTCTGCACACGATATAGACTTCCTAAATAGGATGCACAGATATTTTGAGCACCACTCGGCATATCTCATGAGAAAAGCAGTAGGTGTGACGTCCATTCCAGGCGATTTCTTTGTATTCAAATTTAACAAGGGAGATAAAATGCTTTTTTGGTCACTGAGATATTTGCACTTGGTGGGCAATCAACTGGAAGGTAATAGATTGGTTTGCAACCGTCGTCATCCCTAAATACCGAACAGAAAAAATTGATTGAAGGATTTTGCTATCAAACTTTGATCAATTACGGTTTCCCCGTCGATGAAGAAACTGGACAAGGGCTGCTTTTTCGAAAAAAATGACGCCAGAACTTTGCCGGGAAAGACAGCAGAAAATTCTTCAAAGGCACACTTTGGTAGTATTCCTTCGCTTTTCTAATGTTTGCCTTTAGTTGCAGACATATGTTGGAAAGTTTACTGGCATTGCCCTCTGTGGTACACTGACGGTGCCGTTTTTTTATTCGTTTAGCCTTCGGTTCCAGCCGCACTATCTCCTTTGTAATCCATGGGCGTGTGCGCTGTTGAATGATTAGTCTCATTGGAACAAAGTCTCTGACGCATTTTAAGACTAGGTTCCTAAAGAAGCACCACAGCTCGTTCACGCAGCATGTGCCTGATTCAGAAAGAAGTATGAAATCAGCCAGCGACCTATCCATGGCATCCAATATGTCAACGTCCTTAGTGCGGCAAAAGTTTGGAACGAGGCATCTTTTTTTCTTGGTTTCAGTGGGACGGCCAAGTTGAACTGTTAAAGACACCATTTTGTGATCAGATATTCTGTCAAAGATATGCACTTTGGGATCACGACTGAGCACTGCATTTCTTACAAGGAATAGATCTTTTACTAACTGAGCTCTTTTACTAACTGAGCTAAATCATGGAATACTACGAGGTCAACAAAAGGTTCAGCAGCACTAGAAAGGGGCTCAGGAAAATCGACACTCCAGTCGATTGAAGGCATATTGAAGTTGCCACCCAAGAGGACATTACAAGAATAGCTTTTGCTAGAACACAGGAATTCGTTAAGCTCGAGAAAAAAAAGTTATCTTGAGTAGGGGGACGGTAGAAGCCTCCTACGATTAAAGTGTTCCCATCCAAATGCACTTTAATCAGGATGCGCGCAATTGCAGATATATCAGGTAACCTGGGCACCAGTAGTGACTGTTGATAAATAATTGCAACACCAGCACTGTGCGGACTTCTATCTTTACGATGAATTCCGTAACCTGGTGGTGTTACTTCCTCGTTGGAGATATCAGGGTGAAGCCAAGTTTCCGTGATTATAAGAATATGCGGCTTGAGTTTTAAAATGATACTTTCAATATCAGATTTATTAACAATGCTGCGTGCATTAAGCTTGATGAAACGGAGGGGCTTTTGGGCATCGGTTTGGATTCATTGTAGCTGGTGTCTTTCTTCAGTTTGTTTGCCTGTGTGAATCCTTCTGTCACTTGCGCCATCCCATCGGGATAGCTCGCCATTAATCCTAATTTTGTCGTGCACTAGTTGGACTTTCCCCCCAGCAGCTCTAATTTCGGAGGCGCTATCCCAGAGTTTCTTATTGGTGCTGACAAGCCTTCCGAGACCGAAATATCTTTATTTTTCAGTTTGAAACAATTCTGTAGTACGGCCATTTTTTCGCGGTGGTCGAAAAGCTTGATTATGACTGGGCGCGGTCTTGTCCCGTGTCTACGCCCAATCCTATGGAGTCGTTCAGCCGACGAAACTTGCACACCGAGAACGATTTTAAACACGCCCTCTAGCACAGCTTGCTTCAGATCATCATGGGTTTCGGCAGCTGTTTGTTTGACCCCAAAAACCAGAAGGTTGTTCCTCCTGGAACGATCTTCTAGATCGTCAAATTTGTCCTGCAGCCTCTGTACACTTTTCTCGAGGCCAGAGACTTCTTTGCTGACTTCTTTAATAGCAAATGCCGACTCCTCAACCACCTTTAGCTTCATTTCAATTGCATCTAACCGGTTTTGTATTTTCTTCTGACCATTAAGTAGTTCGATTAACAGTTCATCAGTCGTAGGCCCAGGTCCAGGATTGGGCTCTACGTCTAGAGAAAGCATTAGAAAAGAGAAGACAAAATCCTGAACAACGAAACAGAGCGTACAAAGGCTGCTTGGGCACGTTAGCTGGATGAAACATCCATTGCTGGATTTAACAGTAGACGCTTTGTTACTGACCTGCATGTAAAGAAGCAACAGGTTGGTCATGTTGACTGGCGGCCAGCCGACGAGCCCACTGGAAGGTGCCAGTGGTGGCTAGCTTCATATATGCGCTCTTGATGATGTCAATAGGCCTGGACGCGTTGACGCCCAGCAATCGTCATGATGCGGCGGTGTGTACACGAAGTCTCCGTAGGAAGCTGCCATGGTGATGAACAAGGATGCTGAATCTTGCAATGCACCGACTGCTGTCGTGCCGAACAGGAAAAACTGCGTGTAAAAAAGCAACGGGTTGGTCATGTAGACTGGCGGCCAGCCGACGAGCCCACTGGAAGGTGCCGGTGGTGGCTGGTTTCTTATATGTGCTCCTGATGATGTCGATAGGCCTGGACGCGTTGACGCCCAGCAATCGTCATGGTGTGGCGGTGTGTACGCGAAGTCTCCGTAGGAAGCTGCCGTGGTGATGAACAATAACGCTGAATCTTGCAATGCGCCGACCGCTGTCGTGCCGAACAGGAAAAACTGCGTGTAAAAAAGCAATGGGTTAGTCATGTTGACTGGCGGCCAGCTGACAAGCCCACTTGTGTGAATTACGCTGGTTGTCACAAAAGGAAGAATTGCAAATTGACACGGAAGGTTGCTTTTTAGCTTCCTGTCCATTCCTTGTTAGCAGAGAATTTGATATTTCGTATTACTTACGTGCCTTTTCCACGTCGTACGAAAGTTTCACACAGATGGCTCTTTTCATGGATAACGGTTGTAGGGATTTATTCGCTGTTATGTCTGTCTAAAGAATGTGATCAAACAAGTCGCCCTCTGCCATAATGCAGTATTGGCACCTTTTCAGTGCGTCCGATGTATCTTTTTTGATAACACAAGACGGTATCTCGCTGCAATCCTCAGCAATCTCTGCCTTTAGCGCTTCTGATAGTTGCAGGTTTGCGGTACACTCGGTCTTTCACATACCCCCCATGAGAAGTCAAAAGGCGTCAAGTTCGGTGACCTTGCAGGCCATGCCACTGGTCCATGCCGCCCGACCCACTGGCGTTTGAAGGCTTCGTCAAGCCAGACTCGTTCAAGGCTGCTGCTGTGAGCCAAGTTTGCTGTTGAACGAAGTTCGCTTTAAAAATGCAAAAGGAAGATCACAGCGAAAATCTTCGACCGGGCCTTCCAAAATGTCGTTCATGTACCACTGAGCAGTGAGCTTGTGGTAAAAAAATATAGGGCCAATTATTCTTCCGTCAAAGATACTGCACCACACACTGAATGACCATTGGGACTGGTGTCTGGCCTGTACCACCCAATGCAGGTTTGTATCGCTCCAGTAATGCGCATTATGGATGTTGACTTGAGAATTTCTGGAGAAGGTTGCCTCATCTGCCCAAAGCACTTTGTCAGTGAAATCCGGCATTTCGTCACTGTTCACAAGGATCCAATTTGAGAAGTCAAGCCGCCATTGAAAGTCTCTTTCTTGCAGGTTTTGATGCAGTTTGAGGTGATACGGGTGCATTTTAGCCTTCCTAAGAACTCTTGACACTGAAGACTTTGAAATGCCGGCCTCACCACTCACGTCACGCACGCTGGAATGAGGGTTTGCAGTCATGAAAGCCAAAATGTCTCCTTCAGCGTCTTCACTGATGGTCCCCTTTCTGTGCCACGTCTTCTTGAAGCTACCTGTTTCTTTCAGTGTCAAGTAACTCCTTATAATTGTGTTCGCGCTAGGTCTTCCCCCACATTGCCAATTTCGGTATACCTTGGCAGTTTTCCTCTTGTCGCCCCGTGCCGCTCCCAAGGCTAAGACTGTGTTCGCCTTCTGCTCGCTTGAGTACGTCATGCTTTAGGCACTGCAAACAAATTCTTTGAAACTGTTATGCGGCACGATAGTAACAGACAGTCATGCATCTAGCCGCTGGCACAGCTTGGAAAAAAAGCGGCGTTGTAACCTATGATGCTCTCTCTCGCACAGGTTTCAGATGTATGATGCATATTTGTGTGTATTTTTTCTATTCTGCATCGACTTGAATGCTGAAAAAAAAAATGCTCTTCTCGTCATATCAGAATAAACGGCTGATGACGGCGCATTCTTCGGCAACAGGCGCGAACGACTGTTGACGAAACACTTTTTCGGAGAGCCGTTGCCAGCCGCTGCCGGTAATGTCAGAGCCGAGCAAAGGTTGAAGCCCTTTCTAGTAAGTGAAGGGAACACGCGACGCTGGCGATGTTTTTACAAATCACTCATGAGAGCGCTGCAATCGCAGCGCATTCGGGCGCACAGAGTGCGCTGTCACGTGGTATTTTTTAAACTCCGCAGGCTTTTGTTTTTTCCCAATTAAAAACGGCCATGCTAAGTCTATTTCGTTGGAAGTGCCTGGGTTGGGCAATATTTGTGGAGCTCCACAACTTTCCTATTGACGCCTGAATGTTTCAAGCTATATTTAAAAAGTTAATTAATTTATCTCAGCTAATTACTCAAAAAGAGACTAGCAAAAAAATGGTACTGTAAATTTAGATAAACGCTAACAACATCCACGCGATTTCTGTTCTGAAGAATGCATAGGTTTTTTCAAAATCTTGGTCCAAGTTAGCTGGGACACTCTGTATGTATGATATTGTAACTTGATCACTGGTATTTTGAATGTGAAGCAGTAATTATAGCTCAGACAGTTTTCGAGAGTTCTTATGTGAAACTTCAACGAAGCACCTCAAGGAACACAACTGAAAGTAATAATTTGCTATTTTTAGTATAAGTACTTAGAGTAAAAAAAAAAAAATCTGAAATATACAAGATATGCACCTGGCACAGTTACCAACTTTTGTAAGTCATATCATGCAAAAAAATTATGAAATTATTATGAAGATTTGTTGGCATCAATATTAGCCATACTGAGGCCCATGCTATGTGTGAAAGCAGTAGCTTTGCAAATGTGAAAACAGGTAAGTTCCTGTTTTACAGAGAGCAATTGTATTTACTCATTGCAGCAGGCATCTGGTTCATTATTTACTGCATTCTTTAGGCTCGGGAAGGAATGATTGTCAGGTCAGGGAGCATGCAGAAGCCTCCTCATACTTGATTACTGTGTTCAATCGGCTTTTTTCTTACAAGTAAAGTGGTCTAGTTTGCATTCAACTGACGTGGGAGCCTCCATGTGCTTTGTTCAGTTCCTGTACGGAGCTGTACAGTGTTACACAATATTGTACAGTAAAGAATAAGGGCGGTCGTGCAGGCTGTGTTCGAAATGTAGGAGATTTCACTGCTTATCAAGTTCAGTCGAAGGTTGGTCTGAAATCGACCGCACCTTGTGTGAGTGAAAACTGACAACGGGAAGGATTGCTCCTAATGATATGTACATATGGTGTCAAAATTCTGCAACCCATGGTGGTAAAAATAAAGTTGCGTTTGATATTACTCGAACACAATTATCAAAATAACATGCACTCATGAGCATCTACGACTGTTTAAGGCATTGTTAAAACAGCCTCTATGTTGATTGGGAAAATTAGACAACCTGAGAGAAGCTTCTGTGGCTTCGCTGCTGCTTTCGTTTAAAAATTGTGTTATAAGTCCAAATCTTGCTTAGTTTTTTCGAGGAAGTGCTAGGAGCACTGGCGGCTAGCTTCGACAATACCTCCAGTCAAAGTTTTATTTTTCCAGATTCCCCAATGTGCCAAAAATGGTCAAAGTTTACAAATTCTTAAAGTTCAGTTATCCTTTCAGGCAGGGCGTGACGTCACTAGCAGAACAATTCCAGCGGAAATGTTTAGCAGCGCTAGAAAAGCTTTTGATCAAATGTCATTGATTTCTATAAACATGGTACCAATGAGTTAGGTCTTGGCAGCATCCACTAACCAGTGTCCAGTGCTGTGCAGGCTTTTGCAGAGTGAAAGGGTAAGTGCAATGTTTGTTGAATGTGTATTTTCAGGAGACGGCTCCCCCTCCTCCTCATAACCGGTCTTTGGCATTGTTGGAAATGGAAGTCCTTTGGGCAGTTCACCATCCCTCGGCTAAGAAATGGTGTCACCAGTTGCTTCACAACCTCCAAACAGACCACGCTGTTTTGTTTGGCAGTGTGGTAGGTTAAGAATGTTTTTTCTATGTGTAGTGCACAGGCACAATCTCGTTTGTTACTGCCCTCTAGTCAGTTGAAAATTCTGTTTGACTGCAACGTAACCCGTGATACTTTTCCGTATCTGTGATAAGTGACAGTGCCACTCTGAGATGACTGCAGCCATTTGTGTGCACCTTGTCACACTTGAAGTATATACAATCAACACATACCACCAGTACTTAGCCATTGTTTAATATTATTGCATGTATTGGCAGTTGCAGTAGTATTTTTCTTGACATGGTGGATTGCATTTCTCTGCACATGTGAATGCAGAGCAGGTGGTTGTCACATTGTTAAAATATAACGGCACACTTTACTGGTATTTAGGAATATAAGCCTTGCTTATGTTGTGGAACTTTGTGCAATAGTTATTGTTGTATGTTGCGGGCTGTTTTATTTGGCAGCGTAATGCCAACATCATCATTGTTGGTAGGAGGTATGAGTGAAAGCATTAAGCTTTACTGTGATAGCTAATATAGACATTAGGTCACTAGTCATTCTCTGGCACTGTCTGTCCATCAAAACTCCTAGTCAGGCACACCACTTTAGCACTGCCATGCTGCACCATTTGAACATTGCTATTTTTAGGTATGTATTTACAGCCTTACTCTTGCAAGGTATTCAAAAGTGGCAGTGCAATACTTTGGCCGTTCTTGAAACTGCAGCATATTTTAGTCACATCTAGTCTTTTTTAAAGTTTTGGGCTTACTGTAAACTTCTGATGATCAGTAAATACGATCTTCAGATTTCCATAGCCCATAGTATCTTGTCATGTCTTTCAAAATGCAGAAGTTTGTTTTTGTTGGCAACATTCTTACTCCACTCAATTCAATTGCTGCCTTATTCCTTCAGGTATCTTCCACGCATAACTTGTACATGAAATCAGCAAATTGGCAGCATGTGTATCTACTGTGCTCAACCATTGTCTCAAGCCGCTGACCTAACTCTCATTGAGTTAAGTGCTTCAGCAAATGCATTTTTTTTCACAATGTTTCTTGTAGCATTATAATCTATCTGGATTACTCTTTATTCATTAGTCAAGCCTTGCTCTTACATTTGTATCGCACATATCTCATGCTCCCACCACTATCCATGATCTCTTTGCCCCTCTTCTTGTTGTCTATCCTACATCCTATAGTCACATATTTTTTGGTATCCATTGAACTAAAATGTTTTTTTTCCTTTTGTGAGCAGGTCACTCACTCATACTTATTTGGCAGGCATGCCTGTGTTGCTAATTAAATTCCTGCCAAATGAGATTTAAAAATAAGGTAACCAAGAAAGATTGTTAAACAAGTGCATGGCACTACGTACCTGGACTTGTTTTCTGTTTCTTTCCCTCTTAGTCATCTGCAAGGCACCGGCTCATGTCTTAACCATTCATAACCTGTTTATTAGGCATTAGGTTTATTAGGCAACCTCCGAACGTTGAGGTTCAAATGCCACTGCTACTTTTTTTTTTCATGTTGAAGTATTCAACAATATGAAGTATTTTGAGTTCTGGCCTGTTTTATTTTGCTTCTTTTTAACCTATAATTTACTCTACATAGCTTTGAATATTTTGTCTTTTCCTCAAAAGAGATGTTTGCTTCTTAGCGCCTGTTTTTTAACAAACTCGTGGCAAAATAGATGCCATTGATACCCCACTTTTTCAATTTGTCTGTCTCTCAAGAACTGAGGCATATATCTCTTAACCATTGTTTTACCTATTTTAACCTGATTCATTGTTTTGTTTGTTGTTAATGAATGCAACTGTCATCCCACTAGGGTGGTTTCAAACCTTTTTAGATTTTTTAACGATGAAAAAAAGAGGACAAAGTCACTTTTTTTTCTTTGCGCAGTATTTCTTACTAACCACAAACTGCCATGGCCACTATTGACTTCTGGATCTTTGCTGTACATTTTTTTTTTGCCTCATGAATTGAGGCATGCATCTCACAGCCATTGTATTTCCTATTTAAACCTGTTTCATTGTTTTGTTTGTTCATTAATAAAAAATTTCATCCCACCAGGGTGATTCCTAGACTTTCTTTTTACATTCTACATGATAAAGAAAAGAACAAAGGTGCTTCTTTTTCTTTGCATAGTATTTTTTGCTAACCACAAACTGCCACAGTCACTTGAAACCTCAAGACCTGAAGCACAAGGCACTTCAGTATTATTTCTGTTTGCAGCATTCACTTGTCCATTACCTTACAGAGCTTCCATATTATTACAGAGAAACACAATTTGTGTACAGCACATTACCATCTATGCACCAGTAGTGATCCCAAGGTGGAGGCGATTCCCCAAATTGTTTTCGATTCTGTCATGTCGCTGTTGCTATACGAACAGCGGAGCACGTTGCACATCTGGTCCAGTAAGAAAAGTTGGGGAAGGTCTGCCGAGTGCTATCAGCCAGTTTGAGCAGACAAGTCATCCATGACGCCTGTAGTGGATGGAGACCGGCTTGGAGGTTTGTGGCGCAGCTATGAAAGGCTCCTGCATGCCCTCACTGCTTTTAAGGCGAAAGGCTTTCTAGGCTCATGGTGAAGTTAGTGTCAGCAGACCTGACTCCGGAGTATCCACCGAAGTGTCACTCCATGGGAAGACATTAAAAAATGAAAAATGATTGATAGTGACAGTTGGTGATGATGACATTATAATAGAGATTGGTAGAGGTTAATAATGACTACTAATGGCTTGTAATGACTACTAATGGCTCTGAAATGACGAATATGTTAAACGATGGCTTGTAATGACCACAATTGATTAGAAATGTCTAGTAATGAGTAGTAATGACTACAGCATGACTAATATGTCTAACAGCTTGTAATGACCACAATTGATTACAAATGACTAAAGATGCTTACTAGTGAGCAGTAATGAGTATGAAATGACCAATATGTCTAACGACTACTTGCAACAGGTACAGTTGATTAGGAGTGACCAGTAATGACTGAAATGACTTGTAATGACTACAAAATGGCCAATGTGTCTAACGACTACAGTTGATTAGAAATGACTACTAATGACTATGATATGACCAACATTTCTAACAGCTTGTAATCGCCACAATTGATTACAAATTACTAAAAAAATTACCGACGATTATGTTACTTCCTAATGCGAAATTTGAGCGCAGCAAATAAGCTGTTTCACCTTTTGGATAGATTGAGGCAAAGAAATCGAGCAACACATGTATGCGCTATCACATAATTTTTTTTTTATTTTTCACACGTATTCCTTTAACAAAGACTCCACTAACAGTTCTTGACAGTCATGAAGGAAGCTTTGTGGTCGGAGAAATAGACTGATATATGTTCGACTTGGTACACCAATGCTTGATTCTCAAAGACGAGATCTATACAAGTGCCTCGCGAGGTTGTCACAGCCGTGGGGGAAGCAGAGGCTAAGCGCCGCCGCCGAGAAGACCCTGCCGTTCGCGCCGCCGAAGCGGAGGCTCATCGCCGCCGTCGAGAGCAACCAGCAGTAAGCGAGGCTGAAGCAGAAGCTCATCGCCGCCGCCGAGAAGACCCTGCAGTTCGCGCCGCCGAAGCGGAGGCTCATCGCCGCCGTCGAGAGCAACCAGCAGTAAGCGGAAGCGGAGGGGGGCGGCGTGTACACCCAGCGGCAAACGATGGGGGCAGAAGCGCGCGCAGCAAGCGGACAACACGATAAAGGGAGGAGGGAAGAGATAGCAGCGACTGACTGATGCCGCTGACGGCGATAGTGAGTCAACCCCAGCTATCCGCCACACAAGAACAGGGGGGGGGGGGACCCTTTCCTCCTCTTTCTGCATGGCGGCGACGGTGTTCTATGCAGTCACGTTATCTTGACTCTCTAGCGGCGTCAGCGGCATCCAGCGGTATCAGTCGGTCGCTGCTAGCGCTGGGGGGATGAAAGGGGGGCGGAGCTGGTTACGAGGCCGACGACGACGCGAAACCCAGGAACGGACGCCAAAGAGCTGCGCTCTAAAATGCTCATTAGTATAAGCAGTAATGACTAAGAGAAAGAGAAGACGCAAAGAGAAAGCCGAATTATAGGAGGAAGAGTAGGCTTTTGCCGTACGCCTCTTAATAGAGATCTCAAGAAACCCTGGAATTTTTTGAGTTTGCATGTGTTTGTCGGTACGGATAGTCCATCACCCAGGCACTCCTCAAGAAAGCAAGGCGCCGTGCCTGTAACAGCACAACGAATACATTGTGGTTCCAGCCAAGGCTATCAAGGCACCCTACCAAAGGCGCTCCTCTCCCGCATTCTGCATGTTAAACCACCCGTAACGTACTAATCACATAATTGCGGGTTGACGGGATCATGGACAATGCGATCCCGATTGCTCGGCACTCGTCTGCAGAATGCATTCCACCCCATCCTACCTGCAGTGAGCAGAAACTTTCCGAGACTTAAAAAAATTCACGCTTAGTTCCGCACACTCTCCGAGAAGGATTGCCAGAGATGGCGCCATTCAGTAGGCTTTACTGCCAAACCCTTACCGAGTAAACGGGTTTGGCGGTAGTAAAAGCAAAATAGTGCTGACAATGTTTTTTCTTTTTTTTTTGTCAGTGGTTGAGAATAGACTCGATAAATTTTCTTCCGCATGCCGAAATATCTTTTCTTTTAATGGTTATTTGACTTGCGTGAACACTGGGACGGCAAAAAAATTCACCGACGATTCCGATACTATCTAATGCGAGATTTGAGTGCAGCTCTGTATGTGTTTTCATTTAGCGATATAGTGGCTGGCGTGGACAATCTCGGTCACGTGGCACGCGCTGCAAACAGCGAAATGTGGCGTGACTGCCTCGCTAAACGGGAGATCGCGAGAGGCAGCGCGTGGGCATGATTCACGTGCAGCAGCCGCTGCAGACAAACTAGGTTCATGCGGCGTTTTGTTTTGAAATATGGAATCGGTGAACAGACGACGCAGGCTACTCTGGCGCCATAGGCATCGTCGCCGCAAAGCCTGTCTTGCGCGGCACTACGCTACAGTGTACTAGACTAGGTGCAGTGTGTTCAGGAAGTGCTCGCCACTGAGGCGCTTCATGTAGATCGCACAAGGTGGCGCTGTAGGAGAGAGAGAAACTTTATTGCAATTGAAAAGATTTGAAGGAGGGATGGTCGGAGCCTCTCAGTCCAGGGCCCCACTGGCCTCTGCCGCCTGCCTGACCTGGCTAATTAAGGACTTTTGTCCTGCCAGGTCGGAGCGGGCAAGCTGTGCCTTGCACTGCTCCATTGTCCTACTGGTATTTGGCCTATGAGGGTGCTTAGTGCACTCCCAGGTTATGTGTATTAGGGTAGGTATGCCACCGCACCAAGGACAGTTGACCCTATAACGAGTGGGATACATAACGTTTAGCAATATTAAATGGGGGAACACCCCGGTCTGTATTTTACGCCAATCGGCAGTCTCTTCCCCGTTAAGTTGTGGGTGAGGCGGCGGGTATTTTGTGCGGACTCCGCGCTGATGAGCAAGCATGTCTTTGGCATTTAAATTAGTGGAATTTTGTGAGGGATAGTGCGGGTGGTTGGGGTTAGAAGAGGACACCGTCGCTCGGTTAGTGAACCCTCGAGCTAACGCGTTAGCCTTTTCGTTCCCCTGTACCCCCCCGCGTGGCCCGGGCACCAGAGTAGACGATGGTGGTTGAAGGATTTGGGGATTATCGTGAGGCTAGCCGCAGTCACGTGCCCCTTGACAAAAATGGGACATGTCTCCTGGGAGTCCGTGACCACGACCGAGTCCATTTGCGAACGCTCCGCGTGAGCGAGTGCGATCACCACTGCTAATATTTCAGCCAAGGTGGGGAATCTCGCCGTGGCCGACCCGGTAATTTGCTGTTGGCTGATAGCATTCACGACTGCCAGGGCGTACCTCCTTTGGTAGCGCTGCCCAGTCGCCTCTGCATACTGAGCTGCGTCCGTGTAGTACGTGTTGCACCTATGGTTATTAGAGTACGCTGATTGAATGTGTTGTGCGCGTGCTTTGCACCTTTCTTTGTTGTACTCGGGATGCATATTCTTTGGAATTGGGGTTACTGTAATTTTGGATCTCATCGAAGGAGAGAGAGGTACGGCCTGCTCTGTGAGATAAATGGGGTATGCTGGGATATTGAGTCCAGCCAATATTGCCCTACCAGTTTTTATGAAGCTGAGGCTCTGTCGCATCAGGGTGGCTTACCTCAGTTCGTCGAAAGTATTGTGCACTCCCAAAGCTAACATGCACTCCGTTGAAGTACATTTAAGCAGGCCCAGAGCAGCTTTGAAAGCGGTTCGGATTATTGTGTTAGCCTGCTTTTCCTCCTCCCTGTTCAGGATTTGGTACGGTAAGCCATACGTTATTCAACTAACCACTAAGGCCTGTACGGGCCTTAGGGTATCGTCTTATCGCATTCCCACTTTTCGATACGTCACGCGACGTATCATTTGGGCTGTGTTGTTGGCTGTGGATTTGAGGGTCTTGAGTGTCTGTACTGCTCTCCCGTCGCTCTGAAGCCACAAACCCGGGACTCGCATTGTGGGTACCTCTTGGACTGCTTGGCCCTCAACCACGATGTTAATCGATCCTCTGGATTTGTAGCCTTTCGCCTGTATCCAGATAACCTCAGATTTATCGAGTGTGCACTTCAGGCCACTCCCATGTAGAAAATTTCTCTACCGCTAATACTGCGCTTTGGAGTGTATATTCCTTATCCCCTAGTGAACCTCTGCGCTGTAGGAACATGGGCTGTACGGAACGTACAGCGCAGCGCCAGCACTGCATGCTGATATTTTGATAATCATTTTCTGTCGCAATCAAATAGGCATGCAAATCCTCGGCGGGTGTTAAGATGCGTCCCAGAAACTTACTTCATATAAGAGATGAATTGTATGTGCACTCCTAGCGCATCTCAACGCCCATTAGACGCATTTATTAACCTGACAGCAAAGGTTTTGCAGACACCGAAGTAGTGGCGTAAATTAAGCTGTTAAATTTGTTTTGAGCTACGCTGCCACGTAACCAGAAATTATTGGAACGGAAAAGTCGGCTGCAAATAATGCCGTAGTAAAGGACATCAAATTGATTTAAACTAACTCGGATTCCAGGTGCACACACTTTGTTTTGCCGTTCGCATTCATAAAAAAGCAGCCGCGGCATCCGTTACCCAACGTCAAGTGCTTAGTTCCTCAGCCGCTGTTGTAGGAGAGAAGGCAAAACAATATGTACGTACATAGCCCAAAGCCAAAGAGCTTCCCTGCTTGGCAATTACCTTCTTTCGCGATAAACATTTGTCCCTCGTTTCATTCTGTTTTGCGAGCCTCCCGCAAGTACATTTGCACGGTTTATTCGTGAATTTTTTTTATTTACATCATGAAGTGCTCCTGAACGTCAGGCTCATGTGCAAGTATGAGACACACCGACATCCTACATTTCTATGGAACGAATAAAACAGGTAGGAATGACACCAAGTAAAAGGGATCTCTGCAAAACTACACACAGTATGCCAAAACACAAAAAAACAGTGCAAGTACATTCCTACCCAAACAATGGAGACCGACAGTGGAATTAATATGCGCAAATAAAATACTTAATTCATTTTTAATTATATTCACAAAATTAGCTTTTTGAATGCACCAGAAAAAGTTGTGCATTCAGACGAAAAAGACAAGGGTCAGCATACATATGTTGCACCAGCCTGTTAAGAACACTATAGCTAACTTTAAACTGCAATTTCTTTTTTCGTCGTGCTCTTCACTGATTAACACCTTTAACGTAAATGTGCAGCCTTGTTAGGACATAAAAACGCACAACTGCTGATGTGAAATCATCAGCATGTAATTTGCAGCCTATGGCATAGCCAAATTTAAAGCTTTCACTAGAATCATGACATCAACTATGCTGTCGCTGCTGCAAAGCTCCTCTTTGCTGAAGAAGGTTGTAAATATATTCCCTCAAGTTCCTTTAGTGCTTTGAAAAGCAACTTGGAGGGATACAGCAATCCTTCCCTGTCACAAATTTCGTGAATTTTGAGACTGCTACTGACACTGGAGTTCTGCAATTAAAAGAAGAGAGCGGCAGTCCTCGCATTTCTTGCAAATAAAAAATTTCTGCGCGACATACCCTGCCATATATAATGGATGAGGTGGTTATCGCTCCTTTCCTCTACATAAGCCCGGTGCTCTGCCGGAGTATTGTTAGCCTTTGCTCTACCAACGTCAGATTTCCAGCTTCAACTAACTCGTTAATTGTGACGCAACATCCCCTTCCTTGTCAGAATTATCAGGTGAGTGAAGTAGCGATACCAAATCTTTACTGACCTCTGTGTTCCCTGTTTGCATTGCCTTCTCCAAGATATAAAAAGGCAATTCACAACAATCAAACATTGAGACGGCGTTGGGTGGTCGTTGGATCCGCACGACTACCTCATAAGAAGTTCTCCAACTTTTATTGGCTTAGTCTAGATGTCAGTAGGTATTTAAAACCCTCTCCTTCCAAGTATTCTAAGAGAGCCAAAGTGCTGCACAAGGTCACACGGAGCCTATCTGCAGTCGACTGGCTCAAGCCGCAAAGTCCTTTTGCAATGGAAAGCATATTTAGCGCCAGCGAACAAGGACAGAAGAGAGACGACATCACAATGCGCTAACTTCAACAACTTCATTTTCAGGAAACGCCCACTTATTTAACCCATGCACAGTTAAATAAGCGGGTGTTTCCTGAAAATCAAGATGAAGTTAGTGCATTGTGGTGTCGTCTCCCTTCTGTCCTAGTTCGCTGGCGCTAAATATGCTTTCCAAGTCAGTCTACCAACACGCCCAACAAATGGCAATCCTTTTGCATGCGACTCCCAACGAGACAAACTCGAGGAATTCCTTTAGAGTCTGCACATGGCAAGCACGCTGCAACTGGCCGCAACACACGGAGAACGCGTCCGTATAGCCCGTGCGCCTGCAGCACCGCCGCATACATCCGGGACCTGTCTACGCTCCCGGCTTCAAAGCGGTGCGTGGCGCGCTCCGCCGTCTGAACACGCCTACCCCTATCTAGTACACTGTAACTACGCTTTCGCCATGCCCTCCTCCACTTTCTGCTTCACGGTTCCGCTGCACCCTCCTCCACTTTCCTCCTCGCGCTCTCTTCGCTTTCGCTGTCTTTCATACCCCGCTGGGCTCTGCATTCGCTCCAAGGTCGATCCAAATTACACGATCTATATCTTTTCCCCACAAATTGTGACAGACTAGAGTTTGTTACCGGAGGAATGTGTTTCAATATTTGATAATAGCGATTTTTATTCCCGTCTGTGTTTATGACAATGTATTACTGCCTTTTGTTTTAATTTTCTGTTACGCTTGAGAATGTTCACTTATTGTGTACTCCTACCTTGATGTTACGTACTTCAATATATATTCTTTACTCATTTACGTGAACGACTTAATACGTCTTTCTCTAACTCGCGCCTGCGATAATGCCTTCGAGGCGACGCAGGTATTCTGTAAATAAATAAAATAAATAAACAGGTCACGAAGCTTTTGGCGAAAAGTGATTCAAAACAAATCACCGACATCAGCAAGGGTGGTTCTGGGAGCAGCGATTGATGCGCGACTATGTTTGGAGGGAACAAACATTGGGAAATGAAGCGTTTTTTAATTAAAGTGAGACAGTTAAATTCATTGAACGAAAATAAAATTCCTGGTCAAGTTTATATATGCGTGACCAGTAAAAAAGCACAAGTTTATGTTGTTTCATTATTATCATCAATAACTACATTTTTTTCAGCGCCCATCATAACGGGGCGTCGACGCCGCTATCGCTTGCTATGCGATGCAGCTCTTGAAGTGTGCAGAAAGGCGCGCTCGTAAAGTTCACCTTTTACAATACAGCCCCCCCCCCCCTTCACATGACGTGGTGTTTTGCTTGTCGACGTTTGTATGAATTTGGTGACGCGGGTAGCTTCATCGTCTCTTAACCTGTTCAGTCAAAAGTAGTGAGTTACGACCGCCAGATAATTCTTTACTTCAGTTGTTCTTGTGCGGCTGCACTGGCCGACGGGCTTAGCATCTGACGATAGGACCAGCACTCTACACCCGAAGCTTTTGTCGGGCTCCAAAGAAAGTATGTTCTGTGCAGGGGTGCGATTTCGACAACCGTACGGCTGGCTGTTTCCTGCATCACTTTGCTCGCTAAAAGCTCGAAGCGCCGATGAAGTCGAATGGTGAAGTATTTGAATATATACAGCTCTAATGGCAGGCCCCCAAAACAAATTTCGCGCCTTCGAGAACCAAATAACGTTACTTCTCTTTAAAGGGACCCTGAAACGATTTTGACGATTTTCTACAAACGTACTGAGTCGTTAGAGTAGGTCATTCTGATCATTAATTGACACATCCAAGTGCTCCGCGTAAAGCATGTAATTTATTATAAGGTTTTAAAAATACACATCGCTGCCGATCGCAGCACACTGCTCGGCGGAATTTTAAGCCGCCCCTACCCATATGATGTCAGTGGAGCGATTGGCTGACCAGGACGCGTGATCGATAATTTTTCCAACTTTATGGTAAACAAATGATGTTCGTAATAGTTGGAATGTTAGTTAATTTGTTTTTATGAAAAGTAAGTAACAGAAAGAGAATGCACAAGCACAATTTTCCACTACACTTAAGCACTTCCGGCACACAGCAAGTGTCGTCTGCTCGTGTTACAACATGCTCCGTTTTTGACGGGAGCTCCGCGGTTAGTGTCGGTCTGCCTTCGCGATCGAGCACTATGATTCGACTTTGTTGCGTTGTGGAGTGCAAACGTAGCGACTGGCAATATGTCAAGCTGCGACATCGTGTCCCTCTGCAAGCCAGTGGACGAGCGGACTGGCTGCAGTGCATCGGACTGCCGCTATCCGACCGGCGCCAGGATTTGCGCTATTGCGGCCGTTACTGTACACCGGAAGATTACTAACGCAATAGCCTTTCGCAAGTGCGGTATTAGGGTAAACGCAAGCGCAAGGGGACAGGGCGTGCCCGTGTCCCCTTGCGTGTCGTTTCAAGGGATGAACAGAAGCGCAAATGTGAATGGTCTGCACGGTGCATCCACCTGGTGGCATAGAGCTCAACCACACACAGTAGCAGTAACAAAATGTATTCTTCTTTGCTGCTGGTGTAAATTTTTCGCAGGAGTGTAATCGTTAACACATTGTTTTTGTAAATGTTTAAAATGCTTTACACTTGGTTAGAGCAATATTAGCTTTTTCATTGGCTGGTTAAGCTCTGCGCCAACTGGTGGCTGGACCGTGGAGACCGATCAGGCAGCTCACGTACGTCTATGCTAAAGTTCCTTCATCAGCTTGAGTTTATGCCTCCACCGTGCCGTCGAAACGTTCAGCTAGTGTGTGATTACCGGAATACCAGACACGTTCGGCGCTACGACAGAATGCTCGCAACGCACGCTGCTTGATAGCTATCGCTTGGGGTCGACGGCCAAGCGGCTAACGGAGAGGTTTCGCGCAGGCGGGGGCGGTCTCCCAAACAACCGGAAGTGGACGATGCGATGTCGCATCGTGACGCAGAACCAGTAAAGGCGAAGCTTAGCCCCGATCGCTCAGCGCACGAGTTGAGGAGGAAAAGCATGGCTATGGAGGAGGGTAACTTGTAATTGCTTGTAGCTCCACTAATATGTAACGCTTCACTTAAATTGTGGTGCGAATGTTCTACTTAAGTTGTACCCTGCGCGTCTACAAAATTTGTCCGAACCGTTTCAGGGGCCCTTTAACGGATATGGCGTCACATTATTTTTTGTTCCGCCGGAAAAGTTCCCTCCTCATACAGATGGCGCTAAGCCCCATGAACTCCTAAAACCCCTTAAACTTCGTAAAGTAGTGGCATGCTTTGACGAATGCCGCCTCCTCCTCGCGTGCTCTGGCCGAGGCCGACTCTGCGTCGCTATTGGCCTAATAGCATCACGTGGACCCTCACGCCGTGCTTCAGCGCCATTTTCGCTCAGGAAGTGTCTACGGAGTGGCGAGGAGCACGTGTTGGCGCCGTTGCTACGCTCGAGCGGTGTAGCTGGTGCCACGGTCGAGGAGGGAGCGTGAAAGAGAGGAGAAACGTGGAGTGAAGGCGGAGGAGGAAAGTCGCTATTTTATTACAGTGTACTAGAATGGGGGCAGTGTGTGCAGGAAGTGCTCGCCGCTGAGGCGCTTCATGTAGACAGCACGAGATGGCGCTGAAGGAACATGGGCTGTTAGTTAGTGGTAGTTAGTGGAATGCATAAGCGATGATATTAAGGATTTTGGGAATGGTGCTGAAATTGTCCTATTAGGTGACATGAATGCCCACATACAGGATTTAGATGGCTATACCGACAACAACGGGAAGTCAATGCTAGACCTTTGTGAGCAACATAACTTCTTCGTTGTGAATACAGGGCCCAAGTGTGAAGGGCAGATCACGTGAGAAGTGGGAAACCGGCAATCGACCATTGATTACTGTCTGATGACAGAAGGTATTCATGATAAGTTGAGAGAAATGGTCATTGATGAGGAAGGGTTTAGCAGCATAGGGAGTGACCATAAACGCATCATTTTGAAAATGGTATATGTAGTTGGGAAAGACAGCAAGGAGCGCAAAATGGTCAGTTCAAATTTGAACGCTGAACAAATAGCAGATATAGTCACTAGAGTCGAGGAAGAACTTGGCAAATGGCCATGTAAAGAGTGCGAATATAGTGAGCATCTAAGTTTAATAACGACAGAAATACGGAAAGAGAAACAACATTTGTGGTGGAAAGGAAAAAAGAAACCGAAAAGCTGGTGGAACAGGGAGGTACGGGAAGCGATCGCCGAACCACAGAAAGCATCTCGGGAGCAAAAGCTGGCAAAGAAGGCGCAGTTGCCGCCGGATGAAGTAACCAGTAAATGGGAAAAATATACCAGGAGATAAAGTGTATGGTTCAAATACTGGTGCAAGCAAAATTAAAAGGTGAAAGTGAACGTTGGTTGTCAGAAATACATGAGAAAAAGAAGGCCGCACCTAGAATATTTTCGAACCACAAAAAATTATTAGGCAGGAAGTCAACAACAATACAATAACATATCCTAGATGAAGATGAAAACAGACTGGGAGAAGTGGCAATAAATTACATCCGAAAAGTAACAGCCGAATCTTTCCAAGGCAATGAAGAGGTTGTATTTGAAGAAAAAAAAGAGCATGAAAGAAACCAAAGTGGAAAAGGAGCTGGTGCTGACAAATTTAAACTGGAAGAAAGCGGAAGAGAAAATTCCTAAGCGCACAGCCACAGGGCTAGACGAGGTTCCCGTTAGGCTGATTAATGAACTAGGACCAAAAAGTAAGGAAGCTCTGGTGAAAGCAGTGCGAACGAATACCAGACAGTTGGCGACAAAGTAGAATTAATTTAATTTACAAAGGTAAGGGCGAGAAACATAGAATTCACTCGTATAGACCGTTGGCCATTACATCGGTAATATACAGGCTAGCAATGCAGGCAATCAAATTAAAGCTTCAAGCATGGGCAGAGAATAATGGCATTTTGGGAGAGCTTCAGAATGGCTTCAGAATAGGTAGGCGTTTGGGTGATAACTTGTTTGTCCTTACTCAGTGTATTGAAATATCAAAAGTAGAAAACAGACCGTTGCATGTGTCCTTTTTACACATTACAGGAGCCTATGACAACGTAGAACGCAACATTTTGTGGGATATATTTTGGAAAAGGAAGGCTCAGGTGACGATTGCCTGCAGCTTTTGAGAGAGATTTACCTAGAAAATACCGTTTGCGTTGAATGGGAAGGGATGAAGAGCGAGGAGAAAGTTTATATTAATAAGGGACTCAGGCAGGGTTGCCCTTTATCCCTGCTGCTGTTTATGATGTACATGGTGAGGTTGGAGAGGGCACTAGAAGGAAGTGATATCAGGTTTAATCTCTCATACAAACAGGTGGGCACAGTAATAGAGCAGGAGCTCCCAGGTTTATTTTATGCGGATGACATTGTGTTGCTAGCTAACAAGCAAAGTGATTTGCAACGTCTGGCTAATATATGTGGACAGGATCGCAACAATTTAGGTTTGAAATTTAATGTTAGAAAATCAGGTGTTTTGGTATTCAATGAAAACAGTGAACAGACAGTGGAGATACAGGGCCAGGAAATACCTTGGATAACAGAATATAAATACCTTGGTATATGGATAAACGAAGGCAATAGATATTTGGAAACACAGGAAAAAACAATAACAGTGAAGGGGAAAAGAAATTCAGCCATAATGAAGTACAGAGCGCTATGGGGATACAATAGGTACGAGGTCCTCCGAGGTATGTGGGAAGGTGTAATGGTTCCAGGACTTACTTTTGGAAATGCGGTTGTTTGCTTTAAATCAGGGGTACAATCAGGACTCGAAGGCAACCAAAGGTCAGTGGGTCGCCTCGCATTGGGCGCTCATGGGAAGACTACAAATGAAGCTGTGCAGGGTGATATGGGCTGGACTAGTTTTGAAGTGAGGGAAGCTCGCAGTACAATTGAGTATGAAGAACGGCTGAGGAATGTGGAAGAAAGTAAATGGGCTGGGAGAGTGTTCAGGTATCTGTACAGGAAAAACATTGATTCACAGTGGAGGAAAAGAACTAGGAAACTTACCAGCAAGTATGTGGTCTGTAGGGTGGGCAGCACAGCAACAAAGAAGGTCAAGCGCAAAGTCAGAGAGGCTGAAATAATCTCATGGGTGGCGGCAATGGAAAAGAAACCTGCCCTGAGTCACTGATTAACAGGAAAAAAAAAGAAATCAGGAAAGAAACAATTTACGATAACTCAAAGGGAAGCTCATTACCCTTCGAAGCGAGATCGGGATGCCTTAGAACACGCACCTATAAAGCGAGATATAAGAAGGAAGAAGAAGCATGTGCTTGCTGCGGTATAAAGATAGGGAAACTATGGAGCATATTTTATTAGAATGTGAAGACATCTACCCAGCGGTTGATTTAGGCACCACTGGCCTCCTTGAAGCCCTTGGTTTCAGCGGGAGCAGTGGTAAAGTAAACATCGGCCCTATAACGTAAAACTATTCCAAAATGTTTTTATTCCAATCTTCTGACGTCAAATTTGCGTAACCGCCGACGCAAGCATCGGGCGGTGACGCGCAGGGTTGTCTGAACAACCCAATCAAACGCCCTCCTCGTTCATAGGAGGTCACTTTTGTTTGCTACAAAAACAAATAACATTGCCTACACTGAGCGGCTGGTCTTAAGAGACGAGGAGTAGGCTCAAGTGGAGAGGGATTTGATGGGGCCGAGCCACTACACTGAATAACGATAACCGGACGAAGAGGGGAGTGCGTCTAATTGTCGTACAAAAATCCATCACGTGACCTGATTTTAGGTGCCTAGGGACAGGATCGTTTACGGGTTTTTGAGAAGGCGCGATGGTGGCGCCGAGTGACGCCGTGGCGTGTTCGTTCTCGGCGTGATCGTTCTCTCGACCACACGTTGTTCAACATTGCTTATAAGTTATATGATTGTGCTTGCGTTGGTTGTAGCTTCTGTGTTACTTGGCGGAAGGCCGTGAGTAGTGGTAGTGCGGTTTTGGCTTCCGTGAGCTCTGGCAGTACAGAATCTATGTTGTGTTACCCGTGCTTCCTTGAGAAGCCGGCGGTGGTGACAATGAACTGTCTAACTGGCACAGTGCATCGGCAGCGCAGTTCAGCGAACGGCGATGTGGCGTCGCCGTGTCCGCCTTTGCTTAACATCGAGGGATGTGCTGCTAGCTACAAGTCATGTAAATGCGACTGCGTTGACCGCCCACTGTTCAGTGCTGATTGTGTGGTTGGTGTGCTGTGCTTCTAACGAGTGGTGCAGCCGTCGTTGGATCTGGAGGACAATCCGAATTGCTGTCCCCCAGATATTGGACCTTGCCGTTGGGTGCGGGAGTTGGCCGAGGTTGAGGAGGACTTTGAGATGAAAACTGGAGGTTTATTTACATTATTTACAGTGAGAGCACAAAGAAATTAACAGTCATAAAGTCATTACGGGCCGGCAGCAACTCGGACGCTGCGGCCTGTGGCAAGAAGCTCGAAAGAGATGAATGAAGGAATCCTCTCTTGCTGCTCCCGGTCTCTGGCTTTTAAGCCCTTCGGTGTTTCGAAGTCACGTCACGTTCGGCCAATCGACGAGCCCGCTCAGGTGACGCCATTTTCGGCCAATCGGCGAGCCCGCTCAGGTGTCATTTTCGGCCAATGGTAGGCGCCCGTGCGATTGTGTCACACCCGGCGCCTAGGGTCGCTCCTTGGGCCCCAATTGTCCGAGGGCTTACTTCTCTCTGCGGTATTGCCTTCCCGGATTGCAAACGCCGTCACAATAGGCGGATGGGGGCGACGTTTCAGTGCTGCAAAGCAGCTTTGCTCGGGACCTGCGTTACCTGGCCATGCCAGGCTCCCGCTACACTTTCGGGAAGAGTCAAGCAGTGAATAGCTCCACCTGCTGCGCACGAGGTGGGGGACGCCAACTCGTTTGCACGTGCCGCGCCTCGGGAACGGGGTAGATGTGCTTCTGCGCTCCTTAATTAGCTGTGGCGCGATTCGATGGGGTCTGGTGAACTCGAAGGATACTCAGGAAAAGGTCCCATATCTAACAGCTCCTCCTCGCCCCGGAAGTTCGGAATGGCCGGTAAAATCAATTCGCTGGCCATGAGGAACGCTGAAAGAACCTGCAGGGTACTGGTGTCCAGCCTCGTTTGACGAACTTCGGGATCCTGGGCCCTGGAGAACGTACGTCAAACAAACAAAACAACACAGAGCTGCACCACGTCTAAGCGCAGGCTCTTCACCCCTGACTCGCCAGGCTATTACTGAGTCAAAATGAACCCTGATCTTTTATTTCCCCAATTTTTACAAAGCAGTTCCAACCACCTTTCCAAACCGCTATCCATTTCTCCCCGAATGCCGACAAGGCCAGAGTGACGTTGTTTTTGCAAAACAAAGGGCCGTTGTCGTTGCAAACAACAAATGAAAACAGCCGAACATAACTTAAGTGGCCTAACTACACGAACAGCATGTTTCCAACCTATCGCAGTGGCGTACTTATCGCACGTATTGGGGCCACTGAATTAACAGTCCGGTCAAATCTACAAGTACGTAATCACAAGCGCGCTAGCTTTGTGGTCCCTATTCCGAACCCCTACTTGCGTCGCACGCAAACGTTCCATCACGCTTACTCACGTGTATTTCTTTAATCCATACAGGACACGTACCTTAAACGAACAACTACACTTGCGTAACTTATGCACTCCGTAGAACCCTTTAAAAAATGCGTCTGCTAATAACTCGTTCCATGCACGCTCACTAGAGAAGTCGGAATACGGCTGCCCTCAACACACACGAGCAACCCAGTCGTTAACAATCTGCTTCCCTCCGACCGCACAACGACACGCGCTAATGGAAATAACGCTTCCCAGTGCAAATCACGCATGCACTTACTGAAAAACTACGCGCTTAACCTTAGAAAATAAAAAAAACACTTAAAAAAAGAAGGTTAACTAATACACACGCGCGTTACGATAGGCCTCTCACCGATAACCTTGACACTCAGGTTAGTCAAACACAAAAGAAAGGAATCCTATATACTCATTAACACTCGCGAGACTAATTGTTTAAATAAAGCACCTCTTTCAAACCTCGGAGCTTATCAAACGAAAACATAAAGAAAGCTCATACCTTACTTATTGAAAGAAACTCCAGCCTCAAATCGCGAAAATTTTTAGAATGTTCAAAAAAGAAATAAAACAAAACAACACGCTTTCCTTCTGCGGAAGCTCTCTTGGCCTCCCGTTTCAAACGCTTGTGACTGACTCATACTTTTGAGCCGTACTCGAGGTGGTCGCGGTTCGAAAGCTACACTGGCTATCCAGGAACAACAAAAGGGCTGACTCACTATCAGCTCCTCCAAGACGTTACAGTCTCCTGCCAATTTGCGTCCTGGCGCCCCTCTTTCATCACGAACTCGACTGACCGCGTCGCGACTCCTTATCACCTCGTCTCGTCCTGCCACCTTGCGCTTCTTTGCACTACACGCTGAACTTCGAAAATAACGACGGACCCACAAGGAACATAACTGCCCCGTGCCCTTTGTTCGCGTCCGTGCAGAACATGCTTCTCGGTCTCTTTTTGACCGATGGCTCGAACGTGTTTGATGCGCCAACGTCGTCAACGACGACCGCACCTTTCTTTTCCTCGCGCCTTGGGTTTTCGCGCCTCTCGCGTTTTTTTACTGCGCTACCTTATCTACGGTTTCCCGATTTTTACCGCGCTTCTTTCTGCGGCGCTTTCTCTTTGAATTCCCTCTCATGTCGCCTTCTCGCGCCTCGTGCTGGCCGGTACACATCTCGTCGGCCCGGATCGGTCTCTTACCTGCACAGTCTGAGTGATTCCTAACTAAATCATCGCTCTCGTGGCTACCTAGATTGGCGGAGGGCTGCACCGATCCCTGAACAATGCAGTGGTCTTTTCTTGAGCTACGGAGCTCGCAATCCTGAGAGCTGCCCTCAACTGCATCGTCCAGCTGGCACTTTATTTCGGCACGCAGACCTGACTCGACATGGGTGCTCGCGTCTGTCGGGTTAACGGCACTCTCTACCTCGTTAGCAACCTCGCTAACATTACAAGCGAGGCACACGCGCGGTAACTGTGCCAATTCATTCGCAGCTGGCCTAGCTGTCTCTACAGTGCTCTGTTGGCACAGCACCTCGTCGCTTTCACTACGGCCTTTAACGGCCTCTGTTGCCACTACGGCATCGTTAGCAGCTAGCCCTTTCCGTTCGCCTATGAATAGGCCGTTAATCTCACAGGCACTACTTTTCTCGTCGGCTTTTGGTGAAAATGCGGTAGATACTTCCTCATTCTTTTGCTCTGTACTACCTACAGAATTTTCAGACAGCCGTTGTCTCTGTGCCTTTAACTGCTCACAATATTGTATCTGTTTTATCAATGCTGCCTTCTCTCTCTCGTACTTTTGCTCACGCTCACGCTTACGTTCTTGATGTTCACGTTCATTCTCACGTTCTTGACGCTCACGCTGACGTTCTTGACGCTCACACCTAAGAGTAAGTTCTTGAAGCTCACGCTTCCGTTCATTCTTGCGCTCTTGACGCTGGCGCTCACTCTTACGTTCACGACGCTGACGCTCACGTTCACGACGCTCACGCTCCCGTGGTTCTTGTATCACCTCCCAAGCAATCTCAATGCTTTCATCATCATTGCCACTATCTTGGATTGCCTTTATGATAGCTGGCTTTTTCATCTGCTCGTCCGCTTCAACTCCCAAATCGTCGCACACCAACAACAAGTCTAACCTCGTCAACCTTCTAAGATCCATTGCAGCTGCCCCGACTGGTGGTTAGAACTGTTTTCCTTAATTTGTGCAAACATACAATATGTAACAAATTCCCAATTCCTAGAACTATGAAAATAAACACACAACATTTGAAGTCTGGCGAATCAAGAGGAAAAAAACCACGCGCTCACTTACGGTTGCAGCACCCTGCCATCTGGTTCATTGGTCCGCTGTTCCTGGTTCCTCAGGACTCTCTGGGTCGAAGGCTCGCTCTTCTTCGCTGTTCCCAGTTCCTCAGGACTACTTTGGACGAAGGCTCTCTCTTCTTCGCTGTTACAAGTTCCTCGGGACTCCTTTTGGACGAAGGCTCTTTTTCGCTGTTCCGGCTTCCTCGGGATTTCTCTCGACGAAGGCTCATCCGTAGCGCTGCCACCAGTTGATGGATCTCTCTGGACGAAGGTTCATCCCTAGCGCTGCCACCAGTTGTTGGAGTTGAGGAGGACGTCGGGATGAAAAACTGGAGGTTTATTTACATTATTTACAGTGAGAGCGCAAAGAAATTAACAGTCATAAAGTCCTTAGGGGCCGGCAGCAACTCGGACGCTGCGGCCCGTGGCAAGAAGCTCGAAAGAGATGAATGAAGGAATCCTCTCTTGCTGCTCCCGGTCTCTGGCTTTTAAGCCCTTCGGTGTCTCGAAGTCACGTCACCTTCATCCAATCGGCGAGCCCGCTCAGGTGACGCCATTTTCGGCCAATCGGCGAGCCCGCTCAGGTGTCGTCATTTTCGGCCAATGGTAGGCGCCCGTGCGATTGGGTCGCACCCGGCGCCGAGGGTCGCTCCTTGGGCCCCAATTGTGCGAGGGCTTACTTCTCTCTGCGGTATTGCCTTCCCGGCTTGCAAACGCCGTCACAATAGGCGGATGGGGGCGACGTTTCAGTGCTGAAAAGCAGCTTTGCTCGGGATCTGCGTTACTTGGCCGTGCCAAGCTCCCGCTGCACTTTCGGGAAGAGTCAAGCAGTGAATAGCTCCACCTGCGGCGCACGAGGTGGGGGACGCCAACTCGTTTGCACGTGCCGCGCCTCGGGAATGGGGTAGATGTGCTTCTCCGCTCCTTAATTAGCTGTGGCGCGATTCGATGTGGTCTGGTGAACTCGAAGGAGGCTCAGGAAAAGGTCTCGTATCCAACACCGTGCAGTGAATGTGCCATGGTGGTGGAGCAGAGTGGCTTATGGGGCTCTGTTTGCGCGTTCACAGACATGTGCTTCCATTTTGGTCTCATTAGCGTCTGTCGCGGGATTGTGGTGTGATCTTTGCCTAGTATGAAGTTTTCGAAGCTAACACAGCATGTTCATGTGTTTCCGTGCTATATGTCATCTGCATGACCACCGAGTTGAAAACGAGGCATATGTCTGTTCTTATCGTTTGTGTGTTATAAATTACTTTCTATTGTGGAAGTTCTGGCAGTCTTATTACGCAAGGAGTACGAACGTAAACATATAAACCTCCTCCACGAGAAGCTTCGATTGCAGTCTTTCGAGCCTCTTTGACCCAGCACATAGTGTATGTTGAAATCGGACAATGATTGGGAACATTCCTATGCTCTCTGCAGTAAGCTGTGCACAGGAGAAGTTCATGTCTATCTATAGTAAAAAAAATGTAGCACGACCAGACAAAATCAAAGAAGGGGGTAAGCTGAAGCAATACTAAGTGTTAAATGGTGCTTTATCCTTTCCCTTGAGTTTTCTGTTTTTCTGCTTTTTATTATGGATCCTGCACAGTAACCACACAAGTGCCGAACTTGAGCATCCAGACCAACTAGGAAGGGAGGTTTGTTGCAATGAGCCACCAAACCAACAGTGCTCTTAATGACAACTTTTGGACAGTAGCATGCTTGCACCCAGCAAACTCTAAGAAGGAAGCATTCAGGATGTGCAAAGTGGGCCTTTTGAAGCTGGCAGCATTGCTGAAGGGGCTTTGCCGGTCTGTCCTCTTTATGGATGCACAACGATGATTTCCTCTTTGAGAGGGATTGTTTCAGAGGTCGTTACATGGCAACAGTGCTGGGTGTTTAGTAGCAGAGAAGTTTGTCTTTGCCCACTGTCAATAATCTATTCCTTCTCCTGTGCCCCTGTGAAGTGCCTACTTTTTGCACGCAATGTGCTCTCCATGCATGCATGTTTTAGCTTGTAAAGACGTCTATTGCCCCTTGCCTCAAGCTGGTCCTTGCTGATGTCACCCAAGGAGGCATTGGGCAGTATCGCGACGCACACTTACGAAACACTATTGATACCAGTGAAACCAGATTAATAGAGCTGCTGTTTTTTTTCTTTCCACTCAATCCTCGTCAGTTAAAATGAGCAGCTTTTTGTCTGAACAGAAGGCATGTGTAGTTGGTCATGCATAGCCTGCACACTAAGACTTGTTGGTGTGTTATAACAGAGACCTTCCGATGTGTTGACGACTTCCTTCTCTTTATCACACTTATCCTGATGAAGCCAGCAACTGGGTCAACCAGATTTTCAACAGGCTTCCCAATAGTTTTCTCAGCGTCTACTTTACCAGGGTGCTGCTCATAGATATCTGTTTCCTTGACCTTGCACTGCACTTCAACCATGACCGCACCTGCTGACCCTATAGTGTGCGATCAAAAATGTGCTATACATCATGTTGCTCCAAACTCATGACATGTGCTACAAGGCCTTGAGGAACGCCCTCATTTATTTATGCCCTCATCATACTGTATGAAGCTCCGCATGATAAGTTTGACAATTAACACCTGCTGGTTTTTGTGTTATTCCTGTCCAGCTTGTTGAAAGCTATCCTGAGTGTTTCAAAAGGAAGACTGCTGCCGGACAAGAAGTGCATAAAGCAAGGGTCGCTATAACCACATATGTCACACAACATGAAGAAGGCCACTGAGTGTACAGGCGGTTTACTACAATTTCAACAAACTTGGTTCTCCCTTTGGAAGTGCGTAAATTCAACTTGCTCCGAAGACATGGCCTGTGACAAACTGTGTGGCAGATGCTGTGTCCCCTTCTGCAAAGCTGAAGATGTCTACGAGATCCTGACACCCTGCAGCGGCTTCTACACTGGACAAATAGGCTACTATAAAAACGACGGCCTTTGCTATTATGCTAATAACATGAAAACGGGTAGAGTATTGGTTATTCATTGTCCCCGACTGCAGGTGCAAGCCACTCTTCCACCAGATGTGTGTTGTTCACAGGAGCTGGAGCTATACAAATGCAGATAAAAACAATGATGTTTGAATGTAGTAGAGTTGAACTATATTCTGCACAAGCAGTGCTACCTGCATTGCTGGTACCTTATAGCTACAATTCATGGCTGCACCACCATGCAAAGGCACTATTCTTGAATTATCAACTTCTATTTATTATATTTATGGTGGCCATATATTGCATGTACATATCATCCAAATTGTGTGCAATATGGTTAAATGATGTCAACTATGATAGCCATTCCTAATCTAAAATGCAACGACAGAGCAAATATAGGCAACAAATTGTAATCCAAAAAGACAAAGACAACCAGTGCACAGGATAAGTGACAGACTTCCTTTTATTGAAAAAAAAATATGTCACATGTCATGCCACCAGCAGTGGGTAGCAATCTTTCAAGCTTGGGTGACAGAGGCACAATTTAGCATCATACTACAATCACACTCAAATGTAAAACAGCCTGGGACACAAAAAACCGACATCATATTGTACTGAATGAAAGGGCAAGACTCCATCCACGAACTCTATGGCACCACATACTTGAATGGTGTAAAAATTTTTAATATGCCCTACACACACACACACACACACACACACACACACACACACACACACACACACACACACACACACACACACACACACACACGCACAAAAGCAAGAAACATGGAAAACACGCCAAAAATGCAAGGTGCAGAGTCTGAAACCAAGAAAAAAACCCAAAAAGGTTTCGCAAAGTCTATCAATGATTTAAATTGTAAAACTGTCTCGTCACTTAATGAACCTGAAGTCGAGGTTTTGACGGAAGCCCGTCTGGTCGGGAGGCATCATGAACCTGCACGGCGGAAAAGGAAGGAAAGAAAACCCAATAGCAGGGTCGCAGAAAATGTCACCTAATAAATACTTTGCTCACCAAGGATACCTCAGGTTTAGTTGTGGTCTGACTTTGCACAATAATTCACAATAATTGTGTATAAGCTTTTCTTGTTTAGAATAGTTTAGCATACAGGGAAGAAATGGCCATGAGAGCACCAGGTGTATGCATAGTCTGCGCACAAAAAGCCACTGCTTTCTTACTTTTATTTTTTTCTCTAGTACTATTCACGAGTATTTAGGTGTCTTATAGCACTGATAACATCCTACTGCAGAACACAAAATTGGGCAAGTTGTGGCATAAAGAAAATTGCAGTTTCACTCATCATGCGAAACAATGATGCAGTAGCTGGTGAAGTATGCACAGGAAGCTTGCTTCATGCAGTGTTTGTTGAAGTGAACACTCGCCAATGCAAGTCAGTAATCTCCTTTAATAAGTACGAGTCATATTTATTTGTGGGAGTTGTGCCTCCCAGTGTAGAAGTGGAAAGACGACTTTTCTTCCTTCTCTTTCATATCCGGACTTGACCACTGGTCTCCACCAAAGCAACCCTTTAGCTTCTTGCCGCTGAATTCGTTTTGGTTTTCTAAAATCTTTATTTAGGCTACCCATTGCTAGGTCTCGTGATGTGCTTGAGGAAAACAAGCCACCAACAGCCCCATCCAGTAAATCTGAGAAGCCAAGCACTAGAAGATCAATGAATCAGATGCACCCAATCACTGTCATTACACGTAAGAAGAAAATGTAACATAGGACTGCCTTCACAAGTAAGAAGGTGAACCTGAAGGTGTGGACGCCAGCTCTGTATACAGTATGCAGACATTGAGCAGGTGTTACCGAATTATGGCACTTGTTGGCTAGATTGCGCTCTCCAGGGTCAGTATTCACCATGACTGTACCTTCAGCAGAGTGGCTGAAATATAGAATTGTGGACTGCCAATCTTTTGATCGTATGTTTGAATGCTCACAGTACCATGAGAACTTTATTTGCAATGTTCTAGTAAGAAATTTGGGAACTCCAGTGACAGCACCAGTAGACATCAGAACAACCAGGGGAGTTAGCCCATAGCAGCTATTGCTGTAAAAAAGAAGGCTGGCATAAGCACAAGAATTGAGATGGACACACTACATGCCTTTGTTCTGGTAGTGGTCCATTACTTTGGTGCTACAGTTAACGAGCTCGAATGAGTTCAAGGAGCAAGAATTTAGCCCAGATAGAATATTAAGCTTAACAGGTGTATTTAGTTGTATCATTTTGTCTATGCAGCTTTATATAACCCTATCCACACTTGCCTAAAGCAGAAGAGTGGCATCCTGAAAAAAAAAGAGCTTTTGATATTGCTTTGGAGAAAATTCATCTGTTTCGGCCTAACAGTACATATGCATACTGCACATACTTGCATTCAGTATACCTTATTGCCAACTGTTAAGTCACCTTCTTACCTCGTCAGCGAATCACTCCTGCAACCAAGTGTGCTGGTCCTGGTTTTACCTGTTCCACCTGTGCAGTTGGTAAAAGTCTTTGTTTGTTTACTGTAACTTCATATTTTAAACATTTGGTTGCATAAGAGGCTTTGGAAACACTGGCAACCCTAATGCCTGGGCAGGCTTCACGAAAGGCCACCAGTACCTCCTCTTTGCAGACTGTGCTTAACATTCTTCTTGGTTCGACTGTGAATAAGAACCCATATATCTTTCCTCCAAAGCGGCTGGTATTGGCGATGCTTTGATGCAGAAGGAGGCTATTGTCACACCTGTCAACCTTAGGCCATAAACCAGTCTGGCACAGGTGGAAATAGTCTTGTCTTTCTCATATGGTGGTTCAGCCTCGCGAGGCATATTCCTTCACTCAATTTGGACACTCAACGTGAGTGAAACTGGTCAAAGGTTGGCTATGGTGTCGGGTTTCTTGCCAGGTTACGGTAGTGGCATCATGACCAAATCTTCCCGCTCTGTGGGGAATTCCAATATCCCAGATTTCATTGATTACAAGCAATAGTGCTTGCTTCCTCGTTTCGGCAAGATTCCGCAACACCTGCAAAATTATGCCATCTTTGCCACGTGCGCTTTAAGTGTTAGCATGTCCGAGAGCAACAACAGGTTCTGCCATCCTAAACAGGCTTTCCATTCCTTCCTTGACAAGTGGTCATTAAGGTGCGTACAACGCTGGTGATGGTCAGTCACTGAGAGGTGGTCGGGGAAAGCATCTGCAGCTTGTTCCTCAAATTACTCAGATGTGCATTGAAGATCGAGGAGCGTGTTTTCAATAGTATTACAGTATGTGGTTCATCCTGTTATAGCCGACAATGTGTCACATCTTACTGAGACCTATACATTCAAATGACGCGCAGTGGTCCATCCACTAGTCTCTGGCAAGTTTCTTAGTATGACATCTTGCCTGCTCAGTCTTGTGCAGAACATTGATCAGGGTTTGATGCGTGCAGCCACAATTTAAGTATGTAGTATGCAGCTTGGCTTGCTCACCCCAAAGTTTTAGCAGGTGCTTGTCAGGGCTGGATGTTGCCCAGTAAGCTCTAGTTTGCATGTCGCTCTTTGCAGCGTATAAAGGACGTATGTTGCTTGCGATTCTTCAACACATTCACATTCTGGAGACTCAAGTGCATCACGGAAATGGTCCCAGCCTGAAACTCTTATTTTGTGAATGTGGCACATTTTCACCCCTACATCAAGTGTTATACTGGATAATAGTCGCTGCCTCTTGGGGCAGAGTCGCACTGGCGCTCTGGATGAAGGCCCCAGTTGTCCATGCTAGGAAAACACGTTGTGGGGCTAGTTGGTGCATAGCTTTCAATAGATGAAGCGTCAGTAGTGACGGCACACAGGAAGGAACACAGACAGGACAAGCGCCTTGTCCTGTCTGTATTCCTTCCTGTGAGCCGTCACTATTGGCGCTTCATCTATTGAAAGGATGCCCATGCTAGGCAAGTGTACTGCCCTTCTGGTTTTAATGGATGGTGTGGCACTTGCGATAGTTGTTGTCATTTGTTAATATGAGGTCTGTGGTGTCTGCTTCGTCAAGGTGGCATCCACTTGGCCGTACGTCTTTGCATACCCAGTGTGGGTGATGTGCATTCAGCTCACCTCGACTGAGTAGTCTGTGCTTGGGAAAAAAATTTGAAGATCTCAAAGCCAAGTGAAGTCGCCTCAGCTGCGGTGCCTGGTTTCGGGACAGAGGTAGACCAATGCCAAAACGGCTTCCTTTCGCTCCCTTAGCCTGCAGAACACCACCACAACTTTCTGATCAGACATAGGTTTATTTAAGCTGTTCTTTCCTTCCACTAATTAAATAATAGCCCAATTTAGGAGCTGCAAATCAAGCTGACTTCAGAAGACTGCTGCTTTTTTAGCTACTTCTAGTTGCTTATTGCGTGGTTAATTTTCTAGTTGGGCATGACATGCTTTGTGTTTAAAAAAATGAACTGTTTAAATTTTAGAGTTCTGGTAGTAATATTAGGACAGGCAACTCTAATTAAGTGATCACTGCTTTTGTCGCAAAATGTGGCAATGAGCTAGGCAGATGCTGTCAGGACAGCGTAGTCTTTAGGTTGTACGAGTATAGAAGATACACAGTTGGAGTTGTGAAGTTCAAAGCTCTATTTTTACAGCCTCTCTTTATACTGCTGACATCAGAGAGCTTTAGAATAGTGGATGCAAGTAGCATGCGTAAACAAAAACCCCGTTCGGGTATTTCTGGGACCCATGTGGTTTGCATAACCAAGCAGCACACAAGTTGCTTGCCATCCTCTTATCCAATACTATTATTTTCATTGTAAAGCAACCAATATCGCAGTAAGTCTGATCAACCTGCATCAATATGCTAGAAATTTTTAAGCACTTAAGGTGTGCGGTTGGGTGTTTAAAGCACTTCACCACACCCTTGGCCACTAGACTTGTGCTTTCCAGTATTACTTGCTAATCAACTCTTGAGGTGTTTGCATTGTTTTTCTGTGCTGTAAGATTAGTTTGACAGTCCTAATAAAATGGTTAAAGTGAAGTTCTGGGCCGTTGTATTGGCCATGTCATGCTAAAACTGTTAGGTCTGACGCTGTCAAAGCATTTGGCAACTTTAATAAGCTTCACCTCACTACATATATGTATTGCAGTGGGACCATTCAGCATGTGAAAATAAATATACCGGCAAATAGAGAGTTCAAGAGCGGGTGGGGCAGTATCTTCAGAGTAACAGCTACAACAAAGCTGGAACTAGGCCTGCCATACATCCCGTCACCGCAATACACTGTTTGCTTCATCGCATTACACAAAAGTGTTGTGGTGAAGTTATTGCAGGCGCACATATACACATTCATTCGTGCCAAATTTACACAGAACCCTGCATCCCATTGCTAATACTAGGAGCCCGAAAAACGGGCAGAGATGCAGCTGAACATAACAGGGCACAGTATTAAGCTCCACCTCACCGTGTTTATCGCGCCCTTAGTACGAATGATATTAAACATCTACTCCGCATTTTAGTTCGTGGAATTCTGGCAGACCATGTGATGTCACTAAAGCTCCGTTAAGTTCACAGCACTACGCGATAATTGTTGTAAAACCCACAATAAAAGTAATTCCCATGAAGCCACGGATGTCGCACAGCGCTGAACACGATTGAAAATATGCGCTGCCCCATTTCTAGGACGCGTGAACAGTTGTGAGCAAACACCTCCTTAAGCATTATATTACGTAACGTAAGTCGTGGCGAAGAACACGTACAATACCTCCTCCTATGACGCCCGTCAAGTAAAGGTGCATGTGCGATGTGATGACGCTGCTGCACAGCACCGGTTCGCGAAGTGCATTGCCGAGGTGCTGCTACGCCACTTGAATATTTCGATCGTCAGCACCACTGAATTCTTCAGAAATACGGGTCTGACACCAAGAGTTCACCGATACCAAAAGCCGACATGCCACACCACTACCACTGCACTACTTTTCGCCAACAAATACTGAACCCACTGCGGAGACATCATACGACGAGCGGTCGGCGTGGGCCGGAGATTCAACGCGCCACATGGCGCCACCATAGAATGAAGAACCAACTTTGGCGCCGCGGCATCACTTGGCGCCATCATCGCGCCTTCTCAAAAGTCCCTAAACGATTATGTCCCTAGGCACCTAGGATGAGGGCACGTGAGGGATTTTTGTACGACAATCATACGCACTCCGAAGAGGGTGGTGCCGGCGTCAGCGATTGGTCCGCTTGCCCTTATTTAACTCGCGGTGGCTGGTCGAAAATCGCTGCGGCATGCAACGGAAGCTTAAGAATGACGCTAAAATGGATCCTCAGCAAAGAAGAGTTGGCAGAACGAGGTCGTAATCGTGTCGAAAATGCTCGAAAACGTTACGCGGCCACGGAAAAAGTTTTATTATACGCAAATAAACCCATGCTTTCCGGTAGGTGCCAGTAGCCAGTGCCTGGGCGATCGGCGGCAGCCATCTTTTATTCCTTTCGGAACGGGGCAGCCTGCGGCTATTCAGAAGAAAACTCAGTTTTGTTCGGCATATTAATGCATCTTTAATGCGTACACGTCACTTTGACGCGGTGAGTTTTTGTGGTTTTGTGACGTCGCGTGACAGGCAGGTGTTGTGGGTGCAGCCCGAAAGCCTTTGACCAATAGCCGAGGGCTAATGGCGAAAAGGCTTCGAATCAGAAATAACTATTTTGCTTTTGTTCGGTCAAATCATGCATAATCAGTGTGCACACTTCATATCAGATGGGGAGCTATCGCGGTTTTCGTGACGTCCCGTGACAGCCACGCGAAGTGGGGGTGGTCCAAAAAAGTTTTTAACCAATCGGGTAGGGCTGATTGCGGAATTGGAATAGAAAAGTTTGGAATAGTTTTACGTTATAGCGCCCCATGTCCGCAATAGGTATTAGTAAGAGGCGATTGGAGGATTGGTGGAAGAAAAGTGGGGAAACGACAAAAGACGGAGACGTACAAAAGCACAGTTCGCACCAGGGGACCAGAAAATTTGGGTGTGGTAGTCAATAGTGTTTTTTTTCTTTTTTTCTTTTTTAATATAGGTAGGACATTAGGCAGTATAATAGCAAGAGCTTGATGGCGCAACCCACCGCCCCGTTCCAAAGGGGACGCTCACAACATCCATTCATTCATCCTGTACGGAATGGACGGCGCAGCGCCAGCGCTGGATGTTGATATTTTTATAATCATTTTCTGTCACAGTCAAATAGACGTGCAAATGCTCGGCGGATGTTAAAATGCACCCCCGAAACTCACCTAATATAAGAGATGAATAATATGTGCACTCCTAGTGCATCTCAACGCCCATTAAACGGATTTATTAACCTGACATCAAAGCTTTTGCAGACACCGAAGAAATGGCGTAAAGCCATTAAATTTGTTTTGAGCCACGCTGCCACGTAACGAGAAATTATACGGACGGAAAACTCAGCTGGAAATAACGGCGTAGTAAAGGACATCGAATTGATTTAAACTAACTCGGATTCCAGGTGCACACATTTTCTTTTGCGGTTCACATTCATAAAAAAGCGGCCGGGTGAAAATATATAGCATCCCCGACCCAACGTCAAGCGTTTAGTTAATTCCTCAGCCGCTGTTGTAGAAGAGAAGGCAAAAGAATATGGTACGTCAAAGCCAAAGAGCTTCCCTGCTTGGCATTTACCTTCTTTCGCGATAAACATTTGTCCCTCGTTCTTTCATTCTGTTTCAATAACGTCATTCACAGCTGCTGCACGTTTTCGGTATATGCGGTACAGACATCATCAGCCTCGCTACACCCACTGCAGGGCAAAGACCTCTCCCATGCTTCTCCAACTACGCCGGTCGCGTGTTTCTATTTACGCCCAAGCCCAGTGCTCGAACGTTGCGCCTCCCGCACGTACCACATTTCTAGGTACTTTTCCGCCAAAGCGTCACGGCACGCGCCCTAAATCCTTCTAGGTATTTGGTTTTGCGTCCCTGGCTGTGCCTGGGCGCTGTTACTATCGGCCTGTGGGGGTGGCGCCTTCCCGGCCCGCTGCGACAAGTCGCTTCGGAGAACTGGCGACGCCAGCAAAGTTAACCGACCATGCACCTCCTTCTGAGAACTGGAGACCACAGCGAAGTTAATCAACCATGTGCCTCCTTCGGACAGTCGGCGATACCAGCAAGGCTAGCCACGTTTGGCGGACCGAGTATTGTTATTTGATTCGCTGTCGCTTTCACGGTCTACTTGGAGCAAGAGGACTTCTGGAAAAGGGGGTTTTGCGGTGCGTTTTCACAGGCTCCAGAATTCTTCAGTCTGCTGACAGCCGCGGCGGCTACCTGAGAAGTCAGCTCTGGAATCAAGAGGCGCCCGCTGGGGTCAAGCGTGACAACCCAGGTGTACGAGGACTCGCTCACCTCAGTGTTCAGTGAGACCAAAGTGCGGAAAAAGTGTGTGAACCCTCCACCTCAAAGGCGGGTCGACTACGCCTCCACGACGACTTTGGACGGCCCGATTGGACGGAGGTTGAACGGCAGTTTTACCTCACCTAGGGATCTAGGGAAGACAGAGAGTTCTTAAGCAGCCGTTTTTCGGCTCCTGGATGTGCTTCGGGCTTCGTGCTTGGTGCTTCGTCTTTCGTGCTCCATTTGGGAGTCATGCTAGACTGTTGAAATGTACCTCCTGTCGTAATGTAAATACTGCAAATAAATCCCGTACTCCTAGTTCTCGATGAGAGCAAGTTCCTCCCTACAACCACGTCCCAAGCGTGGGTGAGTTGGACAACGGCATGGACCAGCTACCACACTTATTTCATGCCAGACTCCAACTCGTGCAACTGTTTGCCAGCGATGGGATTTTCCTCCAACTCTTACAGCGCGCAGTCTGTTCGGGCCAGCCAACATTCGCAGAGTTTAGGCGGTATAGGTAAGTTTAATTTTAAATGCGTGAGCATTTGTATGCTTACTTAAAGGGAAAACCGCCCCTTCGTCCGTCCCGTAATAAGGCGATTGCTTTCGAGATAGCGCCCGCAGCAGCGAGCGAATTTGCCTTTGCGCTGCCTTCGGCTTCAACGCCAACGAAGTGGCGAAAACACAGTGCTGACGGTGCTCTCGGCAAACGCCTCTCTTCCACTTTCGCAGATGGCTTTCAAGTTATGGGCACGCGCGCCTCTTCAACACGTAAGCGGCGAGAACATGTGCACTGCGCGCGAAGCTATGAGCAGTCGGCACTCTTTGTGGGCATCGCAGATCACGATCAAGCTGCGGCAGTGCCATAAAAAGCCGCCGCCTGAGTACGTTCACAGTTCAATAATGGTTCGACGTGGATGGATAAGGCGCTAAAGAGTGACGACGGCTTATAATGATCGGAACGTCAGCAGCGCACCTGGCGCGCCTGCCTGCAGTACTTTGCTTGCGTCATCAATGCCAGGGTGTCTACCACCGGGAAAACCGGGAATTCTCAGGCATTTTGAGTAGTCTGGAAAAACTCAGGGAAAACTCGGAAAATTTGTGCCTCAATCAGGGAAATTGAGCTGTAATTTTATTGAAAGGGTCGAACGTCGCGGTAATGCTGGCTCGAGTAACAGACAGGAATCGTAATGAATCGTCTTTGACGCCCTGTCGTCGGAAGAAGGAGTTGCCAGTGTTCAGTCAACGACCGACTTTCCGCATGCCCGATAATTTGGTCGGCTTCGTGGCACCACCACGTACCCCATAGAGTCAATGTATCAGAATGTCTGAAACTTCGGACGCAAGAACCCTTCGCCGTCCGATTTTCCGGACTTTTTGCCGTGACCGCAGGTCCGAAACGACATTAATCAAAGCCACCACCGCTGCCATTTTGATTACCTCGAAGCCTCGAACCGGCACTCTCGCACGCAGATCCGCTGGCATATTAGCCACTACTGCAGCAACGTTAGGCCTAGCTGCTTCTACGTTCGCTATTAAGCTTCTTGCCGTTGGGTGCCATGTTTTTCTTTGAAAGAATTCGCTGCTGTCAGCAATGGCATCGACTCCGCCTTTGTGGTCCTCGCGATTGGCTTAGCTTGGAATGCACGGCGCGTTGAATAATGCCGGTTCCCGAAAGTCAGCTTCGCCTCTGTACAGAAATGTTGCTTGGTGAAGCTTACGAAAAAGTATTGCAGTGAAGCATAACAAGCGTGGGAAGGGGCTATTGCCACGGGACTCATTAGGTACTCGTTAATTATACACGCGCGCACCCGGTATCTCCTGTCACAATACGAGCTCCGCTATGCCTAATACGTATACCGACAGACCATAGAGTTGTCGAATGTTCCTGTGGCGGTTTGAGCCCTTAAGGGCAGTAAATGACATGCATTTTTTTCCCAACTAGCCCATTTTTCGGACGTTTTCGCGGCCCCTAGGGAGTTTGAAAAATCGGACGTAGACTGTGCAACAGACCAAGAAGATGCTTCAAATGGTCCGTGGGGGGAACGAGTGGCGGAAGGAGGACAAGAACAGAAAGGACCTACGCATTGAGGAATGAACGGGAAAGGATGCATGCTGCCGCCGTTTTGAAGGAGCTTGAGCTCAAAAACTGAAGTGTTTCCTGAAGCCGAGATGCAGTTGTCCCCCCTCATCCAAACCAAAATAAACTTTTTAAAGCAGTGAAACAACACTGAGGCGTCGGGCGCGAGCTGATAGTATGTCAGGACGGTTGAGGTTGACTTACGAGCTGTTGAGAGAGAATATCACTTGTGACAAGGTTCGGGTCTCATACCACTGTGCTTGCTATCAGTTGATAGAAATAGCTCATATTCGAAAATATTTGCTTCTGTATGCAGCTCCTTTTTATTCGTATTTGACAATGTCCGAGTCGATTTGCAATTTTTTTTCCGAAAACATATTATTTGCTGTGCATTTTACTAACCCATCCCTTCTATTCTCTTTTTGAATAACATAAGCACTACTCCTTAGTAGTCAAATTGGATTAAGTAGTTTTTTTTTATTTTTTCATATGCTTACTAGAAAGTGACAGCATCGGGCGATATGGTTTCAGCCCGTCTTGACGTAAAACATAGTTCTGCATCACTCAGGGAATTTGGAGATGCCAACTTGGTAGACACCCTGAATGCTCCTTGCGCCGCCATCGGCACCAGTTCGTGTCGCCACTGAGCTATCGTTACTACTGGCCTAATCAAGTTTTATGACATTAGTAATGACACCGGGCTGCGTTGAGATGAGCAAGTGGCATAATGCTTACGCATACTTAGTCTAACTCCGAGAGTGGTTTCTGCGTGATATTTAATTTTTTTTTGTTCCTGAACGTCGCGCGATAGTTTAATAGGCGTCGTGTGTGGCGGTAGCGCCTTGCTATTTCGGCTGGTAGAGAGATAGTGATGTTAACAAGGAAAGGACGCTTGAGCGCAGCAATGATGTGGCTCGTGGTGCGAGAAATCCTCCATGCGCCACGATTATTCCAGCTTTTGTAGACCGAAACGCCTCGCACACCACGACCAACTTCTTATCACGTCAATTTATCCCCTTATTCAGTCTGAAAAATTTCGTCCAGTGTTACTTCAGCTTCCGCAGGCAACTCTTATTTCGAAATAGCCTAGGCAGCGTGTTTTGAAAAACCTATTTTCTCTTAGAGACAGCTGGGTGAGCAGATTGTGCGCTCAGGCATAACATCTCCCTAGTCCCGCCAAGTACATACAAAGATCTAGGGCGATCGCCGTGGCGCTTCGGGGGAAAAGTACCTAGAAATGAGGTATACGCGAGTGGCGCATGGTGGCGCGGCGGTCGAACACTGGGCTTGGGCGTAAATAGAAACACACACCCCGGCCATGTGCGAATGGTGACCATGTTGTCCTTGCAAACTTCTTAATCTCATCCGCTCATCCAACTTTCTGCCGCCCCCTGCTACGCTTCCCTTCTTTTGGAATCCAGTCCGTAGCCCTTAATGACCAACGGTTATATTCCCTCCTCATTACTTGCCCTGCCCATTTCTTTTCCTTGATTTCAAATAAGATGTCATTAACTCGCGTTTGTTCTCTCACCCACTCTGCTCTCTTCTTATCCCTTAACGTTACACCCATCCTTTCCATAGCTCGTTGCATCGTCCTCAATTTAAGTAGAACCCTTTTTGTAAGCCTCCAGGTTTCTGCCCCGTAGGTGAGTACTGGTAAGACACAGCTGTTATACATTTTTGTCTTGAGGAATAATGGCAACCTGCTGTTCATGATCTGAGAATGCCTGCCAAACGCACCCCAGTCGATTCTTATTGTGATTATTTCAGTCTCATGATCCGGATCCGCGGTCACTACTTGCCCTAAGTAGATATATTCCCTTACCACTTCCAGTGCCTCGTTACCTATCGTAAACAGCTGTTCTCTTCCGAGACTGTTAAACATTACTTTAGTTCTCTGCAGGTTAATTTTTAGACCCACCCTTAATGCTTTGCCTGTCCAGGTCAGACACGTAGATTTAAACGCATTCCAAATGTTCACATGCGCACATTTTATGGAGAGCTTATTTTTACGATTTATACCGCAAACTTCACAGCTGCTTCGTAGCAGCAAGTCTTCGAGTGCAAAAAGATTCAAGATGCACGAGCTTTAGATCAAATTTATTTCGTATAAAGGAATGGATGAGCAATGTCTGGTGGCAGCAGGGGATGAGTACTGGTTCTTGGAGCCTTGGGGGCAGAATTCAACGCCACTGGAAAGGCAACAAGTTATTAAGAGCAACAACAGGTTATGTTTATTGCACTAATCACATAAGATGGCAAACTTGCAAATTAATTATTCGCACATTGCAGACTAATATGACAACACATTTTTCTTTATCTCTTCATACTACTCAGGTTAATTAACTATAACACAGCGCTGTTTAAACGTACAAAAATAATTTCACATTCATCACGTCGACTAAGGCTGATCGAACAAGCAACGTATTGCTGGCGGTAAATGCTGAAGCTATCACGGCTGCCTCATCAGCGGGAGTGCACGATGTTTTCGCATACTACAAAACAATGAACACGAGTACATTATTTGACCTTACATGAAAAATCAGAACGCCGACAAAAAACAGTAGAGAAAAGCCAGGGTGCAGCAGGCAAATCGTATCTGCTAGTATTTACTCTATTTTGAACACGCTGTTATAGAGCCGCATAGTCAGAACAATCGTACAAGCTACACAGTTGGTAAGTTAACATTGTTGGCGTATATGTGTTCGGCTGAATGCTTCTGCTGATAATCTATACTTTTTAAGCAGATTCGCTTTGACTTTATCGAAGTCCTCTGCTTCTTCTTTCCCCATACGGGCAATGATATCAGCTACCTCAAGTGGCAGCAACGTAAGCAAGCGTTGCGGCAACGTGTTTCTCGCGAATTTTTTCCTTTTCACACGTGCGCTCAAGCTGCACGAGAAAAAGACCTATCTCCCCTCCTACTGCGTAGGGTGCCATCAAGTCTGTCATTCTGCGCTCGTGCCTCTGTGCTAGGTCTGAGTATTTTGAGCCTTCAGAAACTCAATATCTAGGCGCCTCATTTCAAGGTCGCGCTCTCGTTTGGCCTCACGTGCTGCCCGCTCGCGCTTTTCTTTTTCGTCTAGGCGCTTACGCTCTTCTTCCTCCTTATCCACAATGCTCCCTAGGCATTCTTTCAGTTCATCGTCGTCTGCCCCACTCGCTTCTATGACCTCAATGATCTCTGGCTTTTTCTTGGATTCCGCAATTTGGAGGCCCAATTCTCTGGCCAAGTTAAACAACTCCGGCTTTTTTAGCGCCTCCAAGTTCATGGCTGCCCTTAGCACTGATAACTCTTCACTCTGTAACAACCTCGACGTACTCAAAACTTGCATCCACGGTTAAAGAAAAATCACTGCTCTCTACTTCCCCCCAAAATACGTAAAGCCAAGTGATCTCTTAGTGAAGGAAAGCCGTGCATTCACCACATGCAGTCATGAATCCTGACGCCTTCCTTCCGAACGTTGTCACCAGGATAAAGAGGAGACGATCTCTTAGATTTTGTCTAAAGTTGGGGTCTCCAGGGTTAGCGTATTACATCGCTGCCAACCAGTTGTTGCGACGCCTATTTCTCGAACCTCGACCGGCGTTAGTATTGGGTAGCATGGCGTTGTCGGCGGGCTGCAGGCGTCCGGTAGACCATTGCGACCAGGCAAGAACGAGACGATTTCTAGTGCGAAACTTGCAGTGGTTATTCAATGGTTGGTGAAGGATAAGGCGAAAAGAATGAATGAATTTTAAAAAGTTCATTGTGGGGCCCCTCAAATAGACCCACTGAAATCGTAGGTGGGATCTTGCTCACGTCAACGTCACGTGACATGCACTGAGTCCCTTTGGTGCTTGGCGGCTGCTCCCACTTTTATAGGTTACCTTGCACTTGCTTGCCTCCGCTGGCGGCAAAGCGCGGGTCGGGGATCGTAGGCGACTGATCCTTTCTTCTAGGGGACGTTGCTCGGGCTTGCCTCCTCTGGTGGCAACCCACGGATCCGGGATGGGCGGCTGATCCTTTCTTCTAGGCGACGTTGGTTCGCGGAAAGGGCCTCCCCTAGAGTCGGACAGTTCGCGGAAATTAAGGCTCTCTCCTAGAGTCCAAAGGTCTGGAATAGAGTGCACAGAATAAAAGGTCGACAACCTTACTCGCTACCTTTAGTAAATACACAGGGAAATAGCATGGAAGACCAGGCGAACTTTCTAGGCGCACATTTTGAACGCATATCCAGTTCGTCGCACTACTCTGACACATTTCAAACACAAAAAACACGAACAGAACGGCAGAAATTAGTACGGAAAAGTGAAAAACGTGAGGTATACAATAGACCATTTGGCATAGCAGAGCTTCAAGCAGCACTAAACGTCTGCAACAAATCTGCCCCAGGCTCTGACCGCATAATATATGAAATGTTAAAGCACTAGCCATCTGAAACACAAAATACCCTTCTCTTCCTTTACAATGGTATATGGTCTTCCGGCCAGATTCCCTCTGTCTGGAAAGAGGCCATTATAATTCCCATTCTGAAACAGGGTAAGGACCCCTCCTTGGCAAACAGTTATAGGCCGATAGCGTTGACAAGCTGCCTATGCAAACTCTTTGAAAAGATGGTGAATAAACGCTTGCTCCACTATCTTGAAACCAATAAAATATTAGACCCATACCAATGCGGTTTCAGGGAAGGTAGGTCGACGACAGACCAGCTTGTCCGCATGGAAATGTACATCCGTGAAGCCTTTATCCACAAACAGCTTGCCGTATCTGTATTCCTTGATATGGAAAAGGCGTATGACACTACGTGGCGCTTCGGGATCCTTCGGGATCTTTCTGGAATGGGTATACGTGGCAACTTGCTGACCATTATTGAGAGCTACCTGTCTGACAGAACGTTTCATGTTAGAGTCGGCAATGTGCAGTCACGATCATTCGTACAAGAGACAGGTGTACCGCAGGGTGGAGTGCTGAGTTGTACGCTCTTTATTGTGAAAATGAACTCCTTACATACCATCATACCTCGCACACTCTTTTACTCGGTTTATGTAGACGATGTACAGATAGCTTTTAGATCATGCAATCTTAGCATCTGCGAGAGACAGCTGCAGCTTGGCCTAAACAAACTCTCAAAGTGGTCAGAAGAAAATGGTTTTAAATTTAACCCTCAAAAAAGCACATGTGTTCTCTTCTCAAACACGAGAGGCATATCACCAGGACCCACTATTCACCTTAATGGACATCGACTGTCTGTCAGCCTTGAACACAAATTTTTAGGTATTATCTTGGACACAAAACTTAATTTTATTCCGCATTTGAAATATCTCAAAGCGAAGTGCCTAAAGACAATGAACCTGCTGAAGCTACGTTCTCGAACAAACTGGGGCACTGACAGGAGGTGTTTGCTTAGCCTATATAGGAGCCTTGTACGATCACGCCTCGACTATGGAGCTGTGGTGTACCAATCCGCATCGGATAGTGCTCTCAGAATTCTCGACCCAGTCCACAATCTAGGCATACGGCTGGCAACAGGCGCATTTAGAACAAGTCCTGTGGAAAGTCTGTATGTGGAGGCAAACGAATGGTCGTTACATCTGCGCAGAACGTATCTAAGCTCCTCCTACTTTTTAAAATGTAAATCGAACAACGAACATCTGTGTTACTCAACTGTAGTTGACTTGTCTTCTGCAAGACTTCACCGTAACCGCCCATCTGTGCGAGCTCCTTTGTCTGTGCGCTTAGAACAACTGGCTCATGAAACTGGTATTCAACATCGAGAAACAGTCCTAATGACTCCCACTAACATTGCACCACCTTGGGAATGGCAGAATATCCAATGTGATATGTCTTTCGTAGCATTAACAAAACATGCGCCTGAGGTACACATACATTCACACTTCCTCGAACTCCAGGCGAAGTACTCCTGCGCGGAGTTTTATACAGACGCGTCAAAGTCTTCTTATGGTGTAGCTTATGCAGCTCTCGGACCGTCATTCTCAACGTCCGGTGCACTAAATCCAAACACCAGAATTTTCACAGCGGAGGCATACGCGATTCTCTCTGCTGTGAAACATATAAAACAAACAGGTATAATAAAGGCTGTCATATTCACAGATTCATTAAGCGTTGTTAGTGGCATATCAAGTCTACGAAAACACAAAAACCCTATCCTTAATCAACTCTACAACCTTCTATGCTCAGCATACATGTCGAACCAAATAATTGTTATTTGTTGGGTGCCTGGCCATAGAGGCCTAGAGGGCAACGTAGCTGCTGACGAAAGGGCTACATCTGTAGTTTTTTGTGATGAAGACTTCAATATACCGATACCCTACACAGACCTTAAGCCTTTTTTACAGTATAAACTACGGAAATATTGGCAAAGGCAATGGGACACTCAGGTATCCAACAAACTGCACCTAATCAAACCAAAGATAGGGAACTGGATCTCTGAGAAAACAACAAGACACCAGGAAGTACTGCTCTGTCGATTAAGAATTGGGCATACCTATAGCACTCATTCGTATATTTTTACTAGAACTAGCCCTCCAACATGCACTAGGTGTGGCAGTAGACTTACAGTCCTACATATTCTCGTTGAGTGCCCCTTATTAGAAATGGAGAGAAAAAAGTTCTTCCCTTTTTTATACCATCATAATGTACCTTTACACCCAGTCTTCTTTTTAGGCAATGAACCTCTATTTAATTTTAAATTAGTACTCAAGTTCTTAGAAGGAACAAATACCATAGACATTATTTGGCCAGGCTATTTGTAGCACAGCCTCTGCCTAGAGGCTGTAGCTGCAATGAAATCACTTACAGAGCACATGCCTCGCAGCCCTTACGCTGAAGGGCTCCGCAGAGGCACTGGTGCTGCTATAAATTAACATGTCTTAGAATCTAATCCTTCACAACGTACTTTTACAACCATAGGACTCACTTTTCATTGCATTATTTTAATAGATGCATATTTTACACCATTTACAGCGAATATTTTAGGCCAATATACAGCCACTCGATTACCGCCATATTCATCGATACTCAGTGCCATTCATCACCAAATGTCATGGCGCTCTTTGGCCATTTCTGGCCCTTGCGCCAAGAAACAACATCCATCATCTCCTAGAGTCACACAGTTTGTGAAAAGGGTTCTCCCCTTGGTCGCACACACACAAAGGGGCTTGTAAACACTGCGGGGCGCCGGCCAGACCGGCAACCACTCGAGACAATCATAGCAAATTAGGAATCAATCCTCCGTTTCGGTTGAGCAGGGTCTTTCGAGCATCCTTTTTGCCCGAGGTGTTACACACCAACCGTGACACTTGTCTCTACGCCTCGCCAAGTGTTCCGCCAAATGTCATGTGACATACGTCACCGCCAACGCGCTTTTGAAAATACTGTACAATAGCGGTTACCGCAACTCCACGCTTCTCGGCTACCCGCTGTTGCCGCCGTGCGGGCGCGTGCTCCTGCGAAGCGTGCTGCTATATGGCGTGTTGCGCGCCAGGCATTGCGCAGGGCGTCATCATTAGACAGCCGGTGTCGCGTCGTTTCGTTTTTCCAGTCGGCGCTTTTGCAGCCAAGCACCGCATACGGATGTGCTCTAGCCCTCGCAAAGCACTCTCGGACCCAGTTCGCGCAGCTAATCAGACCGCTAAGCACGACTGAGTTGGAGCGCGATCGATTAACACTTGCGTTGCGGGCCGTAGTTTCCGATTCGCAAGCTCGCACAAGCGAGCAACACGACGAGGAAGAGCAGGGAGTGCGCGCACCTGCTAGCAGACTAACCGGAAGTCGTAGGTTCTTATTCGACCAGTCGACAGCGTCTGCTGCTGGTGACATCACCAGATGCACCCTGGTGACGTCACGACGAACGCTGGGAATACCGGAAAGGTCCGGAGAGGAGCATGGGATTGTTTATTATTATTATTATTATTATTAGTAGTAGTAGTAGTATTTCGTGGCGCGGCGCGTAGCGCTGCCGCGTTTGGCATCGTTGATCGTGACGGCATTATGCACTCGATGCGCGTGTTTATATGTTTAAAACATATCGGGAGTGGTTTAGGGGCCCTTAAAAGCTCCGCTCTAAAAAGAACGCAATTCTTACCGTGGTGGAGCCCACCTAAACGGCAGGGCCACTCCATAAAAGGGAAGTCATTATAGAGGATACAATGCTCGCGGCGCCGCCAGGAATAAAAGCTATGGGCACGTTGCTGAGCTAAACTGCGATAGGCGAAAGCCTATCTATGACTGCTTCTGTTGCCCTTGTCTGAACTGCTCTGCGAACGGACACCGCCGTGGTCGCTAGCATGGGATGCAAGCGCAATGTCACAGGCTGTGATTGACCACCACTCTCCTGCGTCCACCACGGACTGTGCACCGACACTCATGAGCCAGTAAAGGCTTACGCCTTAAAACTCGGTTGCGCCCACGCTGACCGGCGGTTGGCCGCGGCAGCAGTCACCTGACAGCATGACAAAGAAATAGCCTTATTTGAAACACTCAGTCCAGGTCCAGGCAGCATTAAGGCATGACACCCCTTCGATATAGTGTACTACTACCCACCGAAGTCCGATGAACACGAATGCGAAAAGAACCCTCTGGCGGGTCCGGATGGCGCCGGCTGCCTCGTCCGCATGTGACTGAGGCGGTCGCTCCTTGCCGCGATAACTTATACAGCGAAAATGTCGCGGTCCAGGGCGAGTACCATCGCACAGTGCGCCGTAACCGCGGATGTGCCATCGCTTTCAATTATGAAACCCGAACAGCGGATCACATGGCCAAAGTAGAGTCGGTGTATGCGCGGCCTTTAGGGAGCCAGAGGGGCGCATCTGACTGAACTGGCCGCTGGATAGATGGATAGATGGATAGAACTGGATAGATGCGCAGAAGGAATCCTCTTTCGCCGCTGATGCTCCTTCGCCGCAGCATCCGCCGCTGATGCTGAAGTTGGCTGCAATGCCAGTTAGCAGTCGGGAGGTGTCGTGTGTCACCAACGTTGTATTCTTTCTTCCATGGTTACCATGGAGGTTTTAAAGCGAAGCTTTCTTTGCATTTTCCTTGAACTTTCTCGCTGCTGCTTGATGCCTTGCTGCTGCTGCTGCTGCTGCTCAGAGCGTGTATATACATGGGAGGAGCGTGGTAGAGAAGAGACGCGAGGAACTCCTTTGGAACGCACCGCGTTGAATGCGCACAATGCCCGCTTGAGCTCTCGGGTCGTCGCCACTTTAGCCTCTTGACAGCTGTAATTATCCGCAACCCCCCGCAAGCGCTTACCTTTCTACCAACGTGCAAGTCCACAGGGAAGCTACGTAGAATGGAAGAGAGGAGGCAGAGAGTGAGTAGAACCGACGCAGTCGCGAAACGAGTGAATAGCAGCCTTGCCACTCCGCTCGCTGTTCCCATACATATACAAAGGGGGGGATAGAGAAAAGGTGACGTGAGAAGGCAAGGAATCGCTGGATTAACTTAAGTTCAAATTGCGGTACGGTGCCTTTCTGCTCTTTCTGAAAAATAAAACAATGCAAATATGTCTAGGGGACAACCTACGCAGGACGTGCACTATAGGAGAGCCGCATTAATTAAAGCGCACCGCAGGGTCTAGGCGACACAACGGAAGGGGTCGCACGTCAAATCATCACTTCTGTGCACGCCGTGATAGCTTTGCGGCTAAGGCATTCCTCGAGGTCGCGGATTTGACCGAGTCAGCCGCATTTCGACGGGGGCGAAATAAAAAACGCTCGCACACTTTGATTTAAGGGCACGGCAAAGAATACCACGGTGCCAAAATTAATCCGGAGTTCGCCACTACGGCCTGCCTCATAATCCGATTGTGGTTTTGGCACGTACAGCCCCATAATGCAATTCAAGTTGAATGCTTCTGCCACGATGCGATGGGCCATGTGACGCAATCAGAATGCTCGACCCTCTCAGAGGTTATTAAATATGGCGCACAGCAACGCCTCAAGCAAAAACCTCTCTCTTTGTGTTTTGTGTACTACGCAGACAAACAGCAGTGGTGTACGCAGGCTAACGGTTAACGTCAATTCACCACTCTCGCGTTGGAAAAAAAGTGGAAGAAATTAAACATTACCCGTCAACATCACTGCTAATATCGTCGATCAATGCAAACAGCACAAGAAGCTTCGCTTACATCGATTATAAGTTTTTTCCTGTGTCACGTATGTTACATACGCCCGCGAGATTGGCCATATCGCCATTTCTCAGTTTGGTTCAACGTTTATAGATATTATCTATAAACGTTGGTCTGGCCATCTGGCAGTGAAGCAGGCTTCTGCGTGTTTTTAACGCGAAAGCGTTAAGTGCCTCCTGTCGCGGAAAATCCGGCATCGGCGGAGTTGTCCGTGAGTGAAAATTTTCGTTTAGAAAAAGTTTATTTCAACAAGAGACGATACGAACACGGAGCCACAATCACTGCACAATTCCACCAGGACGATAACATATGCAAAGTACGAAACATTCCATACATTGCACGTTTTGAAGTGTCCGAGTCCACACTCACTAACATATAACCAAATAGACCCACGGAAACACATAGTTAAACATGAACTAATCGTCACATTACACAAAATGATGTTCAATATATACAGTGCACACAATGGTTATGTACAATGATGATGTGACTTTGCATAATTTTGTAGCGATACTATGGGATGTGTATATACAAAGATTATCATGCATACGAGAGTACACAGAAATCATGGGCACCTACATACATGTATATTCAGTGAATACTTCTGATGGCCTGGCTACAAGAACCAGGCTGGTCGAAAATTAAGCCATACGCGTCCATCAGCCACTGAGAGGAAACGGCATGACGACTGTCAAAGGAACTCCTCTGCCCCAAAGAAGAAAAACTGATTTGACAGAAACGACAGTAGCTCAAAGTAGAGCCTCTCCAGAAGTGGAAACAGAGCGCGGTGATGATGTCCCGCGGTAACTACCTCGCACCGGTTACGCCACAGACAAAAGGCCCCCGCAGCAATTCGCACAAAGAGGCCATGTGAGCAGCGACCAGATGTAATAAAGCGGTTAACTCCAAGGCCACACAAACCAGCATGCACGGCCCTCCAAAATACCTTAGCAACGACGCATTGCAGCAGCACATGCTTCTTGAATTGTTGAAGGGGACAACTGGGACACAGTGAAGATGGGACTATGACCCACGGCTCTAGTCTGTCGCGCGTTCGGAGCATTTACCACCCTAAACGCCACATGAGGTCGCGTAGGTGGCCAGGCAGAAATGCCGCCGTTATTGCACCCCACGAAACTTCATTATAATGTGCGTGGCGCGCTGGGGAAGCTAGAGGAAGTAGTAAGGCTGACATTGTATCCACAACACGGTTTTCAAGAACGTCTACAGCAGGACATACCTGTTGTACGTGTCGATAAAATGCCACGGCCGTAGAGTAAAACGCATGTGCGTTCACCACTTGTCCCCGATTTAAGTGTACGCTGGGTAGCCTGTAACGAATTTTTGTGATACCGAAATAGCAGGTGAGTACACGCGCGGAACACTGATTACGCTGCAACAGGCGGATCAGAAATCGCAGAGCAAGCAGCCGGCAGCGGACAGACACGGATGCGAACGCGAACCTACCGCGAAAGCGTGGTTGCCCAAGCGCTGCGCGAAAGACCAGTTCTGTACTGCCCAATGGGAAGAAGGAACTAAGAAGGGACTGCAATGACCTAGTAAACCGTAATGGTGGCTGTACAACATGACACACGTACCACACACGGCCACTAAAGATAGACTGTGCTAATTAAGTACCTTCTTTCTAATAAGGGTAAATCACACTCTTGAACATCCTGATTATTTCGCCTTGCATCTTTAAGAATTGAGAGCCACACAGAGTCTAATATGCCATCATAGGTGTAATAGAGTTACCCGCCGTGGTTGCTCAGTGGCTATGGTGTTGGGCTGCTGAGCACGAGGTCGCGGGATCAAATCCCGGCCACGGCGGCCGCATTTCGATGGGGGCGAAATGCGAAAACACCCGTGTGCTTAGATTTAGGTGCACGTTAAAGAACCCCAGGTGGTCAAAATTTCCGGAGTCCTCCACTACGGCGTGCCTCATAATCAGAAAGTGGTTTTGGCACGTAAAACCCCAAATATTAATTATTAGGTGTAATAGAGAGCTAAAGTACCAATAGAATCGCTCTTTTGAAGGCGGGAAAGGTGACTTAGGTCTGTCTGTGGGGAACCAATGAAAAAATAATTACATTTTGAAAATTTTAGCGCAGCACCTGAAATATTTCCGTACTCGGTGAAAATTTGAAGGCTACAGGATAAGCTGTCTTCATTCCTGAGATACAATGTGATGTCTTCGGCGAAGGCTGTCACCTTCACAACACCGCTACCAGGCAGTGGGAGACAGCGCACGTAAGGATCTCTCAGTACCGTGCGCAGAAATGGCTCCAGGCTGAGCACAAACAGCACTGGGGACAGAGGGCACCCCTGACGAACACCACGAGTGACGGAAAATGGTGCACTTTCACGGCCATCAAGAAACAATGTACTTCGGATTTTGAATAGGTATTCCTAATAAGTTCAACGAAATTTGATGAAAAGCCGCACGAGGTCAGTACACGACCTCGTGCGGCTGTACGACAGTAGCTCAAGGTACAGCCTCTCCAGAAGTGGAAATAGAGCGCGGCGATGATGTCCCGCGGCAACTGCCTCGCAGCGGTTACGCCACAGACAAAAGGCCCCCGCAGCAACTAAAGTCGCACAAAGCGGCCACATGAGCAGCGACCAGATGTACCGTATTTTCGCGATTCTAAGCACGCCCCCCTCTATTTCCGCCAGAAAGTTGGGAAGAAAGCTTGCATGCGAATTTAAGCAACCCCTTATTTGTTAGGAAGAGCGCGTAGCCAAGGCCGCCAAACGCGCTTTCTCACTCTGGAATCATTGCTCACAGGACACGCAGGCACGCGGTCGATGCTTCTGTTTGACGCGTTTCACGGCCATTTGACCCCGGAGGTAAAGACAAAGCTTCGGAACATCAATATCGACTTGGTTGTGATTCCGGGTGGCATGACACCAGTGCTGCAACCCCTCGACGTTTCAGTCAACAAGCCCTTCAAAGCCAATCTCCGACAGGAGTACGAAGAGTGGTTGCGAAACCCTTACCGAAAGAAGACGCCGACGGGAAAGCTGCAGAAAGAGTCCCTATCAAACATCGCAAAGTGGATTTCGGACGCGTGTATGAGGGTCCAAGTGGACGTTGTGGTCAAATCATTTAAGAAGTGCTCGATCACAAACGACTTCGATGGAACGGAAGACGACCTGCTGCGGGATACCGAGAGCAGCGGTTCAAGCGGTGCGACGAACTCGAGTGGCAGTGATAGTGACTGAGCATCCTACACGAGCGGTGGGTTCACTGTCTGCACCGATTTTTCTTTTGAATGTTTGCAAAATAAAATTTTATTTCTCGCACCCGTCTCGTCTTGATGTCACAGCGGAAAGAGGGAGGGGGGGTCATTCTAGATTTTTCGAATCTAAGGACACCCCCCCCCCCCCCCCCTCACTTTGGGCATCGCGATCGTGAAAAAAAGGGGTGCTTAGAGTCGAGTAAATATGGTAATAAAGCGGTTAACTCCAAGGCCAGGGAAACCAGCATGCACGGCCCTCCAAAATACCCTAGCACCGACACATTGCAGCAGCACATGCTTGTTGGATTCTTGAAGTTGAAAATTGGGACACAGCGAAGATGGGACTATAACCCAGCGCTCTAGTCTGTCACGCGTTGGGAGCACTTGCCACACTAGACGCCACATGAGATCGCGTAGGTGGCCAGGCAGAACTGACGCCGTTATCGCGCCCCGCGACACATTATTAGAATGTGCGTGGCGCGCTGGGGAAGCTAGAGGAAGCAGTAAGGCTGACATTGTATCCACAGCACGGTTTTCAAGAACGTCTACAACAGGACATACCTGTTGTACGTGACGATAAAATGCCACGGCCTGGAGTAAAATGCAGGTGCGTTTAACACTTGTTGTCCCCTATTTAAGTGTACGCTCGGTAGCCTGTAACGAATTTTTGTGCCATCGAAATAGCAGGTGAGTACACGCGCGGGACACTGATCTCGCTGTAACAGACGGATCAGAAATCGCAGAGCAAGCAGCCGGCAGCGGACAGACGCGGATGGGAACGCGAACCAACCGCAAAAGCCTGGTTGCCCAAGCGCCACGCGACAGACCAGTTCTGTACTGCACGACGAGAAGAAGGAACTAAGAAGGGGCTGCAATGAGCTAGTAACCCGTAATGGTGGCTGTACAACATGACACATGTACCACACACGGCCACAAAAGACAATCTGTGCTAATTACGTACCTTCTTTCTAATAAGGGTAAATCACACTCTTGAACATCCTGATTATTTCGCCTTGCATCTTTAAGAATTGAGAGCCACACAGAGTCTGATATGCCATCATAGGTGTAATCGAGAGCTAAAGTACCAATAGAATCGCTCTTTTGAAGGCGGGAAAGGGGACTTAGGTGTGTCTGTGGGGAACCAATGAAAAAATAATTACATTTTGAAAAATTTAGCGCAGCACCTGAAATATTTCCGTACTCGGTGAAAATTCGAAGGCTACGGGATAAGCTGTCTTCATTCCTGAGATACAATGTGATGTCTTCGGCGAAGGCTGTCACCTTCACAACACCGCTACCAGGCTGTGGGAGACCGCGCACGTAAGGATCTCTCAGTACCGTACGCAGAAATGGTTCCAGGCTGAGCACAAACAGCACTGGGGACAGAGGGCACCCCTGAGGAACACTACGAGTGACGGGAAATGGTGCACTTTCACGGCCATCAAGAAATAATGTACTTCGGATTTTGAATAGGTATTCCTAATAAGTTCAACGAAATTTGATGAAAAGCCGCACGAGGTCAGTACATTGAATATATAGCTATGTTCAAGGCGATCGAATGCTTTTTCTTGATGCAGTGAAACCAAAAGACCTCGTCTTGACCTGGTCAGCGTGTACGTCATTATGTCACGCGTAAAGAACGAGAGATGGTATTTCTCTTCCAGGGACCGAGCATGCCTCATGGTGTCCTATTAATGAAGGCATCAGGCTTGCCAAGCGTCGAGTGACAACAACTGTGAAGATTTTGTAGTCAACATTGAGAAGCGTGATTGGGCTCGATTCCTCTGGACGAGCTCATGATGGCTCGTGCTTCGGTATCGGCACAATGCGGCCGTTGCGAAAACTAACCGTTAATTCAAAGTACTCAAAGCATCGGTTAATAACACATACGAAAGTGGCACCACTATCTTCCCAGAACGTTAGATAAAACAACGGGTAACCCGTCCGGCCCTGGGGCCCAGCCAAGCTTCATGGAAGATGATGCTACCTTCGCCTCATCAGCTGATGGTCGCGCACAAAGACGGTCAGCTACTTCAGGTGGAACCTGAGGGAGCCCACTAAGCATTGTACGAGATCCTCGAGAGCTATGATCCATTTGCATAGTCGTACGCGGCATGTTTTCAAAATGTAGTACAAAAATCGATTAATCACACGCGGGAGGCGACGTAACAGGAAGTGCTCTTGGGGCTGCAGAACCGAAAAGCAAGTTTCTTACAAAGCGCAGAACTTCAGCGTGTGCACACGGATTGCGTCTGCATCGCCAAGCAGCAGCTGACAACGCCTCCGTAGTATATGTATATGCCACGACTTGCTATGACATGCGGTATATGCGGGTTACGTTGCCACAGCATTCTATCACTAAATTTGCTGATACCTTGTCTTACATTCTCGGCAATGTTATTCCTTGGAATTTTGAGAATGACAGCCCACAAACAAATATCATGAAACAAAACACAGAGAGTACATGCCTTTTATGTTAAATCTTTTCATACTTAAATATTAAACATCCGAAACAATAACAGAAAGCTGTAAATGTGATATTTCTGGCGTAGCTGTATTTGAGGCTCGAGGTGGCGTTAGAGCAAGGAATCCACCAAGCCCATCGATGAATGCGTCCAGTTGTAGGAATTAAGGAAATAGGGTTTATTGGCTTAGTTACACGGCTCCAGTCACGGAAGACCACTCCATGCAGGAGCAAGTTAAACGTCCGAGTTCGCATAAAGACAAGTCGGCCCACTGCACTAAAAGTCTCCCCTTTTAATACTGCTGTCTACAATAGGCGACTCGATTAGGGAATCTGCTGACTGTATCGCGGCCAATCACAACACTCGAATCGATTGCGATACCACGCCCATGATATCGCATCGTTCCGCAGCACTTCTACCTTAGCAGCAATCCAAGGTCGGCGCCGTTCTTCGGTAACATTTGACGTTGGCCCTCGTCATCATTAGTTCACGCTGTCAGATAGTGGTGGAGGTGGCTGCCTTTTGTGGACCCTTCAGCAGTCAGTGTCAACGCTGCGTTGATTTTAGCTTGGTAGGCGCTGATGGATAGGTGGTGGTTGCCTCGAGGAAAACTTCTAATTGACGCCTCTGGCTGTGTTGAGACGCAACACTGTGCACTACCTCCGGGATCGAGCCACGCAAGTAGCCATGTTTTTACCAGAAAGCTCGCTTTCGTGCAGAGCGTTCGCCGCCAGCGTTTCCTGTTAAACATTACGGTTACATAAGCTGCAGTTGCCGGGAAACGTGAGAAGCAGTCGCGGATCTTTGAATGTTATCGCATTCCACTCTTAAAATTAAATGCGAAGTTTAACAGTTCTCCAACTTTTTGGACCTGCTTTGTCCGTTGGTCTTCCTTGGGTTCCTGCAGCCTGCGTTTTCCCGCAGCTTGCACAGAGCAGCCAATCACAATGAAAAGTGCGCAGTGTGACATTTATATAACTTCGCGTGGCGACCTGGACCAAGGGCCACAAGCGCGGCGAGCGTATTTTGCGGTTGTGAAATTATGAGAAGGGTAGATTCCGTTGGCTGTTCTACATGATTCGTACATTCCACTACGTTTCAGAATCTGCACCACAATTCGCGTGAGCACACAATCTGATTTTAAATTATTTGATGTATAATCGGCAACATTCTGGACAGTTTCGATACATGTACGCACGTTTTGTGCCAAGCGGTATACTTGAAACAGTCGTTACCCGGTGCAATATGGCCACCAAAAACAAGATAAAAACTTGCGCATGTCGATATGCAGAGATGCACTCAACAGATCTAGCATAATATCATTAAAGCTTCTTAATCCTCTCCGGAGACCGTAACAATATATGTAGTTAAACTGCGCAGTTAGCAGTTGCCAGCCTTTCCCGCATCTATTGCGCACAATTTGCCATGATCTAATAAAAAAATCGTCCCTTTGATTATTGATCATATACAAATCACCGCGAATTTGTACTGCTTGTTTAATGTGGAAACGTTGTTTGCCAAATATTTCTTCTTTTAAATTTGAAATTATAGTGTTGCTATCGGCAGCGACGTGTAACGAACGAGAGCGCGCCGTCGCCGTTGGAGCTTTTAGAACCTCGGTGGGTTTCCCTTGACGTCCGCAGCTTCACCTAGCTGGGGGAGAGAGCTGAGTGAGAGCGAGAGCAAAGTATAAAAATAGCATCGCGCAGCATAGCGGCGCGGCGGGGACACATGTGGCATGACGTCATTGCTGTCTGATAAAACCCCGCGCGCTCGCTTCGGCGGTCCTCTTTCTCGCAATAGAAAAAAAAAAATGCGTGGCTCTGCTATCGCAAACACCAGCGAAGTTAGACTAAGTGTGCGGTTTGGCACTACTTCAACGGTCTTCCCCCAGCTGCACTGGTGTGTATAGTGCTTGCGATAGCAAAGCCACGCATAATTTTTGTTTCTCGCTTTTAAATAAAAGAACCAAAAGAAAAACGAAGATATCGCGGTAAAGTTCTAGCAACGTTGCACAGCTAGTGTGGTCAAACCAGATATGTATACCTTTAAGTGACTGTGTATGATGACTGGCCGGTGACTGGTATGACTGGTATGGACTGACGCGCTCCGCTGTTCGCGCTTCGTTTGTCGTTGATTACGCATTCGGGGCATACGACTGTGGCCGAGAGAGGAACACGTCTACCTTTGCTTACGATGTCGGGTGGCAGCAGCGACGCAACCCCGAGTACAAGCAGTGCAGGTGTTCAGCAAGACAACGCGAGGTGAGCTTCTATTTAACATATCAAGTCATTATTGGCACCACGCGAAACGCTTACGACGCACACATTACTCGCAATTCCCGCGTTTGAGTTTCGGCGTAGAAAGAGGAGCTGTAGTTCTTAGGCTCTAATTATGTCCGTTAGCGGGCGGCGTCGCATAAAGTTGTGCTGGGTTAGGTTAGGTGCTGGTCACATTCGACAAAAAAAAAAGGTTAGCAGACAACGCGCAAACACACCAGGTGAGCTTGCGCTGTTCAAACGTTAAAGTGTGTGCGTGTTCTTCGCCGGCGTGGCCATTACTGGGGGGGGGTGTCAGGTTTACGATTGTTTACTTGCTCAATATCGAGCAAAAACGCCCAACCCAGAGGCACGCACGCATGTAGCCCCGGCCAGTGGCAAGCGGTTGATTTTAGACTCAATGATACTGCTCTCGACATAAAAATGGGTCGCCACAGTTGGTGAATAGAGCGTTGCGTGGTAAACAGCAAAATAGAAAAAAACTCATTTCTTGGAAGAAGAAGAACAAGAGGACGCATCTTAGGCGTAGCGCAGCAGTGGACGCCAGCTGACGCACCGCAAGTGTCGCGGAAAGGGCGTTTCGCCCGCGCGAGGTCCGTCAAGTTTTATGGTTGGCTGGTCATATCCCAGGCTAAAAGCCGAGCACAAAAGCAAGACAAAGCGAGAGAGCGACAGTGAACACAGGACCGGTAGTGGCCAGCATCTGTCGAACCATCTGTCTGGCACTTTCTTGTTTTCGGGATCGTATTTTAACCATGGCGACTTTCTTTGCTGAAGAGCTTGCAAGCGCGGCGTACGATGCACTTTCGTTGCGGAGTTATCATGAATGCATCTTACAATACTCCAAGGTAACTTTTGTTGGCTGTATGGAGCGAACGCTACGGAATTTAAACGTGCCTGTTGCACCGCTGTCGAATTGGATCTGCCATTTTGTTCGCGTTTTCTTTAGTCTGGAACGGAGAACGTGACTCTTTTGTTCTGTGCAGAAAGTATTTGAAGCGATACGTAACATTCGATAGTCAGCTACAGATATTTTATCGTACATTTCGTTTGCGCTTCCGTGTTCTCGCACCACCACATGTTTTACGCTTTCCTGAAAGGCACATTGGTGCCTGTGTCTCCTGGTGGGTGTTCGTCACCTGATGCGTCTATAGTCATGTCGGCTTTCGTGAGAGATAATCACGATCATGGCTGTTGAAGTACACACAGCAGGTAGTCAGCAACGTCTACTTGAAATCCAGGAGAATTCATGCAGGTATCACCCGTCGGCGTGTGCAAATGAGTAAGAGCTGACTTGAACCGCGCCGGCTTTATCACTGTAAAATAATTTGCACCCTTAATTCTGAATAAGGGTATAAATCGTTCTATAAATCCGACCTTTACAGTGCGTGTAAGCGTGTGAGTTAGAAACTGATTTACACCCTTACTCATATTTAAGGGGGTAAACTATTTTAAACTCCGGCATAGGTAAGATCAGCGACACCGGGGTCATATACGGTCGCTTCGAGTCTCAGACGAAAACTGCGTTGCTCAATCTTCAGAACCCTGTATATATAGAGCACGTCTATAAACATATATTGGCTTAAAAAGTTGACGCGATGTGTACGTTTTCACTAAAGTAAAAGGAACTATATGCAAGGCCGGAGAACCCGAAACCACTACCAAACTCGCCCGCACTATATCTTTGAGCGCAAATACACGTTCTCAAGCTTCGCCCCCGTTGCTTTCGCATTGTAGTCATGGAAGGGTGCTCGCGGGCATGAAAAATAGCCGTCAGTAGCAGGATATGTTGTGACATGAAAAAGGAAGGTGGTCATCGTAACACTTGTTTACACGTAGTACCAGTGTGCGACGATATGTTTCTACATCTTGAGATATAATGAAGACTTCATTTCACGACGGCCGACTTCACGGAAAGCGTGTGTTTTTCGTGATTTGATTTCGTTAGAAGAGAAAGCTTCTGTAATGTTGGATGGAGTTGTTTATTAATATGTCCGCAAAGGCCGTATGTGCTGAAAGAGGGCAGTCGACAGAAGTCGCGTATTTTTGCGCATTTCGGAAATGAAACCACGCAAATGCCTCGGCTGCAGAAATAGTTCCTACGACAATTACAAGCTTTGGTCATTTAAAGAAAATTCGGTGCCTACAAGACGTGGTAGCTGACTCGAAATCGTTTAAGCCCAAGGCAGTGCACAACTCTGAGCCGAATGATACTCATATGTTCTACGTGCATGCGTTGAATGTGCGCTTTTATTCGCTATCACCACACCCACCAGATATGCTCGGCGAATACAAATGCATCCCTGGAAAGCATGTCGATGTGTTTTCTTTTTTTTTAGTTCATGCACTGATTAGATACTAAGAGTTCAGCGAATAAAATGGGAATCGGCGTGCCACAAGTTGAAATTATTGAGGCGCATACGACAACTTCTATAAGCAGTTTGTGATTACTGCACCCTTCATCGGTTTTCACAGCTACGTAAATCCATGTGCAAAAGTATACGCGAGCTCGTTCCAGACTGCACCGACGCGCGGTTTGGTTCATGCTGTCGAGACCAACGTTAGTCGAGACCAGCGCTCGAACAGCCGCGCTCGTGCAAGACCTCTCATTGGCTCTATTCTCGACACGCATGCATGGCGTATTGTGGCACTGTCCGCCATGCTGACTCTCCGATTGGCTGTCGAGAGGTCACGTGTTTGAAATTTGCGCCGGGAAGCGGACGTTTTGCAAAATTCAATTTTGCGTTTTCATCAAGATGACAAAACGTGGCATGGAGGTGCAAATTTTATTGAATACCACTTCTTATCTGGTCCTTGGCAGCTATATTGCGACGCTATAGCGCTTTAAAAATAAAGTGACCGGTAGTGCGCAGAAGCCCGTGCAATGCATCTGCAATTTCGCGAATATGTGGTGGTGTTCCAAGATAACCGCTATGTATGCAGCATGCTTTATGAGTGGCTCAATGAATATCACGTGGCGAGCGTCACGGGAAGGGCCGTTTCGTAAACGTCCGTTTGGTTTTGCGTGACGTTGCGCTGGGCTAACATTGCAGAGATTTCCCGCCATAATTTGTGGTGCGACGAGCCGCGCGAATTATGCTAATGGCCGGCCATACGCAATGGGGGCCGAGAGCCATGTGCATCGCCGCATTTTCTCCGTCGTTTGTGTCCATGAAACTCTTTTATTGTTAACGCGTGTACATGGCATTTGCATTGCTTTCGGGCCATCATTAAAGATAGAACGCGTTTATTTCAAATAGTATTTGTTGTACATTACAAATCTTCTGCGATTTCTTGTACTTTTCACTGCCGCGTTCGCATATCAAGGTTAATGACTTTGTACGCCATCAGAGATTGTTATGCAAGCGTGTTTTTAATTTATAAAGCAGTGTACGCGACGCGGCGCCTTGAAGTATCTTCACCCGGTGACAGTTGAGCGTACTATTATAATGTTGAGACTGACGAGCGGCCGGGGCGGCGCATGATTTTCAGTGAGGCGCCCAACCATGAAGAATTGTGGCGGTGCTGCGATCGAAGTGGGATCGCAGCGCCGCGACATTATTTTTTAACGTATTATGCCAACCACAATAACTTATTACGTTAACGACATTAACTTATTAGGCAGGAAGTCGGTCAACAATACAGCACATTCAAGACGAAGATGGCCACAAGCTGGAAGGGGACGCAACGTTAAATTATATTTGAAAAATAACAGCCGAATACTTTCAAGGCACTGTCGGGGTGGTTTCTGAGGGAAAGGAAAAAAGCATGAGCGATAACCAGACGGAAAAGGAGCTGGCGCTGAGAAATCTTAGGTCGAAGAAAGTAGAAGAGAAAATTCCTAAAAGCGCAGCCACACGGCTACAGACGAGGTTCCCGTTAGGTTGAGTAATGAGCTAGGACGGAAAAGTAAGGACGCCACTGTTGTAAGCAGCAGAAAAATACTTACCAGATAGGCGAATGCCACACAGTTGGCGAGAATTTAGAATGATATTAATTTATAATGGTAAGGGGAAAAAGATAGAAATCCCTCATATAGACCGTTGACCATTATATGGGTAATATACAGGTTAGCAATGCAGGTGATTTAATTAAAGCTGCAAACACTTGCACTTTTAGGGCAGGGCAAAATGACATATCGAGGGGACTTCAGAATTGCATGAGAATCGGTAGGCGTCTGGGTAAATTATTTGTTCTCACTCAGCGTACAAAGATATCCAGAGAAGAAAGGACTTCTTTAGATATTTCCGGAGCGTATGTCAACACAGACGGCAACATTTTGTTATCTATTCTGGAAAGGGAAGATATATATGCAACGACTGTATACAGCTTAGCAGGGAGATTTACCGAGAAAATACCGTTTACGTTGAATGGAAAGGGATGAGGATCGAGGAGAAAGTTGATATCATCAAGGGGTTGAGACACAGGTGCCCGTTATCGCGCTGCTGTTTATGATGCACCAGTGGCGTAGCCAGAAATTTGATTCCGCCGACCACTACCACTCCGTCAGCTCTCTCTCTCTCTCTCTCTCTACGCTATCATCCTATGCAATTTTTAAAAACGATATTGAAAAAGAAAATTTTGTTTAGGAATTGATGCATTTATATATCGTGCGTCGATGACCTAGCTGGTACATTACTTGGAAAAACCAACAGCGCTAAAGACGGGGCCATACAGAAACAAGACAGCGGACTATCGTGTGTCCTCTCGTTAGCAGGACATACTTGTTGCAGCCCAGGTAACAGTGTAACCGTTCTTTTCCAATCAGACCTTTCAGTGAGTGGTACGACCACGGCTACGTACGCGAAAGTGCGGGCACTAATTTGCAAGTTTCCTCTCCATCAATCGCGCTTTCGGTGTTGTGGGCATGCTATGATATTCGAGATGTTTAAAAAGTACGAAGCGTTGCGCTAGAACTTTGGTAGTATCATATGGTGCAAGCTTCACTCACTTTTGGTGACCTGCTGTCCGACTTGCTTGGAGAGATGTTTGGAAGTAACTTCGATAATGCTATCGTAGTGATCACGCGACGCATGTTGTTATTTGATTATGCACTATCGAGAATTGATAACGCAGACAGCCCCAAACAGGGCTGCTTCCTGTTTAGAAGCCGTTGCGAAAATTATGGCGTCCGTTGTTCGCAGTAAAATAAGGGCCAGCAACTCTGAGAGATTTGAAAGCGTAGTGTATCCTGACACACGGGTCTATTCTGAAAATTGCCGAGACGTTTATTTAGGATCGGCTAAGCAACACGTTTTACCACGTGGTAGGTGAGCCAGGAGACCGGCCAAGGCTGCCTGATCTAAAGCGATTGGGCAGTTTCAGCCCACAGAACACTTAATACAAGTAGGGGAGTATTATCTGAAAAGGACCTTCTTGGCTTGAGCAACGAGGAACTGCTGGAACGTTTCCAGGAAAAAAAATGTAACCAAAGTACAAAGAATTGTCATCCGCAGAAACTACTAAGAAATCCCAACCATAGATGCTATACTCACCTTTAGAACAAGCGTAATGCCTACTTCGCTCAATGCAGGTTATGTAAAAGTCAATGTGAAACCATATATCCCGAACCCCAGACGATGTTTCAAGTGCCAAAGGTTCGGACATGCTTCCCATGCATGCTGAGGCCAAATAACCTGTGCTAAATGCAGCTCCGATAATCACCAATCTGACAACTGCACTACTTTCCCACATCGCATTAACTGCAAAGGGGACCATCCAGCTTACTCGCGGTCTTGCCCTTGCTGGAAAAAGGAAAAAAAAAGTAATTGTACTAACCGTGAAAGAAAAATCTCGTTCTTTGAAGCCAGAAAGCGACTATCATACCTTTCGATATGACGAAGGTGGGGGAATCGCCACAGAGGCCTCAGGAGTCCTGCGAGCCCACGCACAGTGGTCCCGTGGTGACGCCTCCCGCCCCCGTGGTGGAAGCAGCACGCGCTGCTCCATCTACTTCGAGGGGCCTGCAGACACCAGTTCCGCAGGGCCCAAAAATCCAACGAACCGCAAGGCCTGAGACACGTGTTTCGGCGCCGAACTCTCGGTCCTCCAGCGCTTCAGAGAGAGCGATGGAGGTCAACCCAAGAACCCTGGTGTCATCGACGGCGAAAAATAAGAGCATTCTCGAGCGCGGAAAGAGGGACAAAGTCCCAGTAACCACTCTAAATAAGAAAGCGATAACCTAAAGGTTATCGCACCTTTGTATCCGCCTTCTTTAGATCTATGTCACCTAACGTCTTTCTTATCTCCAATTCACTCGTTGACGCCGTTTTTTACCTTTCCATTTCATAAAGGCCTTTCTTATCATATGGAATTGTAGAGGTCTCTTACATAACTTACGTGACATCAAAGACTTGTTATTTAACTTCTCTCCTGTGGTCTTATTCTTACAGAAACATAAGCGAAAGAAACCTAAGCGAAAAACGCAAAAATGTTTTAAGAGGTTTTACTGTTGCTCTGTTTCACTGTTTCACTCCAGACAGGCCTCCGGACCGGCCGCCATTGGAATCTGAACCTGGCAACGTTTAACGTTTGAACGTCATCTAGTGAGGCGAGTCTAGCAGTGTTATTGGAGGAATTAGAGGGTAGTAAATGGGATATAATAGGGCTCAGTGAGGTTAGGAGGACAAAGGAAGCATATACAGTGCTAAAAAGCCGGCACGTACTGTGCTACCGGGGCTTAGCGGAGAGACGAGAACTAGGAGTCGGATTCCTGATTAATAAGGAAATAGCTGGTAACATACAGGAATTCTATAGCATTAACGAGAGGGTGGCAGGTCTTGTTGTGAAACTTAATAAGAGGTACAAATTGAAGGTTGTACAGGTCTACGCCCCTACATCCCGTCATGATGACCAGGAAGTCGAAAGCTTTTATGAAGACGTGGAATCAGCGATGGGTGAAGTCAAAACAAAATACACTATACTGATGGGCGACTTCAATGCCAAGGTAGGCAAGAAGGAGGCTGGAGACAAGTCAGTGGGGGAATATGGCATAGGATCTAGGAATATCAGGGGAGAGTTATTAGTAGAATTTGCAGAACAGAATAATATGCAGATAATAAATACCTTCTTCCGCAAGCGGGTTAGCCCAAACTGGACGTGGAGGAGCCCAAATGACGAGACTAGAAATGAAACAGACTATATACACTTTATACTCTGTGCTAACCCTGGCATCATACAAGATGTGGACGTGCTCGGCAAGGTGCGCTGCAGTGACCATAGTATGGTAAGAACTCGAATTAGCCTTGACTTGAGGAGGGAACGGAAGAAACTGGTACATAAGAAGCCGTTCAATGAGTTAGTGGTAAGAGGGAAAATTGAGGAATTCCAGATCAAGCTACAGAACAGGGATTCGGCTTTAACTCAGGAAGAGGACCTTAGTGTTGAAGCAATGAACGACAATCTTGTGGGCATCATTAAGGAGTGTGCAATGGAAGTCGGTGGTAACACCGTTAGGCAGGATACCAGTAAACTATCGCAGGAGACGAAAGATCTGATCAAGAAACGCCAATGTATGAAAGCCTCTAACCCTACAGCTAGAATAGAACTGGCAGAACTTTCTAAATTAATCAACAAGCGTAAGACAGCTGACATAAGGAAGTATAATATGGATAGAATTGAACATGCTCTCAGGAACGGAGGAAGCCTAAAAGCAGGGAAGAAGAAACTAGGAATTGGCAAGAATCAGATGTATGCGTTAAGAGACAAAGCGGGCAATATCGTTACTAATATGGATGAAATAGTTCAAGTGGCTGAGGAATTCTATAGGGATTTATACAGTACTAGTAGCACCCACGACGATAATGTGAAAGAGAATAGTCTAGAAGAACTTGAAATCCCACAAGTAACGCCGGATGAAGTAAAGAACGCCTTGGGAGCTATGCAAAGGGTGAAGGAAGCTGGGGAGGATCATGTAACAGCAGATTTGTTGAAGGATAGTGGAAACATTGTCCTAGAAAGACTGGCCACCCTATATACACAATGCCGCATGACCTCGAGCGTACCAGAATCTTGGAAGAACGCTAACATAATTCTAATCAATAAGTAAAGGGGACTCCAAAGACTTCAAAAATTATAGACCGATCAGCTTACTGTCCATTGCCTACAAATTATTTACTAAGGTAATCGCAAATAGAATCAGGAACTTCTGTCAACCAAAAGACCAGGCAGGATTCCGTAATGGCTACTCAACAATAGAGCATATTCACACTATCAATCAGGTGATAGAGATATGTGCGGAGTATAACCAACCCTTATATATAGCTTTCATTGATTACGAAAAAGCGTTTGATTCAGTCGAAACCTCAGCAGTCATGGAGGCATTACGGAATCAGGGTGTAGATGAGCCATATGTAAAAATACTGAAAGATATCTATAGCGAATCCACAGCCACCGTAGTTCCCCATAAAGAAAGCAACAAAATCCCAATAAAGACAGGCGTCGGACAGGGAGATACGACCTCTCCAATGCTACTCACAGCGTGTTTACAGGAGGTATTCCGAGACCTGGAGTGGGAAGAATTTCGGATAAAAGTTGATGGAGAATACGTTAGCAACTTGCGATTCGCTGATGATATTGCCTTGCTTAGAAACTCAGGGGACCAATTACAATGCATGCTCACTGACCTGGAGAGGCAAAGCAGAAGAGTGGGTCCAAAAATTAATCTGCAGAAAACCAAAGTAACATGTAACAGTCTCGCAAGAGAACAGCAATTTACAATAGGTAGCGAGGCACTGGAAGTGGCAAGGGAATACATCTACTTAGGGCAGGTAGTGACGGCGGATCCGGATCATGAGACGGAAATAATCAGAAGAATAAGAATGGGCTGGGGTGCGTTTGGCAGGCATTCTCAGATCATGAACAGCAGGTTGCCATTATCCCGGAAGAGAAAAGTGTGTAACCAGCTGTGTCTTACCAGTACTCGCGTACGGGGCAGAAACCTGGAGGCTTACGAAAAGGGTTCTGCTTAAATTGAGGACGATGCGACGAGCTATGGAAAGAAGAATGATGGGTGTAACGTTAAGAGATAAGAAAAGAGCAGATTGGGTGAGGGAACAAACGCGGGTAAATAACATCTTAGTTGAAATCAAGAAAATGAAATGGGGGGGGGGCATGGGCAGGACATGTAATGAGGAGGGAAGATAACCGATGGTCATTAAGGGTTACGGACTGGATTCCAAGGGAAGGGAAGCGAAGCAGGGGGCGGCAGAAAGTTAGGTGGGCGGATGGCATTAAGAAGTTTGCAGGGAGAACATGGCCACAATTAGTACATGACCGGGGTAGTTGGAGAAGTATGGGAGAGGCCTTTGCCCTGCAGTGGGCGTAACCAGGATGATGATGATGATGATGATGATGACTGTTGACCGTACTAAGACGAACCGGCTTTCGGGTGGTGTAGCCATTGTTGGGCAGGGCGGTATTGCAGCTAGAGAAGTTCCCATTAACAGTCACATGGAAGCCGTTGCTGTCACTGGTATAGTTCACAAAACTATCACCATTTGCTCAATGGATATTCCACCTCCACACCAATTTTAGTACTAAACACTTAGAAAATATAACAGGTCAATTACCGGAGCCATTTGTTTTAGTAGGGGATTTTAATGCTCACTGCACTCTTTGGGGCGGTGTAAAAACTGACCAAAGAGGGCAACTGGTTGAAGATTTTATTCTGTCAAATGATATCTGCCTTTTCAATTCAGGTGCACCGACCTACTTTTCACCAACTTTCCGCACTTTTAGTTTTTTAGATTTAGCTTTTTGCTCACCACTTGCCCGCAATAATCAAGCTTTTATCATCACCACCACCCTTAGTCACTAGGCCACAACAGTGGAAATTACAGCTCGCTGTCCGGCCGATTTTTATGGAAAACGCGAAACTGGAAGTTGTCTTTTTGCAAGAACTAAGCATTGAAGCAGGAGAAAAGGCAATGCCCCAGTCATCCGCTATTGTACGCGAAAGGCTAAAACCCTGGTGGACGAACGAGTGTGCTGAATCCAAAAAAGAACAAAATAAGGCCTGGAGAATCCTTCGGAGGTACCGCACTTATAGCAACCTTTAAAATTTCAAACAGCCCAAAGCCAAAGCACGATTTATTCAAAAAGAGGCAGATAAATCGTGATGGCAAAAATACATATCTTGAATTATAATACGGTCACGTCAAAAGATATGTGGGACCAGGTGAGGAATTTCAGTAACACTTCATTTGGGCCTAGTTGGTGCAACCTACCCACTTGCGAAATTTAGGAGAGCACTCATCTTACAGAATACCACTACTTGCATGTCCAAGCACACAAACAACACTAGAGGACCAGGCCAACCTTTTAGGCGAACACTTTTACAAAGTCTCCAGCTCAGCTAACTACTCAAATGCATTCTTAAAATATAAAGAGTCGGCGGAGAATTAGAGATCGCCGATTACTGGGGCTTCAATTGAAACTTGAAATAACGTCCTCACAACGCAAGAATTGAACAGAGTTCGCTCTGCCGGTAAAAAAACAGCAACAGGTCTTGACCATGTCCACTACACTATGGTGGCACACCTATCTCAAGCATCAGTAGAAACAGTTCTTAAATTTTTCTACAAGATATGGAAATCTGGAGTAATATACCTACAGACTGGAAACAATGCAGTAGTAGTGCCTTTTTTGAAATCAGGTAAACCCGCAACATCCCCAAGCAGCTACAGACCCATTGCATTTACAAATTGTCTGGGCAAATCCTACGAGAGTACCATAAACGTAAGGCTGACATTCATGCTTGAATCGAGGAGCTTAATTGACATGGTCCATTGCGGATCCAGAAAGGGCTGCTCGACAACTAAGCCCCTTTGTACGACTAGAACATGAAATACCTAACGCGTTTCTACACAAACAGCACTGTCTTGCAGTTTTCTTTTTAGAGAAATCGTATGATACCATGTGGCGGTGTGGAACTTTAAGAGACCTGGCTGACTTGGGAGTGCGTGGCAGAATGCTAAACTGTCCATCTGATTTTATGGCAAATAGAACATTTCAGGTGCATCTCGGCGTAATGCTTTCACGCACATTTACAGAGGAAAATGACGTTCCACAAGGTTGCATTCTGAGCACGACACTCTTCATTGTCAAAATGAACTCTGTTAATAAGATCATCCCCCCATCCTCTCTTATGCACTCAATATATGTCGACGATTTGCAAATGGCTTGTCGCGCCTCAAACCTACCCACTTGCGAAAGACAACTAGAAATAACGATAAATAATCTCACCCAATGGGCTGACAAAAATGGATTCCGTTTTTCAACAGACAAAACTGTTACAGTTCTCTTCTCCCAGAAACGAAGATTGCACTGCAATCCAGTTCTCACATTGGATGGTACAACGTTGCCGGTCAAACACGACCTAGTATATTATTGCATTTTTAGGCGTAACATTTGACACAAAGCTGAACTTCCTGGCCCACATTAACACAACTAAATATAAAGCAAATAAATCATTAAATATCCTCAAGATGTTACCACACAAGTACTGGGGATCTAACCGAACTTGTCTACTACGTATATACTGGTCCCTTGTATGTAGCATCCTCGACTACGGTAGTGTAGTTTATGGTGCAGCTAGGCAGTCGTCCATCAAGCGACTTGATCCAGTTCATAATCTCGCCGTACGACTGGCGAATGGTGCCTACAGAACATCGCCTGTCCAAAGATTATATGTTGACGGCAATCAGCCTTCCTTACAGCACCGCAGAGCACTACATAAACTTTCCAAGGTACTGAGAATTCGGTCAACACCACAACGTATATGCTACCGCATCGTAACAGTGCAAATCACTGGTACACTACACAAACAAACCGAACATGATTCGACCACTTATTTTACACGAAGAAATCCGTCAGACTTATGATGTTCCTCAGGAGGCCCTGCAGCTTGTTGAAAGGCCACCAAGATCGCCCTCATGGTACAACTTTTCACAGCTATGTAACTGGACATGTTACATGTAACACATGTAAAGAAAAAAGACATTCCACAAGAACACATAATACGAGAGTTCCGAGCGATTCAAGAAAAGTATAAAAACTACATGGAATTTTACGCTGACGGCTCTAAAACACAAGAATACGTAGGTGTCGGGATCCTAACGAGAAATTGGGAATATTGAATTCGCATAAATAATTTTCTTCAGTCTTTACCACCGAAGTTTATGCGATATGGACGGCAGTAAAAGAAATTACCACTGAAAAGCAGATGAATGCAATCATATATACCGATTCCTTGAGCGCACTCAGATCTCTAAAGCTTAACTCGACGTGTAAACTTCTGCTTGGCGATATCCTAAACATGGTGGCTTATAATAAATACGGAAGAACCATACGATACTGCTGGGTCCCAAGCCATGTTGGGACACAAGGGAATGAAGCAGCCGATAGATGCGCATTCATGGCGGTCGCACGAAGGCATAACGCAAACAACACTTCCAACAGAGACAGTATCCCAGCGATACATAAGACCCTGGCATCGAATTGGCAACTAGAATGGGACTCTTGCACAAATAACAAGTTACGCACAATAAAACCCCTGCCTAGCGAGTGGCCTTCTTCCCCTTTTACGCTCGTCCAGGCTGAAACCGTCACCCCCAAGACTAACTCGCCACATTTTTGTGCTTGTTACTCTTTCATGGCAATGATGTATGTGCGTCCCTGCCTCATGCATACATTGGCTAACAATGACGCCTATGTGCAATAGCTGATAAGGCAGTCGAAATGAATTCGCAGGTTATCTCGTGAAGGGTGACGAAAAGCTCCGAGTTGCCAGACGGGAGTGACAGCTGCTCAGCGAACAGCAAAAGAGAGAGAGGGAAGCTATCTGATGTTTCCCTCTTGATTGACGGTGATGACGTAACGTGGCGCTGCTCGTAGTTTCGGTCGCCGCTCGAGCGATCACCTTCAAACTGATCGCGACTTTACACTGAATTGTCCATTCGCTTTCGGTCAACAGTGAGCTTGCATGTGGTGTTTTTCGATCTTGCAAACTCCAGTAGTTTCTTTTTAGCTACACGTAATTCAAGAGAGAAATCCTCGCGTATGGCTTATGCGCTATCTTTGAGCTTGAAACACTTTTCTACAATGCGCTGCTTATCTTTGAAAAATGCAAACTTGAAGATGATACATCTGCATTTTTGGTCGTGGCATCCACCCAGGCGGAGCACTCGGTCGATTTGAGGTGATGCTCACGAGACGTCAAGGTATTTAGAGCAGACTGTAAGGATTGGGAGGTCAATCCCACCGTTCGTAACCAGTTGTCAAGATTGGAGTCGCGCATAAATTAGATGGTAACTGGCCCATGCCGTCGTCCAACTTATCCACGCTGAGGACGTTGTTGAAGCGAAGGACTGCTTCTCATCGAGAACGAGGAATATGGGATTATTTAGAGTATCTACATAAGGACGTTGCAGTTCATCAGTCTAGCATGACTGCGAGAGAAAGTACACTGAGCAGCCGCACAACAGCGGTTTATAAACATTTGGTCCTCCCTCGATCACAAGGTGAGGAAAACGTTCGACCAGGCACCGTAGACGAGCCGCCTCTTTGCGCGAGGGCTTACACATACACACTTCCGCACAGGTTCACGGTCCCCAACAGTGGTCCGACGGTCTTCGCAGAACTTGGGGCTGACTTCAGGAACGGCGCGTGGGAAGGGGCCTCGAACTACGATCCCTCGGGGACTCCCTTGTTCACAGCAGACCGGGTCGGCGGTGGCGTGTTCCGTCACAAAGCCTGGTTCGTAGACTTCATCTTGGCAATCCCGCGACGCAGAGTGGCGGACGCGACGTATTGTCCTTGGTACACAGTGTACTTTCCAGAAAAAGTCGACGCCGCTGTCGCATCTAGCTGGCAAAACTTGCACCTCAGCGGGCCGTTCTTAATAAGATGTGGACCAAGATTCTGACGGGTAATCGGGAATTCCAAAGAATAACAAATGTGAATGACGTAGTCTGTTTTCCGCATCGTCACAAGGTTGTTCAATAGATTTCACTTTGCCAAAAACGTTATGCGTAGTATCTGCTGATTCGAACGATGTGGCCACGAGGTTCGTTTTTAAGGCGACGGTGTCGGCTTCTGTTCGAAAGCTGTTGAAGTTCTGCGACAAAGGAAGGATGGCTTGCCAGTGCTTAAGCGCTTCTAAGTCTTTTGAAATGGCGTTTTGACCGGCTTCCATCCGTTGAACAGCCTCTTAGAACTTCGAAAGTGTTGAACTCGTGTCGGGCCCATGGTTATTTTCAACGTCGACCGAGAGGATTAGAAGTGGGTTACATAAGTAAAACGTAAGGAGATATTTGGACTGATCAAAAACACGACGCCAATCAATAACACTACTGATTAACATTCTTTTCCATTAGTCACTGTCACACTATTCAACATTCACCGCTTGTTGAACGGTGCGGTGGCCACTAACATTCCCATATTTCTGTTTCTGCGTGGACTTCGAGGTCAGTCGCCTACGTGCCCGCCCACCTGTTTGTTGTGGCGGTCTCTTAGCTTCCCAGACCTAGCATCTCCGTCCTTGATATATTCTACCCTGCGCAAATCGGCGTTCTCTCTCAAAAATTTGCCCGCGTCGGAAGTGGTTCATAGCGTGTGTATACATGGAAGGAGCGTTGCAGGGAGGAATGAAGACGCGAAAAACTCGTTGAACCTTTGCACTGCGTCGAATATGCCCAACGCCCTCTGAAGCTCCCTGGGTATCGATCGCCACAGCCTTTCTACAGCTGTAGTTATCCGTGACCCCCTGCAAAATCACTATAGAAATTGCAGCGCTTACCTTTCTACTATACCCAGTTGTGGTAGAGAAGAGGCATGAGAAAGGGTAGAACCGACGCAGTCACGAAACGAATGATTAACGGCCTTGCCACTCTTCGCTTGCAGTTCCCATCAAAGGGGGGGGGGAGGACAGGGAAAAGGTGACGTAAGAAGGCAAGGAAACGCTACTGCTATAGACACGACAGCGGTTGTGGGGAAACTGGATAAACTGAAGTTCTAGGTATGGTGACATGAGAACCCCCTCTTTCCACGTCGGACTTTTCCTTACATACATGTCGCTCTTTCGCAGCCCACCTCCTGAAAGTTTCAATTCCGTGGAAAAGAGTGGGTTTCGACCCCCCCCCCTTCTTCCGCTACGCCAATGGAATGTACATGGTAAAGATGGAAAAGAAGCTAGAAAGACTCATTATCAGCTTTAAAGGGAAGCTGAAACGGTTTTAGATTTCCATGAATTGCTGGGATTGGGAAGAACAGACCTAATAATTTACGGTTCCGGAATGTTTTTCTTAGTTTTGTTAATATAAGGGGCGGAAATCGCTTTCTAAATCACCCCCGCGGACACGCCCCCATCGCTTCCTGGAGCGCCGGGTGAGGTGGTTGCCAGAGGAGAGAACCGGCGAGAGTGACGAAATTCGCTGGGACAGAGCTGCCGGACCGGCGTGCTTGCATGTGCTGGCATGCCTCTTTCCGTCCTGCTCTTTACTGAACGACGCTACGAGAGATCTGCCGCCGCCACCGCTCACGTTTGTTTTCTTTTGCGATTTTCGTAAACCGTTCTTTCCTTCTGTGCTGCGTGAGTGCCTACAGCCAAGGGCGCCCAACATGCCCTCGTTCTGTGCAGCATTCGGCTGCGCGAACACAGGCGGGCGAGACGATGTGGTGTTTCACAAGTTCCCGAAGGACAAGAAGCTTGCAGTGCAGTGGGTCCGTGCGGTGAGAAGAGATAAGTTCGTGCCGACGAAATCAACTGTGCTATGCTCGGACCATTTCCGCGATAGCCAGATAGCCTTACGACAAATGCGGAGACGCGTTGTTGCTAGCGTTGCTATACTCCGTTTCATACATCAGGTGCAACGCTGTGGAGGCTTGAGATACTTCTTGCAGTGGCTGCGTTCGCACTTAGAAAAAGTTCGGTGTTTCTTGACCCGATTTTTTAGAAAATTTTCCATATATAAGCTCAGTTCTGAATGAAAAAACAAGAATTTATCCATAGAAACAATCCGTGTACTTATACGGCTGCTAACACGTTCTCTTAAATCAATTTTCTTTTCGGCATTTTTTAATTGCAGCCCGTCGCGGCAGCTTCACGTGCATGCTCGCGCTAGCAAACGCCGCTGGCACGCTGCGAAGCATAGACGGAAACGCGCGCAGTAATAAATTTTGGTGACCGGACTTCGTGCGTAGCTTCCACAGCGCTGCACCTGAGGTATGAAATGGAGTGTAGGCTTGCCTAGAGACATTCGACGTTCGGTTGCAGTTATCGTGTTTACCACACGGCGGTGCTTAACCGCCTAATATCTTTATGTCAGCACTAGCATGGAGCACGCATACCGATTCTTGATCGAGCCACAATCGCAAAGTCTTCGAACCATAGCATGAATATTGCACATATAATACCTCTGGCCATCTCTGGATGTGTATGATAAGCAACTTCCATGACTGTACCTCGCAGCACTGCATGTGCGCGCTTTGAAACGCGGCACTTATGTTCGCGATCGTGTATCAACACTCAAAAAACCACGGGACTTTAGACAAGAAGCGGCAAGGTGCTTCACATCGCGGAATTGCACCCGTGTTTACAATCTAATGAGAAGTTAGTGTTTCGGCATTCTTCCAGCAGCAAGTTCCCAGTGACACATTAGCGCATTTTTTCTCCAGTCATTGGAACGTGCAGCTACATGAAAAAAAAAACATACGTACCAGCTAAGATTTCCAACGCGCGTGAAGGTGCACACATCGCTCTCGCTGTTGGCACACTCAACATCGTCTTTGCCGACGTTGCCGCCATCGTTTTCCGTATCGGCTGTCGGTTCGAACATGTACGGCGAAAATACAAGTTGTCCGAGACAGCGAGTACGTTCCATAATGTTTACAACTCAGGTATGAAGCCAGAACAGAACAGCGTGCTACGCTCTGAAACGGCGGCGCCGACCGGCGACTGCCGCGAATGGCGTCACAGCGGCCCCGACCAATCACGGGCAATAGCGGCGTTCGCGCGATGCCCTGAGGCGCTGGTGCGCGTTTTCTTGAAAAAACAGCCGCTTGCGTTTGTTTCTGCCCTTTTTGAACCAGATATTCGTGTTCGTGGGACTCAAAACTGTAGAATGCCGCAGAGAACTCATTTTTTTCGAAAAGTGTTTCAGCTTCCCTTTAAAGGGCCCCTCACCAGATCTGGCGAGTTTGAGCTTACAAGCGCAGAGCAAACAATGCGGGGCAAAGATCGTGTCTGCAAAGTAGTACATCGCTACGCGCCGCGGAAAGACCTGAAATTTCAAACTGAACGCTGTTTTCCTTTCTCCTCGTGGTCGCGTGCTCCAAGCCGAAGGATGACGAACACGTGCCAGTGCGCCTACATACACGTTTGTGATGTGATGTCGCTTGTGCTGACACGTGACTTCGAGAATTATTCAAGGCAAGATCTGTTATTTGTGTAATGTGTTGCTTGAATAGACGAATTAAAGCTTAGAAAAATGCTAAAACACATAAACCGAATGCCTGCATATTATTGTTTTACTTCGCACCGCAGAAAGAGAGATGTACTTCCATTTCGTCTGGTTGTTCCCACGTCGTGCAGTCGCACACGCAGGCACCAAAATTGTCATTTTCTACCATGTTCCACCGCGGGGTTCATGCTCTCTGATCCGCCTGTATACCGCTAGTCAGGTGTCCTCGTGTACAGCGCGCAAAGTCGTGCGCGGCGCGAAACGAGACAATCACAACAGCTCGCGCGCGAAGCCGTCAGCGGAAGTGCGTCGCTCCACAAAAAAGTTTGAAAAAAAAATGAAGTCGCGGCTCGTGACGTATTCGTCACGCGATCCTCGAGGTCCGGTATGGGAAAAAGTGGAGAGAGAAACTGGCTCGCTGGGGGGGGGGGGGGGGGCAGTGGAGCTCGCCTCCTGAAATCAAGGGTTCTAGGCGCTGAGCTATTTCTATCTCGGCTATTATGGAGCCGATTTGAAAAATGTTTGCGGCAAAAATCTCCCTAGAGGACAAGTAAGAACGTTCAGCGTATAATCGAAATTTCCTGTATGGCCTGGTGAGGTGCCCTTTACCCTCTCACACAAACAAGGGGGCACAATAGTTGAGCAGCAGCTTTCAGATTTATTTCATGCGGATTAGATTGCGTTGCTTCCTAAAAAGCAAATGTGCAACGTCTGGCTGATATCAGTATACAAGAAGGAGAGAAGTTAGGATTAAATTTTGGAGTTGAAAAATACGGTTTTAGGGTATTCAGTGAAAACAGTGAACAGACAGTGTTGTTAAAAGGACGGGAAATACCTCGGGTAAAAGAATACAAATACCTTGGTGTATAGATAAACAAAGGCGATATCTGGAGCCACTGAAAAAAAAATAGCAAAAATATGACAAATTCGGCCATAATGAAATACAGAGCGCTATGGGGATGCAATAAGTGCGAGATGCTCCGGGGTATGTGGAAAGGTGTAATGTTTCCAGGACTTACATTTGGAATTGCGTTTGTGTGGTTGAAGTCAGGGGTACAATTAGGACTCGATGGCAACCAAAGGTCAGGGGGACGGCTCGCATTGGGCGCTCACAGGAAGACTACAAATGAAAGAGAGAGAGAGAGCAAACGATAAGGAAAGGTAGGGAGGTTAACTAGGACTGATCCCGGTTGGCTACCCTACACTGGGGAAAGGGAACTACAAATGAAGCTATGCAGAGTGATATGGGATGTACTTTTGAAGTGAGTGAAGCTCACAGTAAAATTGATTATGAAGAACGACTGAGGAATATGGAAGAAAGTAAATCTGTTGGAAGAGTGCTGAGGTATTTTTACAAGAAAAACATTGATTGACGGTGAAAGGAAACATTTACGAAGCTTACCAGCAAGTATGCGGCCTGTAGGGTGAGAAACCCAGCTACAAACAACGTAAAGCTGAAAGTCAGAGAGGCTGAAATAATCTCTTGGGTAGCGGCAATGGAAAAAAAATGCCATGAGCAAATACTTAAGATAAAAAATGAAATCTGGAAAGAAACAGTTTATGATAACTCAAAGGGAAGCTCATTACTTTTCGAAGCGAGATCAGGATGCCTTAGAACACGGACCTAAAGAGCGAGATACAGGAAGGAAGGAGAAGCATGTGCTTGCTGCGGTAAAGCTAGGGAAACGATGGAGCATGTTTTATTAGAATGGGAAGGTATCTGATCAGCGGTCGATTTAGGCACTACTGGCCTCCTTGAAGCCCTTGGGTTCAGCGAGAGCAGAAGGCAAGTAAACATGTCCGCAATAGAGATTAGTAAGAGGCGATTGGAAGATTGGGGGAAGAAAAGTAGGCAAACGAAAAGAAAAACGGAGACGTACAAAAACAAAGTTCACAATAGGGGGACAGAAAATTTGGTTATGGGAATTCATCGTGAGTTTTTTTTTTCTTTTTTTAACCTAGGTAGGACATTATGCAGCATAATAGCAAGAGCTTGGTGACGCAGCCAACCGCCCCGTACCACAGGGGACTATCATAACATCCATCCATCCAACACTGAACATTACCTTGGGCTTCATCCTGGAGGTAATGCTCCGGGATTTCAGTTCTTCCTGGCATTACCAAAGCCAAAGACAAGACATGAGGACCAAGCTCCGTGTAGTAGTTCTTTGGCTCAATAAAGTTGTATACAAGCCTTTGCGTCGCATTTGTTTTACGTTGGCAACATATGTCAAGAATCCAGCAACCGACTATCCCGTCTAGCATCATCTGCCTCGAGCGGCCAATCACGCGGCAATTTTGCCGTGTATTCTAGGCCATCTTTCACGCACGGAAAAAACACTTATCTAGCACGTATTGACCAACAAATAGTTGTACCGGGAGTTTTTCATGTTCTTCTACTATTTTCTCATTGACATTTTTAATCTGATTTAATAATTACGAAATTGATTATTTAAGACCAATTATGTTATTAGGCGGAATGAAAAAAATATTCTGAGTAACTCGAAGCAACGCAAACATTACCTTGGTTGAGTCCAGCTACGTGGTACTTGCATATTTTTAACGTTTGGCTCAAGTTTCGCGGAGGGAGTGAGTAAAAACTTTATTGAGGTCTAGTAATTGTGTTCCTCTGCGACTAGGGTGGATTCTTCAGGGGAGTCTTCCTCCTTGTGTCTTCCCCGGAGGTCTTCACCCGCTGCTTTGTCCGCCCTCTATCGCTATGGTAGGCTGCCCTCAGTCCAGGGCTGCGCTGGCTTTTGCTGTCCGTCGTGCACGCCGCACTAGACCTAGCTGGTCTTCGCAGTGGTCGCTGGACCATAGTTCCTCCCATTGCTCCGCACTTGCGTGTGATATGATTAAGACTGGGTCAGTTTGTTGACATGCCCATGTTATGTAGTATAATCTGGGTTTCTCATTGCACCATGGATATTTGTCCCTTTATAGTGGGGGGGGGGGGTGCATCTTACTTCGCACGGTAAGGTTAGGGTACGACCCTGTTTGTAGTTGTCTCCATGCGACAGCTTCTTTCCTGCTAGGAACTGGTGGGGTGGAGGGTACCTCTTACTACTGGCTCTGTAACTGTCTAAAATGGTCGAGTACTCTCGCGGTACAGGCGTGGGTTCCTCGAGCCTGTCGACGTTGGACACTCGGTAATTAGTATACTCTCTAGCTATCCTGTCCGCCTCTTGGTTCCCTGCCACCCCCAGGTGTCCCGGTACCCATATGATCTTTTCGTGTTTGCTTCATGTGGTTCTGTGCCTGCTTGTTGTTGTTTCACGGTCCACTGAGCAGAGTATGCCGAGTACTCGGTGACGGATCCTGCCATGCAAGTAGTTGCGGCAGGCTGTTTGTAAATACGAGAGTATCTTTAGCGACTGTCCGATACGATATCCCTCCTTTGCCGCTAGAGCAATGGCCACTTCTTCAGCCTCGACTACCGTGCAGTCCTGTAGCGAACGCTGGTTCTCTCTCGTAGCGCCGAGTCGACCATCGTTGCTGCTGCATTCTTGGCTCCCCTTTTTCTGGTCTATATGGCTGCGTCCACATACACTTTTGTCGTTTCGGGAGCGTAAGTTTTCTGGAGGTATTCGGCCGCTGCCTCCATGCGACCTTTATGGAGGTTGGGCTCCATGTTCCTTGGTATTACTGTTATTTTAAGTGTGCTGCGGTACTAGTCCGTACAGCTTCGGTCCTCGATATTTCCCGTATCGGCTCAATGTATCCGAGTCTCTGGAGGAGAGCTCGGCCTCTGGCTGTCTGCTCTATAGTCTGCACATGTGGGCCGTGAGTTGTGCTTCTTGTAGTTCTGCAAACGTGTTCTACAGTCCCAGAGCTTGGAGTTTTTTCGGCTGAGGTGTTTCGGGGTCATCGGAGCGCAGTTTTGTACGCCTTGCCTATTATAGAATCCACCTGTTGGATTTCGCTCTTGATGTGGCTGTGGTACGGGAGGCTGTATGTCATTCCGCTGTCCAACAGACTTCTAACTAGCTTGAGTGCGCCTTCTTCTCGCCAGCCATGCTGTCTGTTCAAGACTCGCGTGATCATGCCTGCGATTTGCGACTGTTGATGCCGTTAGTAGCGTAAGGAACAGCACTGGTTTGACTGTAGCCACATCCCTAGGATTCGTATGATTTTTCTGGCATCGGTGTTGTTTCCAGGTAGGCCTTAAGTCGCAGCTCTTCACTGGTCGAGACCATTCGGTTTTGTTTTCCGCTCCATAGACGTAGGAGCTCTTATTTTTCAGTCGATCGCTCGCTAGTCCTATTTCTTTAACGAAGTTTTCAACAGAGGTGGACGCTTTCTGTAGCTTCTCTTCTTTTTCGCTGAGTGAGACCGTCTTGGTCCATATTGTGATGTGGTTGGCAGAAGTTGCGTGTTGTATGCCGCCAATTTCCCATAGTATTCGTGCCAGTTAGGTCGTTGCCACGTTAAATAGCGTGGGCGAGATGACTGACCCTTGCGGTGTTCTCTTGTTAGGCTTTTGAAACTTCTCCGACCGAAGTTCTCCCATGCCTATGGTTGCCGTTCTGTTTGACAGAAAAGCCTTGACGTAGCCGTCAATCCTTCCTCCGCATTTCAGGTCGTCCGGACCCGTGAGGGTTGCTTTGTGGCTTACATTGTCGAATGCCCCTTTGATGTCTAGGGCCATTATTATGTTTTCTTCCTACCTTGGAACGTTCTGGAGTACTTTATATATTTGGAGGAGTGCGTCCGGTGTTGATAGCTTTGGTCTGAAGCCGAACATTGTGTGGGGAACTATTTCTTTGTCTTCCATGTAATTTTGTAGCCTTGTAGCCTCGCTCATACAACTTTCCCAGGCATGATGTAAGCGAGATTGGTCTGAGGCTTCTATTTGGGGTTTCTTGCCTGGCTTAGGTATCATTACCACTTCGGCATAATTCCACTCCTCCGGGACTGTTTCTGCTTTCCAATGTTTGTTGATGAATTCGGTTAATTCGGTAACCATTTCACCACTGCGGTTAGCGCGTTGTTTATCTCATCCGCACCCGCAGCCGTGTTCTTGGTGGTGTTTCGTGTGGCCGCGTAGACCTCTTCTTACGTTATGGGTCTATCCAGCTTAGCATTCTCGTCTCCCCGGTACGGCCCTGTGCAGCTTGGAAGGTTCGTATTGCCAAAGACTTGGTTCGTACCTTCTCTAAAAGCTCTGAGCCCGGTCCCTCAAATTGGTAGATCAGCCGCTATAAAACTTTGTTGTTCTCTGACTTGGTTTTGGTCGGGTAGATGAGTACTCTTAGGAGACGCCAAGTTTTCGCCGTGCCTAGCGTCCCATTGAGCGAATTATTTAGTTGTTCCCAATTTTGTTTCGCGAATTTCGGGTCGTATTCTTCGGCTAATCTTGAGCTTAAGTTTTCTGTTACACTTTTGCTCCCTCCATCTCCTCGTGATGCCGCGACTAGCTTCCCAGAGTCTACGTAGCCGTCCGTCCTACTCGGATGTTCCTGCTGTTCGGTTTACCTTCTGGGTGTATCTGTCTCGTGCCTTTTTTAGCATGTTTCCACATGCCTCTAGCGTTTGTATGCTTGCTATCGCGTGCTTCTCGGAATGCGTTCCAGTTCGTTATATTTGCCTTGCTCATCTGGCGCCTCACCCTGTCTGAGGTTACCCGGGTCCTCAGTATGTAGTGGTCGCTACCCAAATTTTCCATTAGGTTTTCCCCATTGCGAGCCTCCGCTATCCCTTACGAAAGTGACGTCGGGGCAGGTGTCGACGCTGACGCTGTTTCCTATTCTTGTAGGGCTCGCTGTGCCGGTCGTTAGGTCGCAGTTGAATTTCTCCACTGATTCTGCTATTTATTTCCCATTGACGTTGTCCTTTTGGTACCACCAACTCTTGCCCATGGCGTTTAAGTTGCCAAGGATGACTAGCGTATTGCCATTCTCTAGCTTGTGGGCTTCGTGGAAAAGTTCATGAAATTGGACTTTTCTCCGTTTCGGTCGACTGTAGACGTTGACAATAAGTATACTTCCCCCTTTTCCCTTTTTCTTGGATATGACTTTTATTAGCACATGTTTTGTGTGTGAGCTTTCGATGCTGTTCTGTTTGAGAGCTATAATCACCTTGCTGACTAGGGTGGCTACTTTTCCTGCCGTTTTGGTGTCGTAGCAGTCGTATCCCGTTAGAGTTGATTTCGTGCCCGTTTCCTGCTATGCGATTACATCGGGTGGTATCAGCTGTGTATTAATAAATTGTTTGATGAGACCCTGTTTCTTGCGGCAGCCTCTGCAGTTCCGTTGCCAAATTTCTAGGTTTTCTTGTTTGCTTTGGTTTGTGTTAGCCACAGTTTAAGCTGTTGAGGTGGTGAGGTTGTTTGTTCCCTGGTTCGTGGTCTCGTTGGCGAAAGCTGCCAGCGCGGGGTGGTTGTACGTCCTCTCCCTGATGTTTTCGGTGTTTTTGCGTGCGTGTGATGCTCTTAATTTCAATGAGCTGTCCCTGGAATTGTGTTTTCATCTGCTGTATTCGTTTTATCATCTATTGCGTGATTTGCAGCATCATCTGCTGCATTTGTTGCTGTCGTCCTTGCTTGAGATTCGAACTCTCCTTTTCGCTCATTTGTGGTGGTGAGTCTATTTGTGGCGTGTTCTGTCGTGGATGGCTAAGGGACCTCACAGCTCGCTGCTGCTCTCGGACTGTGTTTTTCAGCTCCTCAATTCTGCATTCTAGCTCGCTTTGTTTGACGCGGGCAAGCTCTAGTTCACGCCTGAGCGCCTGTCTCTCCGCGTCATTTTGTTCAAGAGCGCGGTTATTCCGCTTATTAAGTGTTATTATTACCCAAGTACGGAGCATTGTCTGAAGCAACTGCACTCCAGCTTACCTTGCTTACGTGAAACATCCTGTAGTGCTTCAGCGGCAGAACGGCGGCTTATCGACGATGAAGTACGTGACATGCTAGCGCGTGTCGTGGCTCAAACATCCACAGTACGCGGCAACTTCCAGTTGTGCTAAGGTAATAGAAAGATAATTCTACTCGGTTCCTTGTCGAGCGTCAGAAGGACAACACGGAAGGATCTATATATGTTACAACGTATTGACCGTGCGCTCGACTGCTTGCAGGCCCCTGAGCATTTCCCATATTTCTCAACTTCCCTGCTTGCTGCTTCCGTAGACACTAGCGCCACAGTTTCATCTGGTAATTGTATGAAATGCTATGCCCTGTCACCATTTCTTATTGACCTATGACAATGTTTGTGAAAGATGATGGATTATATAAATTTACCGCCATACCGTTCGACTTGCACAATGCTATTAGATTCGTCGGACGATCCCACCGCTGTCAACCAGATGTAGGAGTCGTCGGACGACCTCGCCGCTGCCACCATTTGAAGGAGTTGAAGGTCGTAGAGAGGAACTCGGTGAACAGGATTTATTTACATTATTTACATCTTAGACAAGACATATATCGACAGTCTAGCGTGACTCCCATATGGGGCCCGCAAGACTAACATACAGCTTACGAGCACACAGCTCACGAGTACATTTCTAGCATGACAACGAGCACTCAGCCCACTAGTACATTTCGAGCACGACAACGAGCACTCAGCTCCCGACGACGAGCACACTCTCGCAGCCGACAACCGCTGCTTATAAGCACTTGGTCCCCCCCATGATTCCAAGCGAACGGAGACATTCGTCCTGTCATCGTTCGACGTCACCGAAGATGACCCGCCCTTTTGGAGGTGGAGGAGGGTTCACATACACGTGACGCACACACACACTGGTGTAAAGGTCCGGAGCCGACGTCAGAGGGGCTTTGTAGTACTCTGCTCCGTCCCGGGTGGCGCGGCCGGGTACCACATTGTCTGGTGTCTCGAAAAGCTCATGGGGAGGTTCCGCCAGTTACCTCCCCTCGAGAACTCCCCTGAGCTGACCCCGCGCCACGTGGCTGCCGGTTATTCGCAGTTCTCTGAAGTGCGCCCCGCCCGGTTGGATTGGAACACGTGCAGCGGGCTGAAATAGCTGGCACGTTGCCACCCCGTACGGCCATTTCTAACAATGCGCGGGTCAGTTTTTCAGCGCACGAGAACTGTTCTTCGCTGTGAGATGGGGGACATGTGTTCGTGCAATCATGAGGACATCTCATCTTTTTCTCCGTAGAATTGGACTCTTCTCGCTCGCAACAATTTCGCAAGCTTTTGAACCGCTCTGAGAAGCGTTGCCAATGCACCAGAGATGACAACGCTTCTGCTGTCGTGTCTATATTGCTTTCGCCTGGCCAGCAATTCTTTAGTATTTTTCTGGCGGGAATAAGAATACCACGCTATAACCAAAGCTTTGGGCGTGCATTTCAGCAGGATCTCACTATTTATTGAAGAACTGTTACTTTACCTTTCTATTCATTTATCACAGCCGCTGCCCGAGTTGCACACAAATGAGTATATGGATGATAAGTGATACAGACATAATAGAAAAGCACAGATGATTTCTTTCTGAAATACCGAGAAAGATTTCGCGGCTCCTTCCTCCAGCTAATTTCTAACAGTAGACGAACTTGTAGTATGGATAACGCATTTTAATATACAATGACGGCAGCCGTTGCTGCCTGACTTCTTAGGCAATTGAATGTAGAGAAGGAAACTTCACCTTTTGAATCCATGGATTTCATTGGGTGGAGAAGAGCACTTTTAAGTAGACGGCAATGCGGCATCTTGGTTTAGTGGTTGAATGCCCCTTACGGCATAGCTGGCAATGCTGAAGTCGACGAGGCTGCTTTTTGGGATGGCGCACCACTACGCAACCCAACTGGCGCCCGCGCCACTCGTGGGTCGACTCTCGTGGGTATACCGTTGTGTGGCACTCTCAACGTGCTATTTAGTGCAATGCGCAACAACAAGGTGATCGGCGACAACTCTCATCCAAATCGCTAACCTAAAATGTCGCTTTCACATGCAAAGTGACCTCTGAATACCTTACAAGTGTATTCCGTATTCGTTTAGTTTTTTTTCTCCCACAAATTGAAGTTAGAGGACGTACAGGGGCATAGTCAGGGGGGGGGGGGTGTTTTTTTTTTCGTTCTGTCATGCACCGCCAAACAATACAACCCCCGGCGCCGGAAATCATTCTGGATATTGTCTAGAATGTCTTTTTGACGCTCGAAAAGACACTTCCGCGCAAACATTGCTAGCTTGGACCTGCTTTCTCGGAAACGACCATGCACCAAGAGTCACACTCCTCAAGGAGCCCCATCTGAGCAGAAAGTTTCAATGGCGTTTTGATGGCGAGCGGGCTCGTCGCAGCATCCTCGCTGAGGCCGCGGAATCTACGGAGCGCGTGGATTTCAATTCCGAAACTCTGTGGGTATAAAGTTTCCTAGTATTGACATTTGCAAAGACGTGCTTTATATTTTCAATAGCGGAACTTTGTGGGTTTAGTGTTCTTATAAACACTTGACGCCAACGGTGCATAGACTTTTCTAAAGTCGTACATCCGACCATACAACGAGACAAGCCAAATCAACACACTATCAGCCAAGTTGACTAAGCACGTAACGAGGTCCAATGAGACGAAGCGCTGTGGCGGTTCATTTGTGCCGTCATGTCACAGAAAAGAATATAAACATTTTTTTTCACCTGCGCTAAAGCATCCATGTCAAGACGTTAAAGACAGCAAAGGTAACTACGTTCTTATTTATGTTTTCTACTTTGACTTTTATTCGCGAGGACACATTGAGCCTCTTCAATTTTGTTGTTCTCGCTACCCGCGGGCTGCCAGAGACAGCCAGAGCGCATACGTTTTTCTCGTGTTGCCCCGACCACCTCGCGGCGCACTTCTGTACACGTTCGTTTTTCTCTGACCGAGTGGATTTTCGGCTGGCAGAGTTTTGGACGTTTTCTGGTCAGCAGACGAGAAAAAGAAACAATGGATGCTCGCCGGCATCACTGTGGGGCTCGACGCATTGCAACGCGTTCGCTTAAGCGCAACCTCACCAGAAAGTCTTGTCTCGCCGGTGTAGGATACCGAATAGTATTCGTAGGGTTCTTTGTGGATCAATTAAGCGTCTCAAGTTTTCTTCCATATTCCTTCTGTAGCCATATTTGGTGCCCAAAGTAGCCGTTCGATTGTGGCGAACATGCTTTCCCTTGCCTTCTATTTTTTTCATTTCGGTGCCCCCACCCCACAAAGGGGGAAAAAAAAAACATTGTGGTGGCGCAGTGAATCGTAGAATGGTGAAAGTTCGATTTTGTTACTTTTTCGTGGAACGTAATGGGCCACGGGACGCTTCAATTGCCGGATATTCTTATTATATTATTGCGATAGCAATTATATGTACACTCCAGGCTCATTCCTGCCGTTGCCGTCGCCCTCATGTTCCGTATAAGGATGTCCTATGCGATAACATCGTGACCGCGCGCCGCATGCTCTATGTGCGAGTGAAAACGTAGGAGGGTGGTAGTAGCATGGGTAAACCAACGGTGGTGGCTCAGTCTTGTGTGCGCAAGGGAGAAAAGCGGGTAGGAAGCGCGCCGCCTTCCGTCGCGCGCGATACGTCAGGGGGAATGGAGGGAGTGGGGGCGGGCCTTACTATTCTGTGATCTGTGATTGCGCAACTTGTTTATTTGCCTTGTTTGACCCATTATATACCATGACTTTTTCTTAGATACGTAGATTTATATGAGACTTATACGTATGTTTAGATATCTCGTTGCGAGGTATTGTGTATACTTGCAGAGAGCTTTGTTTCCAGTGGCACTTTTTTGCCCTTTATCAAGCTGTATCTTCGCATTTGTATATTCCATTGTATCTTCGCATTTCCAATGCACGGGGTAGTCAAATGAAAGTGAGCCAACCCACCCCGCGCAATAATGGTTCGGTTCATTATCTCCAAGGAATGCGCGTAGCACTCAGGCATCTCTCATTTGAAAAAAAGTGACCCGCAGTTGTCGGGACAAAATTTATTTGATGCTTTCACTCACCGGGTTGAACATGGTTGCGTGACATAATGAACGCTCCAAAAGTTCAACAGTATGGTGTCGTGAGGTTTTCACAGCTGAAGGTGTTTACCAAAAAGAAATTAGTCGCTGTATGGCTGCCATGTACGTTGAACATTGCATTTCATTGGTCACTGTGAAGCGTTGGAGCAAACTGTTCAAAGAAGGGCGTGAAAGTTGCAGAGACAATCGAAGAGCTGGCCAAAGCCACCGTGTAATCACCCCCAACACAATTGCAAAAGTTAATTAGATTAGCTGATTAGACAAGAACGGAGCATAAGCATCGATGAACTGGCATAGCGTGCGAACATCAGTCGCAGTTCGGTTCACACCATAATTCATGAACATCTCTGTTATCGGCTTTTGTGTGCTGTGTGCGCAATGGGTGCCCAAGATCTTGAACCACCGCCAGAAGACGGAGAGGTTCGGACTACCTTGACTCATCTGATCCGGTATCACAATGAGGGTGACGACTCCTTGTCTGCAATTGTGACCGGGGACGAATCATGCTGTCACTACTACGAGCCTGAAACACGACGGCAAAGCTTACAGTTAATACATTCGAATTCAACAGCCCCAAAGAAAGCGAAGGTCGTCATTTCTGGACGGAAATGTGTTGTTGACATTTCTGTTTTTGATCGTCAGGGGCCATTACTGATCGAATTTCCAAAACCTGGAGAGACTATCAATCATTTCCGATATTGCGAAACGCCAGATCAACTGCGTGTCGCAATCAAGAACAACTGGCTTGGAAAATTCACGAATGGGGTCATCTTGCTCCACGACAATGCCCATCCCCATGTAGCTGATGTGGTTAACACAAAACTGGGAAAGTTCAAGTGGTAAACGCTGCAACATCCGCCACACAGCCCAAACCTGTCGCCTTGCGATTTCCACATTTTGGGGTAATTGAAAAAACAGCTTAAGCGAACCAGGTTCGTGTCGGTCAATGACGTCAAAGAGTCAGTTAGACTTTTTCAAGCAGCAACCCAAGGAGTTTTACGAGAAGAGAATCGCGCGACTCATTAAACAGTGGGACAAATGCCTAAATGCTCATACAGAGTACTTTTAAATAAAGTACCTCATTTGTCATATATTCACACTTGCTCACTTTCATTTGACTCGCCTTCGTATATTTTGCAGTACTCCTGCTTATAATATGTGCCCTCTGTGGCAATTTTAATGTTGGTGCAATAACTCAAAGTACACGACCGGTGACAACTGCACCTGCGCAATACGTTGTAACTAAGGGAACGTCATCGAAATTTTGGCCTACCGGTTGGATATGTACAAAAATGTAAACAAGGTTATAGAATTATGAAGTTTCATTAACCTATTTGTCTTCAACTTGTTCATTTCATGGCCTTTCATATCATATCACATTTTTTCATATCAGCGGCATGCACTGCTTCGCTGGCTTCGAAGTGCTATAGTTGTAAAGTTGGTGTGATATTTTCTGTAATTATTAAATATACCAAAAACCTGGAAGGATTGCTAACATTTCTTTTGGGCAGAATTTTTGGAACATACGAGTGTATTGTTTTATGAAAAATACATATTTTACTTCTCTTGACAGTTTGGTTGCAGCATCTTCGGCAATGGCAATGCAGCTCTTATTCGTGAATTTGATTCCTTGACAAATTTTGTAAGAAGGCCTAACTGCAACATGAGCACTCCCCCCCACCCCCCACCCCCCACCCCCACTTTCCCACCAAACAAATTTTCTGGCTACGCCGCTGAGGGCGTAGTATACTTTAGTGACTACGGCATTGCGCTAGTGAGCTCGACGTCTCTGGTTGAATTTATCCAAACTCCCCCCATTACCACGCGCTTCATCATCTTGCCTAGTTTTGGCACGTAAAGCCTTAGAACTTCACTAACGTTATCAAACTGCTTCTGAAGCCATCACCGCTGTGTAGTGTGTAATGTGCGCGATGACTTGCGCCGTTTTATGCTCCTCAACCTACTTTGGGACTAAAAGACCAGTGCTGAAATCTCCTTTAAACTTACGTGGCAGCTCCCTCGAGCTGAGACCCATTAATTTAGCTTGGAGCCGCGCTGTTAGTGCAAGTTGTATCAGAAGGCAATTCTCATATTTTGCTTCCTATAGAAAAAAATCTCGTTTAAAAGCAGTAGTCTTCACCCACACGTAGACCCTTTTGGTCAGTTATAGACATCGTACAGTTACGACGAGGTAAAACTGTAAGTATTTACTTGCAGGGTGACAGCTGAAGCCGAAGGAGCCCAAGTAGAGCCGGAAAGAAACGAGGAGGGCGGCCCGTCCTACAAGTGCCAAGTGTGCGCGAAGACTTTCGCCAGGAAGGCATCTCTCCTGCCGCACCAGCTCACGCACAGTGGCGAAAGGCCACATGAGTGTAGTGAGTGCGGCAAGAAATTTGCCAAAAAAAGTAATCTTACGAGACATCTGCATACACACGCAGAGAGCAGGCTGTACGCGTGCCATGAGTGTACAAGATGTTTTAAGAAGAAGACTACGCTGGACGCCCATATTAGGACTCACACAGGAGAACGGCCGTTCAAGTGTCCCGAGTGCGGCCGCGAATTTTCGCGGACAGGTAACCTTAGTCGACACCGGCGAACGCACTCTGGTGAGAAACCACATGAGTGTCCCGAGTGCGGCCGCAAATTTTCGCGGACAGGTAACCTCAGTCGACACCGGCGGACGCACTCTGATGAGAAACCGCATGAGTGTCCCGAGTGCGGCCGCAAATTTTCGCAGACAGGTAACCTCAGTCGACACCGGCGAACGCACTCTGATGAGAAAATATGAGTGTCCCGAATGCGGCCGCAAATATTTTTTAAAAAGAAGCCTAACAAGTCACAGGCGGGTGCATGCTGTGCAGAGTGATTAGAAGTGCGTTTTTTGGGGGATGCTACTTTCAGTATTGAGAGTGCATGCACAGAAATCGCATTTTCTGGAATGCGCTTTTCATCGCACTTTTCAGCTAGTCGTAAAAAGTTACGTGCGCACGCCTTTTTCATAGTTCCCGCACTGGGATGCATGTTTGGACTAATGGAAGAATTTCAACCAGAAATCGTTTAGTATTTTTCATCTCACAGCAATATAAGCAGATCGGAATGAACAAGCAGCCCTCGTTCTGTATTTTAGAAATTTGCGACATGACAACCGCTTGCGCGGCATCTTTTTATTGCTTTATTTACCTGAGAGAGCGAATCAGAGAGTCTTTGTCTGTATTTTTATTAGCCAAAGTGAGGTACATACAGGTACTTACGAATATGCACACTATTCCACGTAACTTCCACTACCTTTCCACATTCGAACACTGATTCAGACATTTGTCCCATCGCAGGTCTAAATTTGAGATGCCTCTGTCGTCAGTCAGTGACGCACGCGGCTTCCCCGAGCGCTCATTTTTGTGCAACTCTTCACGGCCTTTTGCGGACTCAACACCACCACCTCACACTTCTCAACGCGAGACTCCATTCCTCATACGTGGCTGCATTTCCCTGTTGATTTCGATGGGCGTTAGTTTCTTTCTCCATAGAAAATGAATCACACTTCGTGGCTCGTACGCCGTTGACGTGTGAAGCACAACCGCCATCTTCAACAACTGACAGCAGCGCCGTGCAGTGGAGCTACCGGCAGATAGGGTCGGGCCGGTCCACAAAAGGTACACCGCTGGGAATGGTTATATCGACTTCGCATTTGCAGCCATAATTTGGTGAAAAAAATAGGGTCAAAGACTTTCTGATTTGCTCTCGTAGAAAAAAGCTGAATCAACAACTTTCGTACTCCGTGTGGCAGGTTTTTCAGACGTTTTAGGCTAGAAAATGCCTATTTTCTTGTACAGCCCCTTTCGTTTCTTTAGCTGTTTCTGTTTGCTTTAGTACAGCATTCGTCTGAAGTTATGCCTTCTCACCAACAAAAGCAAAACTAGAAATAAAATTTGGAAAAGTCAAGTGTTCGTCCCCGTCTGTTACTTATGGTTCCTTGAATTGCTGTATAAGAGAACGAAGCCCGCTTTTTCTGCCGTAAAATAAACCGGCAAGTATGTTTCGATCAGGTTTCGTTGCCAGCCAAATGTTAACATTGGACCGTGATGACGTGGCTAAATGGACGCCATGGCATCGCACCCTCTCGTTCTTTTTACAAAAGAAATATGCGGCTTTTGTTCAATGGTAACATTATTAAGAGCGCTGCAAACCAGACGTATGGAGTGCACAGACGTCATTTTAGAGACGAAGGTCTTTTGGCGAATTACCCCCACTTTTTCGTATTGGGTGCATATGTTTCTACCCTATTTCGTGGGTCAATCCCAGATATGGTGCATCGTCAAAATGTTTCCAGATTTCGAAGATCGATGTGCTACTGATAGTACCGGTGATCGCAGTAGTATCGATACTAATGGTACCAGTGGTATTTGTTGCATTCACATCGTGAAATGTGTTACCCTTGTCATATGTTGTCGATTTGCAGCGGTGAACGGATAAAGCGGGCTACGGATGTGCAACCTGGTTCCACCTGTATCAATGTGCGTGCGCCCTATCAAATGTGTATTTGTTGTTCCGAGGGCTGCCCGGTGGACACGTCGTAATAATGGACGAAGGATGGGATGCTAGCTGGGGCTTTGAAGGTGGAAACCAGAAGAGGCCCGATGCTACGCAAGCTCCCGGAGTGCGATCCGGCTACAGCGGAAACTTAGACGTTTTCCTCGAGCATTTCGAATGCTTTGTTGCTCTGAACAACCTTGCATATTTTTTTCAGCGAGGCCTAAGAATAGTTTGTACCGTTTAGGGCTTGTGCCTAAACAATACTCGGCACTTATGCGTACCTTGCTTGCTTTTCTTTACCGATGCGTGCGAGGAAATTTCACTTATCCAAAGTCATGCCTGCATGCACCTGGCACAACTTCTTAGGCATGATAGTGACACATGAACTGGTTTCTTTTACGGGTGAGCGCTTTTACCGTCCACGAAATGTTATCGATAAGCGCAGGACGCGCCTGCATGTATCAGAAGTTTCTGGAATGTTATCGATGGTTCCATCTGCTGTCTGTGACCGATCCTTGTGTAATCAGATTGCATGTGTGCGCGACGCGAATGATGTAGAACATTGTGGAAGACAGGCGGGTCCCAGCGATTACTCTGGAACATTCCACGACTGATGTATAAAAGCCGACACGCTTGACCCGCAGATCAGATTTTTGACGATCGCCGACCGTGTTCGCCGCTGTCGCCATTCTTTGAGTGTAGCCTGTTTTTGAGGGCACAAGTTCGCCCAATAAAACGCTAGTTTTGTCTTTCTCAGTTGGGCTGCTTTCTTCACCGTCACTACCACGTGACAATAGGAACTAGCGAAATATACGAAATGCTAGTCACGGACACAGCATTGGACACAGCGAGTATAGCCATGATTAGAAGAAATTGGCGGTACACAAGTCTGTTTCTCCCAGTAAAATCCTGCATGCTTCTCGTGACAATCTGGTTGTGTGTACCCCAGATAAACGCAGATTTAATTCGCCACTATAAAAACCTGTGTGGAGCGCGAAGCTGGAGTGACGAGCAGCTACGGAGACAGCTAAGGAAGAAGACGACGACGCTCGAGCCATTGCTGATGACGATACTTTTAGCGAAATCCGAGAACGACAGCACAGGGTCCGAAAAAATATTCGCTGTATAAAGCAGTCCACCGGCCTCAGAACACATAGCCAGCATGAAAAGTTCACGTACCGCGGAATCTTAAAAGAAAAAAGAAAAAACAAAAAAGATATTTCTGCACCCTAGGCAGGCAGCGTGCTATTTCGATTTACAGCATACGCTGGTCTAGAATAAACAACTATAGCTGCGTTGCAGAACCTCGGCCGCGGAAGCTTTTGACGGAGACTGCGACAGAGCACTTCCATTCTTTTTTATATATAATACACAGAGAAATTAGAACACTAGGAATTGGAATACAAACTAACCCTGAAACACAGAAAGCCATGGCGACATATGGCAGACAAAGTGGCCTGTTTCGAGCAGGGTAGATGGGGTCGACCAGCCCATGTGAGAGCGGCGGAACCGAACATGCACCTGAGTCTGCATAAAGCGGAAGATCCAAGACTGAGATGAAGATGCGCTTCAGCCTACAGTCCGGGAATCCATATTGCTTTCCCTCCTAATCCCCAACAGCGGCCTAGAGCCGTCCCCTTCATCAAAATAAAGGCTTTATTCATTTATTCTGCACACATAATTTTTTTAATGAAGCCCTTCTAGTCAGCGTCATGCAGTATCTCATCCAGCATTATATTCCGGACGAAATATCACAACTTAGCTCTCGTGCAATAGATCATTAGTAGCCCAACTGAGGTATAATAAACTTGCCAACACGTAAACAACACTTAAATTGCATGTAAATTTTTACTTAAATGTCAGGACTACCTCAAAATTTGGCCTCCTCGCCTTGTGTACCTACCTGAGCTTTCTGCGAAATTGAAAGGCCAGTAGTCAAGGGCGAACTAGTCATGTTTTGCGGCGCTATGGCAGAAAAGGGAATGTGTCGTTTAGTTGGACCATATTAAAGGCTAAGCTGCCGTTGTGCTATTTGATGTAACAATGAAAGATCGCATTGTGCCAACAAGACACCGATTTTGGTCTGCCGTCTGTTGGCGAAAGCGTTTTCCGTCCTACCGGCGCTCCTGTTGCACGGCAGCGACGCCAACAGTCTGCAGAGGGATCGCAGACGGCCGTGTCGGCGGTGCCTCGGCGGAAACGGACTCGTCGGCAGACAGTCGGGCGATTTTCTTTTCACGCTGCTACGGCAAGACTTTGCACGGCTGAACATGGCGGTGCGTACGAAGTTAAAGCCGGCCGTTTCGCATCTATGAAGTCGTCGTCCTGCATTGTTTCGAACTGGCGCTCCCAGCAGGTGCCTGTATTTGCTTTCAGTTTGTGTACTGATGCTTCGACAACAGAGAATTAGCGAACACTTACCGCTGTTTGTGAGATTCATTCTCGGTTTTTTAATCCATTTAGACCTATCTAGACTCAGATATTAAAGGCGCGGTCAGAGCTCAGAGGCCATGTATTATAAATGCTTGCTTTTTTTTCGATACAAGGCGCCACAAGGCGCATTTATTTTTGTCTCTCCGCCACCACCCGTGGATGGCTTGAGTGGCGGCGAGGGGAGGTGGGACGTGGGACGTGTTGCCCTCGGCTGCCGTGCGAAATGGGCGAACGAAGAGCAAGGGGACCTGGGGTGGTGGAGCTTTGAAGCCCGAGAGGCGGCCAGTAAGCAGACATTTTGCGGGCGCCTGCTCTTTATGCAGCGAAAGCTATGGGCACGACGTGTGTTCGAATATCCGACGGTGACATGCCTTTACAGGGCGTGGGTGAAGCGTGTCTACCGATTGGACAAGCTGTTTGGTTTTTTCAAGGAACCACTGAACGCAGAGGGCGGACAGGCTTACGCATACGTCGTGGGCCGGAGGGTGACGGAAGAGGAGGGACGCAAATGGCGACAACGGCAAGATGACAAGCGCACACTCGCCTTATACCGTCAACAAAAACCCAGTATTGTCCGATGTACCATAAATATTTATGGTCTACTGAGCAATGGGAACCACTAGCCCAGCAAAATGTACTTGTGGATTGCAATATTGCCGCCGTGCGCTTGTACGAGAAGAGCGTGGGAAGCGCGCAGCTGTTCGAGGCGATGGCGGGAGCCCTTCGAACACTTGTGCGCATGAAAACATACACGACAGTGCTTGTGACCAGTCTCTTGAGCCGCGCATTAAAGAGTAGAGACGAAACGATTGAACACACGTGGTTGAAGGTTAAAGCGTTCTAGGAAGGGGTATTGCGTTCAGAGGCGGCACGCGCCATGCGTTGCCGTGAGCCGGCAAATGCCTGCAAATGTCTGGCACTTGGACCAGCCTCGGGAACTCCGCCGCTTCGGTGGCAGTAAAACCCCCGAATAAAAACAGTAATGACTTCCTCTGAACTTTGCTGCTTTCTCTCTCGCCTACCACGCCTTCGGAGAGTCGACCCTCCTATTGGTCGAAGCGCCGTGGTCACGCGGCGCGCTTTTTTGGTCCGTGGCAGATGCCGGCGCCATTCCCGGATATCGAAATCGCGCTTGGGTTGCGTTCTGGCGGCGGAGTTCTTGCGGGAAGCGTTTCGCTGGCGCTGGCGCCGTTTACGTATTGCGGCGTTGCCTAGCCTATGTTGTGCTTATGGGTGCAAAAACCGAGGAGTCTAGGGGAAACGACTTTTCGTTATTCCATCCGGAAGAAGAACCGCTTCTCGCCGGAAGATTTGGCTGCACAGGATCGGCCGGGCAAAATATTAAAATGCACCTTTGTGCGGAAAGTGGCCGTTTAACAGAAGTCACTCGTGTATTTTCGGCCAGATGCATTACCAAGCCTCTTTGTAGTAGGAGCAAACGCGCCTTTTACATAACAAATTGTTACGCGAAGGACGAGTCAGTAAGGCGAGCAACTATTTACAGGTTATATTTACAACAACGGCTGCAGCGCTGACCGGTTAGATTCACAGCGCGAGATAAGTTTGTTCTTCCTCCTCTTTTCTGGAGTGATGACGCCCACGCGCCTCGTTCAAACAAACAAATACCGCACACGTGTAGCATAATCCCCCGGCGGCAGAAGCGACATCCCGTAGCGTCTAAATGTCATCACTGGGAGGGTGATGCTAGAGTGTTTTAGTTGAGCGTGTTTACGCTCCGCTAAGCAATTAAGCGGAGCGGAAGCGCGAATGCGCATGCGCCGTCCGCTTATCCTTAAGCGGGATAGCGGAGCGAGGAACACGGTCCGCTTAGAAGCTGCCTGCGCGGAGCGTGCCGCGCAGCACTTTGGCTAGCGTTGGCGTCAGAACGGATTGGATTGGATGCAGAAAGCAAGCGCGCTGGCTAACACGTGGCGTTCCCCAAGACGGCGCTTTATTTTCCATTGGATAAAATGGACCGGTAACGCATTACAAGCGCACGTCTAGATACTTCATGGAGAAATAAGTTATATACATATATATACGTTTTACTGTATAAGAGTGATCATAAAGTGTTTTTATTGTCTTTGATTACCCTGAATTTAGCTAGAGGGCGCTGCAACTACGAAAGGTCCGCTCCGCTACGCTAAACGTATAACTAAAACGTGAAAATCGCCCGCCCCTCCGCTGTGGCTTAGCGGGGCAGCTCGGAGCGGAGCTTACCGTAAGGACGCTATACTAAAACAATCTACTGCTTCAATCCTGTAACGTGCACGGTATCACTGGACTGGGAATCAGATGGGGCGTCAGGGGCGATCTCGTAGGTGACGGGAGTCATGGCACGAAGCACTCGGTATGGGCCTGTGTAACGAGACAGCAGTTTTTCGGACAGGCCGACCTGACGCGACGGAGGCCATAGAAGCACCAAAGAAGCAGGCGGGAACTTCACGTCTCGGTGTCGCCGGTCGTACAAACGCCTTTGACTCTCTTGGGATTTGAAAAGGCGGTCACGGGCAATTTCCCTATCGTGGGCACTGCGGGCGATGGCGTCAAGTGCATATTCACTGGTCGGTGCCGCGTGAACAGGGAGGGTTGTGTCGAGGGGCAGTGTTGGTTCTCGGCCGAACAGATGGAAAAATGGGGAATAACCGGCTGTGTCGTGGCGCGAGGAATTATAGCAAATGGGACAAATGGTAGAGCGAGGTCCCAGTCAGTGTGGTCTGAAGAGACATATTTCGCGAGCACGTCTGTGAGAATGCGATTGAGACGCTCCGTGAGGCCATTTGTTTGCGGATGGTATGACGAGGATAGCTTTTGCCTCGTGGCACAGGACTGCAGGATGTCCGCGATAATTTTCGATAGGAATGTCCGGCCACGGTCTGTGAGGAGTTGTAGCGGAGCTCCATGTAATAAAACCACGTCGCGTAAAAGAGAATTGGAGACATCTGTGGCGCAGCTTGTAGGAAGCGCTCGGGTGGTGGTGTAGCGCGTGGCGTAATCCGTGGTTGCAACGATCCACCTGTTCCCAGAGGTAGACAGAGGAAAAGCGCCAAGTAAGTCCAAATGAACCCGAAAGAATGGTTCCGCAGGAATTTCGAAGGTACCCACCAGGGAGCGCCGATGGTGTCTTGCGTCGCTGGCATTTCTCAGACGCAGCTACGTATCTTCGAACGGAGCGAGCAAACCCTGGCGAAAAGAAGCGTCGATGGATCCAGTCGTAGGTACGTGACACAACCAGGTGACCGGCAGTGGGGAGGTCGTGAAGTTCGTGGAGAACAGCCGAGCGAAGGTGTTTAGGGATCACAAGGAGTAATGCAGGGTCGTCGGGGTAAACGTTGGCGGTAGAGTACGACATCTTGAAGTGTGAATAAGCGAAGGGAACTGTCGGGAAGCGACGATTCCAGGCGGTCAGTGATGATACGCAAGGACGGGTCACGGCGCTGCTCGTCGGCGACATGGAGCAGTGGAAAAACGGAGAGAACCCAGGCGTCGGTGTCAGTATCACATGTAGAGGTCGCGTCTTCGACTGCGTAGCGAGAGAGACAATCTGCGTCTTGGTGTTGGCGTCCCGACTTGTAAGGCACTGTGTAGGGATGTTCTTGTAGTCGGAAGGCCCAACGACTGAGCCGGCCAGTAGGATCCTTGAGCGACGATAGCCAACAGAGGGCATGCTGGTCTGTGATTACTGAGAAGGGCTTGCCATATAAATATGGGCGGAACTTTGAAACAGCCCAGACGAGAGCAAGACATTCGCGCTCGGTAATCGAATAGTTGCACTCTGCAGTTGTCAGAACCCGGCTAGCGTAGGCTATAGCGCGGTCGTGTGCGGGTTGGTGTTGCGATAAGACGGCGTCGATCCCATAACCACTGGCATCGGTTCGGACCTCTGTAGGTGCGGACGGGTCAAAGTGGGCCAAGACCGGTGGATTGGTGATAATCGTGATAAGGTGTGAAAATGCGGCAGCCTGAAGGAAACCCCGCGTAAAATGCACATCTTTCTTCAGAAGTTCAGTGAGTGGTCGAGCGATTGCTGCGAAATCTTTCACGAATCGTCGGAAGTAAGAACAGAGCCCTACAAAACTCCGGACGTCTTTGCGGGACTGAGATACAGGAAAAGCCGTTACTGCTCGAACCTTCTACGGGTCGGGTTGTACTCCAGAAGCATCCACGAGATGGCTTAGCACTGTAATCTGTCGGCGCCCGAAGTGGCAATTCGATGAGTTTAATTGCAGCCCAGCCTTGCGGTGGACGTCAAGGATAGCTGCGACGCGCTCAAGGTGCGTCTCAAATGTAGGAGAAAACACAAGGATCTCGTCGAGGTATCAAAGGCAAGTTGACCATTTGAAACCTTGAAACAGAGAGTCCATCATCCGTTCAAACGTGGCGGGGGCATTGCATAAACCGAACGGCATAAGCTTGAATTGGTAGAGGGCATCTGGAGTTCGGAACTCAGCCAAACACCAGATCGAAGGTCGATGGCCTAAAAGTATTTGGCACCGTGAATACAAACAAGAGCGTCGTCGATTCGTGGTAAAGGGTAAACGTCCTTTTTAGTGATTCGGTTTAGGTGGCGATAATCAACGCAGAAACGCCACCTGTGATCTTTCTTTTTGATGAGCACGACCAGTGACGCCCAAGGACTCGACGAGGGCTCAACAATGCCTCTGGCGAGCATCTTGTTTACTTCCTGCTGAATAACTTGTCGCTCTGCCATGGACACGCGATATGGTCGGCGGTGAATGGGAACAGCATCGCCAGTGTTGATCCGATGCTTAACAAGGGACGTCTGACCATGTGGTCGATTGGCACTGTCAAAGGCGTCGCGGTAGGAAAGCAAAAGGCGGCATAGGGCGGCTGCTTGGTCAGGTGCGAGGCCCGGAGCGACCATGGGACATAATGGGCCGTCGAGGTTCAAGGCATCCTGCAGGTAATCAGGAGGATCTGGAGACGCGTCGCCTGGAAAAGCAGTGACGTGGTCGTCTGTAACTGACCGGAGCGTGGTCACCGCTAAGCCTTCAGGTAACACTTGCATCGTCAAGTCAAAATTGATAACGGGGAGGCACATCCGATTCGCGGCAAGGGTTATGACGGAGTGTGGCACAGAGATGTCGCGCGCCAGGAGGACATCACGAATACGTTCGACGACAGTCGCCATCAGGCACGGTTGCCGTTGAGGCCAATTCGACGAAGGTTAGGGCTTTTGGAGATAAGCGAACAAATGCTGCAGTGCAGAGGGTGTTCGGTTTTTCGGGGCGAACGTCTGAAAGAAGAGGAAGCTCGAGGCACAGCGTACCGGTGGAACAGTCGATGAGAGCAGAATGCGTCGTCAGATAGTCGAGCCCGAAAATTAGGTCATGAAGGCAACTGGTCAGCACGTTGAACATGACAGGAACTTGACGGCCAGCATTTCCTATGCGAGCAGTGCACATAAACCTGACGGCAACAGAGGCGCCATTGGCGACGCGTACGGCTCGAGTGATGGCAGGCGTAAGAACTTTTTTTAGGGGACGACATAGGTTAGCGCTTATTATGGGCACTTGGGCTCCGGTTTCAATAAATTCCATCAACGGAACACCATCGACGTGTACTTCAATTAGGCCGTGTTGGTGAGGAGCTAGGAGAATGCCAGCAAACTTGAGAGTAGGAAAAAATCGAGAGGCAGACATAGACAAAGAGACAGGAAGGTGGCTGGAGAATGCCAGCAAACTTGAGAGTAGGAAAAAATCGAGAGGCAGACATAGACAAAGAGACAGGAAGGTGGCTGGGTAACCAGCCACCTTCCTGTCTCTTTGTCTCTGTCTGCCTCTCGATTTTTTTCCTACTCTCAAGTTTGCTGGCATTCTCCTAGCATCACCATGTACCAACTAGCCCAACAAGCCACTCTGGTGAGGAGCGTCAACGGAGGATTTAGACAAGACGAACGTGATGCAGCGCTACCTCCAATAGCTACATTGCTTAGTTTTCCGTCCGTCGGTTTGGCGAGGAAAAGCGGCGAGGTTGGGGGTGACGAGGAGCGACGGCGCTGAGGCGACGGCGATCGCACGAAGGAGCGGCTGTCAGGGCCATCGGAACTAGGGTACAGACGGCGAGGTGAATAATGGCGAGCGTCGGCGTATGGGAGAGAAGCAGGGAATGAGCTCCAGTACGGCGGCATCCAGGTGGTGCGGCAGTGGCGGGCTACATGACCAACGCGGTGGCAGCGGAAGTAGATCGGTTTGTCGTCTGGGGTTCGCCATTCAGCAGGATGCGTGGTCTGGGAGCGAAATACTGGTCATTACAGGTTGGGGATATGAGAATGGGTGCCGAATCAGGTCGGGAGACAGAGCAGACGGTAGGGATGCCACGTTTTGCAATTTCTTGCCGCACAACTGCATGAATAACGGAAATAGAGGGGGCCGCTTGGTCAAAGGTACCATCAAGGGGTCTTGGATGAAGGGGGGCCGAACTCGCTGCTTCTACCTCACGGCGAACGATACGTGAGACGTTCTCTTGAAATGGTCGTGTGGCGGTAAGAGCGGAGCAAGGGGGCGTGGCAGGGGTGTTTAGGAGCCGGGGAAACTGTGGTACGACGCGGCGGCTTTTGGCTACCTCGAAGCGGCGGCATTCTTTGACGATGGCGTCGACCGTAGAGACGTCGTTATAGACGAGCAAATTGAAGGTGTCGTCCGCGATGCCTTTTAGGATATGGCCCACTTTGTCAACCTCGGTCATGTGCTCGTCGACTTTCCGGCAAAGGACGAGCGCTTCCTGTATGCAGGAGACATACGATTCGGTCAGCGACTGGACACCGGTGACAAGCGGTGTTTCGCGTAGCCTGTTGCCGACCTGACGGGTTGCCGAATAGGTATACCGAAGCCCCTCTGATTATGTCCCAACTGGAGAGCTTGACCTCATGGGTGTGAAACCACGCGCGCGGTGTCCCGTCCAGATAAAAGATCACATTGGAAAGCACGATGGCAGGGTCCCAGTGATGGCTTTGGCTAACACGCTCATACATGCTAAGCAGTCGTCGACGTCAACGCCATTTTGGGCGGAGAATGTCCCAGGATCACTGAGACTAGGAACCGTAACGTACGATGTGGATGGCGCCGCAGGTGTAGGTGGCGACGGGATGGTTCCATGGGAAACCATGGCTGAGAAGACGACGGTGCGGCCGCTTCGGAGCTCCGCGGCGAGGACGGGGAACGTTCCACCTCCACCATAATGTCACTGACGGACGAGTCAGTAAGACTAGCAACTATTTGCAGGTTACGTTTACAACAGTGGTTGCAGCGCTGACCGGTTAGATTCACAGCGCGAGCCCAGTTTGTCCTTCCTCCTCTTTTCTGGAGTGATGGCGCCCACGCGCCTCGTTCAAACAGACAAATACCACACGCGTGTAGCAGTATTATGGAAGTAGTACACCACCATCGGTTAATATAAAGCATAGACCACACGTCTGCCTCTAAAGAAAGTAAAAGGTAAATAACCACATACAAAGCGTATGTTGTTCCGATTTCTCTTGGCGGCGTTGAAGTTCATGTGAAGCTCTTAGAAAGGCGTCGTTCGAGAAAAAACACTCGCTTGCGCGCACCACCTCCACCGTTGACACCGCAATCGAGGGGATCGCATTATAAGGAACTTCGATAAAGCAGTGCAACGTGGATCCATGTTTCATGTTTCGTTATCTGCTGCTGTCGGGAAGCGTGCACTGCTGTGCCTGGACCGGCATGGGCACGTCGGTTTCGTGGTGCTCGATGTACAAGAACGGCACCGAGAGCGGCGCTGCTGTGCCGTAAAACCCCTTAAACTTTGTAAAGTAGTGCCACGCTTTGAAGAATGCCGCCTCCCCCTCGAGCGATCTGGCCGAAGCCAACGCCGCGTCACTATTGGCCTAATTGCATCACGTGGCCGCTTGCGCCGGCTTCGTTTGTTTACATTCACGCTTCAGTGCCATTTTTGCTCGAGAAGCGGCGCTTGTTGGCGCCATTTCTTCTGTTCCCATTCTGTGTTGTTTTGATTTTGCGAACGCCTTGAAGGATGTTTTGTGGCAAGTGCGACGTCGCTTCACGTCATTGTCTGTGACCGTGACCTGCTGCGCGTTCGGATGCCAATATAGTTTTAGCAAAGGCAAGAATCTGTTCGTGACACCGTCCGGTAAGCGCGACGGGTTAAGAAGAAAGACATGGCTTCACCGAATCGGGAGGGAGAACTTCCGACCAACTTTCTCCGCGCGACTATGCGAGGTAAGTTGTGAGTCTCTCGGAGTACAGTATGTGCCAGGCTTGCGTATTGTGCTGCGGGCAATAACGTAGTAGATATCGCACAGTTCACTGTGCACGTTGTCATTTGTACGCACGATTTAACACGATTTTTACGCAACGTCTTTGTTTATATACTGACCCGTGTACTTGTCTTTATCAGGGGACACGTTTCGCCGCCTAACAAATGTTAACGCACAGCGCGGAACGCGCCTGCATGCATCCGAAGTTTCTGGAAACTTATCGATGCTTCTATCCGCTGTCTGTTGTCGCCGAACCTTATGTTATCTGATTTCATCGCGTGACGCGAATGGTGTACAACTTTGTGGAAGACACGCTGGTCCAAGCGATTAGTCTGGAACATTCGACGACTGCTGTATAAAAGCCGACGCGCTCGACCCGCTGATCAGATTTTCGACGATCGCCAACAATGTTCGCCGCTATCGTTGTGCTATAAGTGTAGCCTGTTTTTGTGGGCACAGGTTCGCCCAATAAAAGTTAGTTTTCTCTTTCACAGTATTGCTACTGTGTTCTTCAACGTCACCACCACGTGACAATGCGCACTACATGGTCGTGTTAGTCGTATTTGGTGCGCTTAATCGTTTTGTACGCCAACCGGCTTGAGTTCGCGGACACGCGAGGTTGCGTGCGATAACATGATTACGAAATTTTTGATTCAGCGCAGACCTTTTTGACAAAATTTCAGTCTCGATCATGAAAGCGCCTCAGGAGAGCAGCTCTCTGCCTTTTGTGGTTACTTACTAGCCTTCTTTAGCTAGAATAGCTTTGTTTGCCTCATTTGTTCGTGTTCCTCGTCGGCAGTCGCCCGGTGGATTTGCGATACAGAGGCACCGATGAAAAGCGTGCGTGCTCTCCCGAAACCGTGTTACGCGGTGCGTTCGTCGCCGAGCGACAGCATAATAGGTAATTGAGACGTATGTGCTTATTCGCGTGAGCTTTAAAGTGTGTGAAGCTTAAGAGGCGGCAGTGGAGCACTTGCAAAGAAAACGTGCGGTCGCCCGCCCGTTCGCTGGCTGGTTTAGTCGTCGTTCGTGCTTAGTTGTTTGCTCGTTCGTTCGCGCGCTCGTTTAGTCGTTTGCTCGTTCGTTTAGCTCGCGCGCTCGTATAGTCGTTCGATTCCTCGTTCATTCCACTATTAGTTTCTACAGTCACTCTGCCTAATTGAGACGTGCTTGCTGTAGGACTCTTAGACTGGTGCGTTTATTTACGCAATGAGACAATAAATGGTGCACACGTCTTTTGTGACTGCAAAGGCAAATCTGTAATGCATCTATACTGAAAATAAACTGTTAACTTGCAACTCGAATGCCGTTTCATATCATGTTGACATATAGATAAAACATCATTTCACTTGCCGCAATTTCGGCCGATTCATGGCGGGGGGGGACTCTTTGCGCGATCATGACTTCACTAATAAAGTCATGTCTAGCAAATGTTACTTCGGAGGGAGTGCAACCGTCCTCAACGCATGCACCTCAGTGCAGCTCGGTTCGCGACAAGTACGTCAGTTAGTAAACGGACGAACCAACGCACGATGAAGTGTTATTCATGATAAGTCATTAACCTGAAAACAATTACTGAAGCCCACAGTGGTCTTGTTTGAGATTTAGTCAAGCATTGTTATCGCGCTCCCGCTTCGCGCACGAATGCCAAAAACTTTTATTTTCTTGTGTACGCAGAGTCCCGATTCGATGATCGGCCGCGGTATTTTTGTCGACGTTGAGACACGAGAACCATAATAACACCAGCGCCCACCTCTGAGCCTTTGCGCGCGCTTAGATTGGCAAGCACGCACGTTGGCGGCACTGTAGCTTGTAATACACTTTCGAACCTTCATAGCAGTGATCTCCGTCAGCCTTTGTACGTCATAGCTACGCGCCGCGAATTCACATGGTAAGGGCGGCGCAGATTCTTTAGGCTGAGGGCTTCCTGGAAGTCAAGATGTTGTCATTCAATCGTAAACCTGTTACTTGCAACCATTCGCAACAAGATCTTACGACACGCCCTTGACAAATGTTGCGTACCTAATTGTAGGGCGCGCGATACATTCGCAGTCGTCAACGCACAGCGTTAACACTCCTGCAGATACTTTTTTAAGACATAGTTATAAAAAAATGAAACAAAAACTGCCGTTACTGAATTTGTATAACCATCCGACAAGAAATTTTATGCTGTACACGAAGTTACGCGGAGCTGGAAAGCCACCGTGAACGCCCAAAGAGCACTGCCTTGCTATGCGTGCATTCACTCTGCGAAAGGTCGTCTGCTGCGCTCGAGCATCGTAGGCGGCGCCACGGTCGAGAAGGGAGCTTGAAAGATAGGATAAACGAGGAGAAGTGAAGGCGGAGGAGGAGAGTGTCACTACTTTACGAAGTTTAAGGGGTTTTACTGCGCCGGCGTTAAGAGCGCCGCATGCGAAGCAAAATTCTATTGGCGGGTGGTACCCCTTCTCGTTCGCACCGCCTTGATTGCCTCCTGCACTGCGCGTGTTTCGGCACGTTTAGTGCCGCGCGCGGTGTGTGCGCGTGGACATTTCATTCGAATAATAATAATAATATTTGGGGTTTTACGTGCCAAAACTACTTTCTGATTATGAGGCACGCCGTAGTGGAGGACTACGGAAATTTTGACCATCTGGGGTTCTTTAACGTGCACCTAAATCTAAGCACACGGGTGTTTTCGCATTTCGCCCCCATCGAAATGCGGCCGCCGTGGCCGGGATTCGATCCTGCGACCTCGTGCTCAGCAGCCCAACACCGTAGCCACTGAGCAACCACGGCGGGTTTTCATTCGAAGGGCGATGTACAGTCTGTTTCACGTTTCGGGGAAAGTCGGAACGCACTGCATCGCGATGCGGTGAACGCTCGAGTCAGGCGGCAGCAGCAGCTCGCGTAGGTGCTCGACGGGCGGGATCTTGAACGGCGTCGTCTGCTACGGCGGCGCGCGCTGGCCGCATTGTCGGGAAACGTTCTACTTTCAGTTGCAGGGCGCCGATCTCATTGTTACTGCGTGAAATGAGCCAGTATTCTTTACTAAGCGTTGTGCGACGCCCACTGATACGCCTCGAAGGTAAGTTCATCGCTGCATGCAGGGCAGTCATAGACGACGTACTGATTCCATACATTCTTGACGGCCCGTTTCTGGAAGGCGACTATATATTCTAACGCGACAGGTCGCCGATCCAGACTGCTCGTGTTGTGCAGGAACTGCTGGAAGAGCGCGCAGTCACTCTCTTGAAGTGGCCGCCTCAATCCCCGGGCGCCAACATCATTTAACATGTCTGGGGCTCGTTGAAACTATCGCTGCCGCACCATCCCCTCTATCAGTCGCCCGAGAATAGGCTCCGATCCACCATCGTCAGCGACTGAGACGTGCTGCGAATGAACACATCTCTGATCAAGTCATTTTACACTTCACTGCCTTCCAGGATGAGCGCTGTCATCGTTGCCGCTGGGGACCTGACGAGATACTAACTGAAGTTCCGAGCGTGACGTGTCCAATTCCCCCGCCGGCGGGCAGGTTCTGTCTGGTGTAGTGAAAGATTGTCGAGAAAAATCACTTCCAGCTTATTGTCTTAACCTAAAACATTCCTTTAATCGTATCCGTTTGTTTCATCGTGTTCGACCCCCATAGTTATCATTGTTGAGTGCTTTGTTTTCCTTTCGAGTCACAGAAAGACTGAGCACGTTGCGCGCACATCTTGGTGCGTTTTGTGGCTGCTCATTACGGTAGCACACACAGTGAAGAAATATACATGCACGCGCTCAGTACCCCGGCCTTTCGAAAGAACAAACGAAGCATGCTATCGAAAGAAGTTTGTGGAATTCCATTATCGCCTATGAAGGCTCAGAGTATGGCGACGCACAACGTTTATTAAAGAATATCAGCTCAGTTCCCGCAGTACCGATTAAATCGGTGCACTGCCCCTGACAGTAGCACGCTTCCCGACAATGTGGCCAGCGCGCGCCGCCGTAGCAGACGACGCAGATCACGACTCCGCCCCTCGAGCGTCTGTGCCCGCTCGAACTGCTGCCGCTGCACGACTCCATTGCTTGCCGCATCGCGATGCAATGCGTTCCGAGTTTTCCCCTAAGTGTGAAACAGACTGTAGACGCTTCTATTTGCCTTTAAGAAGATCGGTACGCTTGACGATTATTTTTATGGCTGTAATGCGGCGAAAGGGCAGCGTCTGCTTAGCCATGTAAGTGATGCTGAGCAGGTAATTGGAAACTACATCGTATGTGCCGCCGGAAAAATCGTCAGCACATACGATGCGGCACATACATACGGCACATATGAGCTAAAGTCATTTTTGCAGTTTCTTACAATACGTTTGCTACAAATCCGTGCTGTCTCTGATGGCGACAACGGACTTCCATCGACACTGTGCGGACAAAAACAAAATATGTCGCTGCATAGCACAAGTACGACATGCGCACACAACTTTAACTAGTACGTCCCCTACAATATGGAAGAGAGGCATCAATTTAGACAGCTTAGCCATTTTTTAACAGTGCTCAAGAGACAGAAGTTGAAAGTATTAGTAATCATTCCTGCTTCAGCGATGCCGGCGCGACCAAGACGTGGGCGTGTATCGTCCAGTAACTCGATCGATCGGTGCAGTGATGAAGCGGGAATGAACTCCGGTCATGTTCAATGCATCGTGCACATATTCAATTTCTCGGCACGCGGGAACTTCGGCCACTGCTAGCGCATACAACAGAAGTGGTTTCCATTCTTGGGCAGTGCACACACAAACGAAACACGAGAAAGAAGACAGCACAAGCGCTCGTCGAACAACTTAAAATTTTTATATGAATAAAAGGATTATGTACCAAGTAATTATTAAATTCATGTGGGTTACATACAAAAACTGTCGTACACTCAGAAGTGATCAATGAACGAGCTCGCTTCGTTTGTCAGTTGTTTACTTCGCTCGGTGCACCGCAGTAATCCACGTCTGTCGTCTGCTTTTTTCGTACCATTTTCTTGTGAATCGGCAGAATTTCACTGGTGGCATCAACCCTTTCATGTTTGCATTGCTGTCGGGACATTTAACAACACAATAATAATTTGCGGTCATCACAAGAGGCGCCGTCGCAAACAAGAGTCGTTTCGCGCGCAGCGCGAACTGAACGCGAGCGCGACCGCTAAGGGAAGCGGCGGCGGAAACCTACACCCGTTGGAGATCAAATCGTTCCGCCAGGGCAGAAACGAGCGCTGGCGTCTAGGATGAAACTTGGCGTGCGGTCGTCCATAGCTGTGTGTTTGCGCTCCGCAATGTTTCACCAGTTTCACCTCCTCGCTCCGCTCGTGCATCGTGCAGTGGTACACGAATACCTCAAAAACAAGCCCTCCAAGGTCCTTCAGGGTGCCTAAAGACAACAGGTGAGCGAGCAGGCCCAAGGACATTAGAAGGCGCATGTACACGAACACGGCCCTGTCCATGTGTGTGCTCCATGAGTCTCCGGATGTCGTTGAGCCTTGATTGTGCTACACTTACCTCTTTCCGGTAGAGAAAGCTGACAAGTCGATGTTCCTCCTCATTGTCACCTGGTCTATGACTTGTGTTTTTCTGTGCCAAGTCTCATTCTGCAACTTCAGTAACTTGCTTAGCTTTCCATTCCGCCCTCAGTGCTTTCTATTTGTGTCACCGTTCTACAAACCTACTAACAGCTGAAAAATTACTGTTCCTGTTTGCGTATTATCTCAGTAATCGTCGAAAGGAAAACCGCGCGAACAACCTTCATGTGTAGGCATGATACGCTTTTTTTTGTCTTGAAAACATGAGCATTGCAAGTGTCCTCTATGATGATATTTGCAGTTCCTAGTTATTACACAAAGGAGTGCCCAGTATGTATGACTTAGCGCCTTAAGTGATGTAATTTTACCGCTAAGCATTGCATTCGGGGTGAAAGAAAAGTCGTGTTGTTGGCTTATTTTACCTCGTCTTTGATTGAGGAATAGGCCTTTCTGCGAATGTTTCCTACGTGCTGCTGCAAAAGCTGACTACCTTCTGTTTCCCATTGCCACCGTTACTCAAGTTGTGTCCAAGTGCAAAATAATGTGATAATGTGTATTTCCGTATTTAGTACAATGTTATTTTTGTTTTGCCATGTCATTTTCCTTTTGTTCAGTAGTAATGAACATGTCACGCATTTCATATACTTTTGTGCAGGTTTATATGTTCTGGTATTTTCTTTTTTGTATGGCTTTCAATAAAACAATCTTGGAATTTTATTCTATTCTGTAGTTATTTTGCATGTTATTGTTTCTGTCAATATACCAGTGAATTTTCCCTTTCTTCAATTGTCATGACTTTCATACACGTCGTTCAGTTTTGTGCAATATCTCAGTGAGTACATTGTATATCAGGAGCTCTCTGTGCGCATATCAGAAGCTCTTCTTCACTTTGGTCTTTATTGCGTTATATAGAAGTATTTCATGTGTGCATAAAACGGCCTTCGCGTTTTATTGAGTTTTATTTGTTTTTTGTTATTGCACTGTCTGTGAACTTTTGTGTTGTTTAGTAATGTTCGTCATGCATTTTTCAATTTTGTTCGTTTTCTGGGTTTGTATCATACCAAGTTATGCGAAAATATTTGTTTTCGGAAATGGAATTCAATAAAACGGGGCCGAATATCCGAGTGGAAACTTATATATGTATATATTACCGAGCATCCAACGTCGACAGCTTCGAGGAAACCACGCTTGTTCCCCGAGAGTACTCGGCCATTTTAGACAATTACAGAGGCAGCAGGAAGCGGTACCCCGAGCCGCATAGGCGTTTTAGCGGGGAAGAAGCTGTCGCATGGAGACGACTACAAACAGGGTCGTACTCTAATCTTAAAGGGACACTAAAGGGAAACAATAAATGAGTTCAATAAATCGATATAATCAATAAATCAACAATAAAACTAACGAAGCATTCTTTGAGAACCCTGGAAGCAGTCATTTCAAAAAAATAGTTTGATTACTAGATGAGAAAATGAAGGTCCAAGTATCAGTATTTGAATTTCGTGCCGAAACCCCTGCGCCGAAACCCCTGCGCCGAAACCCCTGCGCCGAAACCCCAGCGCCGGTACGTCAGCGTCACGTTAGGGATTCCAAAGTATGTTTTCGCATTTGGGCCGCGTTTGGCTGAATAAAGGTTCCCGAAACTTGCCATGTTTAATATTTGGTTCCTTTAGAACACATTGCAGTCAATCTGTACCGCTATGCATAATTATTAGGCCCCGGAAGATGCCATCAAAATCCAAGACGTCACAGCCCCCGGGTGCGGGAACTTAAGTAAGCGTCGCCACCCGTATTTCGTTCTTGCGCTTATTCTGGCTTACCAAACGTCTTATCGTAGTAAGAGTGGTATTTTTGGTGTTAGAACGGTAGTTTACTGATGCAGAAAAAATCAATTTTCACTTTATTGTGAAAGTAAAATGCGCCCCACACTATATAAGGACAAATGCCCATGCTGCAATGAGAACTAGGGTGGTTGCTTGGGCTAGTTGGTAATTCATGATCAAAAATAACGTACAGCGCAAAGGACCAGGACAGCGATAGACGACATACACAGCGCTGCGTATGTCGTCTATCGCTGTCCTGGTCCTTTGCGCTGTACGTTATTTTTTTTTCTGCAATGAGAAACCCACATTATACCACATCACATGGGCATGTCAACAAACTGACATCGTCCCAATCATGTCACACCCAAGAGCGAAGCAATGGGAGGAATCGCTGTCCAGCGACCGCTGCGAAGACCAGCTAGATCTAGTGCGGCGTACACGACGGACAGCAGAAGCCAGCGGAGCCCTGGACTGAGGGCAGCCAACCATTGCGATAGAGAACGGACGAAGCAGTGGGTGAAGACCTCTGGGGATGACACAAGGAGGAGGACTCCCCAGAAGAATCCGCCCCAGCCGCTGAAGAACACAATTACTACAGGAGGAGGAGGAGGAGGAGGAGGAAAGAACTTTATTGTGTGCCCTGCGAGTTGGTGGGGAGGGCCAAAGGCCCCGCCTAGGTGACGGCCAGGAGTTCGTGGGTCCTGGCGGCATCCTCGGCCCGCTGGACGGCCCATAGTTGATCCTCGAGGGCGGGGCTGAGCAGCGCGGCTTCCCAGCGCGTGCGAAGGCTGCTGCTAGAGGCCGCGTTTTCTTTATTGTTATTTATCCCTTGGCATTACCATAATATATGCTCCAGAGTGGCTCTGGATTCACATGTTTTGCATTTGTCCGTAGGATATACATCCGGATATATGATGTGCGAGAGCGCAGGATTCGGATACGTCCTAGTTTGTAACTGCCGCCACGCGACAGACTGCTTTTTTGTCAATTTTGCGCGAGGTCGCGGGAATATGCACCTCTGTAGCCTATAATGTTTCGTAATGTCATTATATGTCGTCATTCTGTCCTCCCACTCCCACTCATTTACCGCACCGTCACGTCCGGAGGGTGTCCGGGCGTCACTTGCGACTGCGGCTCGGTCCGCAAGCCCTCGAGCCGCGTCATGTGCCGCCTCGTTGTTACCGTCCTCCGCGAGGGTGTGAGTAGGTGTCCAGGTGATGTATATCTTTCCTTTCTAATTTTGGCCTCCTGCAAGAAGAATGCGTAGTGCCTCCGGGGAGATTCGGCCGTTGGCAAAGTTTCTTATTGCCGTCTGAGAGTCGCTGACTATCACGGTTGCGTTAGTCTGAGCTACTGCGAGCGCTATGGCTACTTCTTCAGCTATCTCGTTACTTGTATTGCGTATCGTCGCGCACGTCTTGCACCGTTTCTCCCTATCCATTACGGCTGCCGTAAACCCCCGTCTGCGACTGTATCGAGCCGCGTCTACGAACATTGCGTCCTTGTCGCTGCCGAATATCTTCTGTATTTGCTTCGCTCTGTTCTCTCTTCTGTCCGTATTGTGTTATGGGTGCATGCTCAACAATATTTTCACAAAATAAATAACTAACCATAAGCAGATTATTTGCACCGCGGTGTTCAAATTGCAACTGAAGTACTTACAAGGATCGCTTTATCACGTACATGAATTGTACTAATATATCTGCACTCTTTCCATGTTAGGTTGCAAACTTTTTAATCGACCCTTGTATAGGGGGTGATCATTCTTAAGTTTTACGGTATTTTTAAAAATGGCATGGTGCAGATACTATAATTCTTGTTCTTTAGCGGGGTTATTCAAAGAGGCGGACATTACTGTAGCACAAGACATCAATCGAAACACATATTCAGATAGTTAACATTATTCCTTAATTATGTTCTTAATAAATTACCCTATAGAACATATTGCAATTTAAACATTGTAGCCGGTGAGCTTGCAAGACGTATTCACTTAAAACTAATTTGCAGGATGACACCAATTTCCAGAAATTTTTTCCCAAAAATGTGGGACAAAATACGTGGGTGTTCCAGTGACCTTTGTGCTTCAATGTCAGTGTTTTTTTTTTTAATACGTGCAATAGTGCATTCCTAATGCGGCTTTGATAGCACATACGTCTAAATTTGTGTCATTCTGAAAAATCATTCGAAGTGAATACGGTATATAGCAACGCATTAAGATACCCGCCGTAGTGGCGAATAGCGGCTTTGGTGTTTCGCTGCTAAGATCGAGGTTGCGGGATCAAATTCCGGACGCGGCGGCAGCATTTCGATGGCGGCGAAAACACCCGTTTACCATGCGATGGGTGCACGTTAAAGAACCATGTGGTCAAAACTGATCTGCAGTCCACCGCTACGGTGTGCCTCGCAATCATATCGTGATTTTGGCACGCAGTAGCCCAGAACTTTAGTTTAACGCAATAAGATATCGACATTTAAGTTTTCATAGCCGAGAAAGAAAACTTGAATGTCGATACGCACGCATTTAAACTAAAATGCATAAAATTTTACATCCAGGTAGTCACGCCTTTCAGTTCGATAACGTGAAAATGCTTTTGGCAGTCAGCGACGGACTGCAATAAACATCCTTCTTCCTGTCCTTCCTTCTTTCATGCTGATTCTGAGAATGCATGAATGCAAACTCGTCCCGCTGTCTGTCTTGCTTTTGGTTCTGAGGAAAGATCCCTGGCTGACGATTTCCGTACGCATAAATCACTTGCTACTGCCCGTATACGTAATAAATCAGGTGAGTGAACTAAGAACACATATAGCGCACAGCCTCCAGTAAAACGCTGCCGCGTTTTACTGAAACGCTGCCGAATGATCCGATATTCATAAGAATTAAGAACGAGGAAAGGGCACAGGAAGAAATACAATCCGGTAGGCTGTATGGGAGACGCAGCCGCAGAGGGATAGGTGAAATGTTTTGAGCGTGCCGCCGAGGGTGTACGGACGCTATTGGGTATAGAAACGACGCAGCCAAATACACAAGTTACACTTATTCACGCATCACAAAGCTTACGTGCCTAACTTATGTTACAGCCAGTAATTTGCTCTTGTGGGAAACTTTAGGCACAGCCGCCGCTCGCGGTATCCACAGCTATCGGCGTTGCAGTGGCATCTGTGCCTCCTTTACACAGTTAATGCTTAAGATAAAAAGATAAATACAAATGCCGACCACGAAAGTTCGAGTGTTGCGTCAGGTCTTGGTACCAAATGGTAACAGGCGCGTGGGAATTATAAAAAGAGGAATCTAAGCATGCGTCTTTATTCAGAGTCACTACACATGTAAACTCTCTACGGCGTGAAGTCTCAAAAGAAAAGATTCAACTTAATTGCTCCTAGCATACGCTTTATAGGTGTCTGGGTGACGTCATGCGATGTACTCAAGTGGCTGTTTCGTCGCCCGTTTATCTTACTCTGAACGAGTCTCCACTGTGGGAACACGAGAACCCTGTGGAAATCTTTTATGGTCGGTGTTTGCCTTCGTCTTTCACCGTGTTCCCTCACGTCTCGATGGGATTCCGTCATACTCTCAATTTAGGGAAATGTCTAACTTCGGAACCTACAAACGACCTTGCATGACCTGATATTAAAGCCAAAATAAAGAGCGGCATTTCGTGCTATCTATAGGCGGCACGAAATGCTATCTTAAATACGCACGAAATGCTGTCGCACACACACACAACATTGGAGGCCTTCCTGAAGAAGACTGATATGTTTCATCTTAAACATGGCGTTGTCTGTGGTAAAACCCTTCACTTTTCTGATGCGATTGTATCGTTGGTGTGATGCATTTGATGGCCTTGAGCATCAGGCTGGTTAGCGCTTTAGCACAGCAAGTCGTTGAGTAGCGCGGAGCAAACAAGAAGTCACATACATTAGGAGCTAGATCAGTGAATGGTTCAGTAAATTAGAGCTACGAGCAGTTTTTATTGAGACACAATCAAAAAGACCCGCAGGGCCTGAATCCTTGTTGAAGCTTTCTGTGTGTTTTTCTATTACTATATATTGTTTTCTTGTCTCATTCATGTCGTATTGAGGCGAAATCCATATGAAATACCCACCGTTTATGGGATAGTCATATGGAAATCGTACGAAATTATGGTGGAGCCAAGTAAAACCTCTCCACGAGGACGTCGACTGTTCCACGCTGAAGCGCGGTTCTAGTGTGAAGGTACAGGTGATGCGGTTTAGAGTGCAGTGTCTGCGGCACCTGGTGGCTACAAGTGGCCCATCGCCGCAAGCTCGGCCGGAGCTGGCGCATCGCCAGGCCTTCGGTGGCATCTCAAGCACTCGTGACCTTCGCCACCTCATTATTCAAACTAAGGCATCGCAGAAGCAGAAGGGCGTTCAGCCGCGTTACCAGCGCCTGAATGTTCATTGGTACGCTTCTGTGCACCGTGAATCGTATCCGGTCCTGGAACAGTTTCGTTCACACTACCTCCGACACCTGAATTTGATGCGGAATCTGCAAAGAACAGAGCTGCAATGTACTCCCCTCACCAATTTGAAGTATAGATTACACAAAGAAAAATAAAAGCGGAACGAGTTACATGAAAATCTCTGACAACGTATACCACGTTTATTTTTCGTTTTTTTTTATACGTTAACGCAATTTATGAGAACTCTACTGTCAAGTTATTCGGCTGAACTATTGAAAAGGTGGCCATATTACTCATTACTTGCACAAGAAATGGAATGGCACAAGCGTATTAAAAATATTTGCTAAATACCTTTTTTAGATAATTACTTTATGGCGCATATTGCAATATACGAATAGGATCCAGTGCCTCGAACAAATTTTGAAATTAGCAGTAGTTTCGGGATAAGCGCCGTGGAACTAGCGGTGCAAATTTGCGCACTATGGTTCCCCTGACATTTTCAACAAGACGCCTTTTTTTTTATGCACTGAAGCTAAAAAATAACTGGAACGCCTATTGTATTTCGCCGCACACTTTGGTAACGCATACATCAAAACTGGTGTTATATTGAAAATTCGTTCCAAGTGGATAAGTGCCTTGCGAATTCACCGCCTACAATTCGTATATTGTAACACGCGCCTTGAAGTAATTAGCTTAAATGTTATCTGCCCTTATTTTGGTAGGTAATCGACGATTCATGTAGATTTCTGTAGTAGTCCAGCTCAAAGAGTATATTTATTCTACATGACTCACGTGACTTTTAAAAATTCTGTTAACTCCGTGATGGCGCTTCTTCTACAATTTACAGAAAAATTTACAACTACTTCTTCTAACAAAGTGCACTCATCAAATCAAGCAGTCAAGCTAAAACTGGGCCTGAATATATACAGTCCCAATTTCGTCTTTCAATATTAGTTAACTGCAAGAGAGGTCTGTACTTCAGGACAACTTGGCAGACGAAGTAATAACTGAGCTACAGAATTACACTCGGAATTATTTGCAACCTTAAAGTGGCTATCAACTTGTCGGAATGTGTTTCGAGGTTGTCGTTCCGGCGTGCGAATTTTGCTCTTCCTCAACAAAAAAACTACACGAATTTGTTTTTTAACGAATAATTAAATGTTTCTAAATTTGCACATAAATCTGCGCAAAATGTCAGCGTCAGGTAAACATGTGTGGCATCAAACGTGCGTACGTACACTGTTAAATTTTCTGTATAATAAAATGCGAAATAGCATGGCAACGTTTGTAAGCTATCTTTTCTGTTTTGTTTTCTGTTAGCCTGTTTTTCTGTTTATTCTCCAAAATACCCTATTGTTTTTCCGTAATATTACACAAAACGTTTTTAAGACAGCTTATTCTATTAAGGAAGGAACTTTTACTTCCATCGCGACTGCAGCTTTCCTATCGTTTGCAAGAGTCAAATGCTGGGATGCGGTTGTAACCGATGACTCGTGTACAGGTAAGCACCGTGTGCATAGAACACAAGACAAAAAAAAAATCGCCAGTGTGCGTAGGGTGGCTGCAAACAAAACACCGCGGGTCCATCGTCTCGTCTCGGTCGTAGCCCTTAATTTATAGACAGCTTCGCCCGCGTTAGTTGGGACACGCGGTGTAGAAATACTGCAAATGTGTACACATACTAAATGAATAAAAAACTATAAACTGCATTCTGTCCTCGCATAAATACCTTAAAAGGGTGCATGCAGTATAAAAACCAAGAAAAACACGGAGCTTTACAAACAATGTTAATTACGAGGCAGGCTTCAGTGCTTCGCATCGAAAAGAAGGCCGCAGCACGGAACGAATATGGGCTCCCTGCAATGGTCAGGTGGCGCAGCGATCGGCTCAGCCGTCAGCGCCACCGTGTCAGTCGAGCGAAACAGCGAGGCGGCCATTGCTACAGAGGCATGCTTTTGTGGCGCTCGTTTGAAACCTGTCGGACGTTCTAAATTGCAGTTTTAAGACAATCGAAAACATCGAGGCCCATTATGGACCACCGACGCTTGAGAAAGGACGTGATATTTACGACTGCCACCATGTATATCATGTCAAAGAAGTAAACAGCACGGACATCACAGCGAGGTGCTTAAATTAAATTATGGTGCTTTAGGTGCCAGAACCACGATCTGATTCGGAGACACGCCGTGGTGGGGCACTCCGGAATAATTTAGACCACCTGGGGTTTTTTAACGTGGACCTAAGTCTAATTACACCGGTGCTTTGGTATTTCGACCCCATCGAAATTCGGCCGCCGTGGCCGGGATTTAATCCCGTGCCCTCGTGCTTAGCAGCCCAACACCATAGCCGCTAAGCAACCACCGCAGGTCGCGAAGTATTTGTCACAACAAAGCAAGCATGCTTACAACGTCGAACTCAAAGTGAGTTAACAAATCATTATTTTATGCCACTTAAGTGAGCAAATACGGCCGTGGAAGTCTTTGAACTGTCATTTGTCGCTTCATTACTTGCAGCGTGCCTTGCACCTCACAATTGTAGAGGTTATGGCGAATTGGCATTTTTCTCCGTTGACAAAGTGCCTCGAGCATAACTTGGCGTTGTCGTTCGGGTATTACCGCTGAAGCGTCACAGAGAGCAATCAGCTGAGACTAAACAACATGAAGACTGAACAAATATACGCGAGCGTGCGGGAGAAAACTGCTAATTTTCGAATACTCGACGTGTGCTGAAGTGTACTGCAACCTTAGTTCTGTTGTTCGAAGCGCGAGAAAATATCGGCACGAATGACCTCGGTTCCAGCATTCGCGTCTTGATCATGGGGCAGGAAGAAACACAGCGCGTGCAAAGCTCCAGCACGGAGCGCTTACGAAGCTAGATTTGACACCTAACAACCACTGCGCATTTGTTTTGGAGCAAGGCGCGCTAAACAACTATCTAAACTGATTTACGAGAACGAGAATCGGTTCATGCGTTTTTATGCAGTTGACGCTTTATTGTGTGTTCTTGCAGATGCCGCTGCTGGTTCTTTTTTATTTTATTTTTTCTTTTTTTCCATTTAAGCCTTAGTTCGTTTAACAGAATTCGGAAGGCTGACACGAACCGCGACAATCCAAGTTTTGAAGGGAAGCGGTGCAATTTGATGCCGACATCCCCTTTGCGGTTGTGACAATCCTTAACGCAGCAGTATCTGCACTTGTTCTTTTTGTTCACACTTCTCACCAAGGAGCTGCCAAGAGGCCGCGGTGAATCCATTGAAAAATTGGAAAAGCAGGCTTTCAGGCGGGCCTGAGCGCACCACGGACAATGGTGAAATGTCGACGAGGGCACTGAGGGCCTGCCCGCGGGTGCTCACCGCCGCTGCTAGGTGGCGCGACATGTACAGGCAAACTGCATTGTAGGGTGCCCATGCAGCTCAACTTGCCTGCGTGCCAGCGACACATGCACGTGTATCCTTCGCATGTCGAGTGCAGATGCGGCTTCCCCACATGCTTTCGGCGACACTCGGCATCGCACCAAGCCTCCTCAAATTCTGGAAGCAGGCAGATAGACGTGATAAGAGAATCGCACGACTATCAACAGCCTTCTACGGGCACTTACAGCACATGTTTCCGCTAGACCACTAGACAAGCGACTGCCACTGGAATGCCGACAAATAATCGGCAGATGAGTTTTGACCCCTTCGACGGGACTGCACTATAGACGCTGCGTAAGCGAACGCTGTTAGGATCGGCCTGCAGGGGTAGTGCTCTGCAAAACTATCTCAGCCCGCTGCAGGTGCTTCGATCGATCCGCTGTGGTGGCGCCCTTCAGAGAACCAGCGAGAACGACAGCGTTAGCCGACCATGAATTTCCTTCGAAGAACTGGAGACTACGGCTGCGTTAATCCACCATGCGCCTCGTTCGGAGAATCGGCTACGGCATCAGGGCTGGCCACGTTTGGCGCCCCGTGTATTGTTGGTTGATATGCCGGGTCTTCATGGTCTCTCTGCAGAAAGAAGAGCTCTAACAAAAGGGTGCTTTGCTGTACGTTTCCCTCGGGCACCAGGATTCGTCACAGACTGCTGACACTCGTGGCGACTACAGAAGAAAGCCAGCTCTGAAATTTAGAGGCGCCGGCTGGGGTCAGGCGTGACCACCTGGCTACGAGGACGCGCTCAACTGGGGTTCTGGGAATCCAAAGTGCGTACGTGTGTGTGTGAGCCCTCCTCCTCCAAAAAAGCGGGTCAACTTCGATGACGTTGGGCGCTACAAATTGGCGGTGAACTGCCGTTTCCCTCACCTAGGGATCTAGGGAGAACGGAGTGTTTATAAGCAGCTGATTGCCGGCTGCTAGGGTGTGCTCGTCAGTGTGCTCGTGATCGCACTCGTGAGCTGTGTGCTCGTGCTCGACCAGCAGTGTGCTGGGTGTGTTTGGAGCTTCGTGCTCGCATACTGTATGCTTCCTCTTGCGTGCTCCATTTGGGAGCCACGCTAGTCTGTCGAATGTATCTCTTGTTCTAATGTAAACATCTGTAAATAAATCCTGCTCGCCTAGTCCTGTCCTCCCAAGTTCCTCCCTACGACCTACAACCTTTACAATGCCCATTCGCCGAAAGTAGCTCCTCGGGCAGTGCCGAAGGGACGTGTATCGGCAGCTAAGGTATATTTTGCTAGACGTGGCCGTGATGAGTGTCTCTGTAGCAGTTAACAGCAGTGTGTCAGTCACAACTTAATTGCACCTATATGCGCCACAGCCGCGCGATAAAGCGCCAACTCACATGTTGCTTTACCGCCAGTCTGTCTGCGCTCGTGAAGGAGACACGAAAATCAGTTTAAATTATGAATACCTGCTGTGGACCACATCGTGTAACAGGCGGCAAATACAACATTCTGCTCAGGACGCTTATTTATCTAGAAAACGCAGTGCCCATTCAGAATTACACGCGAAATTTTTTGTAGCCTTAAAGTAGCTATCAACCTGACGGAATGTGTTTCGAGGTTCTCGTTCCGGCGTGCAAATTTTGGTCTTCCGTAACGAAAAAAAAACACGAATTTCTTTAAGCGAATAATTATATGTTTCTAAATTTGCACATAAAGCTGCGCAAAATGTCAGCGTCAACATGCGTACGTACGCTGTTAAATTCTTTGTGTCATAAAATCCGAAAAAAATATGTCAACGTTTGTAAGCTATCTTTTCTATTCTGTTTTCTGTTAGCCTCTTTTTCTGTTCATTCGCCTAAATACCGTACTTATTGTTTTTTCGTAATATTACACAAAAAGATTTTAAAACACCTTATTCTATTAAGAAAAGAACTTTTACTTCCATCGCGACTACAGCTTTCCTATCATTTACAAGAGTCAAATGCTGGGATGCGGTCGTGGCCAATGACTCGTGTTCAGGTATGCCCCCGGTGCATAGAACACAAGGCAAAAAAAAAATCGCCAGTGTGCGTAGGGTGGCTGCAAACAAAACACCGCGGGTCCATTGTCTCGTCTCGGTCGTAGCCCTCATATATAAACAGCTTGGCCCGCGTTAGTTGGTACACGCGGTATAGAAATACTGTAAATGTGTATGCATAGTAACTGAATAAAAACGCTAAATTGCATTCGCTCCTCGGAAACATACCGTAAAAGTGTGCATGCAGCATAAAAAAAAAACACGGAGCTTTACATACAATGTTAATTACAAGGCAGTCTGCAATGCTTCGCGTCGAAAAGAATGCCACAACACGGAACGAACATGCAGCTCAACTTGCCTGCGTGCCAGCGACATATGCACTTGTACCCTTCGCACGTCGAGTGCTGATGCGGTTTCCCCGCGTGCTTTCGTCGGCACTCGGCATCGCACCAAGCCTCCTCACATTTTGGAAGCAGGCAGAGAGACGTGATAAGAGAATCGCACGTCTATCAACAACCTTCTACGGGCACTTACAGCACATGTTTCCGCTAGACCACGAGACAAGCGACTGCCACTGGAATGCCGACAAATAATCAGCAGATGAGTTTTGACCCCTTCGACGGGACTGCACTATAGACGCTTCGCAAGCGAATGCACATTCGCCGAAACTAGCTCCTCGGGCAGTGTCGAAGGGAGGTGTATCGGCAGCTAAGGTATATATTGCTAGACGTGGCCGTGATCAGTGTCCCTGTAGCAGTTAACAGCAGTGTGTCAGTCACAACTTAGTTGCACCTATGTGCGCCACAGCCGCGCGATAAAGCGCCAACTCACATGTTGCTCTTCCGCAAGTCTGTCTGCGCTCGTGAAGGAGACACGAAAATGAGTTTAAATTTTGAATGCCTGCTGTGGACCACATCGTATAAAAGACGACAAATACAACATTCTGCTCAGGACGCTTTCTTATCTAGAAAACGCAGTGCCCAGTCAAAAATAATTAAAAAAAAGCTGCCGAGGGGATTGCGTCAAGTACAAGGTCACTGTTTGCGTTATCGGGAGAAGTTCGAATTGGGTGCTGAACACCGCTTTCGGTATCTGTGAAAATTGATTGCAGAAGGACCAAGAACAGCAGTTGCCCTGTTGCACGAAGTGCACGAATAGCGCACAAATCGAAAAAACCGCGCGAGCACTTCCGAAACTCCGTGCATACACATGACACACGCACGAACTCGGCGTCTGCCGAGTTCGAGGCAGCGCAGCGCGGAGACCGGCATCAGTCACAAACAGCAAAAATTGTGACTACCTGGAGTAACAGGATGTTTTACGCCAAGGGGATTCACTACTCATGAGCACAGTATCTACTAGTGAGTTATACATAGTATATGCGGTATCCGATCACGAACTACAGAAACTTTAACAAGCACAAAGCTTCACAAGAAGCGAAAGATATTGCTAGCATTCCGAGGCGCCGAAGAAAATCGCATGCCGCCGTCTCATATTGGACACAAAGTTCCTCTTAAGACCATGGAACACCAGATACGTGGGATAAAAGGGGCCAAAGTAGAATCGAAGCTAAATCACAAGCGATAACAGCACGGTGTGGTTCACACAATATTCTACTAGTGCACTGTAGGCCAGGGCACGGAAATACGACGGGCACTTCACCTCATGTCTTGCGGTACCGTACTCGTGATGAACATTAACAAAGAGCCCGTTTGTCAGTTCTCTTGTCTGCAACATTCTTGCTAAACGGAAGAGTGAAATACCACAGTGACTGGTGTCTAGAGGATATTGGCAATGTGCGCAGAATTCGCATTCCCGCCTTTCTTCGCATCCTGCAAAACTTACTAGTTTCACGCATGACGGCCGATCCCGATGCCAGGCACCCAAACTCAACATTTCGTCTCTAACTTTCATCTTAATACTGCTCTTAACGCCTTAATTACAACGTCACTGTAAAGGCCCTCACATAGCCATAGCGACATGAGAACGAGCTTGAAGAGCAAATTAGTGCCCTCCACTCGGCGCTCTCGATCCAAAAACTGACATGCTCTCCAGATCAAAATCATACAAACAAATCGCTACTCATGCAGTGCCAAGTAAGACAACTACGCACAATACTTACTTGACAAATGACATTGCGACCGAAAACACTGAGAAGCACACGACTGCTCACACGAGTACAGTTGCGGAACTATGCACAGACCGCTTTCACGCGGCAGCCTTGGCTACCAGCTCAGCTGCTATCCAAATTAAAATCATAGAAAGAAATCGCTGCATCCGCAGCGTGAAGTAAGACAACAAAGTGCAATACTTGCTTCACAACCGAAAGCGCAACCGAAAACAGTGAGAAACACACGATTGCTCACACGAGCACCATTGCGAAACTATACAGACACCGCTTTCACATGGCAGCCACGGCAGCCTTCGCCACATGGTTGGTCATGTGACCGGTCAGTGGTCGGTCGTAAGTACTGTTGATGTGCAAGGAACACGTTCGTTCGTTCATTTGCTCTCTCGCCAACCATATTTCGCCCGCTCTCTGTCGTTCTTTCGTTCGCTCGCTCGTTCGGGCTATTCGCTTGTACTGACATTCATCGACGGTGGTTTCTACACATTGTTTTTGTATACATTCTGCTCACAGTAGAATTGACCGCAACGCTTTCTGTAGAGCACCGTTCCTACAGTAACGAAAGTACCGATGCATTCCTTCGGTGCCATCGAAAGTGATGTTCGCTCTTTAATTCATCTCCGTTTATTCATGCGTAATATAGAATATAAGCCTTATAAGTACACCGCATCAGAATGCTTACAAAATGGAACAGGGGAAAGATTAACATACCATCGGTAAAATACATCTTTTTGTGTAAGAGACTGAAGAAAAAAACGCGTAAAAAGTAAACAAATCAATTAGGTCGGGCACTGCGCTCCGTGTGTAGCAGCACTTCAAATTTTGCTGCGTATCCTTCAGTGCCTACGTGCGATGGCAAGTTGATCCATTCTACGATAGTGCCTGGTATGAATACATTCGCAAAACGATGAGAGTGCCATCTAGATTGTTTTACATTTGCACTAGTGGTCATGACAAAAAATTACTGCAGGACACTGAAAGAAATCGTCAGAAAGAATTGATTGATGATAAACTTTATGAAAAGCCAAGGCTATTGAAGTAGAGGATGCGCTGTCAGAATCAGCACTAACACCCGCATGGTCTACTGACTGGTAACGCTCGTCCGAAGTCGATGTGGAGCCGTTGTCTGCGTCACAAAGAGCGACTTCAATGTTACTGCACTCGCGCACCATTGCTTTGTGGCCTGTAGCGGTGTGAACTTCTTTTGCAATCGTTCGTCTCTTCTGACATGAGGTCAAAACCACAAAAGTGTTCTTTTTCCTAGCCGAACTCATGCTCATGCAGGGCGAATGCAGCAGCAATTGACATGAGTGCCGCTTGATAAATGAGGAATTCTCCCGCCAGGATTGGCGCCGTTGAAAACGCAGCATGCCAACTGGACAGATACGGCCAGACTTATGAAAACGTTTTCGAAACGTATTCACCCCTCGTTTTTAATCTATCCTGCTTGCGACGTTTTTAATGCGTCACGTTTGGTCAAAAATCTGTTTGAGACGTTGAATCCATTAATAAGACGATTTGAAGACTGCGTGCTACCTGGGAATTACCGTTATTTCTAGTATGTCGTGATCGTTCTCAAAGTCGTGTTGCGTATTTGTCTACTGCTTGTCCCTTATGTTCTTGGTGAATGTTAAACCTCGCGTAGTACCCGTGCAAACGATGGTACCCAGTTTCGTGGGAACCGATTGGCCGGTCACAAGGGCCAGGCCTTCCTGTTGCGCGTCTAGCCAGAGGTTCCTACCTATCTGATTTTTTGATTTTGTAGCCCCACGTCGCGTGCTGGGCGCTAGAATCGCCTCCGATCACTACAGCTCGGATGTCCGCTATGGCTAGAATTTTTCTAAAGAGCGTTCGAAATTTAGGGTGTCTGCATTTTGGACTGCTGTAAATATTTAATACAAAGAGACTGTCCTTCGTTTTCCGCGTGGGTATGAGTTTTAGGAGAATGTGACAGATTTACTTAACCTCCGTGTCATGTTGCACGACCATGTGATTTCACTTTATCAGCGCCGTTGGCGCCTTCTTCTCCCCTTTGGCACTACCAAAGGACTTGTATCCCGACAATTTTGCCAGCCCGTGCATTTCCTGCATACGTCAGACGGAGGAACCTGTTAGGCGTTTAGGGACGTTGGTTCATTAAGTAAGTTGATGTGCAACAATACATAACACTTGCTGCTTAGAGTTCATGTAATATTGCCATGTAATGCCGCAGAGAGCTCTCCACATGCCAGTTACGAGCACTCTCGCTAGTGCGCTGGTTTCTGCCTTGGAGAGCGTGCTCTGCCTTCTCTTGCCGATCGGTGCGGGCATACGTGACCAGCAACTTTCTCAGAAATTCTTCCCATGAAAATAGTGCAGCTTCTTGATTCACGTATCATGTCCTCGCTGACTCTTCTAACGCGAAGTACACGTTGCGAAGCTTCCTTGCCTTATCCCAGCCGTTGAAATCTGCCATTGCTCGAAGTGTTCTCACCATTCTTCCACATCTTCGAACTTATCGCCTTGGAAGGACTCGGACGTGCGTGGTGGCTACACGATGAGCTGAGACGATGCCAATGGGCTGGTCGTGGTTGCACCTTCGCTGGTAACTGTTGCCTGCACTGCTGCAGCAACAGGCAGTCCGAACTTTGTGCTCAGTGGCTATGGTGTTGGGCTGCTGAGCACGAGGTCGCGCGATCGAATCCCGGCCACGGCGGCCGCATTTCGATGGAGGCGAAATGCGAAAACACCCGTGTTCTAAGACTTTGGTGCACGTTAAAGAACCCCGGGTGGTCAAAATTTCCGGAGTCCTCCACTACGGCGTGCCTCATAATCAGAACGTGGTTTTGGCTCGTAAAACCCCATATTTTTTTTTCCGAACTATGGCGGGTCTCCTCGGAGGCAGCGGCTTGTGCGCTGGTGTACTGGAATCAGTTCTCTGGATTCCAATCGCTGAGGGTTGGTGCTCCGCTCCCTTACGAACTGGGGACTCAAAGTCATATCCCGCACCTCCACCAGAAATGTAGCACTCTTCAGTGAAGCACACTAAACAAACTGATTTATTGTGGGCGAACTTGTGCACGGAAACTCAAGCCTAAACCACTTTCACGCAATTTGCAAGCAGAGTTCACAGGAGCCTATCAATAGTCAACCGCGTCTCTACACCGAACACACTTTCACGCGCCATTGGGCGGGAGGACTCGGGCGCTGCCGTGTGCGCGTGCACGAGGGACACGCGCTGTCTCACCATCCGCGAGCCGTTGCTGGAGCTCTTCTAATGGCGATGCGACGAGTAATGCCTAGGGGCTTTAACGATGAGGCGCTTTGAAGGGTACCTCACGAGAGTGCTTGTAACTGGCGTGTGGAGAGCTGTCTGCGGCAATATGGGTTATTTACACAGCAATTTTAGCCTTGTATTGCGGAATGGATTTGTGCATGATTAATTGCGTATATTTGTCCCTACCTGGAGGTCTTAGTTGAAAATGTGATTACAAGGCGACATCGTTTCAATTAATGCAGCAATATCGGACTAACGCCTGGAAACTTAGCGTGGTGTCTTGAATTGTAGTCAGCAGATGACAGGTGACATAAAAACCACTGGCATCAACACAGTGTCCCCTGGTAAAAGGGCGGGAGAATACGTGGATATACATCGGGGCATCTTCCCTCACCTGCTTTTAAGGACGTGCTCCAAATCGTCTAAGAAATGCAAGCAATCAGAGTGCTAGCACAGGAAGGGCGAGTAAACGCAATATACATTGTCATTACATAGGTAAAATGCTTACTATACTTAATGTGGAATCTACATATTATGTGCCCATTTCATTGAACAGCTTGTTCAAAACAATTCCCGCCATACATTTTTAGAGTTAGCAGTGGTTATGTTCATTTTTATGATCTGGATACAGTGTTGTAGTTGCATATTTTGTGCTCATGCCCCTTTCATGAGTCAAATTTAGCATATCTTTCACATTGTAGCTTAAGTGGGCTGCTATGCGTTTCATTAGAAGCTGCAAAAATTTGAGTGTGAGGCTTGCCCACTTATCTGGCAAGCACACCGGGTGGGAACACTTAAAGTTCAGTGCTACCAAGTGAAGAGTGAGCTCATACATGTGTCAGAGATGGTATGTGGGCAAGTCGTCCTGGTGAAGCCACTGCATCTGCATTCAAAACATTTCAACTACCAGCGTAGTGCCAAATGTCGTGTCCACTTCGACGAAATGGAGCACCAGTGCAACTATCTGGGCATACCTGTCCAGGGCAGCAAGTGTGTCTACATTGAAGACATTTCAAGTACCAGCATGTATGGCAGTGTCATTGCCAGCGCAACTGTAGAGGACAAAGTGGTGTTCTCCCAAGCTGCTCGTCAACGTAGCTCTGCCTGGACTCTGAGGCAAATATTTTGGAATGTGAAAGTGAGGGTGAACTAGTAAAGCATTGGCTCGGGGCTACATGTGTGAAAAGTTTTTGTTATTCGGAGTTCATGTTACAGCGAAGCTGTTAGCCTCTACTTGGTCGGCATTTTTTGTGCTCGTGTCCGTTACTGAAAATGTGGGCCGATCTCGCCGGCAGTGCAGGGCCAGAAGCGATGGCTCGTACCCGCGTAAGGCAGAGGCTTCTGCAAAGTGAAGCGCACAGTGCATGCATTCTTTGGAAACACGGATGCAACATATGGAACAGCGTACCTTTCAATAAAGAACAAGTGCAAAACAAGCATCCGAGCGACATAATTGATAAGGTGCGCCTGGTAACAATGCGAAGGACGTAGCGCTCCCCGCATACGTTTTCCGCTAGCGATTAGTGCTGCGCAAGATGCCGCGGCGATGGCAGCTTGCGACGTGGAAAGTGACGTCCCTAGCCTTGCGTATATGGAATAACCAGCCTAGCACCTGATTTCAGGGTTGTTGCAGCACCGCTACGGGCGGCGGAGTGCTGTCAAAATTACCATCACTCTAAAGCAGTAAAGCACTGCATACCCCAACAACAGTTGTAGTGGTAGTATTAAACAGCTTCGTTGGACCTCCACTTTCGCAGGGCCGCGATGGCGATCCAATTTCTTTTATTTACTTTAGGAGACTGGAGATGCGTGCAAGTTGTACTAAGGTATTCATGTGTTTGCAAATGATTCATTCTGACCTGATGCCTGTTTTTGCGAGAGTAATACATATGTGCCTTTAGTACAATGCTGTTTATATAAATTGATTCGTATTTATTATGACCATTGCTCCCTTGGTTACAGAAGCGTAGCTTCCTTCGCATGCCAGTTAATTTCCAGGTTCAAAACATTCAATTATGGTGTTTTACGTGCCAAAACCACTATATTGCAATGAGGCTCCTCGTAGTGGGGGACTCCGGAAGTTTGGACCACCTGGGGTTCTTTACCATGCACCTAAATCTAAGTACATGGGTATTTTCGCATGTAGCCACCATGGAAATGCCGCCGCCGCGGCCGGGGAAATTTACAGGTTTATACAATTTTGTAATAATAAGGCTTGCACATTCATTTTTCAGGTACAAGAGTACTATGATTATTTTAGTTATGTATAGCGTTATGGAGTCTCATCGTACTCAGTGCTGCCCACTGGTTACACAGATTTCCTTATTTGAGTATCGAGATTGCTTTTTAGTTTTAAGGTTCTTTTCATTATCTCACCATTACTATATTTGATGTACCGTACAGGCAATATTTTCAAGCTTAACATGTTCCCGTTGTTTGGTTTTTATCACACGATTCATTTTTGATCGTATGTGTCATTATTCCTTTTTGTGTTCTTTTCAAACTCCTAGATTATTGGTAACATAGCTTGTAGGCAGATACCATGCGATTACATCTTGCATATTCATTGTTCTTCTTGCAGATGCTGTGATATTGCTTTCTAAATAACTATAGTCTGCTCATCCGATAGCATGTGCTGTTTACTGAGCAAAATAAGAAATTTTAGCACACTTCGCGTTCTTGCTGTTCGTCATTGTAAGCTTACTTACGAATTTCGTTTATGCATGTTCTAGCCATTGTTGATCAATTTCAAGTTAAGAATTGTTTCTGGTAGCTTTAGTGATTTGTGATGTGCTTTCATTTCGATTTACCTTGCATTTAACATCGCAAACCTTGCTTAAGTACTATTTCTCGAATAAAGTGTTGGTTTGTGATATGCTCGTTTCATGCGCTCTTGGCACAAAAATCCTGGCTTGACCTATTGTCAGGACGCGCCCATTTCTTATTGGGGTGTCATTCCCATTTTGTTTATAAACATATCGTTGCTGCATACCAAAAGCGGCACTGCGAATTCATTTTCGTGGACATGTGCCTTTTAAGGTGACTTGGTCGAGGATGTGTCGGCCTGTATAGGCAACAGTGTTTGGCACTACGCCAGGAGCTCGGTAGCACTAGACACCGACGCTTCGACTCATTTGGAAACCGCGAAAACAAGCTTCAGATTATCGTAAACCTTTCAAAACTACCTCTAGAGCAGCTTTTAGATAACGTCTTAAAAGCGTTTAGAAATCATATATGAAGAGCCCTGGCAAAGGAATTATTTGTGCCTTTTCCAAACATATTTCAAGACCAGCTTTTCGCATACGCTTTGAGGAGCTGTTCTAGGTCGTATGCAAAAAGTAATTAAGCCGGACATTATCAGGCATATACAACGTTTTACCAATGAAGTTGTCTTACTCGTCTCTTCTTTAAACCATTTCTTTCGTCTCGGATAAACGATATTGTCACGTGTTGGTAACGTTGAAGAACACAGTAGCAATACGGTGAAAGACAAAACTAACTTTGATTGGGTGAACCTGTGCCCACAAAAACAAGCTACACTTATAGCGCAACGATATTGGCGAATACGGTCGGCGATCGTGGAAAATCTGATCAACGGGTCAAGCACGTCGCCTTTTATACATAAGTCGTCGAATGTTCCAGAGTAATCGCTGGGACCCGCGTACCTTCTACAAAGTTCTATATTATTCGCGTCGTGCACACATGCAATCAGATTACACAAGGTTCGGTAACAAACAGCGGATGGAAGCATCGATAACATTCCAGAAAATTCCGATACATGCAGGTGCGTCCTGCGCTGTGCGATAACATTTGTTAGGCGATGAAACGTGTCGCCCGATAATGTCAAACAAGTACACGTGTCAATACCCCCCTTTAAGAAGCATCGCCCCGACGCTGCAAACAAACGAAAGTGATAAACAAAAACACGCGTAGCAAAGAAACAACAAATTAAGGAAGTTCGTCAGCGTGCGTAAAAGGGCATAAGACGCACCACGTGGACCACTTCAGATCGTGCGCGGCGTCGCTGTGAATGCGAAATGCCGTCTGGCACGACCTGATAGTCTAGTGCACTAATACGTCGGATGACCTTGTAGGGTCTGAAATAGCGTCACAATAGTTACTCACTAAGTCCTCATCGGCGTATCGGGTTCCTAATCCAAACACGGTCACCGGGCTGGTACTCGACGTAGCGTCGTCGGAGGTTGTAGTGTCTGCTGTCGGTAAGCGGCTGGTTCTTGCTCCGTAGGCGGGCGAGCTGTCGGGCTTCTGCGGCGCGCTGGAGATAGGTAGCGACGTCAACATTCTCTTCGTCAGTGACGTGCGGCAGCATGGCGTCCAGCGTCGTCGTCGGGTTCCTCACGTAAACCAACTTGAACGGCGTGATCTGTGTTGTTTCTTGCACCGCCGTGTTGTAAGCGAAGGTTACATACGGCAGGACTGCGTCCCACTTCTTGTGCTCGACGTCGACGTACATTGCTAGAATGTCGGCGATGGTCTTGTTCCGGCGCTCCGTGAGACCATTCGTTTGCGGATGGTAGGCAGTCGTCCTTCTGTGGCTTGTCTGGCTGTATTGCAGAATGGCTTGGGTGGGCTCAGCTGTAAAGGCTGTTCCTCTGTCGGTGATGAGGACTTCTGGGGCACCATGACGCAGAAGGACGTTCTCGACGAAAAAGTTCGCCACATCGGCTGCGCTGCCTCTTGGTAGAGCTTTTGTTTCAGCGAAGCGGGTGAGATAGTCCGTCGCCACGACGATCCACTTATTCCCGGATGATGACGTCGGAAACGGCCCCAACAAATCCATCCCTATCGGCTGGAATGGTCGGCGAGGAGGTTCGATCGGCTGTACTAATCCTGCTGACCTTGCCGGCGGTGTCTTGCGTCGCTGACCGTCTCGGCATGTCTTGACGTAACGGGCGACGTCGGCGGTCAGACGCGGCCAGTAATACCTTTCCTGTATCGTCGACAGTGTCCGGGAGAATCCGAGGTGCCCAGCGGTTGGAGGGTAGTGTAGTGCGTGCAGTACTTCTGGACGCAGCGCTGACAGTACAACAAGAAGGTAGCTGGCGCGGACTGGTGAGAAGTTCTTCTTCACGAGCAGGTTGTTTTGTAGCGTGAACGAAGACAACCCGCGCTTAAATGCCCTTGGGACAACGTCGGTGTTCCCTTCCAAATACTCGACGAGGCCTTTTAGCTCAGGGTCTGCTCGTTGCTGTTTAGTGAACTCTTCCGCGCTTATTATTCCAAGGAAGGTGTCCCTTCGATATAGTGTACTACTACCCACCGAAGCCCGATGAACGCAAATCCGAAAAGTGTCTGGCGGGTGCGGATGGCGCCGGCTACCTCGTCCGCATGTGACTGAGGCGGTCGCTCATTGCCGCGATAACTTCTACAGCCAAAATGTCGCAGTCCACGGTGAGTATCATCGCACAGTGCAAGCGGCGTAACCGAGGATGTGTCATCGCTTTCAATTTTGAAACCCGAAGAGCGTATCACATGGTCAAAGTAGAGTTGGTGTATGCGCTGTCTTTAGAGAGCCAGAGGTGCGCATCTGACTGAACTGGCCGCTCACGCCGCTATTCGCGAAATGTAGTCGCATGCGCCGAAGGCATCCTCCTTCGCTGCTGCATGCGCCGCTGACGCTGGCCGCACTGCCAGTTAGCAGTCGGGAGCTGTCGTGTTTCACCAACGTTGTATTCTTTCTTCCATGGTCACCATGGAGGTGTTAAAGCGAAGCTTTCTTTGCTTTTCCTTGAAATTTCCCGCTGCTGCTTGCTACCTCCCTGCTGCTCAGAGCGTGTGCAGGAGCGTGGCAGAGAAGAGGCGCGAGTAACTGCTTTGGACCGCACTGCGTTGAATCCGCACAATGCCCTCTGGAGCTCTCGGGCCTCTTGACAGCTGTAATTATCCGTGACCCCTCGCAAGCGCTTACTTTTCTACCAGCGTGCAAGTCCATAGAAGCTCAATAGAATGGAAGAGAGGACGCAGAGAGTGAGTGGAACCAACGCAGTCGCGAAATGAGTGAATAACAGTCTCGCCGCTCCGCTCGCACTTCCCATACAAACACAACGGGGGGGGGGGGGGGGGAGGGAGGTATAAGGGGATGTAAACGGGAGAAGGCAAGGAATCGCTGGATTAACTTTAGTTCAAGGTGCGGTATAGTGCGTTTTTGCTATTTCTGTTAAAATAAAACCATACAAATATGTCTAGCGGGCAACCTACGCAGGACGTGCACTAGGAGAGCCGCATTGCGGACTGCGGGGTCTAGGCAACACAACGCAAACGGTCGCACGTCACATCATCACTTCTGGTTAGGACTTTCAGACTGACTCCAACCAAATAAGTGAATTTCATTAGCCCGATCGCTCCCATTCTTAGATGTACAAATTACACGAACAGACGGCATTCTAAAATTTTCAGTCTACAGAAAACCAACCCACACGGGCCGCTACCTTCACTTCCACTCCGACCATCCGGCAAACTGCAAGGCGTCTGTTGCAAATTTTTTATTCAAAAGGGCCGAAACTCATTCCTCATCGGAATCGGATCAAAAGAAAGAGCAAGGTTCTCAACGAACCTAAAAGGAATAGCTAAACAGGTGACTTCATTCGAAAAACAACCCGAACGCAAAAAAGAAGAAACAAATTACGAGACTTTCAGCTGTTGGCTTCTCCCCAACCCTGGAATCGAGTGTCCATCCTGTACGTCAGCGGTACTAGCGAAGCGCTCAGCCGAGTGTTAAAAAAAGAAGGCCTGAAAGTGGCGCACAAACCGATAAATACTTTCAATATCCTCCTTCTTCAACCAAAAGATCGTCCACCAAAAGAAAAATCTCAAGGCATCGTCTACAGGATCAGCTGTGCCGACTGTCCGGCGTCGTACATCGGGGCAACCAAAAATCTAAAAGAAAGAATCAGACAACACGAGAATGACGTCAGAACATTCAACCGTACATGCAGCACCGTCGCTGAACACTCTGAAGACGCCGACCACAATATTACTTTCCAGGAAATCCAAATCCTTCAAGCAGAGACGAACTCGCGAAAAGTACTACTGGATTCATGGCACATTCAGAATACTGCGGGTAACATAGACCGCGTGAAGGGCAACCTACCCTCGTTGTATATCCATGGCCTTGTCGACATGGCGAAAAGAAGGAAAGGACGCCCAGCCAGGCAGATTCCCTTCAAGTTCACCAACACCAAAACGTCTGCTCTGCCCCGTAACCTCCCTCCACCACCGCCCCCCGTCAACGGCACTCTCGCGCGTCAAGCCAACACCACTGCACCGGTCATCCCAGCCGCCCAGCACCACTGGAGCCATTTCACCATTTTGTTCCCCCCCCCCCACCTTCCCGTCTGTGAAGTGTCTCCCCACCTTCCGTACTCTCCTCTTCTTTTTTTTTTTTTACAAAAGACCCTTTAAAAGCTGCACACCGCCACCCCCCGAAGAACAACCCGTGAAGAAGGATCCGAATGGGCTCCGAAACGTCGGGCTTATAAAATTCACTTATTTGGTTGGAGTCAGTCTGAAAGTCCTAATCAATTTCTAACCAGACAGGCGATTCTGGCGAAATGTTTAGCTTCATCATCACTTCTGTGCATGCCGCGATAGCTTTGCGGCTATGGCATTGCTCGAGGTCGCGGATTCGACCGAGGCAGCCGCGTTTCAACGGGGGCGAAATAAAAAACTCTTGCGCACTTTGATTTAAGGGCACGTTATAGAACACCACGGGGCCAAAATTAACTCGGAGTGCGCCACTACGGCCTGCCTCATAATCTGATTGTGGTTCTGGCACCTACAGCACCATAATCCAATTCAAGTTTAGTGCTTCTGCCGCATTGCGAGGGGCCATGTGAGGCAATGTTAATGCTCAACCCTCTCAGAGGTTATTAAACATGGCGCACAACAACGCCTCAAGCAAACACTTCTCCCTTTTTGTTTTGTGTACTACGCAGACAAACAGCAGTGGTGCACGCAGGTTAACGTTTAACGTTAACTCGCCACTCTCGTGTTGGACAAAAAGTTGAAAATATTAAACATTCGCCGTCAACATAAGCGCTAATTATAGTCAATCAAAGAAAACAGCACAAAGAGTCTCGCTCACATCGAATATATTTTTTGTGCGTCACGTATGCTACGTGCGCCCGCGAGATTGGCCGCATTGCCATTTGTCACTCTGGTTCAACGTTGATAGACATTATCTATAACCGTTGGTCGGGTCAGCTGGCAGTGAAGCAGGCTCGTAGGTGTTTTTAACGCGATATCGTTAAGGGCCCCGTGTCGCAGGAAATCTGCCATCGGCGGAGTTGTCCGTGAGCAAAAATTTTCGTTTAGAAAAAGTTTATTTCAACAAGAGACGATATGAACACAGAACCACAATCACATCACAATTCCACCAGGATGGTAACATATACAAAGTACGAATCATTGTTTCCGTGGCACGTTTTGAAATGTCCGAGTCCACACTCACTAACATATAACCACATAGACCCATGGAAACGCACAGTTACACATGAGCAAATCGTCACATTACACAAAATGATGTGGAATATATACAGTGTAAACAATGGTTATGCACAATGATGATGCGACTTTGAATAGTTTTGTAGCGATGCTATGAGATATGTATATACAAAGATGATCATGCATACGACAGTACATAGAAATCCCGGGCACCTACATACATGTATATTCAGTGAACACTTTTGATGGCCTCGCTACAAAAACCAGGCCGGTCAAAAGTTAAGCCATACGCTTCCATCAGCCACTGACAGGAAACGGCATGACCACTGTCGAAGGAACTCCTTTTCCCCAAGAAAGAATAACTCCTCTGAAAGGAACGACAGCAGCTCAAAGAAGAGCCTCTCCAGAAGCGGAAACAGAGCGCGTCGATGATGTCCCGCGGCAACTACCTCGCACCGGTTACGCCAAACACAAAAGACCCCCGCAACAATTAAATGTCGCACAAAGAGGCCATGTAAGCAGCGACCAGATGTAATAAAGCGGTTAACTCCAAGGCCACAGAAAACAGCATCCACGGCCCTCTAAAATACCTTCGCAACGACGCATTGCAGCAGCAGATGCTTCTTCAATTGTTGAAGGGGACAATTGGGTAACAGTGAAGATGGGACTACGACCCATCGCTCTAGCCTGTCACGAGTTCGGAGCATTTGCTACCCTAGACGCCACATGAGGTCGCGTAGGTGGCCAGGCAGAAATGACGCCGTTATTGCTCCTCACGACACTTCATTAGAATGTGCGTGGCGCGCTGGGGAAGCTAGAGGAAGCAGTAAGGCTGACATTGTACCCTGAACACGGTTTTCAAGAGCGTCTACAACAGCACATACCTGTTGTACGTGGCGATAAAATGCCACGGCCGTGGAGTAAAATGCAGGTGCGTTTACCACTTGTTATCCCCGATTTAAGTGTACGCTCGGTAGCATGTAACAGATTTTTGTGATACCGAAATAGCAGGTCAGTACACGCGCGGGACACTGAACACGCTGTAACAGGCGGATCAGAAATCGCAGAGCAAGCATCCGGCAGCGGAGAGACACAGATGCGAACGCGAACCCACCGCGAAAGCGTGGTTGCCCAAGCGCTGCGCGACAGACCAGTTCTGTACTGCCCGACGAGAAGAAGGAACTAAGAAGGGACTGCAATGACCTTCTTAACTCGTAATGGTGACTGTACAACATGACACACGTACCACACACGGCCACAAAAGACAATATGTGCTAATTACGTACCTTCTTTCTAATAAGGGTAAATCGTACCCTTGAACATACTGAATATATCGCCTTACATCTTCAAGAATTGAGAGCCACACAGAGTCTGATATGCCATCATAGGTGTAATCCAGACCTAAAGTACCAATAAAATCGCTCTTTTGAATGCGGGAAAGGGGACTTAGCCGTGTCTGTGGGGAACCAATGAAAAAATAACGACATTTTGAAAAATTTAACGCAGCACCTAAAATATTTCCGTACTCAGTGAAAATTCGAAGGCTGCGGGATAATCTGTCTTCATTCCTGTGATACAATGTGATGTCATCGACGAAAGCTGTCGCCTTCACAACACCGCTACCAGGCAGTGGGAGACCGCGCACGTAAGGATCTCTCAGTACCGTGCGCAGAAATGGCTCCAGGCTGAGCACAAAGAGTACTGGGGACAGAGGGCACCCCTGAGGAACACCACGAGTGACGAGAAATGGTGCATTTTCACGGCCATCAAGAAATAATGTACTGTGGATATTTGAATAGGTATTCCTAATAAGTTCAACAAAATTTGATGAAAAGATGCACGAGGTCAGTACATGAATATGTAGCTATGTTCAAGGCGATCGAATGTTTTTTCTTGATCTACTGAAACCAAAAGACCTCGTGCTGACTTGGGCAGCATGAACGTCATTATTTCACGCGTAACGAATGAGAGACGGTATCTCTCTGCCAGGGACCGAGCATGCCTGATGGTGTCCTATTAATGAAGGCATCAGGCATGCCAAGCGTCGAGTGACAACAACTGTGAAGATTTTGTAGTCAACATTGAGAAGCGTGAATGGGCTCCATTCCTCGGGACGAGCTCATGATGGCTCGTGCTTCGATATCGGCACAATGCGGCAGTCGCGAAAACTTCCCGGGAATTCAAAGTTCTCGAAGCAGCGGTTGATAACAGATACGAAAGGATCTATTGGTACAGTCGCAAGCCCCGTGTTTCCAAAATGTGGTACAAAGATCGAATAATCACACGCGGGAGGCGACGTAACAGGAAGTGCTCTTGAGGCCGCCGAAGCGAATGCATTCGGCTGTCTGAAAAGCAAGTTTCTTGCAAAGCTAAGAACTAATCATGGTGCGTACACGGATTGCGTCAGCATGGCCAAGCAGCAGCTGGCAACGACGACGCTGCGATAGGGCTTTGGAAACACCTCCGTATAGTATATGTATATGCCATGACATGCCGTATGACATGCGGTATATGCGGGTTACGTTGCCACACCATTCTATCACTAAAGTTGCTGATAACTTGTCTTACATTCTCGGCAATGTTATTCCTTGGAATTTTGAGAATGACAGCCCACAAACAAATATCATGAAACAAAACACAGAGAGTACATTCCTTTTATGTTAAATCTTTTCATACTTAAATATTAAACGTCCGAAACAATAACAGAAGGCTGCAAATGTGATATTTCTGGCGTAGCTGTATTTGAGGCTCGAGGTGGCGTTAGAGCAAGGAATTCACCAAGCCCATCGATGAATGCGTCCAGTTGTAGGAATTAAGAAACTAGGGTTTATTGGCTTAGTTACACGGCTCCAGTTACGGAAGACCACTCCATGCAGGTGCAAGTTAAACGTCCGAGTTCGCATAAAGACAAGTCGGCCCACTGCACTAAAAGTCTCCGCTTTTAATACTGCTGTCTACAATAGGCGACTCGATTAGGGAATCTGTTGACTGTATCGCGGCCAATCACAACACTCGAATCGGTTGCGATACCACGCCCATGATATCGCATCGTTCCGCAGCACTCCTACCTTATCAGCAATCCAAGGTCGGCGCCTCACTCCGGTAGCATTTGACGTTGGCCCTCGTCGTCATTAGTTCACGCTGTCAGATAGTGGTGGAGGTGGCTGCCTTTTGTGGACCCTCCAGCTGTCAGTGTCAACCCTGCGTCGACTTCTTGGTAGGCGCTGATGGATAGGCGGTGGTTGCCTCGTGGAAAACTTCTAATTTACGCCTCTGGCCGTGTTGAGATGCAACACTGTGCACTACCTCCGGGATCGGGCCACGCAAGTAGCCATGCTTTTACCAGAAAGCACGCCTTCGTGCACAACGTTCGCCGCCAGCGTTTCCCGTTTAATTTTACGGTTAAAGAACCTGCAGTTGCTGGGAAGCGTGAGAAGCAGTTGGGGATCTTTGCATGCTATCTTGTTCCACTCTTAAAATTAAAAGCGAAGCTTAAGCGTCCTCCAAGTTTTTTAATCTGCTGTGTCCATTCGTGTTTCCTGGGTTCCTGCAGCCTGCGTGCTCACGTAGCTTGCACAGAGGAGCCACTCGGAATGGAAAGTGCGCCGTGTGGCACGTAAATAACTTCGCGTGGCGACCTTATGCCACAGGACCCAGTGCCACAAGCGCGGCGAGCGTAGTCTGTGGTTGTGAAAATAAAACAAGGGTGCTGGCTGTCATACATGATTCGTACATTCCAGTACGTTTCTGAATCTGCACCACAATTCGCGTCCAGCGCAATATGTGATTTGAATTTATATTATGTATAATGGGCCACATTCTGGACAGTTCCGATACGTGTACGCACGTCTTGCGCCAAGCGGTATACTTGGAACAGTCGTTACCTGGTGCAAAATGGTCACCAAGAACAAGATAAGAACTTCCGCATGTCGATACGCAAAGACGCACACAACAGCTCTAGCGTAATATATTTAGTTGAACTGAGCAGTTAGAAGTTGGCAATCTTTCCCGCATCTATTGAGCACGATTTGGGGCGATCTAATAAAAAAAATCGTCCCTTTGATTATTGATCAAATACAAATCAGAGCAAATTTTTAGCGGTTGTTTAGTGTGGAATCGTTGTTTGTCAAAGATTTCTTAGTTTAAATTTGAAATCATAGTGTTGCCATCGACAACGACGTGAAACGAACGATAGAGCGCAGTCGCCGCTGGCCCGAGCGCCTCTCCTGCTGTCATGAGGAGTGAATCTCCCGCATAGTATGGATGCTTAAGCGCGCAAGATGGCGGACCTCCGCGCAACTCTGCTACCTTTGGTACCTTATACAGTAACTCTAGGCCAAAGGTACAGTTTGAGCCATCTAACAGCCACTTTTCCGGCCTGCTTGGACAGGCCGCCATTGGAATATGAACCTGGCAACGTTTAACGCTAGAACGTTATCTAGTGAGGCGAGTCTAGCAGTGCTATTGGAGAAATTAGAGGGCAGTAAATGGAATATAATAGGGCTCAGTGAAACTAGGAGGCCAAAAGAAGCGTATACAGTGCTAAAAACGGGCACGTCCTGTGCTACAGGGGCTTAGCGGAGAGACGAGAACTAGGAGTCGGATTCCTGATTAATAGGAATATAGCTGGTAACATACAGGAAATCTATAGCATTAACGAGAGGGTGGCAGGTCTTGTTGTGAAACTTAATAAGAGGTACAAATTGAAGGTTGTACAGGTCTACGCCCCTACATCCCGTCATGATGACCAGGAAGTCGAAAGCTTTTATGAAGACGTGGAATCAGCGATGGGTGAAGTCAAAACAAAATACACTATACTGATGGGCGACTTCAATGCCAAGGTAGGTAGGTAGGTAGATCGTGATTCTCTTGTTCTGTGCAGAAAATATTTGAAGCGATACGTAGCATTCGATAGTCAGCTACAGATATTGTATCGTATATTTCGTTTGCGCTTCCGTGTTTTCGCACCATCACGTTTTACGCTTTCCTGAATGTCACCTTGGTGCCTGCGTCTCTTGGTTTGTGTTCGTCACCTGATGCACCTATAGTCTTGTCGGCTCTCCTGAAAGATGATCACGACAATGGCTGTTCAAGTTCACGCAGCAGGTAGTCTGCAACGTCTACTTGAAATCCAGAATTCATGCAGATATCACCCGTCGACGTGTGCAAATGAGTAAGAACTGACTTGAGCTGCGCGGGCTCTATCACTGTAGAATAATTTACACCCTTATTTGTGAAGAAAGGTGTAAATCGGTCTATAAATCCGACCCTTACAGTGGGTGTGAGTTAGAAACTGATTTACACCCTTACGCATTTTTAAGTGAGTAAATTATCTGAGCGTATACCCACTCCGGCGTAGGCAAGAGCACCGACACCGAGGTCGTACGGTCGCTTCGAATTTCAGACGAAGACTGCGTTGCTCAATCTTCAGAAGCCTGTATGCATAGACCGTTTTATCGGGCGAGGAGTATAGGGCGCGCAGAGAGCCTTTTCTCCTCTCTGGCTAGGGCGATCTGCCGCGGCGCTGCTTGAAAGTGTTGCTGTCGCGTTCTGCGGACCGATTCCGAGATGTTTTAGATCTTACTTTGTGAAATTTACGCCATGTTCGTTCATATAAGTTCATCAGGGAAGCCTTTCGGTGCATCGGTAACTAGTGTAGGCAGAAATATGTCTTGGGGGCGCAAAAATGTGACTCGCATAATCAGCCGCGGTGTGCGCGCATTTTCAGTCGCGGTGCGTGTATGTGTTGTTTACTATTTTGCTTATATCAATTTTAATCCAACAAATAAAACCGGCGTCTATGTATTACCAGCATTAAATGGTAAATCAACTCTCTGTCTGATCGATTGGCGTAGGGAGTAAAACATAAAACATAAGAGCGCATGCTCGTGCACGGCCAACCTACGGCAACCACGAAATATCTGAGCGGCAGGCGCTATCAAATATTTGTGATACACTGGCATTGTTCTCACGCATTTCAAGTCTAGTATGCTTGAAATTACCATATGTCTACGCTAGCATCGCTGCATGAGGCCCATGGCGCTGCTCAGCACAGCGATCACTGCGGTTGGTGAGCCAGCACGATACATATATAAGCTGTGCGCTTCGGCATTGCCTTTTTGGCCTGTATACAGCCATAATATATGAGAGGGTTCGCATAAAAAATAATTCCGTAATACGTGTGAGTGCGTCGTAGAGAACAGAACGAACACAACCGAAAAAAAAATTCGGTTATCATCCTCTTTCTCTAAAATGCAACAGAAAACGGGCTAATGCCGCACAACATGTGTGTGTGTGTGTGTATATATATATATATAACCGCTGCTGCCGTATGTTTGGACCATGCGCTACACAAAACAAAGATATGTGTAATCCAGCACCTACTACTGCTTAGGACGCTCGCGCAGTTCGTAAACGGTCGCTCAGACTGTAAGGTATGTTGCTATTACCGCCCAAAACTATTTTATTCATGGGTGGAAACCTCATCCATCCAGCCAAGTAGTCACGCAATGTAACCTGCAGCGAACAGTTTGAACGCTTGTGAAAGTATAAGAGCACAGCTCCTATCTAACGGTACCCACGCTCTTACGATCGTCGTGTATGTTTCATGGCTCCTAAACCGCAGCTTAGAAATGGAGGATAATACTGCAATAACGTCACATTAGTGATTGGAACATTCAGAAATACACAATTGATCTCCGAGGCTGATTGTAGGCTCAAATATGCGCGCACACATCGCGCTGTGTGTTCCGTCCACCTCAACGCCAGCAGAAATTCCGGCCATGACCCCTTAAACCACTTTAGCACGTCTCACAGAAGCGTTTACCACGTAGAAGACGCACGTCATACTAAACAGAGCGCACGACCGCGAAAACAAACGCCAGAACCTACCGCCAGGCGTATACCTGCCATGCAAAAGACCGCTTTCTCCCAAACCAGTATGGCGTTGCTCATAGGCGGCGCCACTGCGTTAAAAATATGTCGGCCTATGAAAGAACGGTCTATATCATGTCTATAAACATAAATTAGCTCAAGAAGTTGTTGCCGTGTGTACGTCTTCACTAAAGTAAAAGGAACTATGTACAAGGCCGAAGAAACCGAAAGCACTAGCAAACTCGCCCGCACTACTTTCCGCACGAATGCACGTTCTTAAGCTTCGCCCCCGTTGCTTTCGCATTGTAGCCATGGAAGGGTGATCGCGGGTATCAGAAATAGCCGTCAGTATCAATCAATCAATCAATCAATCTTTGTTTTCATTCTGTCAATGATACAGAAAGAAGGACTGACGTAGTAGTTCTGCGGAAACCCGCAAGGTGGAGAGAAGCAATGAATAAAGGGAAAATGAGACATCCACCCGTTTTGTAGCAATTGCTACAAAGGAAACCCATACGGGTTCCTCGAAAGAAAAGCCTCATAGTTGAAGAAAAATTCGTCCTGGTCCGGGACTCGAACCCGGGACCACCGCCTTTCCGGGGCAGCCGCTCTACCATCTGAGCTAACCAGGCGGCTAGCAGATGGTAGGGCGAAGTCGAATTTGTCGACAACACGAAGCAAAGGCAAGAGTTTGACGTAGTAGTTCTGCGGAAACCCGCAAGGTGGAGAGAAGCAATGAATAAAGGGAAAATTCGACTTCGCCCTACCATCTGCTAGCCGCCTGGTTAGCTCAGATGGTAGAGCGGCTGCCCCGGAAAGGCGGTGGTCCCGGGTTCGAGTCCCGGACCAGGACGAATTTTTCTTTAACTATGAGGCTTCTTTCGAGGAACCCGTATGGGTTTCCTTTGTAGCAATTGCTAAAAAACGGGTGGATGTCTCATTTTCCCTTTATTCAGAAAGAAGGACTGTGACAAAAAGCTGTTTTTCAGAACAGCTTGACTAGGCCACAGCCCTATGGAAAAATTTCGGAGCGGTAACAGCACTACCGTAAAATAAATCAAAAATTGAAACTTAACAGTCAGAGTAGTACTACAGGGCACACACTAAGTAAAGGAAATGCTAAGGTTATACAGAAGGGTGATCGCGGGTATCAGAAATAGCCGTCAGTATCAATCAATCAATCTATCAATCAATCAATCAATCTTTGTTTTCATTCTGTCAATGATACAGAAAGAAGGACTGTGACAAAAAGCTGTTTTTCAGAACAGCTTGACTAGGCCACAGCCCTATGGAAAAATTTCGGAGCTGTAACAGCACTACCGTAAAATAAATCAAAAGTTGAAACTTAACAGTCAGAGTAGTACTACAGGGCACACACTAAGTAAAGGAAATGCTAAGGTAATACAGAAGTTAAGGCAGTTTTTACAGTCGTCAAAAAAATAAATACAAAACAGTTTCTTAGAAAAATGAATATCTGAAATGCTATCAAATTACAAATATCTAGAATAAATACACTGAATGTACAGGAAAAAACAATATAGAAATCAATTTGTTACAAATAGTTACATAAAACGAGATGAAACAATTCGATATGGTTATGGATTTGATAAACGAGACAAAGTTTGTAGTATAACCAGTGTTAAGTAGTAGAAATCTCAGAGCTATACATCACTGTGTATAACTTGCGGATATCCTGATATGAACAATCAAACAAGTCAAAATTGTTAAGGTCATAGTGATTGAGAAGGGACGTAAGAGTGTAAGACAAGCGCTCTTTTCCGGAGTTTAATCGTAGTGTGTCTACTTCCCAATTTTTTTCCATGACGCGTGGGATAATTTAAATGCCCAATTCTTAAATTGGCCAGAACGCGCAAATTTGTTATGTTTTTACAAGTTTCTACTTTGAATTTTCTGCTTAACGTATAATTGTATGTTTGGTGTATTTTAGCTACTACTGAACTGCAGAATAATACATTAGTAGATGCCGCGAAAGGTGCACTGAAAATATGCGTAATACATGTTTTTCTGAACCAAGTATACTTGATTTAGATTATTGACCGTCGTTGTACCCATACTAGTTGGAAATAATTTAAACGAGAGCTAAAGAGCGAGTGATAGAGTAGAAGCTTGATTCCTTTTGGAAGTAAGTATCGAAGCCGACCAATTACACCTGTCACCTGACCTAATTTTTGCAGAACATGTCTTACGCGGTAATCCCAACTCATATTCGCGGGAAAAAAATATGCCGAGACATTTGAAATGGTGAACTATTTCAATAGTGTGAGTACTCAGTACTATGTCTTCATGAGGTGGAATAATTTTTTTATTTTTTGGATATTTCACGACATGAAAAGGAAGGAGGTTGTCGTAACACTTGTTTACACGTAGTACCAGTCTGCGACGATATGTTTCTACATCTTGAGATATAATGAAGACTTCATCTCACGACCGCCGACTTCACGGAAAGGGTGCGTTTTGCGTGATTAGATTTCGCCAGAAGAGAAAGCTTCTGTAATGTTGGATGGAGTTGCTTATTAATATGTCCGCAAAGGCCGTATGTACTGAAAGAGGGCAATCGCCAGAAGTCGCGTATTTTCGTGCATTTCGGAAATGAAACCACGCAAATGCCCCGGCTGCAGAAATAGTTCCTACGACAACTGCAAGCTTTGGTCATTTAAAAAAAAATTCGGTGCCTACAAGACGTGGTAGGTGACTCGAAATCGTTTAAGCCCAACGCAGTCGACAACTCTGAGCCGAACGATACTCATACGATGTACAGGTGCCCTCAGAATAATTCGGAACGCCGCACACGCAGCTGCTCGTCGGCGGAGCGCGCCGGCGGATAAATACAGGCAAGGTCTGCGCATGCGCAGTCTCCTTAGCGAGCAAGTTTCGCTCCCTAGTGTTTCTAGATTGGCGTTGTCTTGCTCCAAAAAGGTAGCGCTAGGTGCCCTTTAGCATTGTGCAGGGGGGGGGGGGCTGGGCGACTGAATGTCTGTAGCGCAGCATGCACCATAATCTATAAATAAAGGCTTGTGGACGCCGTGCAGCGTATTCTCGCCATGGTCTGCATCCCGTGTGGGAGATAATAGCAATGGCTTGCGTGATTACGTGCTAGTGAGGCGGCTTGGCTACAACGACCTCGCTGCCCTATTTTTTCAACCGTGTTAGCCTGTCCTGCGAAGTATTAGTTCTTATTAAATTATCTCCCGCTCCGTGGTACTAATGGCTTCGTAAAACGAGGACAATTTCCACTTATACATGACCCCTCTTAAAGGGTGTGTCTGCGATAGTGGCAATAAAAGTGTTTACAAAATGAAATAACGCGGCACGTTCCTCAAGGCCAGTTTCATGCACAGGAGGCCACCTCATTCCTTTTCCTCGTGGGAGGCCGCTCTTCGGGCCACTTGCTCGCATGACCAGCTCTGGCTGGTGGACCGTGCTTGCCTAGAGATGTCCGCCAGGGGGCTCCCGGACGTCTAGGGGCCCAACCACATTTAAATAGATCCAGTAAAGTTTTATCCATCCATCCATCCATTCGAAGGGCACTTTAATGAACTCTTCACGACTCCAGTCATTTATTGGCGCACCACATTACGTGGTTCGCATATATTGTGCGCCAATAAATCACGGAAACTGGATCATTGGAAGCGAGTATTCTTACGTATTGATCGCGTGTCGGCGTTTGTTGGTGTAGATATTCATTTTCATACTCATTTTCTTTTGCTCAGGGGGGATATACAATGATAATCAAGGGTAGGCTGTGTGAGCTGAATGAAAAAAATATAATAAGGAGAACATAGTAAATATAAATAACAGGAAGAACACTGGGTTCATTTTTTTCCACAGAAAACAAAAAGAATCGAAACGTAACTTTGTTTCGTCTAAAGCGCTTGGCATGTTCTGCTATCAACATCTCGCGATGTCCACGCGAAGCGCAGCTTGTAGGCAGCGTGGAATTGACTCGCAGAGCGCATCTACGAAGTCCCTCCTCTCACCAAAGCCCTTCCACTCGCGCGTTATGGCGAGCCAGAGCTCGTCGGTACTTGCCCCTCCAAGATTCAGCTTGGATAAACTTTCCTTCATCGTGCCCCACACGTTCATAACATTGAAGTCTGCACCTTTCGGAGGCAAGTAAAGAACGCGAACACCACATTTTTAAGAAGTTTTTCCACAGCTCTGGCCATGTGCACCGGCTCAGGTCTTGTTGGAACAAGTAGCAGCCATCTTTAAATGGCCCGTCAAGAGCGTATGGCAATAGGTGGAAGTCCTGAATTTCGCTGTAAACGTCAGCTGTGAACAATGGGGACAGCCGGATTATCGGACCGAGGCCCTCTTTGCTAATTGCTCCCCAAACGTTGAGGGCAGAGTGGCCGCTGTTGTAGATCTCGGATACATACTCAGGCTCATATCTACACGAAAAGGAGGCAATGGATAATGGTCTTTTCAGATGAACGACCTCTTGCGCGTCCGAAGAATTTGTGCTTAAGAGGAAGCTTTAGCTCGGGCCCAACTCCGACGCGGCCTATTCAAATACATGTAAAACGCAAAAACGTTTTTATGAGATAACGCCTGGACCGATTTTGATAAAATTTGTTGCACTTGAAAGAGAAAGTTAAATTCTAGTGACTGTTGGAAGCGGAATTTCGATTTAGGGCTTGAATTTTCTTAAAATGATTTTCAAATATTTGACCGTTTGAAAAAAATAGAAGCACGAAGTTTACAAATTGATAGCTATGCATCAAGAACTGATATCGCGCTTCTGTAAACGGCATCCATTAGATCATTCAAAGCGGACAAATTCGGTATGTCATTGTACATCTTACATGAATTTGTTACGTTGGTTACAACGGTTTTACAAAAGTTGTATTTCCTTATGATTAAATTTTTTTTATATTCATGTGTGACATATCAATTTTGTCCGCTATGGATGTACTTTTAGATGCAATTCACAGAATTGTATTATAATCTTTAGTGGTTGAGTTACAGAGTTGTAAACTTGATAGTTTCGTTTTTTGAAAATTTTCGATTTTCGTCAATTTTTAATAAAAGATTGACGACCTAACTCAAAAATTCGAAACCAACAGTCACTAGATTTTAAGTTTTTCTTTTAAATGCAACAAACCTCGTCAAATTTGGTGCAGTGGTTGCCGAGGAAAACGAATTCTCTTTTTACATGTATTTAGATAGGAGCACTCGAGCTAAAGCTTCCTCTTAAAAGATCAGAATGAAAAGGAAAATACCTGCAGTTGTATGGTCTCCATACCCGGCGCTCTTAATCCCATCTAGATGAAAATGTCGATTCATCTGAGAATATGACTTCCTTCCATTCTTCACAGTCGTCCAGGGCTCATATGTCCTGCCAAACTCAAGGCGCCGGCGTTTTTGGCACTCCGTAATGTGTGGCTTTTGTGCCGCGACAAATCCACGAAGACCAGCCTCTCGCATGGGCTTGTTGTTTCCTCACTGGCTTGCAGGTTGAGGGCTGTCTTGATCTGGCGGGCGCTCTAAAAAGGATCGGCAACGGCTGCAGCAACAATCAGAAGGTCGGACTCTTGCAACATGCATCGGTGTCGTCCCGATCGTGCTGCATCTTTGAGTCGGCCATCTTCATCCCTGTATGCTTGGATTATTCGGTTGACCGCACTTATAGACTTTCCTGTGAGGCGGCATATCTCACGTTGAGGTATATCTTGTGAACTGAGCTTAATTATATTTCTCCGCACATTCATCGGCACTTTTTTCGGCATGTTGTCTCGATTGTAATAGGGCGGAATTCGCGTAACAGTCATTGTTTAAATATGTTCGTATCTCTTTATCAATCGAGCCGCCGATATCATCACGGTTGCATCAGACGCAAACGCCGCCCTTTGCCAGCGCTAGTCACGGTCACCTACCATAAATATTTTGAGCAAATGATAAATACGGCCCACATGAAAAATGAAAAACAAAGGCGCCGAAGCACCCGACCATGCAGACACGAGCGCTTATGCTCCAACGCGAGTGCATGCGCAGACACAGCTTGTCACGGACACCATCGGCCCAGCCCCCTTGACAAAACGTTAAGGACCCGCCGTGGTTGCTCAGTGGCTATGGTGTTGGGCTGCTGAGCACGAGGTCGCGGGATCGAATCCCGGCCACGGCGGCCGCATTTCGATGGAGGCGAAATGCGAAAACACCCGTGTGCTTAGATTTAGGCGCACGTTAAAGAACCCCAGGTGGTCAAAATTTCCGGAGTCCTCCACTACGGCGTGCCTCATAATCAGAAAGTGGTTTTGGCACGTAAAACCCCAAATATTATTATTATTAAAACGTTAAGGGGCACCTAGGGCTACCGTTTTGGAGCAACGCAACCCAAACTAGATGCACTAGGGAGCCAACCCTGCTCGCTAGGGAGACCGCGCACGCGCAGACTATGGTACTACTTTTTCCACGGGCGCGCTCCGTCGGCGAGCGGCCGCGTGTGTTGCGTTCCGAATTATTCTGAGAGCGCCTGTACGTGCATGCATTGAATATGTGTTTTTTTTTTGCCATTACCACACCCACCAGATATGCTCGGCGAGCACAAATGCATCCCTGGAAAGCTTGTCGATGTTTTTCTTTCTTTTTTTCTTGTTTTTTGAGCTCATGCACTGATTAGATACTAAGAGTTCAGCGAATAAAATGGCAATTGGCGTGCCAAAAGTTGAAATGATTGATGCGCATACACCAACTTCAATACGCATTTTGTGGTTACCGCACCTTTCATCGATTGTAGAAGCTACGTACATCTATGTGCAAAAGTATACGCGAGCACGTTCCAGGCAGCACCGACGCGCCGTCTGACGGTTTGGTTCATGCGGTTTGGTTCACGGCCATACAGAAACAAGGCAGCGCACTATCGTGTGTCTTCTCATTAGCAGGCCATACTTGTTGCAGCCCAGGTAACAGTGTAACCGTCATTTTCCAGCCAGACCTTCTAGTGAGTGGTACGGCCACGGCTACGTACGGCCACGGCTACGTACGGGAAAGGGCGGGCACTAATTTGCAAGTTTCCTGTCCATCAATCGCGCTTTCGGCGTTGTGGGCATGCTATGTTATTCGCGATTTAAAAAAAAAGGGACGAAGCGTTGCGCTAGCACTTTGGTAGTATCATATGGTGCAAGCTTCACTCACTTTTGGTGACCTGCTGTCCGAATTGTTTGGAGAGATGTTTGGAACTAACTTGCGACAATGCTATCGTAGTGATCACGCGACGCATGTTGTTATTTGATTATGCACTATCGGGAATTGATAACGCAGACAGTCCCAAGCAGGGCTGCTTCGTGTTTAAAAGCCTTTGCGAAAATTATGGCGTCCGTTGTTCGCCGTAAAATAAGGGCCAGTAACTCAGAGAGATTTGAAAGCGTCGTGTCTCCTGACACCTGTCTATTCTGAAAATTGCCGAGACGTTTATTTAGGATCGGCTTCTAAATGTAAGTGATTAATGTAAGTGACTGGTCACAAAAAATAGTGGTTACTTCATGACGAAACTTGACAGGGTCATGAATGTCAACAACATTAGACTATTCCATAGATCAACTGCTATTGGTAAGGCTGATGAATCGAAGGCGTTTGTGTGCTTAAAGATACGTTTGAAGGAGCGGCTGCTGTGCAAACGGCGAGGCGTTCGTAACGGTTGGGAGAGAGGGAGGGTGGTTTGGTGCTGACTGTTTATTTCATGAAATAAGCAGATTAGCGCAACCTTTCTGCGTAATTCTAAGGAGGATAATGACAGAGAAGGTTTAATATTAGTAACACTGGAAGGACGGTTGTAGTCCTTGAACACGTTCAAGAGCGTTGATTAGATAGGTTTGATGAGGTGACCAAATTGATGACGGCTATTCAAGTTGAGAACGGATGAACGTTAGATATGCTAGTGATGTAGGGGCGTTATGAACATTTTGTTTAAGGTAGCCAAGGGTGTGTGATGCCTGCGCTGTGATTTTAACTGAGTTCTCCGTGAAAGTTTGGATGAAAGATGCACAGAAAGGTACTTGTAAGACGTTGCGCGTGCTACGTGGCAGTTATTAAGAGTGTAGTGAGATGCTGAAGCTGATTTATTGCGGATGAAGGTCATTAGTTTACATTTATCGGTATTAAGAGACATTTGCCAACGTGAGCACCAATTACGAGATCCTGGCCCTGTTCGAGAGCAAGATGATCAGCTGAAGAAGAGATTTTATGGTAGATTACGCAGTCGTCTGCGAAGAGTCGTATGTTAGGCTACGTTCACACTTGGTCTCGGAGCAGGCGGAAGCGGAAAAAACTTGACAAAATCCGCCCGCCTAGGCGGAAAAACGGGCGGAAAGCCAGGCGGCGAAAAAATCTGTCTGGGACCTATTTTTTCGCCACGGCGAAGCGGAAAACGGTTCCGCTTCACCGGAAGCTGCACTAACATGTAAACATCCGGTCGTAAAATGTAACATTGTCCGTTGTTCATTTTCTATTTTTAGGAAAAGCAACTAGCTAAAGCTATCGAAACTGTCTTTATCTTCCATGGTAGACGAAGGTTAAAAAGTACACGCGCAGTTGCGCGAAATGATAGCTTTTAGTAACTAATGGGTCAGTGAATGAACATATGTCTTGAAATAGTGTGATGAACAGCGCCACCACGCGGAAACGTACGCAAACTAGATGGATGTGGGCGAAAGCGGCAGTGGTTTCCGCTGCAGTGGCGAAACAAATGTGAACATCTTGTACAAGCGCGGAAAAGATTTTCCGGCCGCTTTTGCTTCTCCGCCCGCTTGCCGTTTCCCAAGTGTGAACGTAGCCTTAGAGGAGATACCCGCTGTGAGATCATTAATGTAAATTAAAAATAACGAGGGAACCAAAACACTACCCTGGAGGATGCCAGAGGGGACAACACTAAGAGTAGATGTGAAGCTATTGGTAACGGTGTATTGTTTACGGAAGGAAAGAAAATTTCTCACCCAGGATAAAGTTAAAGAATTTAAATTCCGGGACGAAAGCTTAGATTTTGGACGGCAATGCGAAAAGCGATCGAAAGGTTTAGAAAAGTCGATGAATATGCAGTAGATTTGATTATTATCCATGCGCATGAGTAAATCATTCGTAAATTGTAAGAGTTGTGTGTCAGATGAGAAACCTTTTCTAAAACCGTATTGGTTCTGCTAAAAAAATTATTAGCTTCTAGGTGCTGAGCGATGTTGGAAGCAATGACATGTTGAAGTAATTTGCATGGGACACTGGTTAAAGATATCGGACGATAATCACTAACATTAGATGTCTTGCCTGATTTGAATATTGGCATGATTTTCCCGATTTTCCATTCGTGCGGTATTTCACTCGTCGTGAATGATTGTTGAAAGATCTGGACAAGTTTGAGGCGCGATAATGTGACTGTACATTTAAGAATTTTTGTATTATCGATTTCTGCGCATGCTGGCACTTTAAGGTTGTTAATCAGTGCTGCAATTAGGCAGTCTACTATGGGAGCCATGTATCTATAATTGACTACTTCTGTAGATGAGATGCTGGAATGGTCTTTCTTTGTAAAAACACTCGTAAAGTTATTATTGAATAAAGCAGCGCAATCCTCAGGTTTAACGTTTGTCCCGACATTATCCACCAGTGAAATGATCTCAATGGCAGTGTTGGTCGGAGAAATTGATTTCCAAAACTTTCTAGGGTTATTCTTGATAAGACCCCGCAGGGGACTTATTAAGCGTCAGCAGGCGTTTGGTGTGTTGCGACACCACGTACCCGAGCACACGAGGGTTGGATCCTCCCGCGTGTAGCCGTGCGCGGCTTAGCCGTGTCTGGGGAAAGGGGGATCCTGGGGGTTGAGCCGATGCTGGGTGTTTGGACCTTCAAGGCCCCCCCGGTGGAGGCAATTCGCACCTTTGGCCTCTTCTTCAAATAGACGGCACCTGCAGGCTGACCCACCTGGAGGAAACCGGAAGTCGCGTTTTCTAGTGTCTCTCTTCTCAAATCTACGTCTTTCTCTCTCACTTTTTGACATCTCCTGTCTTCTTCTCTCTTCCATTTACTTCCTTTCTCCTTGGCGGCAAGGGTTAACGTGGTGTGGCTATCCTACCTTGGGTACACCATATTTGGTTATAGTGATGGCGTACGACTGGCGTCGTGTAGGCTTCTACACATGCTGTGCCGCGTCCCCTCGTTGGCCTCCGTGGTTGGTGGTCAGCGCTATTGCCGTACAAGTACATTTTTCTCATAGCAGCAGAGACCTCTGTTGTCTATGATCGGCGCCTGAAAAGATGCCGCACCTAAGCACCGTTCCAGTTCTCTTGTCGGAGCAACGTCCCATCATTTCCGAAGTACTATGTGCTGCACACTGAAAACAACATACCAGTAAGAAAACTCTCCCAATTCCAAGTGGCCAAGTGTGTAAAAGACAAAATTGGACCTGCATACAAAGCCTCAAGAATGTCTTGAAGGTACCTCCTCCTGGAATTAAATGATAAAGATCAAGCAGAGAAGCTCTCGGAAATTACCAGTATTGGCGACGCGACAGTGACAGTTTCAGCCCACAGAACACTTAATACAAGTAGGGGAGTAATATCTGATAAAGGCTTTCTTGGCTTCAGCGACGAGGAACTGCTGGAAGGTTTCCAAGAACAAAATGTTACCAAAGTACAAAAAATTGTCATCCGCAGAAACGACCAAGAAATACCAACCAAAGATGTTATACTCACCTTCGGAACAAGCGTAATGCCTACTTCTATCGATGCAGGTTATGTTAGTCAATGTGAGACCATATGAGACCCTAGACGATGTTTCAAGTGCCAAAGGTTCGGACATGCTTCACGTGCATGCCGAGGCCAAACAACCTGTGCTAAATGCAGCTTCAAAGATTATCAATTTGACAACTGCACCTCTTCGCCACGTTGCATTAACTGCAGAGGAGACCATCCAGCTTACTCGCGGTCTTGCCCTTGCTGGAAAATGAAAAAGAAGTAATTGTACTATCCGTGAAAGAAAAATCTCGTTCTTTGAAGCTAGAAAGCGACTATCATACCTTTCGCGACGTAGGTTCATAACATTGCTACATTGATTCACAGTGGAAGAAAACAACTACAAAGCTTGCCAGCAAGCCTGCGGCCTGTACGGTGAGTAACCGAGCTACAAAGAACGTAAAGCGGAAAGTCAGAGAGGCTGAAATAATCTCTTGGGTAGAGGCAATGGAAAATTAACTTGCCATGAATAACTACTTAAGAGAAAAAAAACGAAATCTGGAAAGAAACAATTTATGATAACTCAAAGGTAACCTCATTACTTTTCGAAGCGAGATCAGGATGCCTTAGAACACGCACCTAAAAAGCGAGATACAGGAAGGAAGGAGAAGCATGTGCTTGCTGCGGTAAAGCTAGGGAAACGATGGAGCTTGTTTTATTAGAATGTGAAGATATCTGCACAGCGGTCGACTTAGGCACCACTGGCCTCCTGAAGCCCTTGGGTGCAGCGGGAGCAGGGGGCGAGTAAACATGTCCGCAATAGGGATTAGTAAGAGGCCATTGGAGGATTGATGAAAGAAAAGTTGGGAAACGGCAAAAAACAAACAGAGACCTACAAAAACAAATTTCGTAATAGGGGGTGAGAAAATCTGGTTACGGGAATTCATCGTGGGCTTTTTTCTTTTATTTCTTTTTTAATCTAGGTATAGGACATTAGGCAGAGCTTGGTGGTGCAACCAACCGCCCCGTTCCAAAAAGAGCGCTCATAACATCCATCCATAACATTCCCTTAGGCTTCATCCTGGAGGTATGCTCCGGGATTTCAGTTATTCTTGGCATTACCTCTAACAGGCAAAGGCAAAACATGGGGACGAAGCTCCGTATAGTAGTTCTTTGGCTCAATAAAGTCGTATAGTGACTGTGGTGTTGGACTGCTGAGCACGAGGTCGCGGGATCGAATCCCGGCCACGTCGGCCGCATTTCTATGGGCCCGAAATGCAAGAACACCCGTGTGCTTAGATTTAGGCGAACATTAAAGAACCCCAGCTGGTCGAAATTTCCGGAGTCCTCCACTACGGCGTGCCTCATAATCAGAAAGTGGTTTTGTCACGTAAACCCAATAAAAATAATTTTTTATTTATAAAGTCGTATACAAGCCTTTGCGTCGCATTTGTTTTACGTTGGCAACATATGTCAGGAATCCAGCAATGAACTGTCCTGTCTAGCATCATGTGCCTCGAACGGCCAATCATGCGACAATTTTGCGCGTATTTTCGGCCATCTTTCACGCTCGGAAATACATTTATCTAGCACGTATTGACCAACAAAAAGTTGTACCGGGAGTTTTTCATGTTCTTCTACAGTTTTCTCATTGACACCTTTAATCTCTCCTAATAATTACCAAACTGATTAATTATGACTGATTATGTTATTAGGCGGAATGGAAAAAATAATCTGAGAATCTCGAAGCGACTGCAAACAACATTACCTTGGTTGGGTCCAGCTACGTGGCATTTGCATATTTTTAATGTTTGGTTCAAGTTTCGCGGAGTGAGTGAGTGAGTGAGTGAGTGAAAACTTTATTGAGCTCTAGTAATTGGGTTCTTCTGCGGTTGGGGAGGATCCTTCAGAGGAGTCTTCCTCCTTGTCTTCCCCGGAGGTCTTCACCCGCTGCTTTGTCCGTCCTCTATCTCAATGGTCGGCCGCCCTCAATCCAGGGCTCCGCTGGCTTCTCCTGTGCGTCGTGCATGCCGCACCAGGCCTAGCTGGTGTGCGCAGCGGTCGCTGGACAGCAATTACTCCCATAGCTGCCCACTTGAGTGTGATATGATTGGCACAACGTCAGTTTGTTGACATGCCCATGTCATGTGGTATAATCTGGGTTTCTCATTGCACTATGGATATTTGTCCCTTTACAGTGGGGGGTGCATATTACTTAGCACGGTAAGGTTAGGGTACAACCCTGTTTGTAGTTGTCTCCATGTGACGGCTTCTTTCCTGCTAAGGAACTTGTGCGGCGGGGGGTACCTCTTCCTACTGGCTCTGTAACTGTCTAAAATGGCCGAGTACTTTCGGGGTTCAGGCTTGGTTTCCTCGAGGCTGTCGACGTTGGACGATCGGTAATTAGTATACTCTCGACTTATCCTGTCCGCCCCCGCAGGGGCGTCTGCGTAAGCAGGCGTTTGGTGTGTTGCGACACCACGTACCCGAGCACACGAGGGTTGGACCCTCCCGCGTGTAGCCGTGCGCGGCTTAGCCGTGTCTGGGGAAAGGGGGATCCTGGATGTTGAGCCGATGCTGGGTGTTTGGACCTTTAAGGCCCCCCGGCGGAGGCAACACACCTCTTCGGCCTCTGCTTCACATAGACGGCACCCCCGGACTGACCCACCCGAGGGAAATCGGCAGTCGCCTTTTCCTGTCCTCCTCTCCAATCTTCGACTTTCTCTCTCACCTTTTTATCTTTTCTGTCTTCTCCTCACTTCTTATTACTTCCGTATTTCCTGGCGGCAAGGGTTAACCTTGTGTAGGTGGCCAGCCTTGGTTATGCTGTATTTGGTTATAGCAGCGATGTACGGCTGGCGTTGGCAGGGTTTCTCTGGCAGGAACTCCTGTCACGTCCCCCCGTTGGGCTCCATGGTGGGTGGTCGGCATCGCGGCCGGAAACCCAACTGCACTTATGGAAAACGCTTTTCCTAAACTCCCTGATCGCCCTCCGAAACGAGGGCGCACCGAAGAGGTCTTTCAGTTTTTCGGACGCGAAGTCCACAATTTTCCTCGTTTTCATGTGATCCACGCAGAAAAACCAGCTAAACAAGTGCGAACAATCTCCCCGTTCCTAGTATCTAAGTGTCTTACAGAAGTTTTTGGTCCAGGATATAAGGTGTCTAGGATGGCTAGCGGTGACCTCCTCTTGGAGCTCCGCGATCAGAAGCAATTTGAGAAACTGCCTCAGCTAGTATCATTTGGGGAGACCCAAGTAGTAGTAACCCCGCACCGCACGATGAATACTTCCCGCGGCGTTGTCTCGGACGAAGATTTGCTGGAGCTCACTGAGGCTGAGCTCTTGGAGGGCTTCAGTGAACAGAATGTCATAAATGTCCAAAGAATTAAGATGAGGCGAGATGGAAAAGAAATCCAAACCAAACACCTAATACTCACCTTCAATTCAAGTGTCCTGCCCGAGTCAATCGAGGCCGGGTACATCAAGCTCCTTGTAAGACCGTACGTGCCAAACCCCCTCCGATGTTTCAAGTGCCAGCGTTTTGGCCACAGTTCGCAGAGCTGCCGAGGCCGCCAAACTTGTGCGAAATGCAGCGCGCGTGAACACTCCTCTGAAGCTTGTGAGAATTCTTTCCACTGTGTCAATTGTGATGGCGAGCATGCCGCATACTCGCGGTCATGCCCGTCTTGGAAGAAAGAAAAAGAAATAGTAACAATCAAAGTAAAAGAAAACATATCATTCAAAAAGGCACGCAGGCGGGTTGCATACCTTCCTAAGGCCAGCTTTGCCGAAGTGGCGCGTCAGGGGGCAGCGTCACAACGGCCTCCGGCGGCTGTCCGACCCACAAGCCGTGAGTCGGCAGTTACGCCATCTGCCCCCGCGGCGGTTGCAGCTAGCGCTGCTCCGTCTACCCAGCAGACGGGGCCACCGACCCCGAAGTTGAGCGCAGCCGAGGCTCCCCCACCCTCACCGGCCCCTTCCAGCGCTGGCAACAGCCGGCGCAGCCAAATTCCTCAGGGAGCCCCATCGACCTCCGGGCTGGTGGGCGCAGGGGTCTTGCCCTCCAAGGCGGGACTCCCTCTGAAAACTTCTGGCTCGCAAGAGCACGTGTGCGGCGCCTCACAAGAGGCAATGGACATAACACCTATCCTCAAGGCGCACCAAGCGCCTAAGGAGCGGCGAGGCTCCCTCGAACGCTCCAGAAAGAGCAAAACTCCCGTTACAGGGCCTCGAAAGGGCTCTGTAATTTAATCACTGTAATTTCCATAATCACTACTTCTGCTTCTGTACACACAGCACCTATTATCTCCCAATATGGATACACAAATAATTCAATGGAACGTCAGAGGTCTTCTCAGAAACCTTGATGATGTGCAGGAATTTATACAAAAACACAATCCAAAAGTGCTGTGTCTACAGGAAACACATTTAAAAAGCAAACACACAAACTTTCTTCGACAGTATCTAACTTTTCGCAAAGATCGCGATGATGCCGTCGCATCATCAGGCGGTGTTGCCATAGTCACTCATAGAAGTATAGCGTGCCAACCTTTACATCTACAAACGCCCCTTGAAGCAGTGGCGGTTCGAGCTGTCCTACTAAACAAACTCATCACCATTTGCTCGCTTTACATACCCCCGCATTACCAACTAAACAAACATGAATTTCAGTCCTTGATAGATCAATTGCCAGAACCCTATGTTGTTCTTGGCGATCTCAATGCGCACAGCAGCCTGTGGGGAGACTCTCGTATCGATGCGCGAGGTCGCCTCGTTGAACAGTTCCTTTTTTCGTCCGGTGCGTGTCTGCTGAATAAGAAGACACCCACATATTATTCTCTCGCAAACAGAACATTTTCTTCAATTGACCTCAGCCTAGTTACCCCTTGTATACTGTCTGAACTCGAATGGGAAGTTACCAAGAATCCTTACGGAAGCGACCACTTCCCCATACTGCTAAAAACACATAAAGAAAAAGAATGTCTACCACAGGCTCCTAGGTGGAAGATCGATACAGCCGACTGGGAGAAGTTCCGAAACTTAAATAATATCTCATGGAATGACATGTCTTGTTTAGGAATTGATGCTGATGTGCAGTATCTCACAGCCTTCATTATAGATATTGCATCTAAATGCATATCAGAAGTAAATGGCTTGGCATGTAAACGGCAGGTCCCGTGGTGGAACGAAGATTGCAGGATCGCTCGTAAGAAACAAAACAAAGCGTGGGGGTTGCTACGCGCTTCTCCCACTGCAGAGAATCGAGTCAACTTTAAGCAAGTAAAATCCCAAGGCAGGAGAACCCGCCGACTGGCCCGAAGAGAAAGCTGGCAGAAGTATTTATCGAGCATTAACTCGTTTACAGACGAGGCCAAAGTCTGGAACAGGGTAAATAGAATTAGAGGGCGACAAACATATTCACTCCCTCTGGTAAATACACAGGGCGATACACTGCAAGATCAGGCAGACTCACTTGCGGAGCACTTTCAGAGCGTGTCAAGTTCAAACAATTATTCGCAATCTTTTCTCATATATAAACAAATAGAAGAACGTAAGCCATTAACAAGAAAAAGTCGAGAGAATGAGCCTTACAACCGTCCTTTCAGTATAGCCGAATTGAGAGCTGCCTTGAGAGCATGCAAGAGCTCTGCACCAGGATCTGATGGAATCATGTACGAAATGCTGAAAAACTTACACAATGACACGCAAGTGACACTACTTACACTTTTCAACACTATCTGGGACGCAGGGTACCTTTCGACCGCATGGAAAGAAGCTATTGTGGTCCCCGTTTTAAAACAAGGCAAAGATCCTTCCTCAGTGGCAAGCTACCGCCCGATAGTCCTTACAAGTTGCATGTGTAAGGTATTTGAAGAAATGATAAATCGGCGACTGATCCATTTCCTTGAACAGAGCAAAATGCTTGATCCCTATCAGTGTGGCTTCCGAGAAGGGCGCTCCACAACCGACCATCTTGTACGTATTGAAGGAAATATCCGGGACGCATTTATACATAAACAGTTCTTCCTCTCGATATTTCTCGATATGGAAAAGGCGTATGACACAACGTGGCGATACGGGATCTTGTGAGACTTATCGGAAATGGGCATTCATGGTAATATGCTCAACCTAATAAAAAGCTACTTGTCCAATCGTACCTTCTGGGTGAAAATCGGCAATGTGCTGTCACGTCCTTTTACACAAGAAACTGGTGTACCCCAGGGAGGCGTGCTCAGTTGCACACTTTTTATTGTTAAGATGACAACGCTTCGTGCTTCCTTACCACCGGCCATTTTGTATTCCGTCTATGTGGACGACATTCAAATAGGCTTCAAATCCTGTAACCTCGCAGTATGCGAGAGACAGGTACAGCATGGTTTGAACAAGGTGTCTGGGTGGGCAGAGAAAAATGGTTTTAAAATCAATCCTCAAAAGAGTTCTTGTGTGATGTTTACAAGGAAGAGAGGTCTGGTACCGGATCCTTGCTTGGAAATATGTGGACATCAGATACCTGTAAACAAAGAGCACAAATTTCTAGGTGTTATACTCGACAATAAACTTACTTTCGTCCCACACATTAAACGTCTTAAAGAAAAGTGTCTGAAAACAATGAACCTAATGAAACTTCTATCCCAGACTACGTGGGGTAGTGACAGGAAGTGCCTAATGAACCTCTATAAGAGCCTCATCCTGTCGCGATTAGATTATGGTGCCGTGGTATATAACTCTGCCGCCCCGAGCGCGCTAAAGATGCTAGCTGCTGTTCACCATCTAGGTATCCGCTTAGCCACGGGCGCTTTCAGAACAAGCCCGATTGAAAGCTTATATGCCGAATCCAATGAATGGTCTCTCCACCTACAGAGATCATACATAAGCGTTACATATTTCCTTAAAGTACGCTCTAATCCTGAACATCCATGTTTTGATACCGTTACCGATATGACGTGCGCTACACTTTTCAACAACCGTCCCTCCATAAGACAGCCTTTTTCGCTGCGTGTAAAGGAGCTTAGCAATGAAATGCATGTCCCACTCCTCGAGCATCGCTTAATGCACACAATCAAGCTCTTACCTCCTTGGGAGTGGCAGGTGATACAATGTGACATATCCTTTATAAAAGTGACAAAGCACGCTCCTGAGGCCGAAATAAGAATGCATTTCCTAGAACTTCAGTACAAACACTCCTGCACAGATTTTTACACAGACGCTTCGAAGTCAAATGCCGGGGTATCCTACGCAGCCGTCGGCCCATCCTTCTCGGAATCCGATGTACTACATCCGGAAACAAGCATCTTTACGGCCGAGGCCTACGCATTACTCTCTGCCGTGAAGCATATGAGAAGATCAAAACTTTCAAAAGCAGCGATCTATACAGACTCCCTAAGCGTCGTGAAGGCCTTAATTTCACTCTACAAACATAAAAATCCCGTATTCAATGAACTGTATTCAGTATTATGTAAAGCGTACTCATCTAACCAGAAAATCATAATATGCTGGGTCCCTGGCCATAGGGGAATCGAAGGTAACGTTCTCGCGGACGAGATGGCCACGTCAATCACATCGCAAGCTGTTAACCCTACCGCTGAGGTGCCTGTCACAGACCTGAGGCCTTTCTTACGAAATAAACTGCGAAATCACTGGCAGCGCACGTGGGACGCGTAAACAAATAACACACTGCACGTTATAAAGCCCCAGTTAGGTTTTTGGCCCTCCCCAACAAAATGTCGGCGAACAGATGTCCTATTCTGTCGCCTCAGAATAGGACACACATTTGGAACCCATCATTTTCTACTTACTGGAAGTGAACCTCCAACCTGTGGTAGATGCGGTGAGAGGCTGACCGTCCTCCATGTCCTCTTGGAGTGTCGGAAAGCCGATCCTGAAAGAATGAAACATTTTCCGCTTGCATACCGTAATTACATCCCTCTACACCCGGCTATGTTTCTTGGTAAGGAACCGCTATTTAACACCAAGGTAGTCCTCGACTTCTTAAAGGATGTAGTTCTACACGTTATAAGCCCATTAAATTCGTAGAGCATCCTCGCTCCAGAGGATGCCGCTGCGATAATTGTTTTGAATAGCACATGCCTCCAGGCCCTTGTGCTTCAAGGGCTCTAAGGAGGTAGTAGTGCTCCAGCATTTCTTATAATCTGATGTATTTTACCTATCGTATCATTCTTTTTATATGCATTTAAATGTTCATAGTACAAGCCACACGTCAATGCCATAATTTTATTATACAGATTTTATGTACTTTAGAGCGTATATTTTAAGGCCCCTTTACAGCCACGTCACACTAATTTCACAGTAGTTATAATTACACAGCAAACTCATTACCACTGACATGGCGCTCTTTGGTCATACCTGGCCCTTGCGCCATAAAACCCCATACATCATCATCATCATTATCCTGTCCGCCTCTTGATTCCCTGCCACCCCCGTGTGTCCCGGTACCGATAAGATCTTGTGCGTGGTGGCTTCATCTGGTTCTGTGCCTGTTTGTTGTTTCACATTCTACGCAGCAGAGAATACGGAGTACTCGGTGACTGATTTTGCTATGCAAGTGGCTGCGGCAGGCTGTTTGTAAGTCCAAGAGTATTTTTAGCGGCTCTCCGATACGATATCCCTCCTCTGCCGCTATCGAATCCCGGCCACGGCGGCCGCATTGCGATGGGAGCAAAATTCCAAAACACCGGGATCCTTAGATTTAGGCATACGTTAAAGATCCCCAGGTGGTCGAAATTTCCGGAGTCCTCCACTACGGCGTGCCTCATAATCAGAAAGTGGTTTTGGCACGTAAAACCTCATAATTTTTTTATCCTCTGCCGCTAGAGAAATGGCCACTTATTGAATCTCGACTAGCGTGCAGTCCTGTAGTGAAACTCTGCTTCTTTCTCGCAGCGCCGAGTCGACCATCGTTGCTAGTGCATCCTTGGCTCCCCTTTTTCTGGTGTATATGGCTGCGTCCACTTACTGTTGTCTTTTCGGGAGCGTAAGCTTTCTGGTAGTATTCGACCCTTGCCTCCCTGCGAACTATATGGAGGTTGGGGTCCATGTTCCTTGGGATTGGTGCTATATTAAGCGTGCTGCGGTGCTAGCTGGTACAGCTTCGGTCCTCGAGATTTCCCGTATCTTCTCAACGTATCCGCGAGTCTCTGGAGGAGAGCTCGGCCTCTGGCTGTCTGCTCTATAGTCTGCACATTTGGGCCGTGAGTTGTGCTTCTCTTAGTTCTGCGAACGTGTTCTACAGTCCCACGGCTAGGAGTTTTTCGGCTGAGGTGCTTTGGGTAGTCGGAACAATTTTGTACTCCTTGGATATTATCGAACCCACCTGTTGGATTTCGCACTTGGTGTGGCTGTGGTACGGGAGGCTGTATGTCATTCGGCAGACCACCAGACTTCTAGCTAGCTTGAGTGTGTCTTCTCGCAAGCCATGGTGTCTGTTTGAGACTTGCGTGATCATGCCTGCGACTTAGTCTTTATGCCGTTAGTAGCGTAAGGAACAGCGCTGGTTTGACTGTAGCCACATCCCTAGATTCGTATTGACACGCGTACTTGTTTGTCTATATCGGGCGACACGTTTCACCGCCTAACAAATGTTATCGCACAGCGCAGAACGCGCCTACGTGTATCGGAAGTTTCTGGAATGTTATCGCTGATTCCATCCGCTGTCTGTGACCGAACCTTGTGTAATCTGATTGCATGTGTGCGCGACGCGAATAATGTAGAACTTTGTGGAAGGCACGCGGGTCCCAGCGATTACTCTGGAACATTCGACGACTGATGTATAAAAGCCGACGCGCTTGACCCGCTGACCAGATTTTCGACGATCGCCGACCCTGTTCGCCGCTATCGTTGTGCTATAACTGTAGCCTGTTTTTGTGGGCGTAGGTTCGCCCAATAAATTTAGTTTTGTCTTTCACAGTATTGCTACTGTGTTCTTCAACGTCACCACCACGTGACATCTGGTGGAGGTGCTTTTCGTTCATGTACCGGACGCCCCCGACAAGCCCTGATCCAAGCCCGGAGTGCAAAGAGAACACCAACGTAGTCTCGCACCATCGAGCAAGCCGCCGTCTTCAACAGCTGCCCCCGAAGCACGGACTTCTACTTTAGAAGACCAACAAGATTGTGGCCAAGGCAACCGAAATGGCAGCCCCAGGATCCCCCATCGTCCTGCCGCAGCCAGGGAGCCTCCAATGTTCCGCGGTTCAACATTCGAGGACCCGGAAACCTGGCTTGAGACGTATGAGAGGGTCGCTGCATTTAACAGCTGGAACAGCGACGACAAACTGCGACATGTCTTCTTCGCATTGGAAGACGCTGCCACGACGTGGTTCGAGAACCGAGAAGCCACCTTAACGACCTGGGACCTTTTCCGAAGCGGCTTCCTGCAGACATTCACAAGCGTCATACGCCGAGAACGAGCCCAAGCAATACTAGAAACCCGAGTGCAGCTGCCTAATGAGACCACCGCGATTTTTACAGAAGAAATGGGCCGCCTATTCCGCTTCGCCGACCCGGAAATGTCCGAGGAAAAGAAAGTGCGCCTACTCATGCGTGGTGTAAAGGAGGCATTTTTCGCCGGAATGGTACGGAGCCCACCGAAGAACGTCGACGAGTTTCTTCGGGAGGCCACCAGCATCGAGAAGACACAGGATATGCGGAACCGGCAATTCGACGGCCGCACTAACTCTATAAACTACGCCGGTGTTCATTCACTCGCCTCCGACGACCTGCGCGAGACTATCCGAGCGGTCGTGCGGGAGGCGCTACAAAAGCTGTTCCCTTCATCACAGCCTCAAGTGGCTTCAATTGCCGGCGCCGCCCGTGAGGAGCTCCAACAGCAACTCGGAGTAGCCCCTGAATCGCCGCAGCCTCAGCCGCAAGCGACGACATACGCCGCTGTAGCCCGCCGTCACGTACCCCCTCCGCGCCCACGGTAGAGCCCAGTGACGACACAGTTCCGTCGTCCGCCACCACCACCGCCTCCAGCACGCCAACCCATCGCCCCACGCAGCATTCCAAGGAAGATTGATGTTTGGCGCGCCCTCGACCACCGTCTGCTTTGCTATCACTGCGGAGAAGCCGGGCAGATCTACCGTCGATGCCCATACCGGGAGATGGGACTCCGAGGGTTCGCCGTTAACGCGCCGCTACCACAGATTACCGAACGACCTCGCGATATCGCCGACTACCCCGCCGCCACTCAGTGGAGCCCTCGACGACCGTCCCGTTCGCAGTCATCAGGCCGCTACCTGTCGCCGCAGCGCCGACCATAAACCGGCCCATCCCCGCAGGGGCGTCTGCGTCAGCAGGCGTTTGGTGTGTTGCGACACCACGTACCCGAGCACACGAGGGTTGGACCCTCCCGCGTGTAGCCGTGCGCGGCTTAGCCGTGTCTGGGGAAAAGGGGATCCTGGGGGTTGAGCCGATGCTGGGTGTTTTGAACCTTTAAGGCCCCCCGGCGGGGGCAACACACCTCTTCGGCCTCTGCTTCGCATAGACGGCACCTCCAGGCTGACCCACCTGGAGGAAATCGGCAGTCGCTTTTTCCTGTCTCTCTCTACCCTCATCTTCGCCTTTCTCTCCCACTTTTCCATCTTTCCTGTCTTTTATTCATTTCTTTTAACTTCCTATTTTCTGGGCGGCAAGGGTTAACCTTGTGTAATGTATCCAGTCTCGGGTATATCTATATTAGGTTATAGTGGGAACGTACCGCTGGCGTACGCAGAATAGAACTTTTCTAATCCTGTGACGTCCCCAGGTTGGTCTCCGAGGTGGGCAGCGGACATTCCTGCCGAATAAAGTAATCCTATATATGGCTTCTAGTTTCCCCCCACTCCCTGATCGCTCCCTGAAGAAGGGGCGCACCGATGAAACGTTCAACTTTCTGATGAAACCAAAAGAAATATTTCCCAAATACCACGTAATACATAGTCAACATGAAACCAAGACAGTCCGTACAATATCCCCATTTGTGGTTGCAAAATGTCTGACAGAAGCAATCGGCTCTAGTTACAAAGCAACTAAGATGGGAAGCGGCGACCTTCTTCTGGAAGTGCGTGACAAGCTCCAGTACAGCAAAATGACGAAACTTGTTACGTTTGGTGACATTCCTGTATCTGTGGGCCCCCACCGGTCTATGAACACTGTGCGTGGTGTCATTTCTGATGATGACCTCCTTGAACTCAGTTAAAGCGAGCTGTTGGATGGATGGCTAGACCAAAACGTTGTAAAGGTGCAACGAATTAAGTTAAGACGCGATGACAAGGAAATCCCAACAAAGCATGTAATAACGTTCGGAACAAGTGAACTGCCTGATTCGATAGAGACCGAATATTGCAAACTTCGCGTACGACCATATATTCCCAATCCGTGCCGATGCTGCAAGTGTCAGCGTTTTGGGCATGCATCTCAGAGCTACCGAGGGCGTGCTACTTGTGCAAAATGTGCATCTAAAGACCACACATCAGATAACTGTTCCTCACCAACCCACTGCACTAACTGTGATGGAGACCACCCCGCCTATTCGCGATCGTGCCCATCATGGAAGAAAGAAAAACAAATATATCGAACTGAAGGTTAAATTAAACATTTCTTTTCCAGAAGCGCGCAAGCGTTTTTCTGTCCACCACCAATCGAATCCGTCCTACAGGGATGTGACGCGCCGGGGGGCAGTGCCACATCCTCTGGCGGCCGTGCAAGTCACACGGAGTGTGACGGCGGTTACGCCATCAGCCCCCCTGGCGGGAGCAGCCACTGCTCTTCCGCCCCCTAGCACGAAGGGCCAGCAGACCCCCGAGCCTGCCGGTCCCAGGGCCACTGCTCGTGCAGACAGGCCCCCAAAACCCCCGAGAGTGCCCGCTGAGCGGGCGTCATCCAGCGCCTCTGACGAGGCGATGGATGTAACAAAAACTTCTCCGGCGTCTCAGACGCCGAAGGAACGGCGCTGCTCCCTGGAGCGCGCCAACAAAAAAGAAATACCCCGCATCAAGGGGCCTGGAAAGGTCCCTTGAGCCATCCTAAGTGATATCTCTTGACAGACAGCACATAAACACAAACAATATGGATACACAAATATTACACTGGAACGTGAGAGGTTTGATCCACAACCTCGACGATGTCAAAGAACTCTTACACAAATACAATCCAAAGGTGCTGTGTGTTCAGGAGACACATCTTAAATCTACACAAACAAACTTTCTTAGGCAATACGCTATTTTCCGGAAAGACCGAGATGATGCTGTTTCATCGTCCGGCGGTGTAGCAATAATAGTCGACAGAGGCGTTGCTTGTCGGCAACTGCAACTCCAAACTCCTCTTGAGGCAGTGGCTGTCGAAGCAGTTCTATTCAATAAACTAGTTACCATCACGTCTGTATACATCTCCCCAAGTTATCAACTCTCTAGCACAACATTTCAAAGCTTTATTGATGAGCTGCCTCACCCTTACATAGTCGTCGGTGATCTAAAGGCGCATAGCACACTGTGGGGCGACTCACGCTGTCATGCGAGAGGACGGCTTATAGAAAACATCCTATTCACTTCAAGTTCCTGCTTGCTTAACAAGAAAAAGCCAACATTTTACAGCTCTACACATAAAACATTTTCTTCGATAGACCTAAGCATAGCGTCTAGTACAATTGTGCCATATCTCCAGTGGGATGTCATTAATAACCCTTATGGCAGTGATCACTTCCCCATCGTTCTAAACCTTAAAAAACGAAGTGAGTGTCATGCACATCTTCCTCGATGGAAAGTTGACTCAGCCGATTGGACGAAGTTCTGCGAACTAACGCAGCTGCCCTGGAATGATATCTCTGAACTTAGCTTAGACGACGCAGTAGCATACATAACCGCGTTCATTATTGAGGCTTCATCAGTATGCATTCCCCAAACAAATGGGTCGCCCTCGAAACGACGTATTCCATGGTGGAATGAGGAGTGTAGGGAAGCCAGGAAAAAGCAAAACAAGGCTTGGAATCTCCTCCGTAACTCCCCAACCACAGAGAATCTTGTTAATTTCAAGGCGATCAAGTCGCAAGGTAGAAAAACGCGAAAGTTGGAAAAACTACATAAGCAGCATCAATTCATATACAGACGAACGAAAACCCTGGAACAGGGTGAACAAAATAAAAGGCCGCGAAATCCATTCCTTACCTTTATTAAATATACAAGGAGACACTCTTGAGGATCAGGCAGATTGTCTAGGATCACATTTCGGGCGCATTTCCAGTACATCTCATTACACAGGAACATTTCTAAAATACCAGCGACTAGCAGAACAGCTGCATTTGGGTCGGAAAAGCACATCAAATGAACCATACAATCGTCCATTTAGTATGGCTGAGTTCCAGGCCTCACTGAACTGTTGCAACAAGTCCGCTCCAGGAAGTGACAGAATAATGTATGAGATGATCAGACACTTACACCCTGAAACCCAAAATACACTACTGTCACTCTTCAATTCCATGTTCTCTGCCGGCTACATTCCTTCTGCCTGGAAAGAAGCAATCGTAATCCCCATTCTCAAAGAGGGCAAGGACCCTTCCTCACCGAACAGTTATAGGCCTATAGCTCTGACAAGTTGTCTATGCAAATTATTTGAGAAAATGATTAACCGTCGCCTCATCCATTTTCTTGAAAGCAACAAGATACTCGATCCCTTTCAATGCGGTTTTAGGGAGGGTAGATCCACAACAGATCACCTTGTCCGCATCGAGACAAATATCCGAGATGCCTTTGTCCACAAACAATTTTTTCTATCAGTATTTTTAGATATGGAAAAGGCATACGACACAACCTGGCGCTATGGAATCCTCCGTGATCTGTCTGAAATGGGAGTTCGAGGCAACCTGCTGAACGTGATTCCGAGTTACCTCTCCAATCGCACGTTCCGTGTTAGAGTTGGTAACGTTCTGTCTCGTCCATTTACGCAAGAGGCTGGTGTTCCGCAAGGTGGTGTGCTAAGCTGCACTCTTTTTATTATCAAAATGAACTCGATCAAGACTGTCATAACACATACTATGTTTCATTCTGTATATGTGGATGACATCCAGATAGGATTCAAGTCATGTAACCTAAGTGTCTGCGAGCGGCAAGTACAGCTTTGCATAAATAATGTATGTGGGCGGACAAAAACGGTTTCAAGCTAAACCCACAAAATGTACATGTGTCCTGTTTTCTAACAAGAGAGGCATACTTGCGGACACCGCAATAGATCTAAATGGAGAGCGGCCATCTGTGAGCCATGAACACAAATTTCTAGGAATCATTTTAGACAGTAAGCTGAATTTTGTACCACACCTGAAGTATCTGAAATCAAAGTGCCTCAAGACTACGAATCTGCTGAAGCTCTTATCACGTACATCTTGGGGAAGCGACAGACGGTGCCTTCTAAAGCTTTACAAAAGTCTAATATTAACACGGCTTGACTACGGAGCAATAGTCTATAATTCTGCCGCACCTAGTGCTTTGAAAATTCTAGATCCTATTCACCACTTAGGTATCCGCCTTGCTACAGGCGCCTTTAGGACTAGCCCTGTGCAAAGCCTCTACGTCGAATCAAGCGAATGGTCATTGCACTACCAAAGGACATATTTAACTTTCTCCTACGGCCTGAAAGTTAGCTCAGATGTTAAACATCCTTGTCATTCCACTATATGCGACTTGTCCACTGCTAGGCTGTTTCGTAACCGCCCGGCCACTAGGCCTCCTCTGTCCCTCCGGTTGGAAGCACTCTCAGAAAACACAGGGGTCCCTCTTTTACACAATGTCCTAATGGCTCCTACACGGCTTCCACCGCCTTGGGAGTGGCAGACTATAAGATGTGACATCTCTTTCTTAGAAATATCGAAACAAGCGCCTGAAGCTCACATACAATCGCATTTTCTTGAACTTAAAGAAAAGTATTCCTGTGACGAATATTACACAGATGCTTCGAAGTCTCCTGCTGGTGTTGCTTACGCAGCTCTCGGACCCTCATTTTCAGGATCTGCGCCACTAAACCCACACACTAGTATCTTCACGGCAGAAGCGTACGCTATACTTTCGGCTATTAAAAACATAAGGCGCAGAAATGCCGCTAAGGCTGTTGTATTTACAGACTCATTAAGTGTCGTGAGAGCCCTAATTTGCTTACGAAAGCAAAGTAATCCCGTTTTGAATGAGCTTGTTGTGCTTCGCATATATGTGCAACCAAGCGATTATCCTACGCTGGGTACCTGGCCATAAAGGTATAAAAGGCAACGTAGCTGCTGACGAAAACGCTACGTCAGTGAGTTTTAGCGACACAGATGGAAATATCCCCATTCCTGCCACAGACCTAAAGCCCTTTCTGCGCCGTAGATTGAGGAAACATTGGCAAGCAGAGTGGGATACACAAACATTGAATAAGTTACATGTTATAAAACCAAGATTACAGAATTGGATAAGTGACAAAACAGCACGGTACAAAGAAGTACTTCTTTGCCGATTAAGAATCGGACACACTTACAGTACTCACTCCTACCTCTTGATAGGCGGGGATCCTCCTACTTGTAGTAGGTGCGGCGATACCATGACAGTCCTCCATGTTCTTATCCAGTGCCCTGCAATAGAAACAGAGAGGAAAAAGTATTTCCCTTCTGCATATCGGGAAACTATACCACTTCACCCTGCATTTTTTCCTTAGTGATGAACCGCTTTTTAAACTGCAAATAGTTTTAGATTTCTTAGCTGAAACGGACATTCTGAAAATAATTTGGCCAGGAAATTTCAACACGTGATTGCCAGCCCTTGTATTCGAGGGCCGTCTTGATGCTTTAGTGTAACTGTTGTCTCGTTTTCGCATGTTTTTATCAAACACACCTGCCATCGTCCACGTCCATAACTAATCAGTGTCATTATTTTACTAGCTATATATTTACGCTTTTACAGCGAACGTTTTAGGCCCTTATACAGCCATGTCACACCTACCATACTAAATTCACTGTCCACGCCATTTAGAATAAATCCTTTATATTACCATTTGTCATGGCGCTCTTTGGCCATAACGCCCTTGCGCCATTAAAACCCACATCTCTTCATATCATCATAAACCGGCCCAGCCCGGGGCCGCTCTGCGAGCCCTTATTCGGAAAACTAAAAGCATCAACCGATGCCGGTGCGGCTGCTGTTCGTCGAACTGACGAAGATCCTCCGCCGCCGCCAACGAAGACGACGAAGAGACCATCTCGACGACATAATAACGACACGCTACCGTCCCGACGAAGTCAGGAAGCCAAGACTACACCGACGAAAGACGACTTGACGACGCGATCTGCCAGCTTCAGTTCAACATGACCCAGCCGTGATCCGACGCCAAAACCTAACTACAACGCCAGACAAAGAACCACCGACCTCGACGTGCTTCTCGACGGCCACGCAGTCACCGCCTTAGTGGACACAGGGGCCGATTACTCTGTAATGAGTGGACACATCGCCGCCAAGTTGAAGAAAGTTAAAACTGCATGGGAAGGCCCTCAAATTCCAACCGCTGGAGGATACCTCATTACTCCGACTGGAATCTGCACGGCAAGAATTACCGTTCATGACCGGACTTACCCTGCCACCTTCGTTATCCTCCAACAGTGTTCACGAGACGTCATTCTCGGCATGGACTTCCTGAACCAACACGGCGCAATCATAGACCTGAAGTCAAAATCGATAACGCTGTCGGAAGATCAAGCGATACCGCCGGAGAGCTGTCGTAGTCACCACGCCTTGAGTATGCTCGAAGATCAAGTGAGCATCCCGCCGCGCTGCAGTATTATTTCCGTCGGCACCGAAACACCCGCTGGCGTAGAAGGCGTCATCGAGGACGACCAACATCTTCTGCTCGATCGTGAAATTTGCGTCCCAAGCGGGATCGATCGACTTCGCGCAGGGTAAGCGGAAGTGATGCTAACCAACTTCAGCCAAGAGTTCAAGCACATCAACAAGGGCACGACAATCGCGCACATCGAGGAAATTGTGGAAACCAGCAATGCCTTTGTCCTCTCGGATTCTGCCGCATCTACCCCAATGAGCATAGTCCCCGAACCAGACTTCGACGTAAATCCAAGTCTTCCTATGAGGAAGCAGCAACAGATCAGAAGTCTTCTACGACGATACAAAAACTGCTTTTCGACGTCATCGAGGATTCGACAAACACCAATTGCCAAGCAAGCATCGCATAATAATCGAAGAGTGCCCTCGACCACTCCGCCGAAGCCCTTACCGAGTTTCGATGCGAGAACGTGAAGCTATTAGGCAACAAGTCGACGAAGTACTGCGCGAGGACATCATCCAGCCGTCGAAAAGCCCATGGGCATCTGCTGTAGTCCTGGTGAAGAAAAAGGACGGTACCCTACGCTTCTGCGTCGATTATCGTCGACTGAACAAGATCACGAAGAAAGACGTGTACCCCCATCCACGGATACAAGACGCATTGGATCGGCTCTGCAACGCTAAATGCTTCTCGTCGATGGACCTCAAGTCTGGCTACTGGCAAATAGAAGTCGACGAGGGAGATCGCGAAAAGACCGCCTTCATCACGCCAGACGGCCTCTACGAGTTCAAGGTCATGCCATTCGGAGTGTGCTCGGCGCCTGCAACGTTTCAGCGCGTCATGGACATGGTGTTAGCAGGATCGAAGTGGCAGACATGTCTTGTTTATTTGGATGACGTCGTTGTCTTCGCCGGAAATTTCGACGATCACCTTAGGCGGCTTGCGACAGTACTAGAGGCCATCAAGTCATCAGGGCTCACTCTGAAGCCGGAAAAGTGCCGCTTCGCTTACGATGAGCTTCTATTCCTAGGCTATGTCATCAGCAAATCTAGAGTACGCCCCGAACCGCAGAAGACAGCTGCCATCGCAATGTTCCCGCATCCAATCGACAAGAAGGCAGTGTGCAGATTCCTTGGCATGCGTGCCTACTATATGCGCTTTGTCAAGGAGTTTTCACGTATCGCGGAGCCGCTAACCCATCTAACCAAATGTGATGTCGAGTTTAAGTGGGAAACGCCGCTGGCTGACGCATGCAATCGCCGCCGGTACTTGCACACTTCGACAAGGACGCCGAGACCGAACTGCACACTGACGCCAGCAGCCTAGGCCTCGGTGCCGTCCTAGTCCAGAGGAGAGACGGACTTGAACGGGTGATATCTTATGCTTGCCGGTCGCTGTCAAAAGCGGAAACAATTCTACAACTGAAAAGGAATGCCTCGCCATCATTTGGGCTGCAGCAAAATTCCGCCGTTATCTCTATGGTAGGCCATCCAAAGTCGTCAGCGACCATCACGCGCTGTGTTGGCCAGCTAACTTAAAGGACCCTTCAGGACGGCTGGCGCGGTGGAGCCTCATACTGCAAGAATATGACGTCACCGTAATATACAAGTCTGGAAGAAAGCACACTGACGCCGACTGCTTATCACGCGCCTCCATCGATCCCCCGCCGCAAGACGATGAGGACGACGACGTCTTCCTTGGAATAATACGCGCGGAAGACTTCACTAAACAGCAGCGAGCAGACCCGGAACTAAAAGGCCTCGTCGAGTATTTGGAAGGGAACACCGACGTTGTCCCTAGGGCATTTAAGCGCGGGCCGTCTTCCTTCACGCTACAAAACAACCTGCTCGTGAAGAACTTCTCACCAGTCCGCGCCAGCTACCTTCTTGTACCGTCAGCGCTGCGTCCAGATGTACTGCACATCCGACACGATGATCCAACCGCTGGGCACCTCGGATTCTCCCGGACGCTGTCGAGGATACAGGAAAGGTATTACTGGCCGCGTCTGACCGCCGACGTCGCCCGTTACGCCAAGACATGCCGAGACTGTCAGCGACGCAAGACACCACCGACAAGGCCAGCAGGATTACTACAGCCGATCGAACCTCCTCGCCGACCATTACAGCAGATTGGGATGTATTTGTTGGGGTCGTTTCCGACGTCAACATCCGGGAATAAATGGATCTTCGTGACGACGGCTTCTGCCGCCTGCTTCGCTGAAACAAAAGCTATACCAAGAGGCAGCGCAGCCGAACTGGCGAAATTTTTCGTCGAGAACGTCCTTCTGCGACATGGTGCCCCAGAAGTCCTCATCACCGACAGAGGAACAACCTTTACAGCTGAGCTCACCCAAGCCATTCTGCAATACAGCCAGACAAGCCACAGGAGGACAACTGCCTACCATCCGCAAAAGAATGGTCTCACGCAGCGCCTGAATAAGACCCTCGCCGACAAGCTAGCAATCTACGTCGACGACGTCGAACACAAGATCTGGGATGCCGTCCTGTCGTATGTAACATTCGCTTGCAGCACGGCGCTGCCAGAAACAATACAGATCACGCCGTTTAAGGTGGTCTATGGCATGAACCCGACGACGATGCTAGACGTCATGCTGCGTCACGTCACTGACGAAGCGAATCGTGACGTTGCTACCTATCTCCAGCGCGCCGAAGAAGCCCGACAGCTCGCCCGCCTACGGATCAAGAACCAGCAGCCTACCGGCCGACGACGCTTCGTCGAGTACCCGCCCGGCGACCGTGTTTGGGTTTGGACCCCGACACGCTGACGAGGACTGAGTGAGGAACTATTGCGAGGCTATTTCGGACCCTACAAGGTCATTCGACGTATTGGCGCGCTGGACTATGAGGTCGTGCCAGACGGCATTTCGCATTCACAGCGACGCCGCGCACGATCTGAAGTGGTCCACGTGGTGCGTCTTATGCCCTTTTACGCACGCTGACGAACTTCCTTAATTTGTTGTTTCTTTGCTACGCGTGTTTTTGTTTATCACTTTCGTTTGTTTGCAGCATCGGGTCGATGCTTCTTAAAAGGGGGGTATTGACACGTGTACTTGTTTGACTTTATCGGGCGACACGTTTCATCGCCTAACAAATGTTATCCCACAGCACAGGACGCACCTGCATGTATAGGAAGTTTTTCGAATGTTATGGATGCTTCCATCCGCTGTTTGTTACCGAACCTTGTGTAATCTGATTGCATGTGTGCGCGACGCGAATAATATAAAACTTCGTGGAAGGCACGCGGGTCCCAGCGATTACTCTGGAACATTCGGCGACTGATGTATAAAAGCCGACGCACTTGACCCGCTGACGAGATTTTCGACGATCGCCGACCCTGTTCGCCGCTATCGTTGTGCTATAAGTGTAGCCTGTTTTTGTGGGCACAGGTTCGCCCAATAAATTTAGTTTTGTCTTTCATAGTATTGCTACTGTGTTCTTAAACATCACCATCACGTGACAGTATGATTTTTTCTGGCATCGGTGTTGGTTCCAGGTAGAGCATATGTGGCAGCTCTTCACTGGTCGGGACCATTCGGTTTTGTTTTCCGCTCCATACACGTAGGAGCTCTTATTTTTCAGTCGATCGCTTGCTAGTCCTCTTTCTTTAACGAATTTTTCAACAGAGGTGGACGCTTTCTGTAGCTACTCTTGTTTTTCACTGAGTGAGATTGTGTTGGTCCATATGGTGATTGCATCGGCATAAGTTGCGTGTTGTATGCCGCCAATTTCCCATAGTCTTCGCGCCAGTTGGGTCATTGCCACGCTAAATAGCATGGGCGTGATGACTGACCCTTGCGGCGTTCCCTTCTTGGATTTTTGAAACATCTCCGACCGAAGTTCGCCGATGCCTATGGTTGCCGTTCTCTTTGACAGGAAAGCCTTGACGTTGCCGTGAATCCTTCGTCCGCATTTCAGGTCGTCGAAACCCGTGAAGATTGCTTCGTGGCTTACATTGTCGAATGCCCCTTTGATTTCTAGGGCCATTAATATGTTTTCTTTCTACCTGGGAACGTTCTGGAGTGCTTCATATATTTGGAGGAGTGCGTCCGGTGTTTATAGCTTTGAAGCCGAACATTGTGTCGGGAACTAGTTCATTGTCTTCCATGTAGTTTTATAGCCTTTAGGTTACTACTCGCTCATACAGCTTCCCTAGGCGTGATGTAAGGGAGATTTGTCTGAGGTTTCTATTTGGAGTTTCTTGCCTGGCTTAGGTATCATTACCAATTCGGCATAATTCCACTCCTCCTGGACTGTTTCTGCTTCCCAATGTTTGCTGATGAATTTGGTTAATTCGGTAACCATTTCATCACTGCGGTTAGCGCATTGTTTCTCATCCGCGCCCTCAGCCGTGTTCTTGGTGGTGTTTCGTATGGTCGCGTAGACCTCTTCTTTCGTTGTGGGTTTGTCCAGCGTAGCATTCTCGTCTCCCCGGTACGTCCCTGTGTAGCTTGGAAAGTTCGTATTGCCAAAGCACTTGATTCGTACCTTCTCTAAGAGTTCTGAGCCCGGTCACTCGCATTGGTGGATCAGCCGGTATATAGCTTTGTTGTTCTCTCACTTGGTTTTGGTCGGGTAGATGAGTGCTCTTAGGAGACGCCAGCTTTTCGCCATGCCTAGCGTTCTCTTGAGCGAGTTAGTTAGTTTTTCCCAATTTTGTTTCGCCAATTGTGGGTCGTATTCTTCGGCTTTCGCCATGATCTCGGCGATCTTGAGCCTAAGTTTTCCGTTATGCTTTTGCTTCCTCCATCTCCTCGTGATGCCGCGACTAGCTTCCCAGAGTCTACGTAGCCGTCCGTCCACCTCGGGTGTTTCTGCTGTTCGGTTTACCTTCTGGGTGTATCCTTCTCGCGTCTTTTTCAGCAAGTTTCCCCATGCCTCTAGCGTTTGTATAAAAGCCTGCTTGCTATCGCGTAATTCCGGAACCCATTCCAGCTCGTTGTCCTTGCCTTGCTCATCTGGCGCCTCACCCTGTCTGAGGTTACCCGTGTGAGCAGTATGTAGTGGTCGCTACCCGAAATTTTCATTAGGTCTTTCCATTGCAAGTCTCCCCTTCCCCTTACGAAAGTGAGGTCGTGCCAGGTGTCGACGCTGGCTCTGTTTCTTATTCTTGTATGGTTCTCTTGGTCTTTAATTAGGTCGCAATTGAATTTCTCCACTAATTCTGCAAGTGTTTTGCTTTTGACGTTGTCCTTTTGGTACCCCCAGCTCTTGTCCATGGCGTTGAAGTCGCCAAGGATGACTAGCGTATTGCCATTCGCTAGCTTGTGGGCTCCGTGGAAAAGTTCATGAAATTTGGCTTTTCTCTGTTGGTGGGCTGTACACGTTGACAATATGTATATTTCCCCCTTTTCTCTTTTTCTTAGGTTCGATTTTTATTAGCACGTGTTTTATGTCTGAGCTGTCGATGCTACTGCATTTGGTAGTTATAATCGCCTAGCTTACTAGGATGCCTACGTTTCCTGCCGTTTGGCTCTCGTAGCAGTCGTATCCCGTTAGAGTGGGTTTCGTGCCCGTTTCCTGCTATGCGATTACGTCGAGTGGTATCAGCTGTGTGCTAATAAATTGTATGATGAGGCCCTGTTTCTTGCAGGAGCCTCTGCAGTGCTATTGCCAAATTTCAAGGTTTCTTTGTTCGCTTTGGCTTGTATTAGCCATAGTTTAAGCTGCTGAGGTAGTTGGGTTGTTTGTTTCCTGGTTCGTGGTTTAGTTAGCGAAAGCTGCCTGCGCAGCGCGGTTGTACGCCTTCTCCCAGATGTTTTCGGTGTTATTGCGTGGGTTTGGTGCTCTTGATTTCAATAAGCTGTCCCTGGAATTGTGTTTTTATCTGCTGTAATCGCTGTATCACCTGTTGCGGGATTTTCTGCGTCATCTGCTGCTTTTGCTGTTGTATTTCTTGCTTCAGATTCGAACTCTCCTCTTCGTTCATTTGCGGCGACGAGTCTATTTGTGGCTTGTTCTGTCGCGGAGGGCTAAGGGACCTCACATCTCGCCGCTGCTCTCGGACTGTTTTTCAGCTCCTCGATTCTGCATTCTAGCTCGGTTTGTTTGACGCGGGCAAGCTCTAGTTCACGCCTGAGTGCCTGTCTCTCCGCGTCATTCTGTTCAAGAGCGCGGTTATTCCACTTATTAAGTGTTATTATTACCCAAGTGCGGAGCATTGTCGGAAGCAACTGCACTCCAGCTTGCATTGCTTACGTGGAACATCCTGTAGTGTTTCAGCGGCAGAACGGCGGCTTATCGACGATGAAGTACGTGACATGCTAGCGCGTGTCGTGGCTCAACCATCCACAGTACGCGGCAACTTCCAGTTGTGCTAAGGTAATAGAAAGATAATTCTACTCGGTTCCTTGTCGAGCGTCAGAAGGACAGCACGGAAGGATCTATATATGTTACAACGTATTGACCATGCGCTCGACTGCTTGCAGGCCACTGAGCATTTCCCATATTTCTCAACTTCCCGGCTTGCAGCTCCCGTAGACACTAGCACCAGAGTTTCACCTGGTAATTGTAGGAAGCGCTATATATGCCTTGTGCCCATTAGTTATCGCCCTATGGCAACGTTTGTGACACCTGATGGATTATATGAATTTACCGCCAATGCGGTTCGGAATGTACAATGCGCGTTGCAGTTTTTCGCCGTATGAGAACTATTCTTCGCTGCCGGATGGGGGACATGTGTTCATGCTATCATTAGATCTGTTTCTTTCTCCGTATTTTTGGACTCTTCTCGCGCGTAACAATTTCGCAAGCTTTTGAACCGCTCTCAGAAGCGCTGCCATTTCACGAGAGATCACAACGCTCCTGCTATTGCTTTAGCCTGGACGGCATTAGTATTTGGCTGGCGGGAATAAGAATACCACGCTGTAGCCGGCCCTTCGGGCGTCCATTTCAGCAGCACCTCACTATTATTGAAGAACTCTTAGTTTACCTTTCTATTCATTTTTCACAGCCGCTGCCCGAGTTGCACACAAATCAGTATATGAATGGTAAGTGATAGAGATATGAGGGAAAATCACAGATGATTTCGTCCTGAAATACTGAGAAAGAGTTCGCGGCTCCTTCCTCCAGCTAATTTCCGACAGTAAACAAACTTGTAGTCTGCATAACGAATCCTAACATACAATGACGGCCCCCGCAGGTGCGTCTGCGTCAGCAGGCGTTTGGTGTGTTGCGACACCACCTACCCGAGCACACGAGGGTTGGACCCTCCCGCGTGTAGCCGTGCGCGGCTTAGCCGTGCCCGGGGAAAGGGGAATCCTGGAGGTTGAGCCGATGCCGGGTGTTCGGACCTTTAAGGCCTCCCGGCGGAGGCAACACACCTCTTTGGCCTCTGCTTCACGTAGACGGCCCCCCCGGACTGACCCACCCGGCGGAAATCGGCAGTCGCCTCTTCTTGTCTCTCTCTCCCTACAACATTCGTCTTTCCTTTACTTTCCACTTTTCCTGTCTACTTCTGGCTTCCCTTTACTTCCACTTTTTCCAGGCAGCAAGGGTAACCTTGTGTGAATAGCCAACCTTGGTTATTTCATATTTGGTTATAGTGGTAATGTACAGCTGGCGTCTGCAGGCCGTGTTTCACAGGTCCTGCAGCATTCCCTTGTAGGACTCCACGGTGGGTGGCTCTCACATATCTCACATATCTTTATGGCTAGCTCCTTCCCCCCAGTCCCTGATCCGCACCGATGAACTATTCCAATTTTTTGGTCGGCAAAAACAATCTTTCCCTCGTTTCCACGTCATCCATTCTGAAAAACCAGCTAAACCAGTGCGAACCATTTCACCATTCCTTGTATCGAAGTCCCTTACCGAAGTTTTTGGCGCAGGTTAGAAAGCGTCGAGGATGGCTAGCGGTGACCTCCTCTTGGAGCTCCGCGATCACAAACAATTTAAGAAACTGCCTAAACTAGTATCATTTGGGGAGACCCAAGTAGTAGTACGTAGAGGTAGAACACCCGCCTCGCGTGCAAGAGGTCCGTGGTTCGAATCCCGGTGCCGGCAATTTTCCACCGGATTAAAAAAAAAAAAAATCCGCGTGTTGATAAAATTGCACAAACAGGCCTGGAGTGTGGCCTGATCCCGGTGACCAGAACCGGTAACGCACTCCCTCACCAGAGCAGGATTGGCCACCCTGGTGCAGTACTTGGCCACAACCTCCTATGAACACAACAATCAAACCCCGGCCCTCAGTCCCCAGCAGCAGCGAAGCAACTGACCACGGCGGCGGTCAGACCTGCGACGCAGCAGAGGGTGCTAAGAATCACTGGCTCCGGACAGGCCGCCATTGGAATATGAACCTGGCAACGTTTAACGCTAGAACGTTATCTAGTGAGGCGAGTCTAGCAGTGCTATTGGAGGAATTAGAGGGCAGTAAATGGGATATAATAGGGCTCAGTGAAGTTAGGAGGCCGAAAGAAGCATATACAGTGCTTAATAGCGGGCACGTCCTGTGCTACCGGGGCTTAGCGGATAGAAGAGAACTAGGTGTCGGATTCCTGATTAATAAGAATATAGCTCGTAACATACAGGAATTCTATAGCATTAACGAGAGGGTGGCAGGTCTTGTCGTGAAACTTAATAAGAGGTACAAAATGAAGATTGTACAGGTCTACGCCCCTACATCCAGTCATGATGACCAGGAAGTCGAAAGCTTCTATGAAGACGTGGAATCGGCGGTGGGGAGAGTGAAAACTAAATACACTATACTAATGGGCGACTTTAATACCAAGGTAGGCAAGAAGCAGGCTGGAGACAAGGCAGTGGGGGAATATGGCATAGGCACTAGGAATAGCAGGGGAGAGTTATTAGTAGAGTTTGCGGAACAGAATAATATGAGGATAATGAACACCTTCTTCCGCAAGCGGGATAGCCGAAAGTGGACGTGGAGGAGCCCGAACGGCGAGACTGGAAATGAAATAGACTTCATACTCTGCGCTAACCCTGGCATCATACAAGATGTGGACGTGCTCGGCAAGGTGCGCTGCAGTGACCACAGGATGGTAAGAACTCGAATTAGCCTAGACCTGAGGAGGGAACGGAAGAAACTGGTACATAAGAAG